>NC_065558.1:21713415-22913415 GCF_022605725.1 Anthonomus grandis grandis
AAAGCGAAAAAACAAATAACCTGCGAGCTTTAGGCTCTTGGCTTTAAAGCCATAACACAAAAACAAAAAAAAAATCCTAGAGGAGAAGAATAAAACTTACTTGGCAGCCCTCTTCTAATAAGTATGAGTTCAGTGAGTCGATGTTAACGCTGGTGAATAGAATGAGCAGTGGAAACGTGCATCAAATCCTCAAATGAGCATAGATTTACAGGAACAATTTAAATCAAATTGGAAATACCACTAGCTCCGGTGATAGTCCACGGCTACAGTAAATCTAACCTTTTGGAAAAAAGTATTACCGGACGCTGCTCAAGCACTTTCTGGTACCACTAACTCAACTAAACCAAGATGACCAAGTCGAAACTTGCAGTTTATAGAGGCGACAAAACTATCGGAATTATATTCCCATTACTGTTCCTTATCAAAATAAAATTATAATAAAAAAAACAACCAATTTACTTTTCCTCCAAGAGCGACAAGCAATGACAACAATTTCAGATCAGCCCTGTTGCCGAGCATCGACGGCGGAAACAGCTCACACAGGTGAAAGGTGTCATACCAGGTCAACACAAACAAATGCTCGCAAGACAAGCTCCGACATTCACAACGATTTGGCTCCGGAAATTATGGTCACGGCGCCGTTGCCAACAATTTTCAGGGAGACTACGACGGTGGCGTTAGGTGGCAGAAATTGTATATTTATTTAATTCAACCCTGAAAATGTACACATCAAGGGAAAGCCAAAACCTCGCACATTCCACTGAACCAACATCTCTGAGAAATCTATCGGGATCGCCCAAATAACCGATGATGAAGAATCGGTTCCACACAATCATGGTGACACAAGACATTTATACATCTAAGATTTCAGAGCATCACTTGAAAACGTTGCAAGAAGTACTGCACCCACATGACCCAGTCGACAAAACCTAGTCACGTAATCCAATGACACTTGATAAATGCCATAGTCTCATGAGAGTCTCCCGACTTACCGGGTTGAAGCTACTCCGATACTCAAGCAAACAGAGCAATAGGCGTTGACATGTCAAAACGCAACGTCAAGGATAAAATCAAAAGGTAAAACATTAGACAATAAAAAAATATATAACCTTCAGAGATTAAATCCGATTAAACAAAGTAAAGGAATAATGCTAAGGGGTAAGCAAACAGTCCTAATAACATTATATCCCTATATAAAATTGGTATAGTAATCCTGACAATGAAATCTCCCTTTTAGACAGCAAGCAGGGTATCGCGACCAATGAATCGTTCAGGATCAAATGGTCACAACCGCCCATTTTACATCCGATAACTAGTGATACCATAATATGATAAATCAGTACACCAGATTGGCCTCAAACCGAGATTACACAGCACCAGAACCAAACAGACGGAATACATTACAGGGTGCAAGGCCAGATAGAAGGGACAAGTAAGGGAGTAGTAAGAGACAAATCTAGGAAATACATAGTCCTGGGGCAAAGTTTCACATCATCACTGTAACAGTCCATGAAATAAATTGTAACAATAAGGTACCGTATTTACTATTATAGTCACTAAATATTCAATGATGTTATTACAAAAGTCCATTTTACGGCCTCACTTCTGAAAGTCTAAAGACAGAATTGACCCGTTACATAGTATTTAAAATTAATTTTCGTCTGTATTTTTTTCTGTTATTTCAATTTTTTTTTATTTTTTCGTCTGTATATCTTTATTTTTCATTTTATTTTATGCATTAATTTCTCCATTTCTTGAAAAGCTAAATGCCAAGTAGGTGCTATCACGAGAACTATGTCCTATGCAAAACACATACACTAACATAAATAAAAAATTAAAAAGAAATATTTCTGATCAATGAAAAGTTATTAGATCAGTCCAAATAAGCTTGAACCCTTTTTTAATTTTTTAAATTATTAAAAAATTCCTTCGCTCACTATGGAGTGAGTGATTGTAACTAAGTGTTAATCTTCTACAAATATTCTGAAAAATTTAACAAATTTACCTACGAGTCTGTTTGACTACTGGGCTTACTAGTTTTTAAATCCGCATTTAAACGTAAAAGTACACTAGATTATAATATACTAATGTAAATGACAAAGAGCTCTTATACATTATCTAGACATTCTCGATTATTGTTTCGGAAGATTCGCTAACCTTATACGTGTCTCTCTAGATTGCGTGATGTGCCCGCCGTCCGATCGCATCTTCGGGTCTAGGCGGACGAGATAATTTCCGAACATCGGAGAACAGCTTGTATATTCGCGGATGTTAAATTTGTTAAAATATAAACATCTAATTGTTTTTTGTGTTCTACTATATTACTTATAAGACCGGTATGGAAATAAAAGTGCCGACCATACGAAATACACGTACTTTTTCATATAATTTACACGTACTCTCTTACAGGTCATTTGATGGCTGTCATGTAAGCAGCAAATATTAATTGCATTATAAATAAGAGCCACAACATTTTCCGCTCGTCAACGGCTTCAGGCAAAAGAATAAGGGTAGGATAGGCACTGTTGTGCTTTGAGGATGAGATTTACCTCAAAGGTACATGAACCACAATATTGGTCAACGGCATAAGGAGGTAGATAGCAATGGACAAGCACTACATTAAAGATCCTACAGGATAGTCCTAGTATAAATCATTAAGGCAATATTCAGAACTAAATGTTATGATTTCGGAGTAATGGGAGACTTACTTTTTGGGTCTCCGAGGGAGGCAGACAAGAACGCCATCCAACAAATAAAGAGAATAAATATCGACATAATAGGAATAAGCAAGTAGAGATGGCCAGGAGTAGGACGTATAGACAAAAAAAAGTTCCATTAAGTTTATTCTTGCAAAGCCAATGTTCTGTCAGACCTACAAAATCAAAATTAAAGTCATTACAAAAGATTTCCAATAAATCTACTTTGTTGAAGACGCTCTGGATGTTTAATTGCAGTAAATTATATAATATGCCATTATTAACTTCAGTGACATCTTGTAAACAGTTACCTACAACTCCTGATTTTATATTCTGTTTATGGGTGGGGCATCTTCTGGAAAATTTTTACCATAATTTTTCTTTGGAAAAATAAAACGTCCTACTGCAGAGCCTCGTGGTCATAGATCCAGACTGTAAACGTCTTTGGCAAACTCTATCGGAAATTCTACCCTAAAAGATGAAGATATTTAATTTTGTTTTACCTTGAAGCAATTAAATTTAAGGGCGCACTTTTGCTTAAATGTGCCATCACATTGGTTTTAATTCTATAAACATGTAAGTACCTTTTTTGGAATACCAATTTAATTACGCATGAGTCGTTATTCCCAATAATTGGTTTCCGCGCCGGAGGAATGTGATATTTTCGTAAAACGCCGCCTTGGGCTTGTACAACAGCATCCTTTACCATCTGGCTAGAAATAACCGTTGCCGATGAATCAACCGTCGCCAATGCTGCCGCGGCCGATGTGGATGCTGCTGTTGAGTGGTAGGGAAGGACCTTTGATCGCTGTCTTGGTCTTGTGCGCCTGTTCTTTCCCTTGATTGTTCCATCTACCGTAGTCGGCTGTACTAGGTCTAATTTTGTCGCTGGTGCTTTTCGATCTTAAATGCGGTTTTTTTTAAGTGAGCTGCAATTTTGCCGGTATCACTGGTAGCTTTTCGGTAATTGGTGCATCAGTGGTGGTATTATTGTTGGTAAAGTCAAAATCGCTCTTATCGTGCGGGTGTATCGGATTATCAACGATAAACTTTTGTAGTTACGTTTCATTTCAATTTGCGCAACAACGTTTTTTAACTACAACGCGTCAGATAAACGAAACAGATATATGCAGCGTTAATGTATCAAAAGAAGATAAAATGATTAATGTCAGTGGTTCTAAAACCATTACTTTCATAGCAAACATGCCTGTCTCGTTTTGATTGATGGATGACATTATTTGTCACAAGATAATTTAAATTTCAAATTATGGAAAAGAAAAAGCCTTTTTGTGGATTTCTAAATCCTTAAGCCAAAAAAATAGTACTTAATGTTATTAATTACTTCGAGAACAAAAAAGAAAATAAAGGGTTGCCTAAGAATGTACAAGAAGAATTAGCTAAAGCGCTTGGAATTAGTTTAAGAATGGTGCAAAAGGTTGTATATGAAAACAAGAACAATCTTATTCCCAAGAAGGAAAAAAAGTGTAAAAGGAAGAAGCCGAAGACTGAAGATTTAGGTGAATGTGTAAAAATGAAAGTAAGGGATAGGATTTATGAACTATATAGGCTAAAAACAAATATAACACTGCCATTTCTGAGGGATGTTTTAAAGCAACGCGGCACTTTGGAAATTGGACTTTCTGCTTTATCAAAATTAATTAAAAGCATAGGTTTTCGCTATGAAAAAGACTGCAACAGAAGATATTTGTGTGAACTACCAAATATTATGAGCCAACGAATAGGGTTTTTAAGACAATATACACAAAATTAAAAATCAAAGTTAAAGAAAGTGGTATTCTTAGATCAAAATTTGGATATTTTCAAATGGGAGTGGAATAAAATCTTGGCAAGATGGATCTGTGAAAAGCGTGAAAAGAAAAAAAGGATGTGGTCAGGGAAAACGATTTATTATTTTACATGCCGGGTCTTCAACGGGATTCGTTCCAGGTGCAAGTTTAATTTTTTCTTCTAAGTCTAAAAGTATGGATTATCATGACAATATGAATTGCGAAATGTTTTGAAAAAGGAACAGTTAATACCGAACTTGCAAGAACCTTCCTTAATAGTATTATACAATGCGTCGTATCATTCAAGAATTTTGAATAAACAACCAAATGGAAGTTGGAGAAAAAGCGAAATTTATGAATGGTTAGTAAAAGAAAATCAGAATCCCTTGCCATATATGCTAAAATCTGAACTTCTTTCAATTGCAAAATCTCTGAAAAGACCAAAAATATATGATGTTGACGAAATACTACGTGAATATGGCCATGAAGTTTTAAGATTGCCACCATACCATTGTCAGTTTAATGCCATTGAGCTTATATGGGCAGGGTCAAAATCTTATTACGAGAAGCATGTGGGTGCTGGGCTTAGATCTGACCAGGTTGAAGCTGTTTGGAACGAGGCATTGAATCACATAACAAAGGAGTATTGGCGTAAATCAGTGGATCACACAGAAAACATTAGAACTTGGTGGTAGAGACAAAAAGTACTCGATATCCAAGTTAAACCACTGATCATTGCTCCATTTGAAGAAGATTCGGAAAACGTTCTAAGCAATCCCTTATTTTCTTTTTCGTTATTTAAATAATTAGTTTTCTTTTTGCATTTCGTTTTTTATTTAGGTATGATTAAAAAGTACAAATTTTTTTTTTAAACAAAGTAAAGTAAATAAATTGGTGAATGCGCTGGGAGATAGATATGCCCGGCGCATTCTCCATTTTTTTAATAGTAAGTTTCAATCTTTTTTTGTCTTGTAATGTGTAAATAAATAAATATTCATAAGAAAACGACATTTTAAAGAACTGTCGTAGCTCCCCTCGTATTAATTTTTTTAAAAAAAGCTAAGTAAATAAATTGGTGAATGCACTGGGAAATAGAAATGCCCGCTACATTTACCAGTTTTTTTTTAGTTATTTTTTTTTTTTGACTTTTAACTGGTATAAAAGAAAAGATAACACAACTTTTTTAATTTTCTGTGCATTAACGTATAGATTGGATCGAACGAGAAATAATAAATCATAAAATTAAAATGTCATTTTAAAAGTGAGATTGTAACATGAACTTGCCTTTGAACAAAGAAATTAGTTTTCTGGTCTCTGACTGCACTGCATCACACACAATACAAATTAATTGTTTGTCATTATACCAAATATGTATAGTTTCACAATCACACATAAACAAAGAAGAAGACAAGATCAAATAATCGTTAAAAATTGGACGCTGTGCCCTGAAATCGACAAATTAGTATGTTATGCACATACATAGGGTCATGCTAAATCGTATACTAATTTCTCAAAAATTTAGGTAACAACCATTTTTAAATGAAATATGTACAATTTTAACACGTTGGCTGCCATAAGAAGCAAATGTGGCTTCACAATTAATTTCATCTAATGGCCGTGTGAATCCACGTAGGCAACTCAGATCGATTGAGCGTAAAAAGCCGCGTGAAACTACTCGGCGGTGTGCTTTTGTTATGGAAGAGTAATAGAACGGCTGTATGTGCAAAAACAAGGTTTTGGCTTGTGTCATCGAGAGTACTATGTGGCTTCACATGGCTGTAAAGTAATATGAAATTAAAACGCATTACCTTTTTTTGCTAGTACAAGTATATATTTCTAATTATTATAAATTGAAAAGAAAACTTATGTGAAAAAAACGCACAACATAAAGAATACAAGTTTTATCAAACGAACATTTTTTAAAAATATGAGCCAACTGAAAAAAATTAGCAAAATAAAAATTTACAAGTATAATTATACTTATTTAGTACACTGATGAACCGTAAAAAAACAAGGAAGACAATAATTTTTTTGACATATGTTGCACCTGCATTTTGAAAACTGAACAGCCAGAGTGGCTTCACGCGGCTCTTACAGAGTTATAAGTACTTTATGGCCGCGAGCAGCACATGCGGCTTCTCATCAAAATATGCAAAAAAAAATAAAAAAAACATTGTTTTGATTTAAAAAAATATTTAAAACATACATTTTAAACAAGTTATTAAAAAAAACAGGTGGCCCATGAGATTATTTTTTTGGTACCATTATGGCAGTCAACGTGTTAATGAAAGGTTAGGGAGGCATTTTTGCTCTCATAAAAAAGTATAAAATGCTTAGATTTAGATATTATTGCGTAAAGAAAAATTGTTATTGAGAATTCCGTCTATTTCAGATAATTTTTCAAAAAAGAAAAGTAAATACTATGTCTGGCAACTTAGCAGAATATCGGGCAGATATAATCTCAGCAGAATATTCAATGTATTGTCAAACTCTCAAGGAAATAACATTTTGGCAGCCACTGATTTTTCAATTTGATTCATATTACGTGGTGACCTTTGAACCCGCACGATAACAGCAAAGGCGACTATATTATTGTTATTTTCATAAAAGATGTTAGGTGTCGCTGAATATTTTTGCTGCGAAATTTTATTTTGTTTTCCTTTTAATAAAACTATGATAAATTCTTGTTCTTCCAATTGTTTTTCTAAGTGAAAAACCAATTTTTCCAGTTGATTTATCTTTGTTTCATTTATCTTCTGGTCTAGTATCTGTTTTTGTGTCATTATTTTCTTATCACAACAAGAAATGACGTCATGGCTATTTTCGTCGTTTTGTGCCAAATTTTCACCATTGCCTTTACAATTGCACCAACACGTTAGTAATTTCCCAAGTCTTGCACTGGATACACCTTTTGGTAACAATTAATTCAATTATATCCACTTTATTTAACTTTTTAAGCTCACTTCGTAACTCTGCTTTGTCATTCCCCGCCATCTTACGTAGACTGTCATATTACAATTTGATAATGAAAGATTTCCAGTTTTATTTCGCTTAGTCTGCAACAAAAAATTTTGGAACAAAAATAATTCTAGATACAATCTGGCATAGTAATTTCCCATATTTGTATTCAAACTAGTGATACATTAACGACGCCGAGCTGCGTTTTGTCGTACTGCGAGACAGACCAATCCAAGTGATGCACATTTTACCTCAACTATTTATTGCATATGGTTTAACATACCATAATATATTTTCCTATGGTTGGCGCCTTCATTTCCATACCTGTATATGTAATTTAGTATTGATAAATCTGAAAGGCAGTAATTATATTACCAAAGAAGAGGAGCATCTGTATCAACCGTAAACCCTGAATAAATTACTAAGCTCTACATACCTCTTTAAACTAAAATCGTTTGCTTGCAGAATTTATGAATCAAAATATAAATCTGGTCAGAAAAAAGGCTTCGTTTATAAGCTCAATTGAATATACAGGAGGAGCAGATTGGCTTATTGATTCGTTTTCTAATTCGACAACAACACAACCCACGAGGCGTGTCAACATTTCTGACGGTGTTTCGAGTTACAGTGACTCACATTGTCGAGTCGGAATTACAAATACCTTGCTTAAAATCAAGGGTGGATTCTCAGTCATTGACGCCTGAAACTCAATTATCTCCATGTAGTTTTCCTACAAAGGTCAAGGGTAACACAAATATTTTAGTTTATAAAGTTAGTTTTCGGGGGCGTAATTTAACTTTTGTACGTGCGTTGATGCCTTCTATAGGTGGTAAATGTCATGAAATTTATAGGATCGCATTTGGAGACTGATAAATATAAATATAATTGGTAACAAGGGTTAAATTTTTTTGTAATTTAATGAATTTTGCTAATATATAAAATTTATTATAAAGCTAAATGTATTTTTATATTTTTTTTAGGCCGCCATTAAAGAAGGTTATTTGTTAAAACACACAAGGACCTTTCAGCGATGGAGGAAACGATACTTTAAGTTAATGGGACGCAAATTATATTATTCAAAAGACCCTAAGGTAAGGTACCCGAAGGTAAATAAGTTATTAACGAAAAACAAATTACTTGTTTCTTTTCAGCGATTAAAGGGATAAGTTTTATAAATAGGAGGCTTTAAATAAAAATAAATCAGAAATATCCCGCGAGATTCTATAGGCATTGTTGGTTACATATAAGGGTAATTTCAATTTACAGGACTTGTTTTGTACAGGTGAACTATTTCTCAGATCTTCCTACTTTTTAGATCAAGGAGACGTATTAAAAGTTAAATTTTTTTCTACTATCGTGCGTAAAATACTATGCACACTCTCTACGGTTTATAAAGTTTAAAATTTGTAAAAATTATTATTGACACAATTTATTTTAATTTTATTGCGAAAAAAAATAATGTACATGCTGGCGCTTATACTTGACATCATTAAATTATTTACTTGACAGTTACAGCATTGTGAGGTTAGGTTGTTTATACCATATAATTTTTTTAACGGAAAAAATTTAAAAAACCAGTTGAGAGCTAATATTTTAGTAGCAACAGATTGGCTCCCAATAAAAACTATGCAAAAGTGGAAAAATAACATAAAAACGAGCAAAAACAAAAACTAACCTAAAAATGCAAATTTTTATACAAAAATCAAACAACGCAGTGCTCTTTCTGCCAAAATGCTCAACTTTTTGGTTCGAGAAGTGATTCTTGTAGCAGGATCGTATGTAAAAATTGTGGTGGAAGAAAAGCACGCCTACTTGCTAACGAGATACGTACTCTCCTACAAACAACACAAAAAACACTATTTTACTTTTGCTATCAATATATTGGCGCCATTATAAGCATGATTTTCAAAAGCTTCAAAAAACCATGGGTACTTTGACTTCTCAAGTTGGGGCGTTAACTTGACAGTGTTACTATTTTGCCAAGAGTTTGCAGACGGTAGCTCAGAATTATTGGAGGCTTGGGATTGTTCGAAGGTTCACTTATGACTAGCTATTAAAGAATCTAAACTTGATTATAACTATTAAATAAGAGGGCGCCACTTACTTTTTTTTTATAAATGAAAGAAAAATAAATAATAAATAAATGAAAAAAAAACTAAGAAAAAGACTTGGTATATGGGTTTCAATTAACAATTAAATGACCCTGGATAAAGTAGATTTAAAGAGGCAAAAAAAATATCTTAACAATACAACCAAAATATATTTACATCTAAGATATGTATACACCTCATATTCTAATCTGTTAAATGTTAATAATTTATTATGAATTAAAATATGAAAAATGTTGATATGATTAAAATAAGTTTGGCAAAAGTAACATTTAAATTATGATTTTGCTACTAGGTAGATTTCAGCACTTGAAAAAGAAATTGCAATTATTAAAGTTTTTAGTATATATTTGTATTATGCAGGTAATTGTTGTATTAAAAAGTGCTATTAATATTGTCACTTCCAGATGCAGTTGACTTCATGTTAAGTATAATATTAGAAATAGTTTCCTCAGTAACCTGAGTAAAATGAAATTCCTTATTTGTTTTTTTGTTTTTTTTATAAAAATCCAAGAGTTCAGGTTTTGGAAAAATAGTAGAGTTAGCTGCATTGACAAATTGCGTGTTGATTTCATTAAGATTTCTTAGCTGATCTGGTATTGTATTTATTTTTTTATTTATGAAGCCAACTTTTTTTAATTCCGCCCATTTTTCTTTTGCATTACAGTTTAAAAGCTTAATATTTAGATATGTTTTTTTTTCAGCTCGAAATGCTGATGTAAATGTATTCCGAAGCTGTTTATAGTATTCCCAATGTTCTGGCAAACGTGAATGACGAAAGCGATTAAGTGCATCAGTCCTTAACTTTTTTAATAATTTCAAACTATCTTTTTCTAGTTTTAAGAGGAGCATGTGCATTAAGTAGGGTTGTTAATTTTGACGTAATAAAATTAACTTTTTTATCAACTGTATCTAAGTTATAAATTTAATTCCAAGCGATCATTTCTAAATCCATTTGAAATTCAGCCAAATTAATTTTTTTTTTAAATTTCTATAAACCACTCTCGAGCTCGGTGGAGCCTCATTTTGAAAAGGAATGTTACATCTTGTGAGAAGATGATCCGAAATATTAAGATCTTCTACCTCAGTATTAATTTTAAAATCACTATCAAAACAGATTAAATCTATAATACTTTGGGTTTTTTTAATCAATCTAGTTGGCTCAGAAACATATTGACTTAGATTAAAAGTGTGTAAAATATTATTTAATGTACTGGTGTTTGCAGAACTGTCATTCAAGAAATCAATATTAAAATCACCCAAGCACAATATTTTATCGGTAGTCGTAAAAAACTGTAAAAGAGTATCCTCAAAGCAAGCAAAGAACTCATTACAATTGGTATTGGGTGGCCTGTATATTACCCCTATCAAAAGACTCGAGCCATCAATAAGAACCTTAATCCAGATATGCTCCAGAAAATTTAATGTTTGATTTATACATAATTTATATTTTAGGAATTTTTTCATAGAAACAGCCACTCCTCCCCCTCGCGAAGGTCTGTCTTGTCTGATTAGCAGATAACCATCAATATTTATGGAATTATTAGCAATATTATTAGACAACCAGGTCTCAGTAATGGCAAAAATATCATAACTGTAATTAGATATGTGGTTTTTTATATTATCGAATGAGTTCAGCAACGATCTAACATTTAAGTGTCCAACCTTTAACATATTATAAAAATTTTATTATTACTACTTAAGTCTATAACCAAATAACAAGCAAAAAGAAAAACTAGAATATGAAAAAATCTGTGAAACAAGGCATTATACTATAGCCGCTCTGTAGTTAATCTACCTACAATAGAATTATCTTAAAAAAACATTTAGTAGAACAAAATATACATATGTTTAAATATTCATTAACAAAATAATATTATTGGAGATAACCAGCTTATTACTCTCTTTACTGGGATTTTGTAAACTTACTTATTAAGTATCAACAATAAAAAAAGTTTTAGCAGTTTCAGTTTAATTACCCTAAAAATTATACTTAAATTAGCCCCATCATACACCCACAAAAGCTACGGTAAATTTTAACTTTAAAATGTATTGTCACCATTTGGAAAAATAATTAATAGAATAATATACCTTATGAATTCTAGCTGCTTCCTGAGCGTTGGAGCCTTGCTAAATCTGCCTCAGACATAATTCTAGTCACAGAGTTATCTGCGCACCTCACTAACACATTTCCACTCCATACCCAGGTATTTTTTTCACCAAAAGTTAGCTTAGCCCGATTAAACAATGACAGCCGTAATTTTGTTAAGTCTTCACATAATATGTGTATTCCGGAGTTTTTTAATGATTTGCGGAATTTTAATATCGACAAACGTGCATCGTAAGATGCAAACCGAACTAATACTGGCGGCGGCTTATTGTTGGGGACTTTAACGGCAATACGGTGACACTTTTTTCTGTCTCTTTTTTATCTACTTAACTACCAAAAAGGGTACTGAAAAATACTGAACAAAAAAAAAATTAATATCATAGATAAGAAATTAACGTATTAAATCATAATTTAATTGATCATTGATTAAATATTTGTAACGTTAAATTGAAATAAAAGGTATATTAATAAAAATTTAAATAAGTGAGAGAAATCTATGGTTAGTAAAATTTAAATTAATGGAATAAACTGGCCTATATATTCCTCCAAGAAATGAACGGCTAGCCTTCAAAACCGAGGCTGTGAATGTATGCCATTTGTAGCTCAGCTTTCCGGACTAGGAATTTCTAATACTAGCTCTAATTCCAGCTCCACTGCATTCAGCAATTTCCTGGGGAAATCAAAATTATAAACCATAAATTATAAACCATATTGGCTACTTCCTGCTTTACAAACTTCGAAAACAAAAAAACTGGCCTTTTACGTGCGCTCCTACCTGCAACACGGCAACAAGTCCTCGAAAAATGGACGCAGTACCGACTAAATCAATTACGACCCCATCTGTCGCCTGAGCTGTCAATATCCGCCAATCAGAGAAAATATTAATTAAGACCAATTAGGGATGTGACGGACCGTCAACAGATAGCATGGATAATTAAACCAGGAGAGTGATGCGTTACAGTAGTAATGTGTCGTTGACAGTGTGAATTTAAAGAAATATGAATAAAAGAAATTGACTGAAATTATTAATGTAATTATTGAAATTAATGAAATGTCAATGGGGCGTTAGTGAATATAAGGAATAGAAAAATAAAACGCTACAAAGTTCCATAGTTGTTACTTTGCTGAAATAAAAAGTTTAAAAAAGCAAGTAAATAAGGTTAACAATTTAACTGTAGAAAACACTATCGAAAAAACAATATTTAGCAAATAAAGAACTTATAAATAGGCTAAAAACCGCAATTTAAAGCAGTATGAGTCTTCAGTCCGAAATACTTGAAGACAAAATAGAAAATGTTATAAAGAGAATACAAAACTCTAAGCAGGACCTGATTTTTGCATGTAAGGATACGAACAGCAAAAAATTATGAAAAATTAGTTGACACAGCAGTCCAAAAGTTACCGATAGAGCTGGAATTGGCCACAGCTACTAAAATGACTAATAATATTAATCTTTGCTATGATAATGGAATGAAGGCTGGCCACCAGTCTTCATTAAAGGCTTCCAGTAAATTTGAGAAGGTACCATATAGGAAAGAAATTCAAGGTACTAGTTCTGCATCTACCAGCTTAGTAGCGACAAATGAGAAAAATATTATTCATGTTAATAACCTAGGTCCGAACACCACTGTCAAGCAGGTTAAAGCACATATAGAATAGAAAAATGTCCCTGTTATTTTCTGTGCTAAAATTGAGACTAAGGATCAGCCAAAACATCATTTTAAATTGCAGTAAGCCCTCAATTTGAGCAGAACATTATGATGACTAATTTTTGGCCAGTAAATGTCAAGGTTAAATTATTTTATGGAGGCAAGGTAATAATTACTATCGAAAAAACTTTATGGGATATGACAGAAGGCAATGGATAAAATAGAAAACTATTTGCAAGATTATAACATCCTATATATAAATTCGCAAAGTTTTCTTGCTGATAAAATTGAGCTACTAAGCAAAATTTTTATTTGTAATCCAAAAGTTGTAATAATATGTGAGGCAAGATGTACACGAATATAGAAAATTAAGAAATTTGTGTAAATGGAGATAATTATAGATATATTTGAGGCCAAGTTCGAGGCCCATTATTTTTATTAGAAATACAATAACATATAACATTTAACCAATATGTAGAAGATAAACAATATTGGATCCGGTTTGTTTTACTTCAATTATTTAGAAGTCGGTATATGGCAATTGGATGGATTTTATAACTCTTGGAGTTTAAGTGATGCTGTTTTTTCGGAAAAATTAAAATATACTTTTGAGAATAATTTTAATGGTATATTTTTAAATCACAGAAATATTCTTTTTACACAAAAAAATGTTATAAAAAATAATACTATTTACTATACACAATAACTAGATGATGCAGCGTTTTGTACCTAATAGTGAAACTAATAGTTGTAATATTAATATAAGTGATAGCAATATTTTAAATAACTGAAGAAATATCCTAGATAATTACTATTTTATAACTGAAAAGTACATTAAAAAAACATCATTACCATGTTACAATCATGAATTAAAAATTAAAACTATCGAAAGGGATATTGCATATAACATTTTTTTTAGAGAAACAGGAATAAAAAAAACCATCAACGAATTGAATTGAAGCTATTACAGAAGCCGAGATATTAGTAAAAATGTGGGAAAACCACAAGAAAACTCTTTTTTTTTCACGATATAGACAGACTCATACGTTCCAAGGCAAGATGAAGATAGAGATTCTAATATCGAAACTAATCAAGAAATTATAAATCATAAATTCGATACCTACAGCTTCCCAAGCAGCCTACCAGCAGCCAAATAGTAAGATAATTATCTCAAGATAGTTTATAGGATGAAACAAAAGAAAAGAAGGACATACAGTCGTCATCACGTGGGTGTAGCTTAAGTTTAAAAAATTACAGTAAGAACAGGACGTAGCAAGTAACTATACTAGGGTCAGAATTCTGAAAATCAGTAGCCAGCAACGTCATATTATGTCTTTGCTAAGAACGAAAGAATGCAGAACATAATAACAAGAATTATCCCACTGGTCATAAAAGCAATCATATTACATTATACATATTCAATAATTAAACAGATCCCGGGAAAACACTATCTACTCAGTTTGCAGAGAAGTATCCTACTGAAAACTGCTAATATTGAAATTAAATTCGATGAATATCTTCTACTCAATTTTTCCAGAGATAAAAGAGGAGGACGAAAATTTAACACCGGTTAAAAATTTAAATTTCTAATTTTCAAGCCAGAGATCTCAATCCGAATTAAATTTATTATTCACTCTGCTTTGAAGTGGAAAGCGAGATTGCCAAAGGGAGTCTGATGTCTGGAAATGTTCCATAGGTCAGAGGTCAATTCATCATTATGGCCGTCCTCTTAAATGTAATTTCATTATGTACTTAGAAAGGATTCTGGGGCTTTAGTTTTAGAAATTTAGCATTTTAATCAACTAGAAGTAGGTTAGTTATAACTGAATTATTGGGCCTTACTTAATTATTGTGTAGAAGGAATTGGCATCTCTGAAAATAGCTTTAATAAGATCAGATAGAACGAAATCAAACTATTAAATACCCTTAAAAGGGCAAGAAAAAATTATTGGTGTTAAATACTATATTTTTTATATGGCATAGTCATAAGCATTTTAAATCAACTTAATGCATGGTATTTTTTAATTAACTCGGTAAAACCTTTAGACATCTTTATGTAGATTAAATCAGTTTGCTTATCAAGTAATAAATCTTTTAGGAAAATTTAACAATATCAAAGAAAATGTGATAAAAAGTTTCCCGTAGGATGTTATTGTATTTTATTTACGTTTGCTGTAAATTTTTTAATTAAAATGCAATTGCACGAAGATTGGAATTATATAATCAATTTATTTTCTATGTGATAATTATAGAATTTTAGCCAAATGTACTTGTCTATAATTTTGGAACGAACTAATAATATAAATCTTATTTGAGGATTTGAGGATTATAAAAAATTTACTTTTTCAGAGTGTTATTGTTAATTTGTAAATTGTAATTGTAAATTCTATGTTCTCTAATGTAACTAATAATTCATATCTCTATGAAACAGAAAGGGTCATAGCATGGAGTGTCAAGTTCAAATTCAAATTCAAAAGACTTTTATTACCACTTAAACATTGTACATAGAAAATTACATTTTTTTATTACAAGAATTTACACAATGCTAAGAGTAATGCGGACTGAACTGCGATTATAAAAACAACCAATAACACATACACGAGCTAGCGCGCATGTGCTACTCAGACCGTTAAAACATACTAACCTCCCAAAGATTTTCCCAATTATAATTATTCAGAAAATAAGTCATTAAACCCTAAAACATATAAAAGCTAAAAACAAAAAAAAAATATAGTGTAATAATTTACTATATCAATTACATTAATATAGGTACTATTTGTGCAATAGACAGAGAGGAGGAAGGGCGGCAAAAAACACGAGCCGAGGCTGGAAAACCAGGGCAATACGACGCAAAAATGAATTGATATGCCAAAATGAACCATTTAAATCTTTATTTTTATGCCTGCAAGATCAACAAGACCAGTGTTGATTTAAAAAGTAAGAACTCAAAAATAATATGGTTGCAATTAAATAAAAATAATTAAATTATATTTTTAATAAAAATTTGGTGATGTGAATTTGTTAAAATGCCTATGTTAGTTAAGATTTAAGAAGAATTTTTTTAACATATGCAATAAATTTCTTTGGTGAAGTAGTTTTTAATGTAATCCGGTAACTTGTTCCACATATGAATGCCTACATACTGAAATGATTTTTTAAAACCTGATGTTCGATAAAATGGAATTCTAATCAAGTTTGGATTTCTTACATTGTGTATATAATCATGGTGAAAAAATAAGTCTCTTAAATATGGCGGCTGACCTGATTTAATTATTTTGTGAATTAAATTATACATATGATACTTCCTTCTATTTCTCATATTTAATATAAAATGTGAACTTAGATAAGGAGTAATGTGGTCCCTATACGATATATTAAAGGAAAAACGCATACAACTATTTTCCCGTTTTTGCACCGTCCTTAACAAAGATACGGTTAGTGAGTCGCCATACACAATGTCTGCATAATCCACCAAAGACAGTACAGGCGAATTGCAAAACAAATATTTGGTGTTTAATGGTAACTGATTTTTGTATTGATATAAATTTTTTAAACGACCGTAAGCAATTTTAATTTTGTTCTTACTGTGGGAGGCAAAGCTGAGATTTGAATCGAATATAACGCCTAGATTACATTTTTCCGCAACGGTTGGTATAACTGTTCCATTAATATTAATTTTAGAATTTTTCATGCAATCTAGAAGATGACTTTTATTTCGTGAAAAAAAACATTGCACATGAATTTGAAGCATTTAATTTAAGGTTATGGTTTTCAGCAAATAAAGCAATCTGATTTAAGTCGGCGTTAATTTTATTCTATGCCACCTGAACGTCTGATATTTTAAAAGAATTATAAATTTGGGAGTCGTCAGCAAATTGGTGCAGCTTAGAATTTTCGATGCACTGATTCATGTCCGCAACATATAAAGAGAAAAGTAAGGGGCCTAATATGGAACCCTGAGGCACCCCTTTTTTAAATGACAAAAACCTTGAAAATTTAAATTCACCATCATTCACACAATGTAACCGATCTTTAAGATAAGAGCTAAAAAAATTTATGGCATTTGCCGAAAAACCATAATAGTGCAGTTGTGCCAAAAGCATTTGGTGATCTATGGTATCAAATGCTTTACTTAGATCTAAAAGAGTTAGGCAAGTTATTTCCTTTAAATCCTCTTTAAACCTGATATCATTAACAATACTGATAAGACTTGTTATAGTACTAAAAGATTTACGAAATCCTGACTGGCATTCAGGAAGATTTTTTAAATTATAAACATAGTCAGCTATTTCGCTATATCCGTAACGTTCTAAGATTTTTGAAATGACAGGTAGAATACTTATTGGTCTAATGTCTTTATAATCTGTTGGACAAGGTATTTTTGATAAGGGAATGAGTATCGTTTTTTTCCAATGATCGGGGAATTGGTTTTCTAAGATGCAGGAATTTAAAATATTGACTAATGGCTTAAGACAAAAAAGAAGACATACTTTAAGATTTCTAATGGAAATTCCATCAACATCTATTGCATTTGATCCTATTTTATTTTAAATATCGACAGTTTTATTTTCAGTCATAAGACTTATATTAAATTCCGTCTTAAAGTGACTAAATGTATTTAAATTATAAAAGTTAAGTTTTTCTTATGATGTTGAATTAGTAGGGCCCACGGTGTTCGAAAAAAAATTATTTAAGTCCTCGGGTAAATTGAGATTTTCAGGAATAGGGTCAATCTTTTTTTTAGTAAAATTAAGTTTTTTTGCTTTGTTCCAAAATTCTTTACCCTTTTCTGTAGACATTTGCTTGAAAAAAGTAATTTTTTCGCGATTAATTGCGAGCATAATTCTTTAATTGCCTGTAATATGTCAAATTCACGAGAGTTTTTTGTCGAGTATATTTTTTGCGAGGTTTGCCTCTTAATTTAATTAGATATTTAATATTACTCGTTATCCACGGCGTAAATGGTCTATTCTTATATAGTCTTGTTTTAAACGGAGCGTATTTATTTATTAAATAGGAAATATTATTGGTAAGTAATGACACTTTGATTAATGTCAGAAATATAATAAATATTATGCCACTATGCCTCTAGCTGCCTCCTCCCCAAATGAAGTCATGTTAATACTATTGTAGTCCCTGGACCTAACAACTTCTGTACATAATTTAGATTTTGGTAAGTTTAAAATCGCTTGAACTAGATTATGATCAGATATGGACTCCGATATACAGGTAGATTGAGAGCTAATACACTCGATGTTACTGCTAGCTACAACGACGTCAATAAGGGTATTAGACCGATTGTTGATTCTAGTAGGGTTATTAATCAGTTGCCGAAGGTCGAATAATTCCAAAAGATACTTAAAGTTTTGAGTTGCTGCAGTTGATCTCAGTAAATCTATATTTAAGTCCCCCATAAAAATTATCATAGCATGGAACAGATATAGTAAAAATTTCTTCAACAAGTTCAAGAAATGTAGGCATGCTAGAAGAGGGTGGCCTATACATATTTACTAATAAAATATTTCTTTTATTTGCAATAAACCATATACTTAAATACTCAAACTCATCAGTTATATGAGGAAATGTTAGTAAAGAGAACTTAATGACTTTCTTTGCATAAATACCAACCCCGCCACCCCGCCTATTCCGATCTTTCCTTATAAAATTATAATTACGTATGTTAAAAATCAAGCTATCATCATCTGGTGTAAGCCAAGTCTCTGTAACTCCCAAAATATCAAAGTCATATTCACTGGCATAATTTAGAAATTCATCGAAACCGGTTTTTATGGAGCGAAGATTTAATATGCAACACTGAAATTGGCCTTAGATTGCCGATCCTGCAGGATTTTAAAACTATCCCCCATTGTATGCGTCAACCCTTCGCGCAATGATTGATTTGACCAGGGATCAAATCGCTACATATTGATTTGTTCCCTACAAATTCCATGTCATTCCACAAAAAAATGCACAAAAAAAAACAGTCGACTATATGGTAATATGCAAACATATAATAAGAAAAAAATGTGGCCTGATGGTCTCTAAGTTTTATCCACTTCCTACCGCGCAAAAAGCCAGATGTAAACAAAATAATAATATTCCAAAAGTATTCCATATTATATTATATGCCCCCAAAAGATATTATTTATTTTTTTAATTTATTATAAACATATTGCTTAAGAACTTTCGTTATAAAACTTGTTAAAATTTAATCTTATCCTAATTATTATAATTAAACCCTCTCAATTTAATAATAATAATAATAATACTTGACTTAGAATTGAAATTGCTAGTAATAAACATTCAATTTTTCTTTTAAATTTATCATGAAGTATTGAAATAAACCTGACATAAACAAGAACAGGATAATTTATAATGCAAATTAAAATTATATTAACATATAATTGTCATACAATAAAGAATACATGATAAGAGGATTTGTCTATCGGGATACTTCGCAACTCGGAAAGCAGAAAAAAGGTACTTGCAAAAGTAAATTTTTTTTTATGACTCAGGCAAAGTAATATCCTACAAGCAACTTATGCTTGTGTAGATGCTGTATTTTTCTATAGAACTAGAGTTATCGGAGCTATTTACACAGATTGGTTGAGTTGTCCAAACACTACGTGGAAAAAATTTAAACTTTCTTCAGTCAGATATTGGAAAACCGTAAAACAAAAGTTTTAGTTAATTAAAACAAGACATTGAGTACCTAAATGTGAACAAGATAAATTTTAAATTTCTGGTAAGAACACTAAAAATGTAAGTGGAAAAAATTAAAATTAATTTTGGTCGCCTAGATAAACAGAAAATTCATTAAAATTCATTAAAACTACAAAAATTAATAAAAAACACAAAATAAGTGCAGCCTAGAAACGAACATTTGAAATTTCCCATCTGGTCTCCAGTTTTCTGGTTGTATTTCCTCGTAACAGCGAGTACCACATTTATTTACTTTTGTCCTGTTTTCCTACTTTCACAGTATCCCGACAAATCTGTCCTTCTATCGGCTGAATCTCCGTACTAATTTTTTTATGCTTATCTTATATGTATTGAGGGCTCTAAGATATTGAGTTTTATTTCTTAAAATTGTATTTTTTTTAGTCATCAGGGGCCCAATTCTTGACGGCCATAGAATATAATAGAATAGATAGAATAGGTCTTAAAATTTGTATTCTCGAGAGAGCAAATTTCAAGGGAAAGGGTAGCCGTGTTGCCAAATATTTCAACCAATTATAGAAAGGTATTTTTGACATTTCAGGTTGTGGGGGAGCTTGTTTTTAGTAGCGGGAATAGTTTTATGGGCTGCCGGGTTTTTTGCTGTTTAGTGTTTTCGTGTAAGGCTGTTTATTTAGTTTGTTTTTATTCAACTTTTTGTCATCTTTTAAGACTGTGATTGTCTGATGATAATGATAAAAAGGAGTCACTTTGTGGAAGATTATTTCAAATCTTCTTGGTTTTGCTCAACAATATATAACACCAGGATTGCATTTAAGTTCATCTTGGTAGCAAATTAGAAAAGCAGAAATACGATAAAAACTATTTTAAATAACCACAATCAAAGACAAAATAAACAAAATACATTCATAAACACCACCACCCTATAAAATAATAAAAACAAAACAAAATTTACCAAAATGACATATGACATATAAAGTGAAATTAGTGCGCTTGCGTTATACGTGATACCTTAATCGTTTGCCGAAAAAAAACCAGTAGAAGAAATTTTGATCTCCAGGGAGTAACCTTTCTATCGATTTTTAGTAGAGCGAAGTTCAAGAATACGGATTTTGTGTTTTTAATAGAGCCACCCCCTAGAAAGAGGGCCGTTCTACTCCCCGGTTTTCAAGAATTGGGGAGTTAAAGATACCGCCGGATAAGATGCCTTATGATGAGAGCCCTGCGCGTGGTAGACGTATGGTGCCTTTCGGGGGGTCTCAGGATTAACCCCAAAAAAGCAGAGCTCCTACTATTCACGAGGAGACGTAACTTTGGCACGCCCCCTGTTATATATCTCTAGGTGGCGTGCAGCTGCTTTACTCCAGGACAGTTCGATTTCTGGAAATCAAGTTACATTCCAAACTCTCCTGGTACGATCACGTAGATACCAGAAGTATTTTTTTCAAAAAATAGTGGCTTATCTTTTTTTTATAAAAAAATTAACATACATGTGCTGCGACTCCGTCCCTGGGCCGGTCAAATCCTCTGCAATTCCTCAAAAAGTTGCCTTACCACCTATCATTCAAAACCTAAAAATTTGATTCAATCAACTTTCTTCAATATTTTTAACACCCTGTATTTTGGAAACGGCGCTCTTCCGACCATCGATGTCCTATCTTAAACTTCTTCTTTATGACTTCTATATATACTCTAGCATTTTTGACTATATGAACGAGGGCACCTATTACTTAAAATTTTAATAATAAAAAATTTTGTGCATTTTCTTCCAGTCCATAGAAACTTAGTTTCAAAAGTATCGTGACGTCGTCTATGTTATCGAAAGTATTATAATACAAGTGAAATAATAAGTGTAGATTATTAAATTGAAACATTTCTAAATGAAACTCATCATAATCTATTTGATTTTAATCCAGAAGTGACCCTTTCTATAGCCTTACTAGAAACTGAAGAAAATATTATTAAATCGAATATTTTTGTGCTTGTTAAGTAATGGCATTAGCATTATTTAAATTAATTATTTTTCATATTGGTCTTAATTCTCCAAGTAAATTTTGAATAACCCTTATATTTAAAAGTATGTCTGCTCTTTAACAGCAAAATTCCCCTCCTAAAATAAAGGAAGAAAAACAAGTGGACAAGTACTACCAAAAAGAACGACTTCGTGTATGGTAAGTGTAATTTTTGCGTATTTTGGTGTATAATTCAGCAGGACTTAAGCTCAGTAATCAATCCCGTAAAACTTCACCAAAAGTATCGCAAGAATACCGGCCGGTACCGGAAGTGACAGGTAGCACGAAAGTATATAGAGGAAAGGAATCAGCAACCTATGGTACGTTCATTTTTACCTTATTTTATACCACATATATTTATTAATTCTCCATAATTAATGCTCTAACCTTTACAGTGCTTTTTGTTGGAATAATTATTTATTACGAATGCATTACTATTTCGAATATTCTGAGAAATGGAATTTAAAAAATCCAATTATTTGAATCAGTTTTCAATGTGTGTTTCGCAAACAAGCATTTCTCTCATATCGCATTGATATATTAACACGATTGCGTAAGGCTTTGTAGTGCACAAAACCGTTAGCTGACTCTGTTTTCTGGTATTTGGATCGAGTTTAATCTCGAAGCCTCATTAAAAATTGTAGATTTTTTGTTATTCAGTTCGACGGTTGTTTTGTAGTTTTTGAAGTTTTAAAGGGAACGTATTTGTCAAATATTTTTATTTACTTAGAATAAAGAAATGCAACCATATTATTATTATGAAAAAAATATACCTATTCCTAATTAACAACGCTTAGATGACGCCAAAAGTAGATGTAGTTAAGGTTGTTAAAGTGACAATATTATATAGTTTAAAAAATAGTTTCAGGCTTAGTTTTACTAAGTTTTGTCTTAAATGACACCAACATGTGGTCTGATAACTCGTTCAGATCTAAAGTAGTAGTAGGAAAAACAAGTGAAGCATTGCTACTTACGAGAAGAACTAAAAGGGTGTAAATTAAAAGGGGAGTATTGATTTTCCAACCTGGTGGGACCTGTCACAGCTTGAAAGAGTACATTTTTATCAAGAAAATTAATTAAACCAAGATAATAAAAATAATTTTTATCGAGAAAAACTACATTAAAATCTATACCAAAAATAACAGTCTCAAACGTCTAAGAGTATATTCCAAATTGACAACAACTTGACCAACGTAACAGTTAGAGGGTCTGTACAGTAAACCAATACATAACCTTTTACTTGCATGTTGTTCCAGAGGAGACTTTTGGTTGCCAATATTTATGACTGTATATTAATAACTATTTAAAAACAGTACGAGATTACCATACTAACATTTTCCCAAATAGATGGATTGGAAGGGGGAGTTTTATTGAATGGCCAGCAAGGTCGCCAGATTTAACCCCATTGGATTTTTATCTATGGGGTTATCTAACATCTAAAGTTATTTTTATAAACCTGAAAGTTTAGAAGAAAAAACAATACTTTCCCTTCTCCCAACCCTATCTTTCCTTATTACATTATAACCCTTAACAATTACCTACATCCTTAATGTCTAGAGATAACTACGTTCCTGACAGACCGACAATATTAAAGTTATTTTCGCTCAATAATTCGCTAAGCTAATGAAACCCAACGTGCAGAGATCGTACATTCAAATGACAAAAGTCTATTGTAAACCATGAATTCAGCGTAGATTGCCGCCAATATTAATGTCATAAGTATTTTGTAATTAGACTAATATAAGAATTAATTTTAAATGCAGATCAAATACCACGTTATAATAAAGTTTATACATATTTAATACTCATTTATTAATATAACAAAACCAGAAGATTTATTAGAACTTGTTTATTAAATGAACATAAATTTCAATTTAAAAAAATATAGTATTATAAGCTAAATAGTTGTATCTTATCGATTAAATAGCAGACTCGATTACAGGTGTAAATATAATACTAAGCTATATTCATCTTTCTTTTCTACTCACACCAGCAAAATAAACGACCGCCAGAGGACCACACCTTGCTTTTCCCATGCTTGTTTTTAGCATCATGTACCTTTCTTTTCTTAAATCTTCAAAAATGGAATATCCTCTGTTTTTTAAAGACTCTTTAGCATTGTAAACTTCTATGCGCTTCCACTTTGTGACGAAGATAACTAAGATTGCTCTTGGCCCAGATTCACCCGCTGAGAGTGTTCTCCTACCTTAGGCATATTTTTGATAACTCAGCAACTAACTTAGGAGTATTCTCGCGGTCTTTCTTCATTATACCGAAATTCTTCAATAGAAAAAATTCAGAGATAGCTTGAAATTGATCGTCCAACTTATCAAAGCGCGCATCAAATTCCATTTTTAACTGACTTAGGAACGTAGAACATACCTTGTTAACTAACTGTTCCGTAGCCTCATCAATAAGTGTGCTACAATTACTCCTCATCTTTTATCATGTTTTATTAAAAAGCACGAATATAAATAAATGTTATTGGTTTCGCATTTATCGCCACGATAGGATTATATGAATCATATTTGGAAGTTAGATACCTGCTGGATGCAAAACGTCGATTACTAAAAAGTTTATTGTGATAAATAGGTTGCTCTTACCTCGATTCACTGTAAAAGTTTCACTCACCATAAGTTTTATGTTAACTATTATGAAGTTATACTATTAAAAATAATAACAAAGCTATGCTATATTAATAAATAAAATGAAAAAATCCTTATCGGTTAATATAAAAAAAAGGAAATTCATTGCATGTATGTATTACCTGAGTAGTTAGTTTAAAGCAGTGATAAAAACTAATATAGATGTTGAGATAATGAAATTGTAAAAATTAAATAAATGAAAAATTTAGACTTTCTTTAAAAAAACCTTTTTCCTAAAAAATCTTAAATTTTTATTAAAGTTACTCTTAGGTATAATAAGATGTTATTTCTAGTTCTATAGGATTGATTAACTGTTGTAATTATGGATGGTTTAAAGTTAACAAACAGGCACACTGAATGGAAACTCACTTTTGGAATATTCTCAAAATATAGGAGTTTTGTAGAAAATCTTCATTTTTTTTCAAATAATACTTTGTTTAGGTAATTCTGAGCTACATTTAATTGAATCCTTTATTGTTAAAAGGAGGCAAGTTACATTTTATAAAGTTTGAGAAAAATGCAAAAAACTATTCCAAGCGATACTGAATTATTTTTGATTGTTTTTTTTTAATCAAACTAATCAAGATAGATAACAATTATCCTAGTTTTGTAATTATGTGATTTTAATGTTTGTATAGACCCTGCTTAGTCCCTTCTCATGCATCTTAATATGCCCTTTTATTTATTGTTGAGATTTTAACTTTTGACCTTGCCAGTAGCACGATAGCTGATTATATGTTGTGAGGAAAACCCTCAGTGTATATCCTTGAAGATGGACATCTTATATGTCCGAAATATGTAGGATAGATGATTTTTAAATAAATTTAGTGGAGGATGACAACAATTTTAGTTACCCTTTAATTATGTTTATATTTTAGTTGGCCAGTTAACAATCTCGTTATAAAATGGTTTATGGTTTTCTGAAATATATTTTAAAACAAGTTTAATATGGTTTATCTTTGTTTCTTTAACTGGAATCTTGCTCGGATATGCCTTGTTTGACGGCCATGTTACGATCCCAACACTTGGCATTTTTAGGTGAAAAGTGCTAATACTAAAAGGGCTATTAATAAAGGGGGAAGCACTAAGATATCCAGGTTTAGAGGCATCATGCTTAAAGTGATGAAAGAGTGAAGCTGAAAAATTTTGTTTTTCGTTTCGTGGTATGCCTCTTTTGCTTGTCTCTAGAGAAACAATGTTCTTTTTATAAAATTTGACCCACCAGTTCTTAAAATCCAAAATGTCATTGTTATTTATTTCCATTACACTGAATTTCCTACTCGCACTTGACATAATTACCAATTGAGTAAACTTGTGTACAGAAAAAATTCTGTCGAAGCGTTTCAAAAGTTTTTTTACGGTGCCAAAATCCCTATCGCACGGCAAAAACGAGTGCCCTCTAATCGGATTCTACTTTTTTAAATCTTGCTTCTTCCAATATCATACACATTTTGATGACTATATTGTTTTTATTTTGCCCAGGGCAATTGTGACAAAATGAAAGCAGTTCCTCCACACTATCTGGGACATAGTTTTTTATGTAATGCAGCAAAAAAGAACATACCTCTTTCGGACCTTTACTGCCTTTGCCTTCGTGGTATATGTAAAAGAAACTTTCACCGGTTTTAAAGTTGTGAATACTAAACACGTTTACAGTCAATTGTTGAAGGTAAAACAGATCTTGTACGGGAATTTCGGGAGATGAAGATGGATGTTCTGCATATAATCAAACGATAAGGATAACACACTTTCATTAGTTTTGCTACGAGTTTTGGCTTTCTTGAGATATGTGTAAAATTTTGTGGCTTTTCGTTTGTGAACAATTAGCTCAACAGCAGCAGCAGTCCGTTTGGCCGCATCACCAAGTGAAGGACTTTTAATCTTAACTCCAAGTTCCTCACACTGGCAACACGTATCTACCTGAGGTCGACCAAAATGGTAGTTAAAGTGTTCCTTTAAATATTTCAAGTAATATTCATACTTTATAGAGGATGTTGATTAATTGCGCTGGGTTCAAATAAAAAAAATAAAATAAAAAAGTTAGTTAACTCACGATGAAAAAAAAAAGGAAAAAAAGTAATTTAGTGGACTGTAAACACTTAATGAATTTAACTAAAAAACTTGGAAAACGCTGTTGTGAGACCTTACCTTCTATTATCGGTGGCCGAGATTTGCGAATTATCTACACTTTCACGCTAGCGAATTTTCGGTGTTGAGTCGCGACTCTAAACTGTTTGACGCTTAGAGCTCGAATGAATATGAAACGCGCACTATTTAAGGCCTCAAAACAAAAAAAAAACTAAATTATTTAAACAAATGAAATACTTCCTTAACAAGGTGAGTCAACCAAAGGCATTAAATTTAACTAAAGAAAAAATACCGAGTGATAAAAGAACATGAATTAATATGAACTAAATAAACCAAATGAAAATTAAATGAAAACTTAACAGAGGAATCTGGGTGTTGTTCTTTAAAAAGTTGATATATAAGCTTGACGTTAAATTTTGCATCAAGATATGACATAGGTTTACCAGAATAATGTGTCTGTTTAAGAGGAAATGATTCAACATGTTGTCTTATTAAAATATTACTTTCTTCGGGAATTGCATGAACCTTTACATTGTGGCCCCTTTTGTCAAGTGGTGTTTGATTGTTTGACAACAACCAACAAGAACAAAATGGAAATAGTTACATTATTTTTTCATTACTTCATTTTCAGTAATATTTTTATAAAACACAACGATGCAGATAGGAAGTTAAACTAATATAAAAAAATTAACTTACTTGCATCCTAATCCAATTTTCTTTTTCCGGGACTCTTTTTCCTCTGTAACTAATATATGAAATACATTTTATTCTGCTCTGCTTTATAATATTTCGGGTATATTCATTGTCGTGTTTCATACCTCTCTTCCTTTTTTTAACTTCGATTTGTTCATTATTCGAATGCTCTGCCATTTTTAAGTCTTAAAAACAACAACAGGTCTTATCACGACAAAGTAAACAATGCAAATGGCAGCCTCGATTACGGAGCAAGAATCGTTAAGTTACGTGACGTTTACTTCGTGAGTTGTTGAAAGGGGGCGAGCGACGTCGCTTACCTCCTTTCTACACTAAATGCAATTTCGAAGCATAAAGTATATCCATGCCATTGCATGGATATACATCAGCGCTTGCCTCTTTTCAACACCAAATGACGCGAATATAGAAAGAGAAAAGGATTTTCACAATAACTCAAAACAGTAAAAAATGGCGCTTAACCCTTCGTACCCGTTGTAACCCTCAACAATAAACGATTCAATTGTTTAAGAGACTTGTCGTACAGACCAACCCAGATAGATATTCGATATCGTAGCAAGGATTCTACCAGTGTACCAGATTATGATAAAATCTTGGAATAATAATTTCTATATTGTCAGGAAAATGTGTCACATATTTATATTATTTCAAATGATTATAAATTGATATCCTTAATAAAATGCGAGAAGTGATATATATGGTGTATATATTTTTCCTAACTAATAGCAAAGCGCTTTCGGCTAATAAATAGCCATCATAAGTGCTACCTAAAAGGTGTTAGACAACTCCCACTATTTAAATAAACGTACGTGAGAATTTCAAATTTGTACATTGGTCTGCAAGCCCAATGCTACCAAAACGTAGTCGTGTACATGTGAAAGAAATAAAGAATAAAACATTTTTAAGTTTAGGATGAGCACTTCCACACGTTGATTTGTATCTTTGTCTTATGACTTTGCTAAAAAAGAGATAAAATTACTAATAAAGCTGTTAATAATAGAGTCTACAGTGCTTTCATTTCAAAACGATCCACCCCTAATAACTTCATCATGTGATACATCATAGTAAGGAGCGTAAAATTCTCTATTCAACGGTACCAAAAAAAATGAAATCGGTAAATATGTAAACAAATAGGTAGTTAGTGAAAATGTCTAGAAATAATGAATATTTTATTTACGCCAAACTTTGGTATGTCAAATGGCTACTCCATGGTGTGATACATTATTTTAAAGGGTATTCATTATGCTATCAATGCTTGTAAAAAAAAAAAATTGATTGACCAAGAAGCAATTAAAGTGTAAATCGGTAGGGTAGAAAAACAAATTTAATTAGTTTAACGAATTTATTTTATTAAATGTTCAAAATGCGCGCCGTTATTAGCAAGACAATAAGAAAGCCTATTTTCAAACTCCTTACGAACATTGGCAAGGGTCTGCCCGCTAATTTCTCTGCATTCTTGAAATATTCTATTTTTTAAATTCTCAATACTCTCAGGTGGGCTTTTATAAACTTTGCTTTTTAAGTAGCCCCAAAGAAAAAAGTCTAGTGGGGTTAGGTCGGGAGACCACGCAGGCCATTCAATTGTACCACGTCTGCTAAAACACTTTTCTCGAAAATTTTCATCAAGCCACTCTCGAACTACCAAAGTCTAGTGCGCGGGAGCTCCATCCTGCTGAAAATGTATATTATTTTCATTCAATAATATAGAACCATGTTGATCTACTTGATTTTCCATAGATTGGATAATGGAAGAGTATATTGCATTTTCTAAAAGATTTAAATAATTTTTGCCAGTCAAATTTTCTTCCAAAAAAATGGCCCCATTATTACATTCCCATAAATTCCTGCCCAAACATTAATTTTTTGGGGATATTGGGTATGGCCTTCCCGAAAAACATGCGGATTTTCATTATCCCAGTATCTACAGTTATGCCTGTTCACCAGGCTATTTAAAAAAAGGTCGATTCGTCACTGAAGCAAATGTTCTTCAATAAATGGGGATCGTCGTCAATTTGCTGGCACATCACTTCACAAAATTGAATTCTCCTATTAAAATCATCTTCTCCAAGTTCAAGAAGAATATGAATTTTATAAGGAAAGAACTTATTTTTTTTTAAAACTTTATGTACGGAACCAGTGGAAATATTTGTTAGTTTTGCGGCCTTTGGTATAGACAAAGTTGAATCCATAGCAAATTGTCCTAGTACTTCAACTTGGCATGCTTTATCGACAACTCTATTTTCATATTTTTTCTTATTGCAAATCGATCCCGTCTCTTCAAATTTTCGTATCAATTCTAATAAGTATTTATGGCTCACGTTTTTATCTTGATACCTTTCATTAAATGCTCTCGCGGTTCTACGAGCACACCGATCTTGAGTCCCCCTGTATATCTAATTTGACGTGTTTTTTATTAAGAAAGTTATTAAGGGTGGATCGTTTTGAACTGAAAGCACTGTATATCTATATTTCTATAGGTCGATGATATAACATTTTCTCAATGTTTCTATACAAAGTTATTTGCTTAGGGTATTATTAATTAAAGTTTACAACGTAAAATGTTTAATTAAGTCTTGAGTAAGCTTAATTTACATAGGGATATTAATTTAGTTTAGAAATAGGCGAAGCGCTAAACTATAATTTAGATACTAGTATAGTAGAATAAAATACGTAAAATTATTCAAACATACTTATAAACATAAATATTTGTCTAAATTACAATATTTTGTATGATTTAAGATCTATACAGATATTTGTACAATCTAGTTGAACTAACATAAGATTGAATTTCTAGATCTAGATTTTAAAGATGTGTTTATTTTTTTGAGTGTTACCCTTTATAGTTCTAGAAAGAGTGTCATTTTGTGTACAGATTGCCTTGCAATCTCGAATTTGGAAGCGGAGCTTCCTTAAGCAAAAGCGACACATTGAATGTACTCTGTAAAATTAATCAGAGTTGTCAAATTGTTAGATATTCTAGTCAGTGACAAAAAATAACCTGGAGTTTTGGAAAAGTCCCCGACATAAAAATAAATAAAATACAGCCGTTTTTCAAAAACGTAACTTTTTGATTTTTTTCAAATATTTTAAAATCGGAAAAAGATAAAATCGTTCTGAAAGCGGCACTAAATTGGTAACTAAATGCCCTACAACCTTGCCTAAAAAAATGCCAAAATAAGGTGTGATCAATTTCATACCAAAAGGGGGGTGACTTTGATCAGTGCCATATAATTGTATTCTTCTTGCAATGCCTTAAAATGCATTATGAACAATTTAACCCCCGCTTAAGTTCATCAATCCGTTTAAAAGTTACAGATAATTCTAGGTTTTGGGGTGAAATTGATCAGTCATAAAATTCCACTATATGGTTATTTTTTTAGGTAAAATAAAAAAGAAACATTGCAGTTTTTTAATACTTTATTAAAAACACTTGTTTAAAAATACAAAAACTTATAAAAGACATTCAAAAAGTAAAGAAACAAATCTTCAATTAAAAGATAGAAGCAGTAATGCGTATAGTAAGGATTTACATCTCCTTAATATCTACTGGTTTTTTGAGTAAAATTGATAAATGATTTGACCTTTGACGCATTCAGCGGCAGGTTCTGGCAAAATAGCAATTATATCTGCCAACTCTATGGAAAACCCGTCGCCTTCATGTGGTTTAAAAACAGTTTTTTTCCATAGACAGATTTTAGTCCCAGAACTTCGAATTCGTTTTCATTTAAATTTTGAACTGTAGCTATGTAACGATAGTCAACATTTTTTTGCATGCCCCCCAACACTTTAACCAATAAAAATGTCCCAATTTTGATCTCATTTTGACTTACTTCCAAATATTCAATTTCTTCGTTTTCTTGCAACTGGATAAATAGATCGTCGGCGGTCATGTCATCGTCGGAACTATCATTTGTTATAGGCTCTTCAACGTCGCTGTCTGAACTGTTGGAATCATTTTGGGCTGTCACACTTTTCCCTGGCTGAACATGAAGTTTTGTTTTCTTCTTATTTCGTCTTGTTGGAGCATTTGAAAATCTCTGTTGTTGTAAGTAATTTACCAACACGTTCTGCGCTTGGTCTTGATTAAAATCTTCTCTAGGCAGCTTGTCTAATACTCGGTTTGGATTTAAAGGGACTATGCCACTTGCTTCAGATAAGATTTCGTTTAACCGCATGAGGTATTTTATCTTTGGATAGTTTACTATCCATTGTCACCAAGGTTTTTTGCAACAAATGTGGGAAATCCTTTTTGTCAATTGATGAATTTGTCGGATACGTATTTTTCCATTCTAGCAAGACTTCTATCCAGGCCATTTTAAATGGCCTGAAAAATCCTACGTCCAACGGCTGACATAAATGTGTCACATTCTTTGGTAGGCATACAAATCCAATGTTATGTTCTTCACACAGTCTTAATAGCTTCTACTGTGAAATGTGAGGCTAAGTTATCGCCTATTAGAATTTTTCGCCTTTGCTGTCTTTTGGCATGTGGAAGAAACGCAGACTTAAACCAGTCATTAAAAGTTTCGGCGTCCATCCACCCATGTGACGTTCGGTTGTATCGTGATCCAGCTGCACAGCATCTACTATGCAACAGGGTTCTAATTTTGGTCCTTGTTCAGTCCACTGCACCCACATTTTTTCTGCTCAATAAATTACATATGGTGGCAAAAGAACTCCTGCTGCAGAACCACACATCATCACTGAGGTTGCAGATTTAGTAAAATTGCACACTCGTCCAGGGAATTTTACTCCACGGGAATCTATTAGTTTTTTTTTGCGCCCAGGGTCATCAAGCAAATTAGTTTCATCATAATTATAAACATTGCATGACGGAATACCATTTAAAGTTGTTTTAAGGTTTTCAAAATATTCAGTTAATGTTTGCCTGGAAACGTCAGCACGACTCCTTTTAATATTAGCTGCAAGCCTCTGAATTATTACATTGTTATGTCTTTTTAACAGCGAAAATACCCAATCGGTACCGGGTAAATTGTTCTTACATTTTTCCACGGAACGACCTTGGGTATCTAGCAGGTTTTTTGCCATATGCCTTAAATCTGTTAAATTAAGAGGAAACCCCCATTCGCCACAAATAGCAACACATTTAAGAATTGAGTGCTCTTCATTGAAGCTAAAAACGGTTTGCCCGCCGTTACTTTTAACATGACGCCCATGGTATTTATTATTTAAGGTCCCGTAAGATATCTTGAACCATTTTGCAGCTTTGCGTAAACTCCATCCTTCATTTATGACCTTTTCTAGTGCTTTTTCTATGGACTCTGGACCGTAGTCTTTGTACCTTCGTGCCCCAACTTTTCTCTTATAAACTCTCGGCATTATGTCAATATTCTAAAACCAAAACTATTATTATTACTAGTAGTACTATACCCTTACAATTATATAAGCTTTACAATATGCTGATCAATTTCACCCCATTCAGTTGATAATATGTTTGAGAGCCGCGAACTCCAAAAAAAAACGTTTAACTGACAAAAAACATGCATATGGATCACTGCTACACCATTACTGAATACGATTTTTTACCGAACGGAAAAAGTCGGCACTTAATATGCGCGGGAAATTTAAATGTAAAATATTTTGATATGGTGATCAAAGTCGCCCCGCGAAATCAAATTCACCCCATTTCACGGTAATCATACAAAAAAAGATAGATACAGTAAGTAGTGAGTTAGTAAGCAAATGATAACACTAAGTTCATTTAATGTGAGGCATGTAATTGTTTTTTATTCCTGATCAACTGGGTAATGTCAGGCTTGATAGAACAAAGTTGAATTCTCATGTCTGTTTCGGCATCCAGTCTATTGCAGTATTTTGTTTTTGTAGCTGTATATGCTGAAAATCCCGTTTCACACAAATACGTTGTTGGTAACGGCAGAAGCACATTCAAAGCTTCTTTGGCAAGTTGTGGATATTCACCACGATCCCTGCACCAAAAATCATTCCATGCTTGTATCCGATGTAATTTCTAGAAATGATTCATAGATCCGATTTGCCATATTTTCAGGCTTCTGCAATTTAGATGAAAAAGGGTTTTGAATCCATTAGTTTATTTTTGGTTTTGTATTCTGTTCTTCAGGAAAGTAAGATTCAAAAGTTCCTTGCAGATCATTGAGATATTGCACCAATTCAACAAATATTTCATTTTGAAATATTTCTGTATCACTAAGACTATGGTGACTAAGGAACTCACTTAGCAATGAAAAGCTTTCGATTTCTCTCTTACCAAAACAAGTAATCCAAAAATTTAATTTTCTTTTAAAGGCACTTCTTTTGTTGTTAGCATTGAAAACTGTTGTCTGTTTTCCTTGTAGTAACAGATTTAATTCGTTAAGTTTTCCAAACATGTCTGCTAAAAATGCTAGTCTAAATAACCAACTTTTATCGGACAAACGGTCTTTTAAATTAAAAGGAACATCTGTAAGAAAAGCTTCTAATTCTGTTCTTAGTTCAAAAAGCATGAAGTAATAGTGTTTTATGATCGCTACCATAATCTTCACATAATATTGAGAACAATCGGGATTGTAGTGGACGTGACTTGACAAAATTAATTATTTTTACTCATCAAAAACCAATTTTAGATTTGGTCGCATTTTCCTAACCGCGAGTGATTGTCTATGCAGGATGCTGTGGCTGGAACTACAATTTAGCGCTTTAATTTTTATTCGTGATATTCCTCCTGCTATTCTACCTGTCAGTTACTCCATCGGTACAAATATCAATGCAATCATTCCAATCGAGTTGGTTTTCTTCAAAAAACATGTTAATCGTGTTAAAAATTTCTTCTCCGGTTGTGTTAGTAGGCAGCGATGAGCACATAAGCAAGTCTTCTTCGAGTAAATGTTTATATGAATATTGCACAATTACTAGCAAGATGGCCAGTTCAGCAACATCAGTCGATTCATCTATTTGCAAGACGAATTTGGTATTTTGAAGCCGTGAAACTACTTCTTGTTTTATGTTTGCTGCGATATCTCCAATTCGGCGCGTAACTGTATCGTTCGAAAGCGGCAATGTAGAACGATGCTTTACAGATTTTTCGTCGAGCATACATTTTGTTATGTCTACCACACTTGGTTTTATTAGCTTTTCAGCGATAGTGTGCACTTCTCCTGCTTGGACAATGCGGTAAATAACCAAATACGATGCCTCCGTGGCCTTTTCATTCGCAGTCTGAGTTGCATACGTCATAGTTTTTGGGCTTCTTAATAATTGTTCTTTTTTTACGTAGAAAAAATTCTTTTCTTTTGTTTTTGAAGTCGGGATGTACAGTTTCTAAATGTCGGCGCATCTTAGCAGGTACCATCGAACTGTTAGGAAGGAGTTTGCAGCACAACATACAAAGAGGTGAGCCGTTGGAATCAACAAATCCAAGATTAATGTATGATTCGTCATACTTTCGTTTTTTCACCTTCAGTGTCATTAGATGTTTTACTACTTGAACTTAAAACCATAAAACTAGAACTTAACGCCGTCATATCACCTTGATTTGAATTTGACGCATCATCCAAGCGAACCACATTTTTTGCAACACCTTTAAGCCAGCGCTCCATTTTTCTTAACACTAATTTGATTTGGTCAATTCTATGACAAATAGTATATCTTGACGCACGAAATACAAGATTTTACAACCACTATGAACAACAACAAGACAAGCGAACATAAAATACTGTGAGTAAATTTTGCGGTACGTTGCTTGATTAATAAATTCTCCGCGGCAAACAATTCTCCTTTATATTATACCAGCAACCATCGAATCATCTCGAATTCCTTAGAAACTTCGGAGAGCCAGACGATTTTCTCCGAAGTACGCGTCGACGCACAAGCACGAGAAACAGCGCGACGAACCGAGGTCAACCGATTGCTTATAGTCCGGGGGCGAATGGTGGCGTACGAGTAATGCTGTAACATTTCGATGTAATAGGTCGGACATTTACTTAATAATACATATGTTAAATTTTCGTAAATGTACCAGAACACCTATAAGTAGGCGTTTCGTTTTGGTTGTTTATTTTTATCTTAGGTAACTTTATTCTTATAGGGTCTACTTTAATACATGCATTCATTTATTATGACTCCTGGCGGAGCCCTACCGGAGGTTTCGCGGAGCACCGTGGTTTGGCACCGCAATTTGGGCCACACTGTATATATCAGTAGACGCGTCTTTTTAAGAGCTACAACTTTGTCTTCTCAGAGAAAATGGTATGAATTTTTTTAGACGAGTTATGGAATATAATCTATTTTTAGGAGGTTTCTTCTTTTTTCACCCCTGCAATTGACCCCTACAACTTTGACCCCGTGAATTAAAGGGCAGCTCTGATTTTTCTGAAAATTTTAAACGTAAAATCAAAGCTGTAGGTCTTACGGTATAGCACCAATAAATGACTAACTCCAATCATCTAAAAAAAAGATTCACCTTTAGAGGTGGGGGGACCGAATTTATATACTCAACTGACAAAAAATCAGCCTCCAGCCAATTTTTTCGTTTTAAAGAAATTTTTGGAATACAGTTTGACTGTACTATACAGGGTATTCAGTTAAGGGTGTACACTATCTATATCTCTTTGACCTCAACCATTTAGCGTGGAATCGTGCAAAAATATTTTTAACTTTGCAAAGCAACTGCCAAAATAAAAATATAAATTTAAAATTTGTCGAGAATTACTGCGGTGTGGAATTGTTGAAGGACAAATTATCGGGCCTTTTATTTTTGATAGAACTCTAAATGGTAAATTATACCTTAAAATTGTAATCTCTTTTTTTTTTAACACAATAGGTGGCCTATATATTTAGCGAGTTAGGTGCGTCGCTACCTTGACCATTAGTTCTCTTTCCTTAAATTGCCTTGGCCAGCTAAGTCTCCAGACTTATCTTGTCACGATTTTAATTTATGGGAAGAATAAAATATATCATTTACAAAACTAGACCAACAACGCGAGAAAATATGATGGAAAAAATTAGAACGGCTATAAACGATATGCTGTTTAATGGCCGATAATGACGATATGCCCGTGGCGGAAATTGAAACTGCTATCTCATCAATACAACAAAGGCTGTATCGCTGTATTCAGAATGATGGAAAACATTTCGAACACGCTAAATAAGTGCCTAATTTTTCTGAGAATTTTGTTCTTGTTCCTTGTTACCTGTTGTAAATTATATTTTATATATGTTGTTGTTTCACAATACCTTGTTCATTAAAATTGGTTAAGAACAGTACAAGATAAATCATTTTAAATACTACAGCATTCATTTGTTTCCCTTACCCTTATTGATCCAATGACAATTTGGCTTAAACCGAATTCATAGAAAATTTAGTCAGCTTTCCTATGGCGTTATATTTATATCTTAACTTAATTTAGTAATTTTGGTTAAATGTTAAATTTGTATCTTTATGTTGACAGTTGCGCCCTGTTACGGCTACTTTGCTAAATTTAAAATATTTTTGGACCACTCCTCGCTAATTGATTGAGGTTAATAAGAAATCTTGAGAAATATATAGTGTACACCCTTAACTGGACACCCTGTATAATGCAAATATTTGGCCGAGCAGGTAAATATCAATTTTTCTCTTTTCAGGCAAGATTTGTCTCTAGTTAGTTTTTGTGCATGCTTGTTCTGATTTATATTTATAAAAATCTTTATGCGCCTACGTACCAACAATGCACAATCCAAAATATAGATACTGACAATATTTAAAATTTTTTATTTAGAAAAAAGGACTACAACTATTTCTAAAGTCTGAATTCAAAATTACACGAATGCATTTCTTTTATAACAAAAATACTTTCTATAAAATTTCTCCAGAAAATTATTCGAAGCTCATATTTTAATCTGCGTTCTACAATTACATTATACCGGTCAGGTTAACTAAAGTCTTAAGTGCGCCAATCAATATATTGTAACGAAACTTAGCTCACATAGGGAACAAACTCTGTTTATACTTAACCTCAGTTTATAATACTTTCACCTGAATGTCTACCTTTAAAGATAAACAATAAAACTAATTAACTAATTAAAATAAAACAAGACCTGGTCTCTTTTAAATACACAGAATATAAAAATGCTTGAAATATTTTACACGTAATGGTAATGCAATGGGTGGCTCTTTGCACTGCAACCATCGTTGAGCTATTGTGCCTCCCCTGTCCATATCTATCCAGTACGTTCCCGAACACGATCAGCTCCTTCAGTGGGAGGTTAAATCACAAAACAGCTTTACTACTAACCAAAATTCTTTATTTTAAGAAGATTAAAACTGTACTTTGTTATTTAAATTAGAAAAAACCACAGTTTTAATCATCTTCGGAAGATGCTAACATCATTAGCGAAACACGAGTCAAGAATAAAATAATGAGTTCTGGTTAGTGGTAAAACTGTTTTGTGATTTGAGTGTCCCACCAAGGGTTCCAACTATAGGACTATTCAGTGGTAGCGGCAGCAGATCCTCTTAATTTAGCGTATACACTACCGCTCAAAAGTATTGGCCCACATATGACTGTCTTAAAGTTATAACTAAAAATAATAAACCCATCAGTTATTCTTATGAAAGGTTTATTTATAATAAAATGAATATAAACAATACAATTTTCAATTAATTAAATTTAAGAAAATCAAATTTTGGATTCATCTACAGATCCGCCTCGATTTTTAATAACAACATCACAGAGTTTCGGTAGTCTTCTAATTAATTTGTCCAAAGTTTCCTGAGGTATATTGTGCCACTCTTCTTGGATGATCCTTCACAAGTCTTCTTTTGATGTGAGGTATGATTTTCGCACTTGTCTATTCAGTTCATCCCACAGTAATTTGATAGGATTGAGGTCCGGTGATTGTGGGGACCATACCATAACTTTCAGAAGATGTTGCCTTTGTAATTGACTCAAATATTGCTTGCACAATTTCGACGTGTGCTTGGGGTCATTGTCATGTTGAAAGATGAAGTTTTCCCCAATTATTCGAGTACCAGAAGGAAGTACATTGTCACATAAAATTGTTTTGTAACCCTCTTTTCGAAGAATTCCCTCTATTCTAATTAGATCGCCTACTGCAGAACCTCCGAAACAATCCCACACGATCACCGAACCACCACCGTGTTTAACTGAGGCCACCGTACAGTTCATTGGTATCATTCATTGGTTCATTGGTTCATCATGGTTCCTTTCATTGGTATATCGGCGAACAAAAACCCGCCTCTTCGTTCCAAAAACCTCGAATTTCGACTCGTCACTCCAGAGAACTTTCGTCCAGTCATCAATGGTCCATTCTTTGTGTGATTGGTCCCAATCAAGTCTTTTCTTCTTATTAACATCCTTTAGTAGAGGTTTTAATACAGCTAAACGTCCTTTAAGCCCAGCATTTCTATAACAGTCTATTGCGTTTGCTTGTAATTATAATATTTAAATCGTTCTTTGTCGCCTTTGGCCTTCCCAACCGAGGTTTGTTGCTCATAGTCCTATTCCTGGTGAATTTCCTAACTTTATAATCGACAGTCCGCCTTCGAATTCCCAAATCCGTCGAAATTTGACAGTTAGTTTTTCCAGCCCTATGAAGTCCAATGATAAAACCTTTTGTTTCCACCGATAACCCTTTTGTTTTAGCTATTTTAAAGTCGTCGAAAAACCATGTCGAAAAAGCAGCAAAGAAACGGTGACAATCGTCAATAAGCAAGTGAATATATTTACCAATGTTACACAAAATCAATTCTTGAAGACTAAGCACCTTTAAATGTGTCAAATTTCATCGGAAACGAGCTGTAAACAGATAGTTTTTTAGAAGAAGTGCATATTTTTACTACATTATTAATACTACGAATTATAGTTGATAGGTATGCTGTTTAAGCATATATGCAATTTACAAAAGAGATCTAAATATTTTATTTTATTTTTTCAAAGATAAGATTTTTGTATCAAATTTAAAATATTAAAAAGAATACATGGTGTGCAAATACTTTTGAGCGGTAGTGTATGTGTATGTATGTAGATTCCTGTATCTCCTGTGCCTAGTTCTCCATAATTTCCAATCAAATGTTCCATCAACTTCTCTTCCTCACTGCAGAATCTGCCGATGTCTGTATCGAAAGAGACCATTCTGTATAGGTGACCGTTGCAGGTGTAGTGAGCGTCCCTATCATCGTCCGTATGCTTTTCCTGTCCAGTCTTAGACCTAGATCTGCTTTCCTAACGTCAAAGCTAAGAAACTTTTTAAAGGGAACCAACTCATTAATGTTATTCCAATGATGCGTCATCCTAGATAATGATTTATTTCACAAAATTAAGGAAGACTTTGTTAAATCCAAAAGATGGGATGAGTCCAATAAAGTTTCCCTCAGGTTTCCACAGTCTCTAATATCGCATATAGTTCTGCTTAAAACATTGCTGTATCCTTTATAAGTGTCATGGTATTTCTGCCTCAACTCCTTGGGGCGGATTTGACCCATCCATGGACCACATTTGCAATACATCTCGTAACCACCTTGGGTTTGGGCACAATTCTTTCCTTGTAGGGAAGAGGATGTGGTATTTTTTATTAAAACACTATGCGGGCTCTTTATAGTCGCCTTCCTGGAAAATATTAAGTATATCCCACATTCACATCAGGATTGCCAAATGAATAGTAATGTTGCCCGCCCTAAGGTTTTTTTTGCTGTACATGGAGATTGCTTTCGTAGCTGCCTCCTTTTGCCATAGCCATATTAGGAGCGATTAGAAAAAAGTTTTAAAAAAGCATCCGTGCCCAGTGTTGTGGTTGATTTCATGGACCTTGTGGCATATATCTTTATAGCTGCACACTCTCGATATAGCTGTCTTCTGCTCAGTTTTCCTCCAACATACCAGAGCCCTATACAGTACAGTGGATCTCACCATCTGGATATATCCAATAGGTCATTTTGGAACTCAAACCTCAGGATCTACCAAGTAGTTGTCGTACTGTCCAAAGGTTCCTTGAGCCTCGTGGCCACGTGTAATGATATTCCCAGTATTGCCGAGCGCCAGGCCATTTCACCCCTTTCCTGGAAACGATCTAGATCATCATCCAAAGACTGGGAATGTTCATCTGTTCATCACTCTTTTCTTAGTCAACAGTTAGCATTTTGCATTAATTTTGCAATCGTCTCTGCGTAGTTCGCCCTGACTATTACGGAGATATCGTCCGCATAACTGATAGTCCTATGCCCTCTGCGGTTAAGGATCCTGATCAAGTTATCCACCAATACAAGATATATAACGGGAGATAGTACCCCGACCTGTGGGCACTACTTACTGCTGCTCAATATTTATAAATGCACCTAGAGCTATTTCCTTGGATTCCAAAGCTTTTCCAATATCTGAAACTATTTTGTCCAATAACAGTAGATTTCTTCTGCTAAGCAAATTGTCCATGCAACGGATTCATGGAGAGTACCTTCATCCTAAGGTGTTGGTCCAATAATTTATCAATTATCTTTAATGTAACCAATTGGTCTGTCGGACTTGGGAGATTCCAGGGGTCTGTTCTCACCCTTAAATATGAATCTGATCCCCACCGCTCTCCAAATCCTTGAAACATAGTTCTGTGCAACTTAGCTGTGGCTGGAACGTTCTTAAGATCCTCAAGGAAAAGCTTCTTCGCTGATTTACTTTTGGACTTGCCTGTTCTTTTGGCTCATTTAAATTACATCTTGCTTTATTGTGCAGTTTCTCAAAATTTCTATTCCACCAAGGTATGCTCTTTGTGGAGTATTTTTCCCCATACGATGTTGTGGGCATTTGCATCACAGCCAATGATTGGAGTCTTTCTATACCATTCATAATATTCCACTAGTTCACTTCGTCTGTATCCTTCGGAAAGTAGGCTGAGACAAAAACGACCTCTCTCCTGCTTCCATTTAAAGTCCCACTCGACTAGCACCACAGCAGTTACGCCATCCATATTTTTTGTAAGAGGTAAATAATTAACATCGTTGTTTATGATAAGCGAAGACCGTAGCTTGGCCCTTAGCTGGCTGAGTTCGGGTTACAAATTGAGTGTTTTTTACATTGAGGCCTCATATATAGCCTCTTGATATCCCGGGCTCTTGTATAAGTCCTATATTGATGGTGTCACTAACAAACGTTCTGCTAATTTCTGCCTATGCAGCCTTATCATGATCGAGATTTGCCTGGACACACTTGGAGCCCAATATGTGCTAACTATTATTAACTATTAGGATATATCTCGATACATACAGACACGATTACTGTATGATATACTGATAGCTAGTTAGTGCGTAGTTTAAATATTGCTACGTAATTTAAATAAACCTATTTGAATATACTTGTTTAATAAAAGAGCATAATATGACCATAACAATCGTAGTTTTTTCCCAGCTATACTAAACATCGATGATAACAGTCGATGATCATTGCGACAAGTTCTTGATGCTTATATTTCTTTAACTAAGCCATTATATTCGATATAATAAATTCAACTTCTTGAGTAGAAATTACAAGGGATATTTTCTGAGTGAAATTTTAGTGAAAGGAAAGGAGTTCAGAAGGATCTGTAAAATTTGCATTCCTTAGAAAATTTAACTAGCACTGTTCTCACTTAAATTCTTCAATACCTTACCTAGCTATGGTTCTTATAGACTTTTTAAGTTTGTTTTCATCTGTTGCACTTTCTGAAATGAATAACTTAATGTTATTAGTTTTGTTAGCAACTACATTTAAAGCTAAAATAGATAAGAAAATTAAATGCCACACCAATTGTAGAAAATCGATTATCCATGTCGAGCACACATAAAAGCTCCCCGTATTAAATGTCGTAAACTTTAAAACTTCGACCTAATCTTTCTTAATCTCCACCTTCTAAACTTTAGGAAACTCTTTTGAACCTCCAGTGACGTAAGTACGAGAAGGGAAAAGTTCAATTTATGCAAACATATAACTGAGTTGAATAATCTTGAAGCCAGGTAGAAACACGAAACTTAAAACAATGGGAAAATATTTCCAGCATGTGAAAATGATAAAGGAAAAGTTAATTGGGCTGTTTAATGAAATTATGTATTTGCTTTGATTTAGTAATATACAGGGTAAGTTGGGAGGAACGCACCAATCTCCAGGTTTTGTTGTTCTCACATGTATTAGTGTCAGTGAGTGTTTGACGCATTATCGAGTTTGTACGATTAAAGTAGTATAAAATGCCATACATTTATTCAAATTTAGAATAAGCAAATATGATTTTTTAGTTTTTACGGCTTTTGTAATGCGAATGCTACAGTTGCTTTTCAGGAATACCGTCGACGAGTTCCACAAATAAATCCAGACAAAAACGTATTTATCAGAGCAAATGAACTGAACCTGAACGAGCCACTTAACAAGGTTTAGAAGAAGTAGAAAATGTTCTGAATAAAAGATGATGCAACGATCAGCTCACGAAAATTGCTACTCAATTAGCCATTCCACAGAAAAGAGTATTAAGACGTTTCACTTGCAAGGCCTATACCCGTACCATATACAGCGTGTATAGCATTTACAACTGGAAGATTATGTTAGGCATATGTAATTTTATGGTTGGATAAATAATAATTGTCCTGTTACATGGCGCATACTTTTTACTGATAAAGGAACATTCACCCGTGATAGCATCAATAAGACTCACAACTGTTATGTATGATCAGACGAAAATCAGCATTTAAGCACAAGTTTTAGGTAAATGTGTGTGTGGTGCAGGTCCATGGTTATTTCATTGACCCACACATTTTAGAAAATCGTCTTACAGGAGAGAACTACTAATTTTTTTGCGAAATAAGTTGCGATAAAAGCATTTTTCGAGAATGTTCCTCTAAATATCAAAATGCAAATGTATTCATCAGAATGCATATTTGGATGAACAGTTTCCAAGGCTATGGATTGCTCGCGGTGGTCGCATTAGTTGGCCTCCAAGATCTCCAGATCACACATTACTAGACTATTTTTTGTGGGGCTGGTTTCAAATGTTGTGTACAAAGCAAAAGTCGACACTCGGGAGGCTCTTATTCCATGCATTAAAAATGCGGAAACTTTTGTCAAAGAACGACATGAATCATTTAGAAAAGTAACAAGGGCCTTTCGCAACCGAAAAAGTATTTTAGGGGTTAATGGCGTTATTTTTGAGTAATTGTTTAAACAGCGCTATAATTATAACCACGGTAATATAAGAAATTTTGTTTGTTTCTAATCACGCTATATTTTAAAAACAAATGAAAATCACATTAACACATATGGGTTTTTTCAAATTATTTTCACGGGTACCATATTTACCTGGAGTTTGGTATGTTCCTCACGACTTACGCTGTATAATAAGGGCATTTATCATTTAAATGCGTGTTTCAGAGTAAATTTTCAATATCCTAAGTTTTTTTATGTAATATACTGGTACAAAAGAGCAAACTCTATTGTACTTAAGTATCACGAGTAGTGCCAGTACTACGAAGGCATCTATAGATATTTTTACTCAAGTTCTGCAACTTTGTTTGAGAAAGACGTGCTTTGGGAGTTCATTCCACAGACTTGCACTTTTCCATAAAAAAACGTCCCGATATAGCGACGTCTGCAGATGAACTTGATATTTGTGAATGGCATCTACCGGTGGAGTAGATCTTGCATGTACAGATAGAGTAGACGTATTGCATATGCAGTATATCATTCATGTGTAATGCTGTTGCGGTGTATACAGCCTTTTCATTTTAACGAGAGCCCTAAGTTTTTAAGAATTTGCTTTAGTTATTTCCACTACATGATCATGCTAAGACATATTCCTTTCAACCTCAACACCTAACGAGCGAACTAATAAGAACAACGGCAAAGTAAGTTAAGTTAGGTTTGTTGTGAGTGGGGCAGCTTGTGTCCCTCCACTGCGACGCTAGGTCTATTGTGGCTCACTCCAAGTGTTTATACTTCCCCAATTAAGTCTGACCTCGTTAAGAGTTCGATAATTTGATTGGGAGAAGCTTTCTTAATGTCTTCCATCTTAGGTAAGGTATTGTCGAAGATGGCCTGCCCGATTCTCTCTAGTGCTGAACATCTGCATAGGATGTCCTCTGATGTCTCGTCTTCCCCCATGGTCTGCATTCGGCCATTTTCGCCAAACCAATCCTATTACTACAGTGGGGGGGATACATTCCCATTAGGGCTTTAAGGTAATTCCTGTTAAGTTTCCTTATGGTATTTGTTACCTTTCATGTTACATCCGGTATGAAAGCCTTCTCGTGGTTTGTCCGGGTAATCCTTCCCAGTAGCGCTCTGCTTTGTTATGAACCATTTGTTTGTAATGCACCAGTTGTGTGTTTGTTTGTGAGATTGTGTGTTTTACCGTGTTGTAGGTAATGCCTAATGCTGGTTCTAGACCTATCAGGTTGGATTTTGCTCCTTTTTTGGCTAGCTGGACAGCGTCATTTCCTGTAAGCCCAACATGTCTCGGAATCCATGTTAGGGTAATTTTGTTTCTTTTCCCAAGCAGTTTAAGTTTGTTTTTGCAGCTCCATATTGCTCTAGATGAGCAGGTAGAAAATTCTAGCGCTTTCAGAGCCGCCTGACTCTCACTATAGATTTTGATGGTTCTGTTTTGAACTTGAATTTGGTTAAGCATTCTTGCACAGATTTCAATGGCATGTGCTTCCTCTTGAAATTTATAAGTATTTCCCAAGGCAGATATATATTTCTGTCCTTGGGTTAGTGCAGTATGTTCCAGTTCCTACTCCAAAATTGGTTTTAGAGCCGTCTGAATATACTGGGATGTCCGCTTTCTCTATTTCCATCCGTTTTTGATCACAGATACTATTTAGACTTTGTTTGCCGAGATGCATATGAAATGGTGCAGCCTGTAAGTAGTTCTTATAATTTTTCCCTGCTGGTATATGTGCAGACGGGTCAGTACAAGTAGTACTTCCATAGCGGATATCGGGGTGGTTTTGATCGCATCCGTCTTTGAAGGCTGTTAAGTTTTGTTTTGCCCAGTTATTGTGTTACTTTGCCGCATATCCTGCGATAGTTCCATAGGGACAGTTTTACTTTCTTGATTGTTTTGACAAGATGCGAGTTCCAATTAAGCGTCCTATCTAAGGTTACTCCAAGATATTTCGCCTCCGAAAGCAAATTGGATAGTTTCACCTTTCAGGATTGACAGTTTGAGTTCCCATATTCTTTTTTCTGGTAAATGGCACTATTACTACTTTTTGCGGATTAATGGACATTTCCTTCCTCTCGCACCATTATAAAATAATGTTCAGCACTTCTTGTAGTACTGTGTTGAGATTGCTTAGAACATTTTTACCTTTAGCAGGATCACCAGATCATTTGCTTAAGCTTGGACTTCGACCTCCCACAGTCGAATTATGGCCAACAGGTCGTCAACGAGAAGCGACTATAGGAGAGAAGAGAGTATCTCTTCTTGCGGGCAACCACGCGCGGCCCTGAAGTACACAAGTTTGCCCTGTAAGGTGGTGGTTATTCTTTTGTCTTTTAGAATGTCGGCTAAAGTTTTCTGGTTGGGTGTCACTAGTATACTGTTATCAGCAAAGCTGTAAATTGGATTAAAAGTTTTGTCAAGAAGGTCGTTGTTATATACTACAGTTGTTATATATTACAGAAACAGGCTAACAGACAAAATGCTTCTCTGAAGGACACCAGCGTAAATTTGAAACCTCCGCGACCTATGTTCATCAACGACAACCTGACTGGATCGGTTCTTGAAGCTTCCCAGCTAAGCAGGGAGAGTTGGTGGCATAGGAAAAGATTTAAAATATCCAGAGTTATTGCGCAAGATCCACCACGTTTCTCGAATGCCTCGGTTTAAACAACTCAACGTAGGCCAATAAATGGCCAGTACACCTGTGTTTTCGAAAACGATACTAATGGTTGCTAATGATGTTAGTGGACTCTACGTATTTAAAAATTTGCTGGTTGACAAGTTTCTCTATTACCTTAGCGATTGCCGGGACTAATGCAATCGGATGGTAATTTATGACTTTTTTCCCTTTTTGGGTGTCATGTGAATCCACGAAAGTTTTCAGTCTGCTGGTAAGAGACCTCTTCTGTATAAGACTATTATTGTTTTCGAAGCCTTTTTTAGCAAAGTAGATGGTGTTTTGACTTGTGGATTTGCAGTAGGGTTTGATGCGAATATTTGAAATATATATCAAGTCTATTACTGCAATAAAAACATTCTCAATGTTAATCCTATATCTGTAAACTATAAATGAAAACTTAATACAATCTTGAGTTTTCATTTATAGTTTAGATTTATCATGCGTTTATTAATTTGTGATCTGATGTTCCTAGTGGCGCATGCACAGTAATATTGCATGAGTCAAGATCCGTCGTGAAGGATTTAATTATATTTTTTATTGAAAATTTATTGTATATTCTTTTATTCTTTTTTTGAAAACAGAAAATCCATACCATACGAGTACCATAATATGCTATATACTTTAAACTGTGAACATATATTTGGAACATGTGTACCCGTAAAATAAAATTAAAAAAAAAAAACCAAAATGGACTGAGTGTTGCGCGCAAAATTTGAAAAGGCCTTGACCTTACTTTTTAAATACACCTTTTATATGGCACATATAATGCAATATAATCTGTAGGAATTATAACTCGACCTAGGTAGGTATTTATATTAAATTTCTCCTTATAGCGCGAAATCAAGCTTACATATATAAAAGATGCCTTATAAATTCCGAATTTTTAACCCTATATGAAGATTCAGAGAAACTCGTTTTAAATATTGCAGTGACTTTAGTAGAAAAAGAGGAAAAATTTTGCACACACTGTTAGATAAAATAGACTCTTAATATTAAATACATCTTATTTACTATTACTTACATTAACAGCCTTAATATGCTTGGAAAAATAAACGACAAAAAAAAGGTTTGGCTTAGACGCAGGATTTCAAAAACTAAAAAGTATTTTCGATTCATTCTTAAAATATCCAGAATGAATGAATAAATTTAGTCTTCTTCTATTTTATTTTTGTAAATTTAAGCCCATAATACTTATAAGCAACACTCAAAAGTTGTGTATTTTCCATAATAAATGTATCCGTAAATTATTCAAAATTACAAAATCTAATTCAATAGAAGTCTGGCCAAAAATTTTGATCGAAAAAGCTTTAAGCCTTTCTTAAGCCTATAACGTGTTTTTAAACAGCAATTTACGTAAAATCTGTCGGGTCGAGCGTGGCGAAAAAATTACGGAATCTACCCACCCGACAATTTACATTATAGAATTATTAAAAATAATGAAAAAATATATTTTAAAAATTATTAAATTTGTAATTTATTAACATTTTTATATAATAAACAGTATAAATACATATATATATGTATATTGATATATAATATAAATTATCACTGAGAAGTATTTCTTGTGCGGATGACTACTACTCAAGGAATGTTCCAAACCCTGTTTTCCCAACTTTTTTAAAATTTTGCTAGATATTTGCGTTGAAGCTTTTCAAATTGGCACCCGGTATATGTATATATTGTACTATTGTACTATGTCATGATATTTTAATAAAAATACTGTCTTTTGTGGACTTAGAGAAGGAGCGTGTGCATTGGTCGAGATTTATCTGAAAGATAGATATTAGACTGTGTGCCAAAATGGGAAAAAAATTAATTTATTAAAGATTAGTCCAGATGTGCCGCAAGGTTCAATACTTGGGTCTATTTTGATTCTGTTGTTAAGATCAATAATTTGAATAATATTTTTATTATTTAAACAACACTATTATGTCGATGATACTGAAATATATTTTGCATTATGGTCTTGCTAATGAATATAAGACTTCTAAAAACTTAGAGCTTACAACTTAATTCTATTTGTCATTGCAAGTAAAAGCAATCTATAAAATTGGTTATAAACATTAGGTCCTGTGCTGCTTTCCAAAAAGGCCTTATGAACATTAAAAGTATCTATCAGACATGAATGAGGCTTTTAAAACACATAATAAAACACACAAATAACACCTTACATAAAATCTCGATGTCAATAAAAAAAAAATTTAAAATTTTGGGATCATTTTTATTAATACTTAAATTTTCCAATAACTATCTTCTAGAGAACCTAAAAATAATAATTGATTGGAGTGTTCGGGTGTCAATCTGCTCCTATGGTCTGTGCAAATATTATTTAATAATGAAACCACCCTTTCAGATGGGACTGATACTCCTAAAACAGTCAGAAATCTCAGTGCAATCCTGCTGGTTTCAGGAAACGCCCATTTGTTTTCTATCCAATAGCGGATTGGATCACTATTTCTTGATATTAATGGCTGAGTCAAATATAGTTTAAACTTTGTTAGCAAACCTCCACTTGTATAATCCTCATAGAAAACCTTACTATTTCAGAATCATGCACTTGCCAAATACTTTTTGTTATTCCTTGCTCTTTTGCACCTAAATTTTAATTTTTTTTATTTGATGGTTTTACTCCCTGTAGTTTAATATTTTTGTCATCCTGTAATTTAATGTGACTAATGGCATTTGCAGCATTAAGTGGAAAACTGAAATTAAATTTTTTGAGTCTTGGGTTTCTGGTTTCCGGTCATTGCTTCAATTAGTCGGTTATCAGGTTTAACCTAAGGACATAAATAACCGGTTAATAATCGGTTATTCGATATGAAAAAACCGGTTATTTTTGTCCATCCCTATAGTAAACATCTGACTTTCGTGGGAGCTGCGTGATTTGGCGACAAAATGTCCCAAAATATTACGCGAAAATCCAGGCATTTTTGAAATATTTATTCTAATGCGGGTTTTACAGACATGACAATGTGTAATACCCGCATAGAATTGTAATCTTAAAATGTTTAATATGCAGTGTTTTACATAATAAAAATTAAAGCATTATTCTAATAAAAAATAAAATATCAACTTTGATAAAAATATAATAAAAAATCAGATATAAAACTCTAATAAACAAACTTAACAACATATCATTTTTTAAATAAAAGGCTCAAATAAACCGCCTTCTTTCGCTAAACAAAAACTTAACCTATCGTAAAAGCATTCTCGGATTTCGCACCTCCATAAGAGTTTCAGGTAAAATGGAATTGGTACCTTCGACAATTTTATTTCGCAACTCTTCTAAATTTGTTGGCATACTAAATTCATACTTGTAAATGGTCTGCTTAAGGTAACCCCACAGATAAAAGTCATTTGGAGACAAATCTGGAGGTCTAGGAGGCCATTTAATATTGCCAGTCCCACTTATAAGGCGGTTAGGAAAAGTATTGTAAAAATTCTTTTACCCTAGCCGCGTTATGAGCAGGACAGCCATCTTGCTGAAAATAAACCGATCCCAGGTCTACATCAGGTAGGATTTGAATGGCAGGAAGAACTTGGTTTTGCAGCAACTTAAGGTACTTTTGGGCGTTTAAAGTGCCATCAATAAAAAATGGCCCTATAACATTGTCGCCCAAAATACCTGCCCAAAGATTCAATTTACTGGGTATGATACTGGGTACAAAACTGAAAACTTCTGTGCTCGTTTTCCTGAGACCAATAACGAACAATGGAAGGATTGTGTTTGCCATGTAATGGAAAAAAAGATTCATCAGAAAGCAAAATATTTTTTAAAAAATATTCGTTTTCATTTGCCTTTTCCATCATGGTTTCACAAAATTCCATTCTTCGCTACTGGTCTTTAGGAAATATTTCCTGAGTTTTTGAATACTTGAAACATTTGTACCCATAATTTTTCCAGATACGAGCAACAGTTTTATTGCTCATTCCCAGCTCCTTTCCAACACCTCAAGTGGACCGTGTCGAATCAAGTTCTAGGGTACTGCAAACCATTTCTTTCCGCCGTTCTATATCCTGGACCACTTCAACAGGTGGTTCTTGACGTTTTGTGTGCCATTTTTTACAATATTGAAGACAAAAAGATGTCTCAAAATTTTTAACCACATTTAAAACCGTTTTTATGCACAAGGAATCGGTCTATTCTCAAATGTCACTGAAAACAAATCTCTACATTGTACTGCCGAATTGCCTCCATAAAACCATTTAATTAGTTGAACTCTTTCGGAAGGGGTATAAACAGCCATAGTGAAAAAAACACGAAAATAACGCTCAAAAATTATTAATGCAACGTGCAGTAACACAGCAAAGTGAGGTCTGCAGAAGAAACTCAGGAGCCACAATGCACTTTTGCTCTTTTGCTTGTGCATACGTAGTACGTACACGAACCTAACCTCAGTTTGTCTTTTGTGTATTGCGGTTGTTTAATGTTAATTATTTACGTTTCGTTTATGTATATTAATTATTCGTTTTTGCAAGTGATACAAAGATTAAAGTATTAGATTTTTAGACCTTTAGATTTTGAGCTACATGGTGGTCAAGTTTTAACAAAAAAATGAATTTTTTTCGATAACTTAAATACCCCTGTAGATATTTGTCCAAAGATTGGTATGCAGGGTCTGTGTATCCAGAGCCATTTACCAACATACTTTTAAAATTTTTATGTTCTCCAGTGGCGTGTGTGCGGGTTTTTCGCTGAATACTTTTATAAAGAAAAATGGTACGTCACTGGTTTTTCTTGTATTAAAAAATATTTTTAAATTCCTTGTTTTATTTGCAACTTTTTGATCCCTTGGACTTTGTCCGTTAGATGCACGGTTTTCGCACAAAAAATTAAAAAACATTTTTCTACTTTGACTGATCGCTATAATTTAATGTAAATTTATTTATTTTTTTTTGTTTAGGACCTATGTTTATAAGAACTTTTTTTCTTATTTTTGTCCAAAGAACACGTTCCTGAATTTTATCGCAATATCTAAAAAACACCCTGTACATCAGACTAGTGATGTAAAATAATCAAATAACTACAAAGTAATCATTGCTAGTGAAGAATTTAAAAAATGAGTCCCGATTTATGAAATGTAATGTTAATTTATGTTACTTCTTTACATCAGTAATAACTCAGAATATATAGGTAAAAATAAAATAAACTTTAGTAAATTTGAACGATGAACTGCTTCGCCTGAAACTGGCTTTCAAGTAACATTAAATAGAAATAAAATTAACGAAACATTTCTACTTACCAGGATGAAATTTTACATGAGCTCGCAAATTAGAACTTTTGGAATAATGTTTATTGCAAACATTGCAAAATGTTTTAGTCTCCATTCTAAACACGTTATTCCACTTTAATACTTTAATCTTTGTATCACTTGCAAAAAAGAATAATTTATATACATAAACGAAACGTAAACAATTAACATTAAACAACCGCAATACACAAAAGACAAACTGAGGTTAGGCAAAGAAAATAATAGTAAACTCATTCGAAAAAAAATAAATTTCGTTAAGTCGTCAGTAAATTCGTCAAACTAAATTCGTTAGTATAATTATCTTTGGGCACCGAACATAAACTAGAATAGAAGGATCACTCTAAGCGCCGCCCAAAATGTTGCCTTTCTCACTCGCTTTCTGATGCTACTCTTTTTTGCTGCCCGGTGGCGACTGCGTTATACAGGGGCGTCTTCAATATTAGAACTATAATAGCGTTGTGCGGAAATTTTGTACTTTAAAAATGCCGGCGATATGTTGCGTAGATGGCTGCAGTAGTAAAAGGGGATATACATTTTTTTTTTAAATAAAAATGGATTAGTTTACAGAAAAAAATACATGCTTTTCTTCCGTATTTCTTAAATATCTCGGAAAATTGAGATCCTACAAAAAAATCTAATAAACAAAAGTTGGTTTAAAAACAAAAGATTGGCTTTTGTTTGATTTATCTAGGTGCTATAGGCGCTAAGATACAACTGTGTGAACATAACCCCTTTTTTTAGATAACAAAACATAATAACGTAAAATAATAACGTGAAATAATTAAAAAAAAAAAAAACGTTTTTTAGACAAATATCTAGCACATTTTTTCAAGTATGTACTATCAAAAACTTTAAAAATAAACTTGATTGTAAGTCATTAGCATAAAAATTAAAAAAGTTAGGAATAAAATAAAAATAATTGCAGTTTTAAAAAAATTTATCATAAAAAATTATGTATTTATTTCAAAAATTAAAGCGTAGCCTTCTACAATGGACTATATATAGGTACCAATAATATGTTCAAAAAGTGTCAGCGATTTAGAGTACATATTTTTTTTAAATCGTGATTTTAATCTAAAAAAATGCAAAATTTTTGGTAATATTCTGTTATTAGTGGTGGTTTTTAATAGTGAAAGCTATCCGATTTATTATTAGTTGCATTGCAATCATTTGAATGATATGAATTTTAGCCACTTATACCGTCTAACCATACTTAAAACTGCATTTTTTTCGTCATTAAGGGTGGTTTTTAAGGGTTTAAGTTTCAAAATATTGATGTGTACTATAATCCCCAATGTAAAACTATATTTATTTTGCATATTTATATGAATTCTAAGTTGTAAAAAAACACCTATTTTCGTTTTATTTAAATTTTAGTGGTTTGTTCTTTCATCCCCTATTTTAAAAGCAAATAATTAGGCATTTAATAAGTTTTTTTTATTTAACTGCCTTTTTATATTTCACTGTTACCGAGTTCCATATGCTAAGTGTTGTTATCACATTATTATGTAAATTTTATTAAATATTTAAAAAATGGGTATATTAACGAAGTTATTATTAATTAAGTGTATGTAATATTAGGTAGGTAGTTTCTTGGTCAGTTAAGAAAAGAGCATGAAAGGAACGTAAAGCTAAGATTTAATTGTGTACATTCTAATAAACTTATTTTTAAAGCTATCTACCAAGTGTTTTTCTTATAGTTATTTGTTCAAAAGAGATACTTAATAATATTCTTTCAATTTCATTTTAACAATAATACAAAGTGCCTTTAATTTCAAAAAATTCCATATATTACACGCTGCCCGCCGCGATGTACGAAAATATTCCTTATTAAAAATGTTTCAAACACCCCCCGTATCGTAAAGGATTGCCGTCGAAACTAAATAATGATTTACGACGGCGTAAAAAAAGTCGGCACTGTTTAGAAGTCCCTACTTCAAACGGCCGCAAGAGAGTGAACCTACTGTCTTGTTCTTTATACTGTGCTTTGGGTTAGGTTCGTGTACGTACTACGTATACGCGAGCAAAAGAGCAAAGGTGCATTGTGGCTCCTGAGCTTCTTGTGAGGTCTGCTGACTCCCGGTTCAAAAAATAAAAACGAAAAATTCCGCCGCCTGTAAGCCGCAACCAAGCGGTGTTGCCATTATTTTGGGTAATACGTAGCTCACGATCTGTATATAAATAAAATAAGAAATTTGTAACATGTAACGCAAACAACGCAACTATTCGACAATAATCCAAGAGCGTATACAAAAAATCACCATCCGATAAAATAAAAAACTCGGAACAGTAAAGAGTACAATGCAAAATGCAATTCTGATTCTGCGAAAAATATTTTTAGGCCGTTAGGCGACAGGGACAGGAGTCCGTTGTGATGCGGAATAAAAAATAACTGTTAGAACAATACATGCAATTTGTTCGCTCCCAATTTCTTCATGTGGTCCATAGCTAATATATTTTACTGCACATCGGCACGCTGTGTCTGATTTTAAACTTTCGTCTTACAGTCGATGTTTTTGGAACATCAAACGTATGAACGCTCTTAAGGTGTATTGTAGTAAAATAGAGTAATTAAAAGTTATTAATGCTGTATGGTTGGGTTCAAACTTATTCTAAAGAATACGCTGGGATTTCTCAAAAGCGTTAATTAAATAAAGGAAAGACGTGCAACCTTAAGGGCAAAATGGATGCCCAAAAAGTTTTTGATAAAGAGATGGCACAACCGGCAGCATCCTCTTTAATAATTAAAAAGAACCTCTCTTTAGACATTTTTAGTAATACAAATCAGCATATATTTTTATAGGGGTATTCCATGTACAATCAATGGTAGGATTGTTAAAGATTTCTAGACCAAAATCCAGAATTTTCAAAATATAGCTTAAAAAATAAATAAAGCGTTCTCATATGTACAACCTAAATATCAATAGAGTAATAGGAGAAGAACGTAATTTCAGGTGAAGGCCACGTAATGCTTACGTCAAAGCAACGCAATTCTCATAACATAAGAGAAAAATAAGCATTTCAGTATTAAATATTTTCCATAAATCATTTAATTTATTTGTACTATTACGGTTTCTTTACGTGAATTTACGATCACTTCGATCATTGTTTACGCTATGGCGCAATAATTTCGAAGTTCAACGAATCAGGGAGCTTAGAAATTATGATGTTGACTTTTGGCAGTTTATTTTTACTGTAACGTATAATAATTTACTATATTTTTAGAAATAAATGAGCTTAATACATTTTTGGAGAAAGCATGTTGTAGTTATTAGAGAAGTTTTATATTAATTTTTTTTTTAATTTGACATATCCTTATGCTATGTTTAATTAATTCCATCATTAAATATGTAAAACATCTTTTTTTTTTAGGTAAAATAAGTCAATATTTTATAATCTACACTTTATGTGTTCGCATAGTTTAACATAAATTTCCCTTCGATTTTAGGAACAAAGATTGTGCCCTTTCAAAGTCATGAAAGTTTCATCATAATTATTATTCAAATACCACCCCGAAAACAAGCTTTGTCAGCCTCCCGCATCTGTGGCTTTTTGTTCAATCATGTGAATTTCTCTTTGATAATAAGGAATAGAAAAACTTGTGCCCGCCTTGTGAAGAGGCATTTATGTGATGTTAAGGTATATATACAGGGTGATTTTTATTAGAAGGTCATGCTTTTGGGGGATGATAGGGGACGTTCAAATATAACTTTTGATATAAGACACTATGGGTCGGAAATGCCTCAGAAGCAAAATACAGGGGGTTAAAGTTTTTAAAAAAAATAAAAAATTAATTTTTAGTTTTTTGACTTGGTGTCAAATTTTCTCAATAAAGCTACCTAATAAAGATGCTTTAAATGTAAAAAGTAAATGTTTTAGTTTCAACCAGTGGCGTAGATTAGGTAGGCATTGGAGAAATTTTTTAATAATAAAAAGTAGTACGCCACTGATAATCAAAGATTTGAAGAATCCTTGGTTTATTTAACAGAATAAAAGGTATCCTGCATCTTTTTCCCAAAAGGCACCATTTTATCAGAATTTAAAAATAAATAACTTTAATAAAAACTAAGGAAAAAAAAAATTGGATAACGTTAAAAAATACTAAATAATAAATAATAATAATTAATAATTAATTTAAAAGGTGCTCAAAGTGACCGCCATTTTGTTCGATACAGAGCCTGCAGCGTTATGTTAAATTGTCGTGAATTTTCTGGATAACTTCACCCCTATCTTTAATTTCGCCTGCAGCTACTGCAATGCGAGCCAAAAGAGCATGTTCATCTGGCACAGGTGTAGAATAAATAAGTTGGTCCAAATGACCTCACAAGTAAAAATCACAAGGATTTAAATCGGGGGAGCGCGCTGGCCAAGCCACTGGGCCTCCCCTCCCAATCCAACGTCTAGGATATCTTTGGTTCAAATATTCCCTGACAACGCGACCATAGTGTGCCGGACAACCATCATGTTGAAGCCACATTATTTGCCGAACATCCAGTGGGCACATCTTCTAAAAGTTCAGGCAGTACATCTCGAAGAAAAATCAAATAATTCCCTGCAATGAGACGTCTTGGCAAAATGTACGAACCAATCAAGTTCTCCCCTACAATGCCTGCCCAAACATTCACACAGAATTTTTGTTGGTAGCCACGGATAAATTTAGCATGAGGGTTTTTATCAGCCCAGACATGATTGTTTCTTGGGTTGAAATGTCCCTCTCGGCAAAACGTTGATTCGTCACTAAAAAAAATAGCTTGGCAAATGTCTGGGTGCTCAGCCCCTTGTTGAAGATACCAAGTGGCAAACGCGAGCATAGTCTTGAGGCAACAAATGCTGAACCTTTTGTTTTTTAAATGGATAAAGGTGGTTATCATGCAAAACTTTCCAAACCAACGTTTGGCTTATCCTCAGGTAATCAGAAATTTTTCGGGTACTTGTATTTAGATCCTTTTCAATATTGTGAAGTATTTCCTCCTCAACATTATCACGAATAGGTCTTGTACGAACTCTTATGTTTGGGTTCACCTAAAGCAAAAAGTACATGTTAATTTTTTGTTTTTATTTTTTTAAAGTAGGTACTTATATGTAATTGTCCTCTCTCACGTAGACTCCTGTCGACCTTAAGAAAAAATCTTCTCTCTGGGACCATTCGATTGGGAAAACGTTCAGCATCAATCGCGCGAGCCAATACAACATTTCCTCTGGATTCACCAAGGGTTAAATGTATATCTGCCAATTTATTCCACGTAAATCGCTCCATAACATTCAAAATAAAGCAACAGCAGAAAAACTACCTTGTTTAAATTAATCAGGAAGATGACGTTATAACAAAGTTTTGATTCGTATGTCAAAAATATCCTAGTAACCGTCAAAGCTATTAGTTATTTTGTTATCATATCCCTCTTTGCAATTTGCGTAGCATTGAGTTAGCAGATATTCACACTCGGCGAATCCGATGAGTTCGTGCGAGACCAAATACAAGTACCCGAAAAATTGCTAGACACCAACTTTATCCAATTAAAAAACAAACGGTTCTGCATCTGTTGACCCATCTTCAACAAGGGGCTAAACACCCAGACATTAGCCAAGCTTTTAATTGTGGTGGCCTGCATGGTTTCTTAGCCAGCGAGATCCCCTAATTGAAATCTTTGCAATCTTATTTGTTGGGTCAGTTCCATCTCTTTATTTACTTGACACCACTTAAAAAATCATGCGGCTCGCATTGTCAGTAGCTGCAGGCGAAGTTAAAGATAGGGGTGAAGTTATTCAGAAAATTCACGACAATTTAACATTACGCTGCAGGCTCTGTATCCAACAAAATGGCGGCCACTTTGAGCACCTTTTAAAATAATTATTAATTATTATTTATTATTTAGTATTTTTTAACGTTATCCAATAAATTTTTTTTCCATAGTTTTTATTAAAGTTATTTATTTTTAAAATCTGATAAAATGGTGCCTTTTGGGAAAAAGATGCAGGGTACCTTTTATTAGCCTTATTGAGAAAATTTGACACCGATATCTTAAACAGTCAAAAAACTAAAAATTAATTTCTTAATTTTTTTAAAAACTTTAACCCCCTATATTTTGCCTCTGAGGCATTTCCGACCCATAGTGTCTCATATCAAAAGTTATATTTGAACGTCCCCTATCCTCCCCCAAAAGCATGACCTTCTTATAAAAATCACCCTGTATACACCGGCTTCATATACACCAAAATAAAGTATGAACCACTAATATAATTTTTTTACTTTTTTAGCTATGTCTTTTATTTTATTATGATAACTATAATTTTAGTTTCTGTTACTTTTATCTTTCATTTTTATGAAACTAGGCGACCTAAATCAAAATATAGAACTTTTTAACGGGGTAGGCACGGCTAACGCTACAGCATTTGCTAATGACGTAAGTTGTTAATGAAAGCCAGAAAAAAGTAGACAAAGACTGTAACACAATAGTTTAGTATAAAGTTGCTAAAAACATGCAAGCTGTTGCACCTAAAATCTCCCTTAGTAACCTTTTCTTCGTAATAAGGGGACATAATCGTGTCTAGTTGCCAGATCTCCGACGTCTAGGTTGCTTTCGTGATTACTAAAATTCAAAAAAGAGACCTCACATCACCATAATGGAATTACTTTTTATTCAATTCCATTGAGACCTCTTATTTTGTTTGGCAATCTATTACAATTCAATTTATAGGGTTTGTTATTATAGGCTACCTTCAATAGATACTTAGGCCGGCTTTCTTTTATCTTAATTAAGATTTTTAAATGTTTGCCAGATTAACGGCTGATTATTACTTTATATTTTATTAAATTTTAGGCAACTCTGTTGTAAGGTTTTTTAATCTTATATTTTTACAATTTTACTGTGTATATCCTTGTCTTTCATAGATTCCTGCACTTTGTACGTTGAAGACATTCGAAGGCTGGCACCACATACATATAGTATTAATAATAATAATAATAATAATAACGTTTATTAATTCCCAATACAGTGAACAATTCAATATTGACATTGCTGTAAAATAAATAATAATAATATAATTGTGCGGGTTTAAATGGTCTAATTTTCAGCATCCTAACAATTACGTAGGGGCTGTTGAAGCCACGAAGTAAACTGTTTATTTATTTATTTATTTTTTTATAATTATATATATAAGAATATATTTACAAAATAAAGAGAAAGAAAGAGAGAGAGAGAACAGTAAGATAGATCGAAAGAAAAGAAGGCGTAAAGAAGAGAAAATAAGAGATGACACTATAAATGCAGCGCTACGTCACATATTGTGTAATTAAATAGGTTACATATTAAACAATTTGAAAAAGTTTAATTTTATTAAAAAGGTAGTGAGGGGTGCGATTTTTTAAAATTTTATAATAAAAAGAGACTGAATGTAGCTCTCTACGTCTTGCTATATCTAACCATTTTACATCTTTAAGCTTATAAGGATTCGCATAATGTCTTTTTTGTTGTTTGATTTAAATAATGTCTGTGTGAATAAAGCATTTTTAGGGTTGAATAGGCTATTTTAAGTTTTGTAGTGATGTGTTCTTTAAATCGTAATTTATTATCTATAATTAGACCCAAGTTTTTTGCACTATCTTTAATTGTTATCTGTTCATTTTCTATTTTTAAGTGTAGATCATTAACTATATTCGTTCGGTGAATGTCACTGGCAAACATAATTGCTACGGATTTGGATGGCCATTAAGTTTAAGCTGCATATTTGTCGATTTTTCGTATAAATATTGAAGATCACTATTTATTTTTAAATTGGCTTCCTCAGTACCAGGAACAGTGAAGCTGTAAATGAATTGGGTATCATCAGCATATATATTATGGTGATCACAATATTGAAGACATTTGTAGATGTTACAAGTGTAAATAGAATATAAGAGAGGGCCTAGAATGCTTCCTTGGGGAACTCCAGCTGTAATTTTTGCACTACTTGAAACAGAGTCACCGATGTAGACTCTTTGAAACCTATCTCTTAAATATGATTTAATTAGCCTTAATGCCATGTCAGACAACCCAATATACTGCAGTACTGCCAACAACAGTTCATAGCTTAAAGTGTCAAATGCTTTCGAGTAGTCTAGCATAATAAGAACAGATGCATTTTTCAAATTTAATGATTCAAATATTGAATCAGTGACCTCAGTTGTCTCACAACTATGCCCCTGTCTAAAACCGGATTGTTTAACAGGTAAAATATTTAAGTTAAAAATTAAATCATTAAGTGCCAATCTGAGTCTCCATTACTTTTTCTAAAATCTTAGATAAGCAAGGAAGGATAGAGATTGATCGAAGGTAGCTAAACTCCTTAGGGTTGTTACATTTGCACAATGGACTGAGTTTGGCTTGCTTCCATAAATTAGGAAATGTACCTGATATCAAGCAAAAGTTTAATTAAAAATGGACAACAGTATAAAATGAGATTTAAATTTAATTTAGCTTGGCCAATTGCATTTGATTTTAGGTTATAAACTACTTTTAATATATATCGCTAGCTGCCACAGAAATAAAAGAAAATAAATTTGTAATATTGATCTTGTTATTTAGATAAGATAATAATGTTTCATTATGTATGTTTTGATTATTGGTATTCATCAATGAAAAATAATTATTCAATTCATGAACGTTCGACAGATGTTCTGGAATGTGGTTTGATCTATTTTTATTATGTTTATTTTTTAAGTTCTTGCCATATCTGCTTAGTGGTACCTTGCTTAAATACGGTATTCAGATAAGCTTTTTTTCAGCTCTTATGGCCGATGTTGTATGCCGTTGTAAAATTACGAAGTTCTTTATAGTAAACCCAGTGATTGAGATTTTTTTTGGCTCGGAGTCTATTAAGTGCTTTATTGCGAAGTTTTATCATAAGACGAATGTTATCTGTAATCCATGGTGAGTATGGTTTGGTTTTGCCATTGACACTGACGAGAGGGGCATGTTTGTCAAACAATCTTAATAAATTTGAAGCGTTGATTGAATATTTGGGAAGATACGCAATCCTGTGGTGTTAAAAAGTGTACCCGGTCGACTATTGGATTGCCGTTCAGTTTCGTGCACCGTGTGGTGCTGCCGCGAAGCGTCAAATCTAGGAACGATATATTTTAGCTGCATGGACTTGGCTTTTGGCTTCTTTGAGTTAGGTTTTCAACGACGCTGGAATCTCCGGTTACGCGGCCGTGTTAGATATTTTTTTAAGACATGGGATGATTCTGTCAACTATGTTTTTATTTTTTTTTAACATACAACAAACACAGTGGTGTCACTTAAGTGGTCAAGTGATGAGTGATCTACTTAAGGGTGGAGGCATATTGAAATTTTTTAAAAGTTAAATTTTATAAACAAATGAAGACCACAGGAGAAAAACGTGTTAAGTCAAGAAATTTGTGAAATCGAACTAATCAGAAAAAATGATAGGTTAAAAGGTATATTATCTATATACACGGCCATACAGGGGAATAACGTGACCAGTCACCAGTTTTAACAAGAATAAATATTGGTGTACTAGGAAAGAACGTGTTAAGTCCACGCGGTACAATGAAAAAACGTGTTAAGTCACTTTTGTCGTTATCTTGCGCGTATATAAATTAGTCGTTTGGCAGTCGTTGTTTATATCTTCGGCAAGTAAGGTTAACGATACCCGCGTAAAAAAGGTTTTGTTTGTTATTGCTGTTAGTAAAAAACAATACAATGGACAATAATAATTTGAGTGATTGTGAAGATCATAAGACAAAACCAGTAAGCACAAAAAAAAAATGGGGTCGGGTAAGAGATGCTACCAAGTTAATGAGGCTTCAGTTACATGTAGTGAAGAGCGAGTTTGCAAGAATGCGTTTGTTTCTCTACATGGTTTAACAAGACGTAGAATAGAAACCATTAAAAAGAGTCTCCAGATGAGTGGAACTGCACCTATTGATAAACGCGGCAGACATTTGAATAGAAAACACAAACTAAGCGTTGAAATTAAAAACAAACTTTTAGAACACTTTAAAAGTTTCAAGGCTAGATCAAGCCACTACAGTCTTAATAAAACTAAGAGAATTTATTTATCTGCCTAGTTAAATGCAAAAAAAATGTATGATATGTTTAAAGAAAAATTTCCTCAAGTTAAGGCTAGTTATGAAACTTACCGCTTCATATTTTGCAGCAAGTTTAATATATCCTTTGGATATCCCCGTAGTGATACTTGTAGCTTCTGCGACCAATTAAAAGTACAGATTGATGCATGCCAAGAGGAAAAGGGCATTAAGGATTTGATGTTTCAACAAAAACTACATCTAGCGAAAGCCAAGGTATTCTACGCACGTAAAAAGCAGGCCAGGTTGAGGAGTCGAACAAAGACACAGAAGCAATATGCATGGATTTCGGAAGAAATTTGCCCATGCCGAATTTATCCACGAATGATGTGTACTACAGCCGGCAGTTATCATTATTTTCATTAATTGTACACAAACTCTCAAATTCTGAAGTATTCTTCAATGCTTATCCTGAGACAGTAGGAAAAAAGGGCGCGAACGAAGTCTGCTTATTTTTAGTTGATTATATTACCTTAAAGTTACCTGCTGAAGTTAGAAATTTACAGATATTCTGTGATTCGTGCTCCGGACAGAAAAAGAACTTTCCAGTGTTCAAATTTTTACATTATATAGTCCATCATCGTTCCAAGCTTCAGTCCATTAAAGTCACATTCCCCATTCGAGATCACTCCTACATGGAATGTGATAAGGATATGGGAATCTTAAACGGAAAGTTTCGGGCGGAAGTACCGGATGACTGGTGTAAACACATAGAAACCGCTCGTTTAAAGCCCGCACCATTTCTTGTTGAAAAAGTTGATCGTTATATGATTAGAAATTGGACAGATTTTCTATCTGCAATGTATGTGAAAAAATGTCCTTTCGCCACACGTCCAATCCGGCAATTAAAAATTACCAAGGAACATCCTCGCTTAGTTTTTCATCGAGATACTTACAATGGTCTTTGGAACTCGTCAGTTATTGTACCTCCAAGAAAAAAGAGAATCACTGGTCCGCCGCTACCCGACGGTCCGTTTTACCACCCACCAGTCGCAACTTTTGGTTAGTAGGCTCGTTTTGACTTTTGCAACAATTTAATTATCAGTGATTTTTTTTATACAGATGATACACCTATCCCTTTGGAAAAATACAAGGACCTGCAGAAGTTAAAAAAAATTTTGCACCCCAGAGAGTCAGCTTTTTTGTTCTAATTTTAAACACAAGTAGAGACAACTCCTTGGCTTGGTGAGTTATGGTTGATTGTCATTAAATTACATGCCTAATTAATACTTTGTTTTTTACAGCTTTTTTCAGTTCATCCCATAAAACCCAAACCCAGAAGAGAAGTTTTATTTTTTTCTATTATAACAACCATTCTTTTATAAATACCTACATATAAATAAAATAATACATTCTACTTTATGTTTGGTAAATAAATAACAGAGTATAAATAATGATTTAAGCAAAATTTAAATATAAATTAATCAATCAATCGGCACTGACTTAGCAGTTTGTTTCTTTAACTGTATAAGTATATAAAATGAGCTAAGCTAAGTCAGTGACATAACACCTTTTTCCCCGGTATTCGGAGTTGTTTAAAACTTCGACACATTGTGGTGAAGTACCAGTTTGATATTATATTACAAAATGTCATTGGGGACATAGAGCAAGGTCATAGCTTTAATATGATGGCAAATAAATAACCATTTTGCAAGCTGTGTAATTATCGTAGCGTTTCTAACTTTAAAATTCGTTTCTTGTCAAAAAATAGAAAAATGACTTGGCACGTTTTTCCCCTGTGCTCTTCAAATAATTACTTAGTAAAATATGTTTTTGAGAGAAAAATTAATACAAAAATATATATAAAAAGCTATTTTTACAAAATTACCAACAAAGTTTAATACAAGTTATAATTCCAACAACAAACATTATGTTTTCTCCATTTTGTCTTCAAAAGAATCAAGTTTTTAAATAAAAAGTCTGTTGCACTTAATTAACTAAAAACTAATATACAAAAAATATGTGGAACAAATTTTAAGATATAAGTAGGTTTTACGTAAATATTATAACGAATAATTGATATAATTCATAAGACTTAATACCGATGGTAATATAACTTCTTGATCAATAATTTTTTGTAAAAAGTAACCCATTTTGTCATGTGATCTGAAAAATTGTGCAGCGTAGTGAGATCTGTAAAGTAAGGGGTTTTGAGTAAGGATGTTAATAGAAATAGAAAATAGGCCACATTTTAAGTTTTAAGCGACACAGGCAAATTCTCAATTACCATTTATTAAAACTATACTTAAAACTATAAAAAGATACCTAGTAACAATAAAAAAAATTAACATTTTGTTTAAAGACCCCGCATCACAGTTATACAGGACGTCAATAGAGGTGGTATAATTAGAGGAAAGTTGAGAAATATAGTGTCCTTTTATAATAATAAAATCCAAATACTTTCTAAATTTTGCAAAAAACTGAAATTTGGCAAAATCATTTTAATTTTTTTCTGGCGTTATTTAAAAATATATAACAAAAGTATTTATTAAATAAATAAATTATTATGACCACTTTTTCTCGCCTATACGATGACACCTTTAAATTTAAAATACGACGTTCTGTCTTTAAAGAGCCATCATCAGCTTTGTTTTTCTTTGTCGACACATTTTTCAATATTATTTAATAAAATGTTCAAAAGGAATCAAATATATAATATATTCAAATATGCTGGCATGAATAAATCAGAAAGGTACTTACAATTCATAAGTTATATCCCTATAAACTTCAAATACTGCAAGAAATTAAAATTAGTTCAAGTAATGAATTTATATAGGTAATGAAAAGAATAGGTCCCATTATATCCCCTTAAGGAATAATGAATAAAGAACGATATTTTTGCCTTGTATTGACTTAAGTTACTTAAATTTCGTTTTGTTAAATAGAATATAATTTTTTTTGTTAATAAATAATGCATAGTTAACAATGCTTATTATTAATTTTTTTTAAATGTGGTTTTTTTTGGTTCGATAATTTTGTCCAGAAGTTTATTTCTGGGGAACTTAAGTTGTTATTTACTTTAGTGTATTGCTTTCTTGAGAATAAATAACTTTCAACGACTTCCAACACAATGCCTTTCACTCTATAATGTTCAAGAACATCCAAGAGGTTTTGGTGAGACACTGTGTCGAAAGCCTTAACAAGGTCCATAAAAACCACCTTTCATGATCGTCAAGCCCTTTGGCGACAAGCCGGAACTTTGGTTTGCAAGAAGTTCAGGTAATGAATTTATATAGGTAATGAAAAGAAAAGGTCCGATTATATTCCTTTAAGAAACGCCGATTTTTATTATTTCTGAGAAACTTAAGTTGTTATTCACTTTATTGTATTGTTTTCATGAGGATAAATAAGTTTCAACAGGCACTTTTATTTCTTGCTCTAGTTCTGTACAGACATCCATAAAGTATTTGTTGCAAAAGTATTTTTCTATGATTATAATACAAAAAAGTAGCAAATGGGGTATCATTGTTTTTTGAATATGATTTTCTATTGAAATACGCACGTATGGTAGTGTAAGTATCCCATATAAAATAAGAAAGTTAGTGTCACATAGAAAATAACTGAATGTTAAAATATGCTCTTATTGAAGATTACCTTTCCAAAATTCGGAAACAGCAGTTTTATGCAGCATCGTTCGTCCGCCACTTATATAAATGTAGTCTTTATTAAAATGTTTTTCACAAATAAGTCTATTTTTTAGTAAAACCACCGCCATAACATATATTTCCTGGTTTCCACAATTATTTATCCACTCAGCGAGTATTTCTGGCTTTTTTAAAGGGAACTTAAAAAAACATATAATATTGTTTGTCCTTTTTTTCACATTACTGCATCCATAAACGCAAATACTCATTTTAAGTGACGACCTATTAACAAGTTTTATTTAAAAACAAGCAAAACAAATGCTCAATTAAAAGTATTAAAAAATAATAAAGGAAATTCAAATTTAATAATCTAGGTGTGTGCGAAAACTCCTAAGCCTGTTCGTCCGCTAGTTACGGGTACCAACCCGCCACCTTATGCCGACCCTGCATACTTTATTTAGAAATAGCTTAGTTTGTATTGTCATCATTTTTAGAACGTATAAATATAATGTAATAGACAAGAGCAATAACAATTAATATAGTAATCGATGTAGTCATTATCTATCAATCAAGTTAGTTGTAAGTTAAGTTAGTCCCTGTTCTCAATAAATTTGTTTTTTAAAAAAGCAAATGCCGGTTGTTGTCCTTTAACTGGCGCAGTCGGTAGTTCGGTCTTTCCAATATTGGACAAAAATCGCCATATTTTGGGTCCGTTTCTACGGTTTGAAGACCGCTACAATCCCTGGAAGCTGAAAGAAGACCTGCAGAAACCTTCAAAGAACAAGAATCGTCGGAAGTACCTGCAGCGATCCAATTGAAGCAACCACCCGTTCAGCACCGGATTGAGAACAGCTATAGTTTAGGTCCTGGGAATACAAAAATCGATTCCTTTAGGAAATTAGGCTAAGAGACAAATGGAAATTTTGGCAAGAACCTTACTAATCTTCACCCTCGTTGGAAGAGAACTAGCCCTTCCCCAATTTCATAACCTCAACCAGAACCCTGGACTACTACCACTTAAACTCGGCAATGCCCAAAACACAGCAGACTATTGGTCTTTTGTACAAATTTTTGACGTAAGTGACATAATCCAAGAAACCAAATACCTAGAACAGACTTTTATAAAACTAAAAGAATCAATTCATAAATTCTTTGACAATAACTCCTTTTTAAACTCCTATAATCTAGTCAATTCGTTAAGTGCTAAAGTAAACTTACAAATTCAACAACTAAATCCCTTATTTAACAACCGAAACAAACGTGGACTTATTAACGGTTTAGGTTCCATTATAAAAACCATAACTGGTAATCTCGCACAAGAAGATGCTGAAAAATATGACAAAGCTATTTTGGAAATCTCTAATAACCAAAATTCTCAAAAAACGTTTATAAAAGAGCAAATAACCATATCTAAAAAATCTATCGAACATTTCGAAAGCATAAGCAAAAATTTGTCACATAATCAACGTATTTTAGAAAATCGTATAAAAAAACTAGAATTGGTGGTTAAACAAATGAATTTGAATAATACAAATACATACTCTTTCTTTTTAAGTGAAATACTTGTCTCTCAAGTGATAAATGCGTATCAAAATATATACGATATCTTGGATAACATCGAAATAGCGATTACATTCTCGAAATTAAATATATTTCACAGCTCTATAATCGACCCAAAAGAACTTCTAAATGAAATAAAATTAATTGGCCCTAACTTAAGTAAAACTAAGTTACCATTTGCAGCAACTTTAGAGAACATTTTACTATTCGAAAAAATTGTCGAAATTAAGGGTTATACAAAGGAAAACAAAATATTCTTTATAATAGAGGTACCTATAGTTGAACTTGAAAATTATGTACTATATCACCTCTACCCTTTGCCCGTACCCTTAAATTCCATTTACCAAATAATTATCCCTCAAAGTCAATACCTTATCCTAAATGAACACTCATATGTACTGTTCAATGCCAAATGTCAAGAGGTAGCTACAGAAACCTACCTCTGCAAAGAAAACAGCCCTCTGAGCGTATCCGAGGATCCGCCATGTGAAGTACAAATGATGTTGTATTCAAAACATCCCTCAAATTGTCGAGCCATTCAAACCGAGGTCAAGTCTTTGAAAATCCAGAAGCTGGAACAAGAAAAATGGATAATTGTTTCACCCCAAAAAACCGTAGCTGTCCAACAATGTGGCCATAATAAAGAAAATATTCCAATCCAAGGCACCCTTGTCCTTGAGTTAAACCCTAGCTGCACCATACAAATTCAGGACTTCCAGATTAGAAGTTTCCACGATACAAACACCCATTTTCACAACATTGAATTACCCAAGTTGACCTTAGACTTAAATGTTCGCCCTAATGCTATTGATTTACAGCCCTTTGAACTCAATAGCTTAAACTTCGATGAACTTAAGAACATTCAAACCATGATGGACATCCAAGCCAAGAAAATGGAAGAAACCAGCCAAGGACCTGTCCATATAACAAATGTTAGCGTATGGACCATCATCTTGTATATCCTGATGACTACTGTAGCCGCCTTCCTGTTGCTGAGAAAGACAAGAAAATTAATCCAGACCAAAAGAAAACATCCCAACCAAACCACCACCACGACCAGTGACGACGAAGAAACCCTACAGAATCCGAGCCATATTGTCATATAATTCACCCCTGGGCTCATTTCTTAGGAGGGAGGAGTTACGGGTACCAACCCGCCACCTTATGCCGACCCTGCATACTTTATTTAGAAATAGCTTAGTTTGTATTGTCATCATTTTTAGAACGTATAAATATAATGTAATAGACAAGAGCAATAACAATTAATATAGTAATCGATGTAGTCATTATCTATCAATCAAGTTAGTTGTAAGTTAAGTTAGTCCCTGTTCTCAATAAATTTGTTTTTTAAAAAAGCAAATGCCGGTTGTTGTCCTTTAACTCGCTCTCCATACAATGAAATGATACCCGAGATTTTTAAACGCGACCGAAGCGCACTTTTTGTTGCGCCATCTATCCGCCAGCCGCTTTTAGTGGCACGATTTTTGCCCGTAAGGTTGCGCATCTTCCCATATTCTTGTGGGGTCCAAAGGGTTGTCTCCACGTTGTTGTATCAAATAATACACCGGGAAACCTAATTAGCACTTTATTTCCACATTAAAATAGCCAAGATCGGCAAAGTAAAAATTATCGTGAACTTAACGTGTGTCTCTCGTTCTTTCCCTTGTTTAACTGTCAACAGTCAAAAATGTCAAGCAGGGAGAAATACAAAACGGAAAGAGAGTGGCGACAATTCGACAATTCCCACATTCTTAATCAACGCAACGGGCGTTTTGTACCGAAGCTGCATGTCTCTACTTAATCAAAAGTGTTTGAGAAATTAATCTATTTTCAAAAAAAATGTATCTACAATCAGAATGGAAGTTTGTTTTTAGTTTAGGACTAAAGATGCGTAATTTTGAGCTCATCCAAGTTGCATCATGAAAATTCCAATTTTTTACAGGAGTTTCAATAAGAAATAAAAAACTATACTCGAGCAAAAGGTTTTAATGTAAAAATACATGGTAGGTAGATACAATACCTACTATATATACAGGATTTAAAGCGATTTTGCATCGGGTACATTTTTTCTTACATTTTCAGCCAAGTTTCTTCTTCGTTTCGGTTTCACTTTTTCGCCTTTCGCTGGTCTACCAACAGGAAGACGTTTGCTACCCCTAGTTACGCCAGGTCTTCTTCTAGCGACTGAGGTTGGTTGTACCCGTATCGCAGCACCACCTCGATGCCTTAAGGCAAACGTGCTTCCGCAAGTACTCAGAAAAGTATCTTAATTACTTTTGGTTTTTACACGGTCCAGTCTTCGCGAGCAAATGCTTATAAGTGATTTTTGAGTACCAAATATTCTGTGTTTTTCCCTCAAAGTCGTTATTACATTTTCAGAGTCATCGTCGCTTGCGTATGTTTCAATTACATTTTCCAAAATGAACGATGTTGCGGTTGAATCGTCATGTCCGGCGCTAAAATCTTCTAAATTATAAGAACATGGTCGAAGGGAATCTTTCTCTCTGCTCGTTGTTTTAACAAGAGGCGCGTAAAACTCCTTTGACTTAGCTTTTTGTCCCAAGGCTAATACAGCCATTGCAAATCTTTCTTCCGTTGTATATGAAATGACATCGAAATAATGAAAAAAAGGGCAGTTTGGTGCTTACACAAGTTTACCAGCCTAACCAACCAAACCGGCAGTTTGGTGCTTACACAAGTTTTCTAGCCTAACCAACCAATGACCCATTTGCATGTAGACTTCGTAAACTAGCTTATTACTGCTACTCCTTGGTAGCTTGAATGACAATTTTTTAACAAGAATTATGTCTTTTTTTGTCAAATAAGATGCTTTCTTCATTTCTTTTTTGAAAATGGCTCTCTTACCATTTACTTGTCCGTGAGCAAAATATAATAAACGTCGAATATAGTATTGTTCCAGCACAGTACATGTAAAATCAGCTAAGGCCACGATATTGTAGGCCTTGCATCGATTTAACATAATATCTTTGTACAGCCTGACAGATATTTCAGAACTTGTTCCATATTTTAGCCGCTCACTGTATAGAGTTATTACCAATTTTTTAAGGGTATAGAAAATCGCCCTTTTGAAAGCAAAAATCGACGTGTCTGAATTTTTCCAATATAGTACGTGCAATAACCAGTAAGTATATCGACATCATTCCAGTTGAACTTTCCACACTGTACATTGTGATTTAATATCGAGCCTTATCATTGGGATGCCATAAACCATAGAAGGTAGAGTTGGTTAAATTATGGCAAACTTGCTCAGTCGTATGACTCGATACTGGATTACTCTATATATTGGAAGGTTTTCGTTAATTAATTTACATCTAAGGATCCAAATTCAGTTGTTTCGTCCATCTCAAGCTCCAATTTGTGAGAATAAAAGTGAATAGCTTCTGTTATGTCCATGCCATTGCCAAAATATGTTTCAAATGTATTTCTTACTTCCTCCGATGCAGGTAAATAACTGAGCGCAACTGCATTTTTTAAAGCATGAGCGTGTTTATTTTTAATTGTTATTAGAGCCGACAAATTGTTCTAGAATAGATCACATATTAAACTTGATAATTTTAAAAATAAACTCAATACCTTTATTTGTTCATTTCTGTACGTACTCCACTTTGTTTGAACTTTTACAACAATAACAATTGCTGCTTGGCAGTCGAGATTTTTTTATATCTTTCTTGTGGATTGTGATTTTTAAATGAGTCATGATGACAGACATATTCCATTCTGAAATTACAGAAATGTAAAAACTGGATTTTAGAAATTAAATTGATAAATAAATTGACAATAGAAATTAATTAGGAAATTGATAAAGTTTTTGTAATGAAGAGTATAATTTCATTAGTGGTTAGTAACATCATAGACATAAAATTTGCTCACTTAAAAACCGCATAAGGGCAATGTTTTATTTATCTTACGACAAATCTATGTTTTTTTTACTCATTATCTTTCTTTTTAATTCTACATGCCAGTGGTTAAAGAGTGAAATAAACATGGTAGTTATAATATTATGAAATTGTCTATGAAAAAATTATTTTATTAAAAATTAAATTAATAAAATCAAGTGAACACTATTAGTTCATAATTTTAGTGGGTATTTACTTGCAGTTTACATTCACCTGCAAGCAATCTTTTTTGAAGCTAATTTGGAGGTACGCAGTACCCATGCTGCCTCAGTTGCGGAGGAGAACTCTGTAATCCACTGTTTGCATTGCTCCTTTGAGGTTATGTCTGCCCAAAATACATGCGTTTCATCAGGGTTAGATTTACTAATAAGCTTATATTTGAAACTAACTGGCAATTTTAAATTGCTCATGGTACTGTGGTGCAAAACACAACTTAATACTAATAACACAGTAAAAATATTTTCAAAATTTACATAAATAACAATTAGCAAACAAAACTAAATGCACGCGATTAGCAACGTGCGTACAAAAGGTACACCGTATTAGCAAAAGCCAAGCAGCCGCAACGCTCGACTTTGGACGCTGCACATAGGAGTATTTCATCAATCTGGGCGGCCAAAATTATTTTTGGTTGGTAATCATGTTTCTTAAATAATAACAATTAATACAGTCAATACTACCTACAGTAAATACTGCAAAATACTACTACAGTCAATACTAATTAATTACAGTCGACTGTAGCAATAATATGGTGTCTTTTGAGAAAGGTTTTGACAACTACAACAATAATAATTAATACTAACTACAATAAAAATATCACAGTAAATACTAATTAAATACAGTCGACTGTAACATTGATATGGTGTCTTTTGAGAAAGGTTCCGACAACTTTCTTCTTCTCGGTCTCATTCCCCGTCTCATGTCCGCGTTACATTCTTGTCGAGGAAATTTTCTTGCGAAGTTTTGGCGATAGAGGCGTATGTATTTGTTTCTGGCTTCAGCAGCCTCCTCAGACAGTTGTTCGATTGGCAGCAAAGCATGTCTTATTATTTTTTTTTTGGATACAGTTAAAATCCTTTAAAGTTAAGCCACATAGTAGCACCTCATTGTAGATGATGTGGTTGTCACAGAGTTGTACACCTGAAATGTTTTTTTTTATTATTAGATAGAACTACAACAATAAAACCTAATAATCATGTTTCGGGTTCGATTCTTAAAATAGTAATAAACATTTTCAATTTTTGTTTTTTTACTCACCTTTTCATCGACCATCAACATCATTGTATGCGATACCTCGCAAGCAATATTTTCTTTCATTTGGGCTTTCGTTTTGTTCAAATTTTTTGAAGCATCTTTGATATATGATATTTCTTCTCTTGTCACATCTGTGGTTTCTTTTATAAATTTCAGCCTGATTGGGTGGCAATAACGAGGAGATGAAGGAGTGGGGTTCTGCCATAGTATTTTTCCATTTAAGGAACAAATAAGCTGTAAAGGGACAAGTGAGCTTTGGAACAAATTAGCGTCCGTGTCGGAGTCACATACAAATTTTTGTTTGAATTGCGCTTGTTGCGCTCCATCGCATCCCCATTTACATATGAGTTCCAAGGCATTTCTTTCATCTTCGTCAAGTGTTTTAACTACTTCGTAAAGATCTGTCAGTAATCTGGATACAGTGTGATCCATCAAATTCTGAAGCTTAATATCTGCTAAAGTTTCGGTGACAGTAATAGATTTTTTGTCGGGGTAACACTCTTTTTTGACTTCTTGGATCTTACTGTAGCATGGATTATAACTTCTTATGATTTCGTACTGCCTCTTTGATAAGTCTGCTTCGATGAACATGGATAAAGTTGTACCTTCTCTTTGGATTTACTTGCACTGAACGCAGCACTGAATAAGCGGCAGTGGCCCGTTTGGGTGTAGAACTGATTTCTTTTAGCACGAGAGAAGCATCACGTTTCGCCTCATTAGCTAGAAAAGAAAAGCAACAAAACGGTTAATAATTGGGTTTAGAAACCTATGTATCTACCATCCACTTACAGCAAATATGTGTTATTATATCAAGTATTCTGTGATATTGACAAATATGTCAAAAACAAAGTTAGTTGTCATATACCCGTGATTATAAATATTTCAATCCGAAAATATAATTTTGAAAATGGCTGCAAATGATAATAGCCGATACGTTATATCTGAAAGGAGCAGCAACGAACAGCACATAGTGAATATATTTGATAGGCATTTAAGACCCGTTTTGTGGAAAATAAGTCGCGATGCTTTAATTGCAGGATTAGGAGGTGCCAATGCTAGAGTGGGACCAAAGTAGGTTGCAGCAGGAAATTTTAAGTGTTCTACAAAGAAAAACCTGGTCTGCATATATTGGGTTACCGAACAACACCGAACAGCAGATGATGATAACATTTGACAGGCATTTCAGGCCCGCTTTGAGGAAAATGAGTCGCGGTTTATTAAAGACGTTTATTTACGGCATGCAGGATCAGGAGGTGCCAATGCCAGAGCTGTACCGAAGCAGGTTGCGGCAGGAGATTTTAAGTTTCCTTCAAAGAATAACTAGGTCTGCAGACGATGCGCTAAAGTAAACTTTTATAAATTAAGAATAGGAACCTAATTCCTTTTTTATTTTAATAATATAAAATTATGATAAATAGAAATGTGTGTATTTTTTTAAAATCTGAACGGTACTTTCTTTAAGTTGGTTATTAATATAATCTTTATAGTTTTTAGATGATAAATTTGATTAGCAAAAAAAACATTAAATGATAAATTTGCTGCCATTTCCGGCCTTTAGCATTGAATCGTCTAAAAGTAATTTATTTACGGTTACAGTTATTACGATAATATTTAAATAGTTTACCCACTTTCCTAATTTTACTTGAGTTGCCAAAGTAAGTTCTTCCAGGTCATTGTCTCTTCTCAAAGTTTCCGTTTTTCTTCTCTTGGTTCTTTCAATCATAGAATTTTGTTTTTGAACGACCAGCTCTTTGAGAGGACGAGCTCAGAGGTTTAGAAAGTGAAATGATTCCATTCAGCCATCCTTTGTTATTCTTTTCGAATTTATCCCATATAGCATGTGACTTTTTCCATTTTGATACAATTTCAGACTTTAACCGACGAATTTCTCGTTTTACTTTTATTTCATCCTCATCAGAAAATGGTCCAAAGTTAAGGATGTATCCTTTCAGATTTTTGCATTTTTCTGTTATATTAACACCTTCTGACTCCCTGACAAATGTAAATAGCATCCTACGGGTCATATTTCGAAAGGCAGATGCAGCTAAAACATGAAAAAATCACGAAATGTCACATTTCAAATTTTCGATATTTTGAGATGTTCTCCTCCCTCCTTTAGGGCGTTAGTTCAAAGAGTTGAAAAAGGTAGACATTTATTTTTTGTACCATAGAAGACAAATATGTAGGCTATTCAAAAATATTAATATCAATGCCCGGCAAATTCCGGTACTTTGACTTAATCATTTTTGATATAATTATATTTTTTTAAATGTTTATTACTAAAAGGTTATCATCTTAAAAATGGAATACCAAAGAAAGTATACAATAAATGTAAAAAAATAAAAATGCATTTTGTAATCACTTACCTGTTGTATTAGACTCCATAACTTTTCTTTTCTTAAAATAATATAGGTACGACACAATTCAAATTAAAAGTTATTAAATGTATTTCATTCTAAACACTTTGATATAGACCTCACAAACTATTAACCTTAAAGTAACAATTAAGAGCGTTGATAAGGCATAAACAATAAATAACAGTAGGGTTTGATGCACTATAGTCTTGGATACCTAAAAACATGTATCAAATCTTTTCCGGCCCGATTTTGGAAAACGGACTTTTGGCCGCCCAGATTGATGAAATACTCCTATGTGCGCTGCTAATCCGTTGTACGTTTTGCCTTAATTGAGCGGGCATAAAGTACACCGTATTAGCAATAATAGCCAATGAGCGATCTTGCACAATACATACAATAAAAAAAGACAACACTATTTAAATTCAAATACTCACAGTAGTACATAGAATCAACATATATGTCGGGAGTTGCTTTGTTTCTGAGATACAGGGCGATGAAGGTTCAAAAAAATAACGGTATTTTAAAAATACTATAACTATCCTTAAACCGATTTGGTTGAAATTTGGTGCAGTTATTTGAAGTTATAAGACGCTTATTTAGCTGTAGCTTGTTGTTGAGAAAAAACAAGGCCAATAATTGTTTTGCAGCTTTTTATTTATTTTTGTTGCTTAAATGCAACAAAAAATACAACTTTTTTGTATCTTATAATATCTTCATATCTGGCTTTGTTTTCGAAAAAAAAAATTTAAAGTATCTTTAATCTAAAGTAACTCATTCTAAAAATTATCCATGGACGACAACATGAAATAAAAACCAATTAATTCGATAAACAATTTCGTCCTTAAAGTAAATGAGCAAAATGCCCACCTTCTGATAAAATACACGACTGCAAACGATTTGTCATTGAGTGTCTGACACGCTCAAAAATACCTGAAGTATCCCTTATGATATTGCAATTGACAATTATCCGATTCCTCAAGTCATTCACATCTAGAACAGGAGTTTTATAAACAAGAGCCTTCAGATGGCCCCATAAATAGTAATCGGGGGGATTCATATCAGGACTGCGAGCCGGCCAATTTTGAGGTCCTGCACGTCCAATCCAGCAATTAGGGTAGATGACGTCGAGATGCTGACGAGCAAGAACACTGAAATGAGCTGGAGCCCCGTCGTGCATAAACCACATACTGACTCTTACTTGTAGGGGAACTTCTTCTAATAAAGTGGGTAAATGGTGTTGCAAGAAAACCGTGTAGGATTCACCTGTTAATTATCAAACGTAGTTAGGAAACACCCTGTATATTCATACTTAAATTGAAACAGTAAAGTTTCCTCATGTCCATTATTTTTGTTTCCTTATAAAGTAACAATTAATAACAGAACTATTAATAACTAACAAAATAACGCAATAAAAGGTAATAAAGTAACTAATCGTGTGAGCTATAACGCGCCACAGTAACTAAAAAAACATAAATCATGACAGTGACTTTGTTTGTTTTCATTTTTTTGTCAGACGCAGTCTACTTATTTTTTTTTCCAACTTAAAGTAGAAAAATATTCATTTTTTCTTGAGCGCATTTCAAGTTTAAGTCAAAATATCTTGAGAACGGTAAATCCTAGCGACATTTTTAAGGTATACGTTTTTTAAGGAAAAACTCTTACAGAATAGAAATGTATAATAAAATATTACATTATACAAAGTGTAAAAAAGTCATGGAGTTTAAAAAAGACTAAAATAAGGCTCCTTGCTCCCTTTATGAGATGATTTAAAAAAAATTAAAGTTTTATATTTGGCATATAAAGAAACCCCCACATACTAAATTTCAAAAATCAAATTAAAAACAAAGAACAAATGCTTAAGTTATAAGCAAAATTAAAAAAAAAACTTAATGTTTATTACCCTGTCTCTTGGTTGCATTTCATTTTCGGACTAGGAAAATTTAATCAAACCTCATTATTTTTATGAGAGGAATCTGCTCTTAAAATATTTACCATTATTAATGGGACACCCGGTACAAAAATATTAAGAGGAGTAAAATCATTACAGTATCCAAAAAAAAAATTCAGAAATGCGAGAGAAGTCCTATTTCGCTTTCACCTGATCAGTTCTCACCCGTTTCTTCGGTATTATTATATCCCGGGAAAAGCTCGCTTAGTCTCGTATACTTCCCGCACTTTCTCCCCCCACCACTTTCCCCATCTCACTCTTATTATCAACAAAAGGTCGTTTAACCGCCCAGGCGCGCGTCGTCGTCGTCGTCGTTTCGGCGTAACGCGTGACGTCACAGTAGTAATCCCGCAAACGAGACACCATGGGTTCGGGACGCGTTCCCGATTCCCGATAGTCGAAATTCGACTGCCGTAATACGCGCTCGCTTTGTTCTTTACGGAAGTTGCGAATGAAAAATCTTTTTGCAAAATCGGAAGTTTTCGGAAGAAGAAATCATTGATTTTTTTTTTTTTAAAATGCGAAATGGTTGCTTGAGAAGATGCCTAAACTTAGTTGAATGGGTTGGTGCTCAGTGCAGCGAATAAGGTTAGAATGTTGATTTGTTTACATATCGTATATTTTAAATTGTAAATTAATAAATAGTAAATATTTATTCAAAAAACAAATAATTTAAATTGTAAACTAAATATACAAGATAAAAACTAGGTTTTTTTATTTTATTGGGCTTGTAATATTTTATTTGTCAAAAGAAAAATTTCGACATATTAATAATCAAAAATATAATCTCAATTCTGATAATAATATAAATTAATTGATTTTGTGTATTGTTTTAGTGACGACACAGTCAATTTTTGTTTGTAATTTTTAAGGGCTTAGTTCGATAAATGGTTAAATAAAATCCAAGCTTTTCCTTTAGAATACATTAAAAACAAATTAAATTGGTATATTAAAACTAAAATATTTAATTATTTAAATACATCTTTAAAACACAGAGATAAAAAATTAACAAAAAAAAATTTCAGAGTTATAGTTAAAATTAAAAAAATTAAATGGGAACATTGTGACAAATTGTTGTGACAAATAGAATATAGCGGTTCCATAGTGTGTATTTGGTTTATTTGTTATTGAGGACTATGTCACTGTTGGTGCGTAAGTAACAATGTACTTAACTATAATGAATAATATTTAATAATTCTAATAAAAACCCAAAAATCAAATTTGAATACTCTTCAAATAACCCTTGTATAACCATGCAACAACATTTAAAAGCATAGAGTAAAGTGGGGCAAAAGCACGCAGTTAATGTTTGAACTCCCCTAGTTTCCACCTTAATTAAAAAAAAAATAAAAAAACACAAATGGATGAAAGCTTCAAGTCAGTACTATAAAATATCTGATGGAAAAAAATTAAATGTAAATGGTTTTAAAGTTATTAAAAAAAATATGACAAAATGTCAATTGCGTTCTTTTGCCCCAGTAGGGGGGCAAAAGCACGCATGCCGTGGGGCATAGGTACGCACCTTGTTTTTAAAATGAAACTTATTTTTATTGTCAATTTAACATTGCATTTAACAAAAACTAAAAAATATTTCACAACATACGAACTTATAGCTAATAGAAAACAACTTAAAGTAAATAACTCCTGAACAAATAATAACAAAAAATAATGAAACATTAGAACTTGCTAATAGCAACTACTTAAAACTTTGGCTTAAACACAATGGTCACATTTAAATGCACCAACGCCTTCATAAGGAGAACAATCTTCATGCCACCATTCCTGGCAACAATTGCACTGAACTCAATCATCGTTGGGAGTTTTCAAAAATGATTCCTTACAACCAGGACAAATGACATCTTCTGTTTCAGCGCTTTTTAGAGTTTCTCTAATTTCATATTTTTCAAAGACATTTCTTTTGCCTTTATTATTTTTGTTTCCTTCGCGCTTTTTTACTTCCTCCTCCAAGGCGTCTTTAACAGGTGTGCTAGTTATTATTTCTGATTTTTTCCCCTTACTTTTTCTTGTCATAGGGTCCTTTTTTTTAGGAATAGGCAAAATATCGGAGGGGCGAATATGTTTTTTGTCATTCCTTGGTTTTTCAGATGCTATTGTTGCCAGTACATCAGCGTTGGTTGATGTAGATGGCTGTAAATCAGTAACTGCAGATGGTTTTTGAAATATGGCTCTGGAACAACTTTTGATGTAGACGGTTGCGGCTGAGGTGACTGATCATTAATCTCTGATTGTCGGAATTCAATTAAAGATTGTAGTAAATTATTTGAAGTTGATGGCTCCAATATATTCTGAGATGTAGAAGGCTGAAGGACAAAATTTTCTGGTTGAGGTAAATTTTCCTGCGGTATGGATTGTTGGTCAGTAACAGTTGATGGTAAGAAGTCTTCGTCGGTAAATACATCAGGATTGTAAGGTACGATTCCACATTTTTTAAAGCCGTTAATTGCTTTTCCCATGGTACCCACAGTTTGGTATGCCTCTGCAAACAGTGAAGATATCTGAAATTGTGTAACCACTTTCCCAGGATTACTTATTAAATACCTACATTATACTCACATGCTTCAGCAAACTTGTCTTTTAAAGGCTTAAAAAAACGTCTATCCAGCAGTTGTGTTTTTTGGCTACTGTGTGGCGGCAAAGACAACATATGAATATTGTGATTGCGGGCAAACAAAACGGCATCTAGATACAAATGAGAGGAATGATTGTCTAGAATGAGAAGGACCGGGTTCTCTTCTGATGGCTTTACGTGTTTTGTAAAATGCTCCAGCCACTCCAAAAATAGGGGTCCATTAATATATCCAGAATCTGATGTCAATAGCAGAGAGTCTGGGGGGGCACCATTAAGAAGTTCTTGTTTACGTCTTTTTCGGAGAAAAATTATAGCTGTAGGAACATAAGCTCCAGATGCCGACATGCAGCACACAACAGTGACAGTTTGTCCTCGATCAGCAGAAGAGATTTTGCCGATTAATTTCTTGCCTTTTTCCGAAACGACTTTGGGTGTTTTATTAGGAATCGTTGACAGACCACTTTCATCCATGTTAAACATTCTGGAAACCCCAAATTGGTGCTTCTCCCAGAGAACTTTAAGGTTTGAAAAGTACCTGTCCAGTTGTCCTTTATTAAAGCCCATCATTCTGGCTACACTGGTCTTTGATGGTGTTCTTAGAGACAAACGGTGCCTTTCAAGAAAACTGTAGGCCCAATCCTTCCCAGCCATCTGTTTTTCACGAGAAAAAGGATGATTTATGTTGTTAGCTTTAGCAAACTGAAAAGCTATTTGTCGCAAGCTTTTAAAAGTTAGGCCATAGAATATTTTTTCCAGGGTTTTTGCATGTTCTGCGAGTTCATTATTAAGTTCTATCGTAAATACCTTTTTAAATCGACCTAACTGCTGAACCCCACGATCCACTTTTAGTCGCTTTCTTAGGCCACCTTCTGAAATTTCTAATTGCGAAGCAGCTTGGCGCTTGGATAAACCATTTTGAATCAGCTCCTTAGCTCGATTAAGAATTTGTGGCATGATGGGCGTGCGCTCTGATTTTCTTTTGTAGTCAAAAACAAGAAAATGGGTTACAAAAATTCATGGGGTAAAAGTACGCGCGAACTTTTGCCCCACACAGCGGTGCGAACTTTTGCCCCACATGCACTTTTTTATTTTTTATTTTTTTTCAGTGTAAATCGACACGACGTTTTAATGGTTGATAATTATTTTTTTGACCACTGTATAACATAAAACGGTATGACGGTAACTTGTCTACATGTGTCTTGTTACTTGTCTACTTGTTACTATGTTTTTTTTTTAAATTTGTGGTGCCCTCAGGAAGACCTAATATAGGCCAAAATGTTGGCAATTAAAGGAAAAAATTTGAAAATCTTGGATATTATTTGACCATTTATCCAACTAAACCCTTAAAAATAAAAAAAAAATAAAACAATTTTCATTTTTATGATAAAAGTTATGGTTATTTTTTGAGTAAGTAGAACTTCTTTACATGGAGTTACAAATTTATATTTATTATGACGTTTTTTTTTATATATCTCAAAGAAAATGTATTATCTATTAGAGATAAATTTAAAAAAAAAAACAAAAAGTGCTTTCCCTCTTGAGAATACTATAATTTTTTAGGGAAGCGGGAAGAAACTCATAATTACTGACATTAGTTTTAAAGACGGAACTAATTTTTAATATTTAAATACTTTACTTATAATTTTTAATAATTAAAAATTGAAAACCATTGATTAAATTAACAAATATATATTTTACATTCCAAGGAAATTAAAACAAAATTTAGAGAGAATATAATTATGTTTTTTTTTTAATTTTGTTATACAAAATAATTTTAGTGGTTAACATAAAAGTAAAAAATATAACTAAATGTCTTTATAAATTAGGAAATAACTTAAAATATCTGAAAAAAAAATAAAAATTATTTTCAACTATTTGGAAGGAATGAAAAAAATAATATAAAAAATATTCTGTACTACTAAAAACAAAATTAATTTTAAATAATTTGCCTTGCTCAAAAAATAAAAAAAAGTACTAAGAGTAAAGCTATAGCAGAGAGGTAAACAATGGTATGTCCATAAAAGGAATATTTAAGTAATAAGGAAAATATGTTGTTACGTTAATTCACTTTAAGATTTGAGTGATTATTCTACATTGTACGAAAGTGTAATTGGGGTATTTAACTTATCGTTATGAAGGTTTTTATTAACCACTATTTTTAATTTATTTGAATTTGTATTTTAATTTTAATTTAGAAACTGTATCTTAATTTTGGACTTACGACTTTTTACCCCTATTTGAAAAAACAGGTAATCATAAAAATTTAAGCTTTATATTGCACAACCAATTTTATTTTTTTAGGTTAACATTATTAATGTACATACATTGCTTTACAAAAAATGTTTTTTTTTTAATTTATTATACAAATAAATTGAGATTCATAGATCAATCGCTATCTTCTTTATCGGAACTATGTTGGCCTTTTGCTTTAGAAATCGGAAGATTTTTAAAAAAAATATGAAATTGCTTAGGAACCCACTCCGAACTTTTTATTAAAAAATCATGTTTTTTCTTTGTTATTCCCTTTCAGTTACTGCGCAGACTAGGCAATTCATTGGGCAGTGGCATTAGATTTCAAACAGATCTGGTCACATTTAAAGTTTTAAACTCTTCATCGTTAAATTTCAATTTGTAAAATATAGTGCTATATTAGAAAGTCACTTTTTTTAAACTCTCATTGAAAAGAGCCCTTTTTCTTGATTAAATTGCCCTATTTACTTTTGTGATTCTGTAAAGTAGAAATACGAAAAAAAAAATAAAAACCATTAAATTAATAAAAGTTGCATTTAATGTATAAAATGCTCAAAATGAGCACCATTTACTTGTTGGCAAAGCCCAAGACGATAATAAAATTCGTTTCTGGCATTTTCTAACACTTGGAGATATTTGTCGGATTTCTTTCCTAATACGTTATTTGAGTTCGTCTAGGTTTCCTGTTTATCTGTTATGAGGATATATGAAAACTATTGTATACAAAACTAGACCCACTGACTTAGCTGACTTACGAAGATGAATAACCCTGGCAATTAGATCGATCACACCTGAGATGTTGAGTAACGTTAGAAGAAACTTCTACTTACGGGTAGGGTGTTGCCAAGACGTTCGCGAGCATTTTGAACATCTCCTACATTGACATTATTGTTTAGATTTGTATTATTTATAAGTTTTTGAATATGTTGTAACAATTTTCGGCAAATAAATAATTTTTTTTTCTAAATGTTATTTGTTGAATTGAAATATTTCCAAAACAGTCAAAGATAGGTATGGGACATTGTATACAAAATATGTCTAAAATGATCTGAGGAATCTAAAAATTAATTAACATACAGGGTTTTATGTTTAAACTAAGCAAGTTGTTATTGGCCACCGTTATCTGATACTTCCTGTATAAAAAGTTTTTATGAAAAAAAATGCGCAACTATAAAAACCAATCGACGTGTTGGAGCGTTTTTTCTAACACGCTCACGTCTATTTATTAGCTAATTTAGTCCATTTGGCTGACACACACTGTATGTATACTAAATATAATTTATAATGTATTACTTTGATAACTAGTAAACGTATTATTACTATTATTATTACTATATTGTTACTAAGCTTACACCGTAAGCTACTGCTAAATCGAAAACCACAAACTTTGCTAACGTGTAACTGTCAGTATTTATTTACTTTATTTAATATCTATGGCTACTGTAGTTTTATTATTTAAACAATGTTTTATTTGGTTTGCTCTTAAAAAGTTGAATGTCAATTTGCCTAAATTTGGCAAAATTATTAATATCGGTATAACTTTGTTATTAAATAAACTTTTTTATTAAGAAAATTATTTTTGATTCATGCAAAAACATACAGGCGATTTCATTTAACAAAAGTACATGTTTTACATTTTCTAGAAAGCGCACGTTTATTTTTTTTTCTTATTTCACAATTTTAATCAGCAAAAAAAATCCTACTAGTTAGTTAATTTTTTCGACCTTATATCTTAATTATTAACAAAGATACCAATAGTGCCGGCTTAATCGGAAGCACCCTGTACATACGGTACTATTATATTGATTATTCTTGCCAGCCTATTCATTGAAATATGGTTTAGTAATTCTCATCTTGGCCTTTAAATAGTTCTTGACTGAGAGGCTGGGAAATAGGAGTATATAGGAAAATAGTCCTAAAGATTGCGGATGGTTGATAGCAATATGGTATGTTTAAGTATAGTGAAAAATACGGTTATCATTCGTCAACCAGCGGACAAATACAACTTTTATTTTCCCATATCTTAGGAGTACTGTTGATGGGATTTTGTCTACTTTTTTTTATAGAAAAGGCTCTAGTTTCAAAGAATTTAAAAAATCAGTGGTTTTAAAGTAAGTGATATACACTCCACCAGACCATATTGATCACCAATTATTGCCTAAAGTGGAAAACTTGATCCAGCCAGAAATACTTTTAGAGCTACTTTTGCCCATTTAATATTTTCAACGCTATGTTTCTAAATTAGACTTTGAAAACATAGCTTCCCTCACTAATATTTATGCTGCATAAAAAATCTACTTTTAGAAATACCAGTGCATCCGAAATTCAAACACTGTTTGGTCTCCATATAATTATTGGAAATTTACATAAATTTCCCAGGGTTCGTATCTACTGGAGCCGAGTTTATATAAATAAGAGACTTTTTCAGTTGAGATCCAACTTGCACCTTCTAAATAACTTAGAAAAATCCCGAGCTACAGTGACAAACTCTACAAGGTGCGCCCTATAATTGAAAAAGGTGTTTGAAATTAAAACTGGAAGAAGGGCTCTGTAGTGATGAGCATATAATTCCATGTACCGGAAATTTAGGATTTAAACAGTATATAAACGAAAAGCTTTATCCTTGGGTCTTAAAGTTTTTGTTCTTTGTGGTAAGAGTGACTAGCCCTTTGAGCTCTTTTATCAAGGCAAAAATTTGGAAATAAATGAAGAAAACCAAAAAATATATAGTCAAGTTGCACCAGTTGTCCTTCATCTGGTTGAAAGGATTTTACTAGCAGAATAGATTGTTTTACAATAATTATTTCGCATACTTATTACTAAATGTTTTGAAAGAAAAAAGATTGTAAGCCAAATATGTTTTTTTAGTAATTCTATTGTGACCTTATATTATGCACAGGAGTTTCTTAATGCATTTACACTAGACCACTACTAAAGAAGATTCGACCTATATTTGAATATTAATTTTAATTTTTTGGTATTTTTGTCCTCTTATAAAATATTAATAAAGTTAACATTTTGAATAACATCCAGGGCCGTTTGATTAACAAATTTGAAATGCTCTTTTTAACTCTTGATTAACTTAAATTTTAGATGTAACGAACTTCAACCCTGACTGGAGTTGTGGTTCCAATTTAAATTTTAGTTGGGCACAAAAATGACCTTTCTGGCCTTTAATAGAATAGTTAATTATTTTGAATTGTTGCTTTGAATTTTGAACTTTGGCCTACTACTATTGGCTATCAGTGAAAAAGTCAATACATCAAATATTTTAGTTTTTGGCAGCATTTATTAAGTAGTTTTACTTTGTTTTCAATTATAAGAAAAATATGTTTTAAAAGGATTTAGGTTTAAGGCTAATAGACAGTAGGGCTAATTTCATTATTTGGTTGTGGTTCGTTTTGGCATTTTTTTTTAAAACTTTTTGAAATGTTTGGTGCTTTTATTGAATACTTTACAAACATCATATTACAGTAATTACATATAAAGTTACTGTAGACTAGTTAAGATAATTATATCATATATTATAATTTTTATTGAATTATGGTTCGTTTTAATATTGATACAATCAAGTACCTAGATGTGAAACATCTGTGCGGTATCAAATCATGTTACTTACTTTTAGATATAAACTAGTAATATTTTCTATTATAAATATTATCACAAAGATAAGAAAGATTAAGAGACTAAGCAAGTAAGAGAGAAACATAATTAAAAAATTATGCATACATACATATATATTAAAAAAATTAAAAATACAACCAACCATGACACTATCTGTGATCAAATGCTCAGACGAAAAACTTTTCAAATTGGTAAGCGCTTTTAGAGATTACACTCTTACACAACAACTTAATTTTTTTTATGGAAGTGCAACCTCTACAAGCACCCGGCAACAAGTTATACAATTTAGGTCTAAAGTAATTTATGTATCTTAGATTAAGAATATTAGTACTTTTTTTTTAAATTTGCCTATTGCATCTAGTTCTTGTATCATAATTATGATTAACAAAAGACTTTAAATTAAGTCAAATATGTAAATAAGAACAGATTGTAAGAGTGTAAATTGATCGAATGTTAAAAATTTCTTTATTAAATAGTAAATGCGTAGGGTACAATCTATCTTTTTTAAAAATAATTTTTAAAATATATTTTTGTATTATATTTAATTTGTACAGGCAGTTATTATAAAGTCCTCCCACACCAATATACCATATCTTATAATTGATTCCACAAATACTTTATACAATATTATTAAAGTCTTAGTATTTAAAAATTCCCCCAATAAGTAAAATTTATGAATTAGTTTTCGAATTTTGTTGGAAAGATAATCAATGTGTGGTTGCCATTTCAGAAACTTATCAGTTACAACTCCAAGGTATTTTGTACATGAAGTTTCTTTAATACAGTGATTATCTACTAAAATAGAACTATAATGTGGACTATTCGCATTAAAAAGTGAAAAGGCTATGTATGTTGTTTTAGCTAAATTTAATAATAATTTAAACGTTTGAAGCCAATTTTTTATTATAGTTGAATTATTTACAGATTTATCTTTCACAATGTCCCAAGACTCTCCTGAAATCACAATCGCTGTATCATCTGCATAAGATACTAGAAGACCATCTACCTGTACCCTTAATAGTGAGTTGATATATATTATAAAGAGTACTGGGCCCAAAACTGTTCCTTGTGGAATGCCAATCTTAATTTCCTGTTTGTAACTTAGGACATTATTGAGCTTAACTATTTGTAGTCGCCCGGATAAATAACTTGAAAACAACTCTAAAGCAGTACCCCGAATTCCATATCTTTCAAGAACATTAAGAAGTATATTATGAGGCACAGTATCAAAGGTCTTTGCAAGATCTAGGAATATAGTCATTAATTTTCTGTTTGAATTTAAATTATTAACTACCTCAATTATTAGTTGATGCATGGCATCTTATGTACTGCACCCCTCAAGAAATCCATATTGACTTGAGGATAAAACATTATTTATTCTTAAGAAATTCATTAGTCTAATCTTTATAAGTTTCTCACAGAGTTTCGCAAAATTACTTATAAGGCTAATAGGCCTGTAATTATTAATAGATGTTTTGGAACCTGATTTATGAATGGGTGTTATTACCGATGTTTTAAATTCGAGGGGTATTTTACCAGTTTCTAATATAAGGTTTAGTACATGTAATAGTGTATTAATTATTTCTAAATATATCTGTTTAATAATATCAGCTTGAATACCATCATAACCTGGTGAACTATTTTTTTTTAATGTTGAGATACACTTTATTAATTCATTTTTTCTTGTGGGGTTAAAATAAATTGATTTTGTTATCGGGGCATCCAATTCCTGTTCATGTTGTGGTGGCGGAATTGCTGTTTCCATTTCTACTCCAACATTGATGTAATAGTTATTACATAAATTTGATGCTTCAAATGGACTATTAAAATTTTCTTTATATTTATTTTTTATATTAATAAAACCATCGTTTTTGTTTTTAACGTTTTCGTACGTAGCATCTTTGATTATTTGGTACAACTTTCTCATATTACCCTTGTTATTTTCAATTTTTTTCCTATAATATTCATTTTTCTGTTTATGTATGAGTTTGTTTAATTTATTTTCAAATTTTCTATATTCTTAATCTAATTGGGTATCAAACCTTTTCAATATGTTTTTCTTCATTCGCTCTTTAGTCTTATAAGTGATATGATAATACCGTTACTAATCCAATCTTTTATTTTTTATGTTTTTTGTGCTTTATATTGTAGGTTTGTGAAGCGTTTATTAATAATTGTTGGTAACTTTTTAAGAAAAATGTTGTTGCCATCTCTGAGTCATGATTATTCATCACCACTGACCAATCAAAATCTCGTAGTAATCATCTAAACTTAGGAATATCCAATTTAGTTATAATGTCATTGTAAGAATTTATTAAATTATATTGCTTTTCTTCTATTTGACTAGCGAGAAACATTATTGGGCTATGATCTGTTATATCCGCTCCAATTACATATGAATTTAGTTGTAAATTATTAGATTTTATTTTTTGATTGATAAACAAGTGATCTATACTCTATTTCAGAAGTGTGTAGAGCAATAAAACCTCATTAGGTATGCAAAAGTGGTACCTGGTGATCCACCAATATTTTATACCACTACCTTAGTTGGGTATTAGTTTCAATATAAAATTCTTTCTTTTCGTTGATTGCAGGTAGTGCCACCCGGTTTTGGGTCAATTTATGAGTTTTATGAGATGTGATATGAATTTATGAGAGCCAAAGGCGTGCAACTGGGACTTGTTTTTTACCTTATAATTAATGTACTTAAATGCTATTTTATTTTAGAAAGTTACTTTTGTTTAAATGGAATAATATATTTTTTTCACAAATTTATTAAACATAATATGTAGAGTAAAACAGTTGAAAATGTCACTTTTGGATCTGGCACTTTTTGAACAGTGTATAACAATTTTAAATTATAATAGATTGTAGTCTTCTTCGTCATCTGACGAACTGTCATCACCTCTTGACATTATAATTAAAGGATCGACTGTCTGATCGATGAGGTTGTCAAGATCCCACATTTTGTCTTCTTGCTTAATTACATGCTGGACTGCTTTTTGCCAATTCTCTGGTGTCGCTTCCGTAATGGCTTGATCAAACAGTAGCTTAACATCTTTCATTTTAAAAGTCGTGTTTTGTCTTGCTACAAATCCTTTTACTTGCGCCCATATCAGTTCTATAGGATTTAGTTCGCAATGATATGGCGGTAAGCGCAGTACAGTTATATTATATTTTTCGGCTATATCTTCCACGGCGTATTTCATGAAACGTGTTTTGTGTAAGTTTGCTATTGCCAGCAGTTCTTTTTTTATCAAATTTGCTTCAAACGCAATACCTTTTGCAGTCAGCCAATCGATAATCCATAACCACCACCGAATTAGCCGGAAGAAATTTTATCATTTCACCAAAATAGTCCTCGAAAACGTCTGAGTTCATGTCTTCATGGTAATCTCCTGTGCGAGTCGACTCAAAGGTTAGCAGACTTTCTTTTAAAAATCCCTCTTCGCTTCCAATATGTGTGATTATAAGTCTTTTTCCTTTTCCCGAAGGTACTTTAATACCCGTAGACAGGCCTTCTATGAAAGCTTGGCGAGCACTGGTTATATTTTTGTCTTGCCACATTTTTTGGACTATATAACCTTCGTTAATCCACGTCTCATCAAGATAAAAAACTTTCTTTTGCTCCCTGCGGTACTGCTTGATACTTCTCAAGTATTGTCGTCTCCAACAAACAATTTCGTCGCTCTCCAGTAAAAGTGCTTTGCGGTTATGCTTTTCCCAGGCAAAATTCAAAATTTTTAAAGTTTTCCATAAAAGTTTTTTTTTTTTTTTAAACTTTTCTTCGAATTATACATTTAGCATTTTCATCAAGGACTTTTGTAGGTCGTCCTGGCTTTTGCTTGGGAGATTCCACTTGACCTGCTACTTTTCTTTCCCGCAACAATTTGAAAACGGTGGACTTTCCAATTCCACTCATTCGTGAACATTTTTCAACAATTTCTTGCACAGTAAAACTAGGGTAATCGTGTTTTATGCAATCATGTACATTTAAAATAATAACATCTTCACTCAGCGATAGTGGAGAATTTTTAGTACATCTTTTCGTTGGACTGAATACCTCCATTTTTTAAATATTGGGATAATAATATTGTGATTACACTACAGCGTAGCAGTGACTACTAACGTTTAAAATATGATTTAAAAGTATTTATAGTCTGTATATATTACCTGACCCCATTTTTGCATGTTACAAAGCGTTAGAAGATAGGTACCTATACAAAAGGATTAAAAGTATTTATTTAGTATTTAATCTCTTTCAAAATAAAGGCATTTAATCCGTGAAAATTAAATTCATAAATATTATAAGTACCTGCGCCTATGAACTACCACGAAATGTAGTCAAACCTAACGGAATTCCCCAGTTTATTGCTCTATACACTTCTGAAATAGAGTATAGGCAAGTTTCTTGAAAGAAGTCTTGTGACTAAGTTAATATATGACTTGAAGCCTAATGAGTTCATCATAGAAAGATAATTAACAACATGATTATCATTTCATTCTAAAATATTTACATTGACGTCTCCAACAAAAATTTCGATATTAGAAAAAGTTATTGTCTCAAAGTATGTAAATAAATCACTTATAAAATCTGTCTTTGAAATGGGTGGACGCTTGTATGTTGCTGTTAATCCAAAAGTTGTGCCATTTACTTCAAAATTCATTCTCTTAGAGTTGCTTCTGAGTTAGTCAACTGAGTGAAAGAAAAATCAACATTTAAATTATTTTTTACTAGTATAACAACACCATCATTTTTATTATACTTAGCATTATTATATAAAATACTGTAGTCTGGTATATTAAAATTGTTTATCGAATCAATTTGAAAGGTTTCAGAAAGCACAATAATATCAATAAAATGTAATTTATATGTTTCTAAGTAAGTAATTAAGTTATCAATGTTCCTATTTAGGCTTCTAATATTAAAATGAATTAATCTAACATCATACTTCTTATCCTTTAAAATTTCTAACCTTTCTTGATCCATCATTCCACCTAGAGTCCCATTTTCTTCCAATATATCATCCTGAGGGTTGAATACCATTCATTATAAATTGATAATCAATAGTTTAATATTTTGAAAATTTTGGTTTGAGTCATCGAAGCCTGGTAAAATGACGTGCCTAGTTAAAAAGCTGCTACTGGCCGAATGAAATTCACCATCGTCTTTATCAAGGTGCAATTAAATTTTTGTTTGTCAGATTACCCACTACTATGTTTTATGTTTACACTTCCCAAGGTGTTATGATATACTTATAGACAGTAGACGTTTTTTCGAAGATATTCTTTGTTTTTGCCTGTCATGAATGATTAATTGCAAAGTATATTTATGTATTTAGAATAAAATATTATTTTATAGGAGTAAATCGAGGGATAAAGGTGATACAGCGAATAACTGTTCTTTTCAACTACAAGCAAATCAATTATAAAGATGTATCTTTTTTTTTAATTCAAAATATTTTTAATTACTATATGAAATACGTGCATCACATCACTGAGCATCTTGTTAAGTTCCCAGTTGAACTCTTAACAATAGGCAAAGCCATATATTTATCCTCGTTTCATGTGATTTTTAAATAGAGGTAAATTTACGTAGGTTAGTTAAGTTTTAATTTTATTTTCTCATGACCTCACTAGTTTGTATTAGCTAAAATTTAGCTCTTTTAAATCTAGTTGTGTCTTCTAATTTCGTTGTTTTTTTATGAATGTAATATAAATATTAGAATTCGTTTAATATTAGTATTATGTCTTAAATTTGTACAAAAAGCTTATAGTTCTTTGGGTATTTATTCAAGTTTTAAATAAATAAGTCCCGGGTTTATGTAATTATGCATAGTGTTAATGATGCTAATTTGATCTAGAAAAAAATTAGCTTCCAATACTTTCAAACCTGTAAAGAATGAGATCCATATCTTTATTTAAAACGCTTTTTGCTAAACTTTTTTGCCGACCTATGATACTAACTTCTTTATAATACTATTTTATTTTCTGTCTTATATTAGATTTTAGAAGAACCATATGCCCTTTATTGTAACTATTAATAATATATCTTTTAGTTTACCTGACGTAATTTTTATTACTATTAACTAATTTGCAAATCTCTTAGATTATAATAATGAAAGGTTAAATATTCTTATTGACATGCGGTAGAGCTTTTAAGATTTATTCCTAATAAAAGTTTTATCATTATTACCGTTGACTCTAATATCCTATCTCTATCTATTGTCATTTGAAGGAACGTTATTTTCAGGAGATTTGTTAAATCAAATATTTAGTTATGCTATTTTAATATTATTAAATATAAAATCCAAGTTATTCTTCTATAAAACTACGCAGGTTTTAACGTTTCACGTAGCATAATGTAAACTAAATTAATTTCAACAATCATTTAAAGTCTATAAATTCTAGCTTATTTTGCAGGTGGTTTTCGTAAATACAAATTAAAACCATCCGATAATTTATGGTTTACTTTAGTTTTGCTCTCATTTCTTGTAAAAGCAAACACAATTTGTTAATTAAAAATGAAAGCAGGTTGTAAATTAAATGAAAACGCTAAAAATTGGTATTTTATTTAAATTAAATCACTATTGCAATTAAATGGAAAGTTTAGGTAATACTAGATGCCAATAGATAATACAACTTTTAGGACTCTTGTAAAATGTTCTTATTTTTGACAGCTGTTCATAGGGCAACCTATTATTAGTTTTATTTTCAGGTTGTTACTTTAAATTTTGTTTTTATGCCATGGGTATTACCAAGTAGCATAAGGATCTATTGTGGTATATGGAGAGGTTAAGAATTTTTCTGGTCAGGTTACTTGTATGCAGGATTGTTGCTTTTTAGAACTATGTAGATGGCTGGATAAAGATTTTTTTTCATAAGTGAGAATATTATTTTTACAGTATTCTATTTCGAGCAACAGGTCATTACAGTTGCTAGCATTGTGTATTTCTGAATTTTTTCTTCTTATTCTGATGTATGTTTCCATCTGCCGGTATTGTGATGTCAACTAGATAACTAGTTATGTTCTTCTTTAGGGTTAATTGTGGTATCAAAATATAATTACACTTCATCATTCTTTAGTATTGTCTTCAGGTGGTATTTGATGTAAGTGGGTTTATTATTATTATTATAGCTTTGATGCCAAACGTCAATCACACTCCCCCTTGGGGAGTTGGGGATCGGTCACTTATCCCAGATATCTCAGATATCAGAAGGATGAAGCTCTGGTGGAGTCCTTTCCATGTTATCGGACTCTGTTTTGTAACAAGTACATAATGTGTTTTTTAAACTAGTTGATGTTATCTGCATTTCCAATGAACTTTCTGATGATTCGAGATGTGGATAATAGCGTCGACTTCTACATCAGCTTATACAGATATGATCATTCTAACTTCGCCTATAGGAATTATATATCGTGGTAGGTCTGGCAACGTTGTGACAACATACTCGAAGCAGCAGACCCCGCCGAAGCCCGAAACCGAAACCTTTCAGTATTCTTAAGGCGTTCAAGCGGGGATGCACTGCTCTGTGGCAAATTAAAAAAAAAATTTTGTTTCGTTTGAGTCTTTGCTGCTGCCTGTCCTAACAGTAACTAAATACCGACTACAATAATGTTGTAAACATAAATTAACTAAATATTGGACAGGAAATAAAAAAATTAATTCAAAATAAAGCAAAAAATTAAGTTAATTTGATAATATTAAATAAAAATAAAAATTATCTTATGTCAGGTTCAAAAAGGCCACCCTGTTTAGCAGTGCAGTACGTCAGTCGATCATAAAACGACCTTCTCGTGTTCGACAATATTTCAATGGAGATACTATTAAATGCTTGCCTGATTTTAACACAAAGCTCTTCTAAATTAGTAGCCCGTTCATTTTCGTGTCTATAAATTTGTTCTTTTAGGTATCCTCAAAGTAAAAAATCATTGGGGGCTAAATCGGGGCTTCTGGCGGGCCATTTAATAGTACCGTTTCCACTGATTGTTCGATCAGGGAAAGACGTTTCGAGAAATTGATGTCCACTAATGCGTTATGAGCGGGACAACCATCCTGTTGAAACCAAACTTGTTCTAACTTGATATTGATAGCAGGAAAAACTTCATACCTCAAAAGATTAAGGTATTTGTTGGCATTAAGGTTTCCATCGATAAATAAAAGGCCTATTATTAATCACTCAAAATGCCAGCCCATACATTAACCTTTTAAGGGTATTGTGTACGTGTTGGTATGCTTATATGCTTGTTTTCTCTCGAATAACTCCCTCTAATGAACGGATTATGTTTACCACAAATAGAGAAAGAGGACTCATCTGAAAACAAAATGTTACTAATAAACATTTCGTCCCAATTTGCCCTTTCTAATACTTCATGGCAAAATTCCATCCGTCTCTCATGGTCCTGTGGGAAAATTTCTTGGGTTTTTTGCAACTTATAGCACTTGTACTTATTTCTTTTTAAAATTCTTCTAACCCTTAAAGGCTCAATACCCGTTTCTTTGGCAATGGTTGTACTATTGCAAGGAAAGTTAATTTCAGCAACAGCACAAACATTAACCTCTCGAAGCTCCCTTTCTTTGCCTAGCGGTCTAACAGGTCAAACCTATGGATAATTGCAAAAATTGTGCTGCATACAGGAATGGGCCGATTTTCGAACGTGAATGCAATTCTGCCTGATATTTCATGGACAGAACTGCTGGCATAATACCACTTAATAATTTGCTTTTTTTACTCAAGAGAACACATTTTAACAAGAAAGTAGCGAGTGGTTTTAAATTTAATCTTTGCTGATTAAGCAGGAAGCTAGGAATAAAAATAACGTAAAACGTTTAAAATGCAATCTCATATTGGCAGTGCAGTGTGGTGGGGATAAGAATTGTCTCGTTTTTCGATGAACGAGCGGAGAGCCGTGCGGCAGAAATATCAGTGTTGCCAAACGTATTAATTTGGAAACAGCATGTATTGTGCCCTCTGTCTGTCTCATGGGGACTCCATATGTCCCCTCTCGCTTACGCTCATAGACTATTTCCTATAGGCGAGGTTTGAATCATTATATCTGTAGATGCTTTTCTTAAGGTTGAGCAGTTTCATGTTTTCGATCAGGCTCTTTGGTATTATTCCTGTTATTGACACAATAATTGGACCTGTTCGCACTTCTCTCATTTCCCATTGTCTTCGTATCTAGTGTTCTAAAACCCTGTACTTAACAATTTTTTCATTATGTTTTGTCCTTAGGCTGTTATTATTAGGAATAGCTACATCAATAAGGGTTGTGTTCCTAAAAAAATTATCGATTAGGATAAGGTCAGGCCTATTGTTACTTACTCATTGGTCTATCTATCAATCAATCAATCAATGCTTTATTGTCAAGAAATTGTTACAATTTGTAGACAAAGCTGTAAAACAAAAAAGACACAAAAATGCAAACAAAACACAATTAAAAAAAAGAAAAACAAAACAAAATTTAAAAAAAATATAAATAAATAAATAGAATAGATTATCTACAATATATACAAATTAATACAATTTAGAAATTGGAAGTAGTCAAAAATATTATTATAAAATATACAATTTAATGTATACAATGTCAAAAAAAAAAGATCATTAAAAAATCTCTCTACGTTAAAAAAAAAATGTAAATTATGTTTAAAAAAGTAAAAAATTTATAAAAAATCCTAAAATAGCTACAAAAAGCAGTATACCTAAAAATGTACAGATAGTAAAAATACATAATCTGCTAGTGCGAAATTTCAAATCAATGATTACAAAAAAAAATCGTTAACTGTGTAAAAAGCTCTCTCCAGTAAGAATGCTTTTAATGCTTTACGAAATGCAAAAAAAGATGTGGTGGATTTAATTTCCAATGGCAGATGATTGTGCATTTTTTTTGCTTTATATAATATGGAACTTTTGACCAACTCTGAATGTGGGGTAGGCAGGTATAGATCATGTTCCGTGTATCTAAGTAGGTCTATAAGTACAGTGCGATCCCATTACAGTTTGTGTTGCTTATTTTCAAGAACTGGTTCCGGCTTATAGTTATAATATGGTACCTTGGCCGCTGATAAGAGGTTTAGTTTTTCTGCAAGCTCTTAATGCAGTATTTTTGCAACTTAATCATGCTGTGCTTTATATTCCATTAATGCAAAAGTTTGACATTCACCGGTGACATGTTGAATGGACTCCGTAGTCTAACATCCATACCTACATCTGTCACTTTGTACCGTCGAGTCACCTAAGATAAACTTTAAATAATTTTTGTTGGTGTTACTTGATCTTCGATAGATTCGGGGAAAATATGTTGTGAAATTAACCAATAGTTCTACGCCGCTATGTCGTCATACTCTTGTTAAATTTCCTGAACATATCTTCCATGTAGTGGTTTTCCCACTTGCATTTTTTCTTGCTCAGTGCTATGGTGTATGGGTATCTCAAGCTCCTGGATTTAAAGAGCGTTGAGTCCTCTGATTCACATATGGCATGATGAATGTCTGGTGTTTCAGCCTTTCTTAAGAAAAAGGTTCGCAAGTTACTAATTTGCTGAGTCAGCTGCTTTTCTATGCCGGCCATTCCTCTTCCTCTCATATTTATTATTATTATTATTATTACTACCACATAAATTGAGAGGCATATGCACTGATCCTAGATATCCATATGCCAGAGAGATCAAGCTTTGTGGAAACTATATTTAACTTAATCACCAATAAACCTAAAGCTAAGCAGCTCACATAGAAAGTAGATGTTGTGAATGGTTCAGGAACTCGAAAACATTTGAGTTTTTGATAAACTTTTGGACGATGAGCCATGGCAAAATAACAAATTACAATAGTAGAAAAAATTAAGTTAGAACTAAAAATAAAGTGTAATAAAATTAATTAAATATGAAATAAACCAAAATTATAAATAGAAACTGTTCTGTAAGTATATAGAACGCTGCTCTGTAAGTATAGTCCTGTCATATTATTACTATTGTTTATCTTTTTTAAGTATCGGCTTCGGAGCATTGCAATATAGTTACCTTATTTGTTGGCAAAAGGTAGTATTCTCGCTACTAGGTCATGTCGCTTTTGGCACACATAATATTAATATATCTGTAATATGCTCTATAGACTTTAAAGTTTTACATCTATATCTACATTTGTTAGACGGTATTGCTTCCTACAAACAATTGTTCACCTACAAACAATTTCAGAAAGTTTCTTATTGGAATGAATATATCTACTAAAAACCTTTAAGTTTGAAAGGAAAGCTGCCCTGAAGTTATCTCCTGTTGAATCTTGTTGACATGCCTGAAGTAATTTTTTAATGCAACCTTGTATCCAGCTTGGTAGTGTTATGGGTTTGAACCTGTAGCTCTTTAAGCTAAATTGGTGTAAGATCTAGTTGTTTGCCTATATTTGTCAATTCTCTTGCCTCAAAATATCACGGCAATGTAGTTAGTTCAACGCGACTTATATAATGGCTATAATTTAGGTAGCCGCTAACAACTTGAGACGATCCATATATAATATATTATTAAGCCTGCCTAGCTATTTATTATTATTCTTGATAGCAAATACATATCTGGTTGAATTTAATCAACCTAATCCCCCTGAAATATACCTATTCAAATTGGGATTCTACTTGTTTCAAAACTACTAGTAGTGAAAAGCTGGAGGTTAATCGATGTTCGTCAAGTAAACAGTGTATTCTTAAAAGAAAACCGTTAAAATCGATCATCTACCCTGTTTAGTTTAAATACCTTTATAAGCTATTGATGTGTGCGACAAAGGCTCAAAAGCCTCAAAAACCTTTTCGTTTTCAATGTAGGCAGTGAAAAGGTTCTTCTTTTTTGTAGGCCTAATTACCGACAATTGATTATCAGTACATTCATTGCAGTTCAGAAATATATTTGCTAAAAGATTATTTTCTGCGGTTGAATTACTATTTTTTTGAGATAGACAGGATTTCTTTAGGTTCTTTTAGTTTTGTAGCAATAAAGAAAAATGAATTTGGAACGCGAAGTTTCTGTAAGAAGTTAAAATCATTAAAAAAGACTTCAGGATATGGAGCTTCCTGATTGCTACAACTGTGGATATAATTCATGATCCTACTCTCATTCGGGTTGCAGACCTATTAAAAAATCAAAATATTCTAATCAGACGTTGATATAAAGTACGGTAAAAATTATAATAACTGTAATTATATTGATTGATGTAATTACACTTTTACATCCCTCATGAACCAAGACTCTTTTGATTTAAATTTAGGTTTTATTTGAACCACTGGTAAGAAAGACCCAAAAAGGTTCACCATTCTTTCATGAAAAGCGTATAAAGCATTAAGCATGTTATTGAGAATGGAATCTCAAGACTCAAGATCTGAAAATTGGCGAAACTTATTTTTGTTTGTTTAAAAATGTGTATATGTCACAGTGTAATATATAGTTCACAAATATGTAATTCCAAGGTATTTTATAGAATACCTAGCAGTTTCAGGCAATTCATAACATATTGTTAATTTTAAATATTTTTATGTACCTTGCCTAGTCATGTCATGCAATGCCTAAGAATTCTATAGAATACCTATATATTATTAGGAGAAGTGTTAAATTAAAAAAATGTTATACATAAAGTTGTAAATTAAATGTTTATTTGCACATATTCTTTTACAAAACCTAATTATTTAAAACTAAGCAAACATCAGACTTATATATTTCTTAAATATTTATGGAACTATATTTTTTAAATTTATTCTTGCAAGCTAAACTTGAATGACATTTACTGGAACAACGTATTTTTTCTACTTAACGCATAAGCATTTTATTATTCCACAGCTTTATTTGGAGCTACATTTCACAAATCCTTAAGCCGTACCAGTGGATTATAAAGTTGAAACTGAACGCAAAGTGATTTCGTTATCAGGAACATCTTAATATCCAAGAATCCTTTTTGAAAAACCGTAAATTGGGATCTAGCATACAGTGATTTAACAACTCTTTGCTTGGTACCAAGCTGGTACAGTCCATCGTCTGTTTGCCTGATGACAATGACTAGAATATTTCGAGTATCACCACGTCCTCTATCAACTTCGGGCACTGGAATTCGAACAGTTGTACCGACAGGTATCGATGGAAATCTAACCATCTCTAAATCTTCCTCGGTTCTAAGATTTTGCGCAATATCATTCGGCAAGGTTATTCCTACCTTTATCTTACATCCAAAAAGAGCCTCGTAAGGCGTTCGCTTAATTCCAGAACGAATAGCTCTATTTTTCATGAGCTGTACAAATCTTAAATCATGCCAATGTCCAGTAATATTAACTTCTATCCATGTAGTTAACATGTTTTCAATGTACTGATTCGCTCTTTCAACACTACCTTGACTCTGAGAGTGCCTCGGCTTACCATGAACAATATTTAGCGAAAGCCAATATTGCTTTAAATTACAAACTATCTAATTCGCAAATTCTCTACCATTATCAGATTGGAGTATAGCAGGGGCACCAATTAGGGGAAAAGTATCTAAAAAGACGTAAGCTACCAGCTCTTCTCCCTGTTTCAACTTAAGACTTCTCAATACAATGAATTTCGTTAGATGATCCTGGTAAACCAATATGAACTTAAATTCGCCATCTGGATGAGACTGAAAGTCAATGAAGTCCACTTGACAGCGGAAATTAAACAATTGCTTTACAACGATGCCTTTTTTAATGCCTTTTTGTTTTAACTGATATGGTTCACAAATTTGAATATATAGCTCTATATCGTCTATTTTTAATATCGATTTGACAGTTCATTAATCATACGGTCTCTTCCTCCATGGCCAATAATAACATGAGCTTCATGTAGTACATCAAATATTTTACTATCAGAAACTTAATAAAAAATGTTGCTCCCAGACTCTTTAACAGGAAATATAAGTTTGGTTTTTGGATCAATTTTGAGTATATCATATCGTTTTAATAGCTAGTAATCTCGGGAAATCTTTTTAGAGGCTGACTTTACAATTTTAATTTCGTTTATTAACACTGTCTAAAATTTACCTTTTATAACAGAAACGCGGTAATCAGTTATTATTTTTTTAAACCACGTGTCGCGATAACACGTATTACGCAATACTGAACTAAAACAAATTGGTACGCTGCGTCACGGACAGTGAAAGTCCATCACACCCTCACCACTATTTTTATTACGACTCTCGTTAAAACATCAATTTCTTTCATACTTTTGACGATTTTAAACACTCTATAAAATGCCTAGGAACTCTATAGAATGACGGATTTTATACTTTGCCGGTAACATATACATTTTAAAGAAACGAATTTCTCTATACGCGAGATTTATTACTTCGCTGCATGTTTCCGACATTTGGGATAGTTTAGCTTATAGTTCAGACCGTGTCTCGAGAATCCAATCAAGATGTTACTAAATTAACTGTTCTTTGCTAAACCATGCTAGAATATATTCTTAAAATCATATTTAAATAAACTCAATATTGATCAAACCAGGAATATTTAAAACATGTAGATACAGAAAGATCTGCAAAGCAAAGTCAATGAATTGCAATTTAGCAATTTTTAAAGTCTTAAATCCCCACATGAATCACTTGAATATCATACAGCTACTATTTCCGCCAATAAGTATAAATCTTTCAATAATAGAGGCAGTAAGTGACTAGGACAAACTATATACAAAAGGGACATTTAAAAATGAAACAGACATGAATTTTTGATTTTACGATACATTTTTTTACTAGATTTACCCTTTAAAGGCCATAGGAAGGCATTAAAATGCATGAGGTTGTTTGAGTTCACCATCTCTCAGACAATGATGTCAAATCGAGTTTCCAATTTTTCATTCAATATATAATTTTCTTAATTCACTACATACTTTTTTACTACATTTTTGTACTCTTGAAAAGCTTCGTTTATATGCTGACTAATAATATATACTTTGAGAGTAATCAACAAATTTTTCAGAAAAAAAAGAAGTTGAACAAAATTAATGAAAAAGAGCAACTCGGCAACGTAAACTACCTTTATGTTTAAAATGCACGTATCCGATGTTGCGACTTTGTGTCGTTTTTCTAGATGTTTTTTCATGTTTGTGAAGCTAGCGCCCGATCGATATCCAACAACCAAAATCTAGAATGCAGTATATGTCGTTTGCCACCAACCTATTAATAGTCCGCGCCCGCTGTTATTTAATCGATATAATGCCCGTATCTCATGAAATTTCTAAGGAAATTTTAATATTTTTTTGTTCAGATAGTAACAATCAATAACTAAATCGATTTATAGTGGTTATAAACCTCTACAAACAAGATTTTTTTGTGAAAATTACCTAACAAGTCGAAGTTAAATGTTAAAGAAATGGAAAAGGCTCACAAAGGATTTGAATTATTTTTTTTTTATAATAAATATCTAAACGCATTTGAGATGGTTGCAAACCTCTTCAAACGAAAGTTTTAGTAAAAAATTAGTCAATTGTTAGATGTTAAAAAATATAAAGGGCTATGCAATTCCTAACGGCTATAAGGAAAAGCTTTATCCATATTCTTTGGCAGTTAAAGCAGTTTATAACATCTAACTCAATAATTTTTAATAAAAAAACTTTCGTTTGTAGAGATTTGCAACTATCTCAGATCTGTTCAGATATTTATTAAATATAACAGGAAAAAGTTTAATTCAAATTGTTTGACAAGTTACCCTTTTAATCAGTTTTTTACAAAAAAAATCTTAATTTGTCGCGGTCTATACCCACTATAAATCGATTTAGTTATCCATTGTTAATATCTAGACAAGAAATTATTAAATTTTTTTGGAATACTAGGAGTTACGGGCATTATATTGATTAAATAACAGCGGGTGCGGACTATTAATATGTCGCTGTCAAACGACATATGCCGCGTTCTCCATTTTGGTTGCTGAATATCGACCAGACACTACTTTTATTTTTGCACACATTAATTTTGCGGCACTTTGACACTAAATTGGCTAGATTTTAATAATATACCTAATTATACATTTTTATTAATATTTTGGTATCCAATACATTAATAGATAGTTAACAAATATGCCGCCTTTTATAATACTATAACTTAGAAGAATGACACCATTGACACCTAACTCGCCTGTGAAAGGAACAATTTGAATTTCCTTTTTTTTTCAATATAAGTGAACCACTTCAGACTTCTTTATCATTTTGCACCATCCAAAAGTAAAAAACGAGCGCAGTTGCCAAATACCTTTATCGCGAGAATATTTCTGGGCAAAATTAACAGCGTTGGCGCTGTGTGTGGAAATTTGGTGATTTAAAAAATCCAAATTAACAATATTATAAATTTTTTTTTGTGTTTAGTGTAGTAGTACAAAATAGTTTTGGTTATTAAACGAGTTTAACTCTTTCTTTTGCTTTACTATAAAGAATGCAACTCAGTTTCTGCTAATTATAATAATTTGTTATATCACTTTATTTTCTTCTGTTAAAATTGAGTAATCACTGGCAACATGGAATACTAAGCATGTTTATCAACAAAATATCCCCTTTGCCTCCTGTGTAGATATTGCGCTCAATCCAAAGCAGCCAATGTTTATTCTAGTATTCAATGTTCTAAGGCTAACTGTAATACCGTTCTTCGTACGGTGTTGAAGCACAGTCGCTTTTCCTCTTTTTCCTGTCATTAGCATTCACTTTTCTTTCTGCATAAGGAAGTAGAACGATTTATTCAGGTAGCACCGTTTTGTCCTAAAAGGGTACTATCCCGTTTTACCCACCTCCCAGGCATCTTATTTTACCCTACTTAACATGTTAAAAGTAGTTTCTAAATTTTCACAGCAAAAAAAAATTGTGTAATATTCACTTTTCTCCTAAAATACAGCCAGATAAGATCTATAGAATCATAAAAAATACACATACTTATTTAATTGCCGGCTTTACTTCAAGAAATTCGTAACTGAGCACTAATAAAGCAATATATCAAAATCTTGCTTTTCGTACTGTTATTTGTTATTAACCGCAATTCCAAAATTAATAAGAATCTCCACTTACTATATTTAGGCAAATGTTTATTTTAGCGATTCACACATTCGACAGACGGCGCTGCTTGTTTTGAGAAAAGAACTGGGATCTTATTTTAACCGATTATCCTATTTTGAGCAACCCTCTTCTACATTCTTAAGAAGTTCTTATCGTTAATTGCAAAAACTTTGAAAGATAGATAAATTATGGGATGACGGAGTAGATTTCTATAATGAATATGATCACAATCTTACTCATGCGCATAAGCACGTTTCCCTCTGTGAGATAGACTTGTGCCAAATTACATTATGTTTTATATTGCTTTCTATTTTTCTTTGCTTTAAAGCATGTTCACCCTACTTATGTATCGGTATTGAATTTATAAATATATGGTTAAAAATTACATATAATCGTGTAATACCTAAAATAATATCGGCAACAAAGAGTTGGGTATGTAAATTAATTTGCAACTGCTAAGAATCCCTCGCGCGTATATTTCTTACTATTTAATATAGATTTAATACCCAAAAGAAGTAATTTATTTTTTCAATAATATTTATGCAATGACCTTGAACCTGAAAATTTCAATATAGTTAGAGGTTAAGCAGCTCCTCAATACTTTAAATATTGATACAAATTTTAACCAAATTATCATAAGAATTTTTATTATATTTAAGAAATATCTTTTTTTGAAATTTAACGCTCTTTATCTCAGAAAGCAAGCAACTCCGAAAAAATATTTATAAGGATTTTTTTCCTAAAATAAACTATCTAGGCACCCTTTGTAATACACACCCAAACAAAGCAATACACAAAACAAATAATACCACAAGTAAATATGCCATTTCATTACAAAAATTATTTTTTTCTTTCATACTTTCGAAAATATATTTCGAGAAAAGGTTTTTGTTTTACAGGCCGTTATTATCAGCTACGTATAAAAATTACATTTTTCAATTTTCCACTGCACAAAATCCCTAAAATACATCTGAAATAATATTTCGGTAACGTATATTCTGACAACAATGGCCCTTGACTCAGACCTTCGAGTGCCAGTGGCTGGACCGATAGCCAAGGGTAATTTATCGGCCAACCGATAATACGCCGACATTATTTAAAACAATAGATCGAGCGGATAATCCACAATGGTGATAGGTCGTGTATAGAAAGAGCCTTTTTGAGAATTACGCACATGTGTTTACCTTTTTATCTTAGCGTTCGTCGTTCATTAAAAAGTAAATCTGGTCGAAAGATATATTATAAAGAGTTCTCATTTTCATTGATAAGGTCCATGCATGATGTCCCACTTTTTCAACATTCAACTTCATGTGACGATTTAAGTTTTTTAGTTAGAACTTTTTATAACTCCCAAAATTAGGTTAAAGTTTCATTAAGCATTTGATTTGATATTTATAGTATTTTTGAAGTAATGTGAAACGTGTTTACCTCTTTTAAATAATTTTCTCCAGAGTTAATAGTCTATTTTGAACATGGACGCCGGCAGAATATTCTTAAGGGGGGTGCATACATTTTAAATTCGAAATAAATAAGTTTTATAAAAAGAAAAGCAATGCGCCGATTTTCTATTTAATATTTTTACAATTTACAGCTGATAATAATAACTTTTGGGTATCACTTTAGAATATATTCAGTTTAGCTTTGGGAATTATAGGAGGGTTAAATCTATTATAGATTTAACCCTCCTATTCTTGTTTTGATGTTTAAGTAAAAACCTTTCTTCTTTATAGAAGATACTACCAGTAAGACGATGACTAGTTTCGTTTCAAGTTACTTAAACATCCTTGGAGTCCTAATCAGACTTACAATTTTAAAAATGAAGTGGGTTCTAGTGCTAAACGGGCCTTTCGATGTGAGTGGTTTTCGATGTACCGATGGTTGGCCTACTCAGCTAAAGCAAAAGGACCTCTTTGTCGAATATGTGTTTTATGTGGCCTCCAGTGCGGCGTGGTATACAAGGACAGTTTATTATTTCGTCATGCCTGAAGTATCAAAAGTTTAATGAGGTTGCTCAAGCTTACGCAGCAATTGCGTGGCATTGTGATGCGCTAGCTTCTTCAAAAGATTTTAAAGAGATTATGAATATAAAGAGATTGAGTGTTCATAAATCTTTAAATACAGCCTCACAAGGAAATGAAAGAAAATCGTGTAAAATTTAAATCAATTGTCTCGACAATATTATTTTGCAGACGGCATGATCTTCCACTTCGTGGTAAAGTAGACCAGGGGTCCGTCTTTACAGATCTTTTAAATTTTCGGATCGAATCTGGGGACACGGTTTTGAAAAGCCATTTAGATTCGGGAGCTAAGAATGCTTTGTATATATCGCACCAAACTCAAAATAAATTAATAGACATTTGCGGTGATGTTCTAAGATGTAAAATAATTTAGGAAATAAAGCAGGCTTCGACTTTTTCTGTGTTAGCAGATGAAACTGCAGATATAAGTGGGACAGAGCAATTATCAATTGGAGTTCGCTACATTCCTTTTTTATAAAGATAAAATGCCAGCCATTTGTGAAGAATTTTTGGGATATGTACCGCTGCAAAAATTAAATGCGAACACCATTTCAAAAACAATCATTAAATTTCTAGAAGACTGCGACTTGGATTTAAATAAACTTGTTGGTCAAGGATATGACGGGTGTGCTGCAATGGCTGGTTATATAGGTGGTGTACAGAAAATTATTAGTGATAAATATCCTACAGCACTATTTTTCCACTGTGCAAATCATATATTAAATCTTGTAATCAATGATATCAATGAAGTTAGTGAAGTAAGAAATGCCGCTAGGACGACAAAGGATATCATAAACATTTTTAGAGAAAGCACATTGCGATGAAACAAAATATCAAATATTCCTATTTTTGTGAAACGCGTTGGACAGCAAAATTCAAAAGTATAAGGATATTTTCTGAGAACTTTATTACGATTGTACAAGCTCTAGAAGAACTTTCCATTGCTGCACCAAATTCAAAAACAAAAACTAAAGCATATCAGCTTTATATGACTGCGACAACTTCAACATACATTGTTACGCTCTTAGTAATATTGTTTACTCTGCTAAGCTCGAATCAGTTTGGAATCAATTACAAAATGTAAATATAAATACAAAAGCAGCTTCCTCGAATCGTAGCAAGACAAATCTATCGATCAAACCATCTGAAAATGTAGAGGAGTTTTTTAGAACCTCTATTTTCATTCCATATTTAGACTTGGTTATTTCGTCTCTTAAAACTCGATTTTCCGCTACACATAAAAAATTATTTTCCCTAATGCAGCTACATCCTGAAAATATGAGAAAGCTCGATAAAACCTCGTTTTTACAAGTAGCGGAAAATATACAGAATTTTTATGGGGCCTTTTTACAGAATTTTGTTGGCGAAGCTACTACGTGGTACGAGATGTTTAAGAACTTAAGTTCCTTAAGCTGAAGAAGCCGAAGCTGCGCCGAAGAAGGCGAAGAAGGAACTATGTCCAACGAATCTGTAGAATATGCAGATTTAATTTCTAAAACCACTTCGTTTCATCCAGCAGTGCGTGAAGCAATTAAGATTGGCCTAACTCTTCCAGCGACAACCTGCAGTATTGAACGTTCATTTAGCACATTACGGCGGGTTAAGATGTGAAATAGATCAACGATGGGAGACGCGAGACTAAGCGGCCTTTGCTTGATGAGCGTTCATCGAAAGAGGATAGAGGAAGATATTGAGTTTGTTGACAAGGTTTTAAACGTCTTTGGACAACAACCTAGGCGCCTTAGACTTTTATTTAAAGACTAGACTAAACCATTATAGGCTATCGTTTTTGTGTTTTATTAAAATTTTAATTTTTGCTTGTGTTACGTCTTATTGCAAACAAAAATAAATAATAATTGATATTCTCTTGATGTCCAGGGGGGTGCGAGTGCACCCCCTACACCCCCTCCCGACGCCCATGATTTTGAAGTTTTAGAAAATGAGCTAGGGACCAAGAAGTAGTATTTAGGTTGCTAATGATGTGTGCCAAATTTTAAATATGTAAACACATTTCACATCACTTATTAATATTAAGGTCTTAATGACACTTTAACCTAATTTTAGGAGTTATAGGAACTTCTAACTAAAAAACTTACATCGTCACATGAAGTTAAATGTTGAAAAAGTGGGACATCACGCATGGACCTTAATAATGAAAATGAGAACTCTGCTTATTTGGTCCACAACTTTGCATTTTTAAGCCTCATGTAGTGACAACAAAAGTTTGAATAATAGTTTTCTAAACTTTAAAAAGATGTTTTAAGCATTTTATATCATTTTAGATTTAAGCCAATGATATCAAAAGCAACCCTTTGCAAGTTCAAAAATACCAAATAATTTTATCCATGTTTTCGCCTATTGAACCTTTAAATCGATATACTCTTAAAACAGTAATTTTGAGTATAAGCTGTTTCTTTATTGATTTTAAAGATTTATATCTTGTTGCTTCAAAGATTTTACCACCGTCTATAGATTACAACTATAAGTAATCTATTGTAATCTATAGACGTTGTATCTGTTATAATCTATAGACGGTGATTTTACTATGCGATTTTTATATTAATGATCTGATGTCGTCTTGCATGGGTATTCTTGGTGTAATTCTTCTTTAAAAGGAATTGGCGTGTTTATTAGGAAGATTTTCACTAAAGAAGTGTAACATGTACGTTTTGTTCAAAAGAACTCTCAAGAAATGGTTGTCAAATGGAGCTACGTATCCGGAATTACCTAAAATAATTCATTTTCGGTAAAAAGCAGAAATATCTGGATCTAAAAAAAATGGAATGCCCGTTTTGTCACAATAAAAATATTAAAAAAAAATTCATCTTGCATTTAGACAGATTTTTCAGGACTTCTATTCGTTCATCTCAGTCACTTTTAACAGTGTTTTCATTTACTACAAAAATACTAGTAAGAGTAATCAACCCATATTATCCTTTGCTGATAAAATAAGTGAAGCAGATCAAATAAAAGCTAAAGAGTTGCTATCGAGAGCTGTAATATATGGGAGCGGTATAGTTTTCCGAAACTTCGTTACGGGCGTATTGAAATAATGTATATTCAACTTAAATTTAATAAATATAATATTAATTAAATAACCTTATAATTAGATAATTTTTCGATATTAAAATAATATATCTCTCAAGTTTAGTAATGCATTAAATTAGAAAAAATTAAATAATGGCGCGCTGGGAAAAATACTTAAATCGTCGATATTCTATTTTTGTAATAAGTCGATTTTTCAAATTGTTTTTATGCTACAATTTTTAGTATATTAATTATGATTATTTGTGTTTTGGTATAATATAAAAGCTAAAGCAAAATATAATTTGAAATTTTTACAGGTAGTTTATAATTATATCAAGGCATTTAAAACAACCTCCGCAGTTTTTTATTAATATTTGAAAGAAACGTGAAGTTCAAATTAAGACATATTTATGTATGTATGTGGTGCATACATTTACATATTTTTAGTAAAAATAGTTTTTAATAAAGAACATAATCATTTTTTACAATATTTTACAAATCAAGCCTCTTTTATTTTAAATGAAAATTGTTGAATTGACATAATATAACGCATTCTAAGATAACAATCATTAGCACGTTCTAACTGTCGAAACTTAAGGCACCAGGCTACCATTTACCACTATAATAATTTAATAAAGTGGAAAAACCTTTACTTAGTAATCGGAAAAATATATGTCTGCGGAACTGGAATCGTCAGGCTCAATTATCACTGGAGATATTAGTGGCAAAACTAAATATTCATTTTCCTTTTTTATTACAAGTTCAATACAATTTCTTCATACATCTTTGTTTAGTTCATTAATGGTTTTGCGAATATTGTCGATCACTACCACACTTAATGTTGGAGAACTATTGAATTTTCTTAAGCGTTTTTTAATAGCTTTAAACACCATTTCAATTGGATTGAATACGCAGTAATACGGTGGCAATCTTAATACTGTATGCCCATGTAATCTACCAATATTGTCAATTACGTCTTTGTTTTTTAAATTATGTCTCTTTATAATGATTAGTACATCGATTTCCATATTTTTGGTTATAAAATTTAGTATATCCTGCTTTTTAGTCGCTGTATTAGGAATTTTGTTCAGGATTCTGGAGTGGTATGATGCATTGTCCATTACAATAATTGAATTTTCTGGAATATTAGGCTAAAGTTGTTTAGAAGATCACTTATCAAAGAAATCCATAGTCATGTCTTCGTGGTAATCGGCAGATGACTGAGAAATATTTTTGGCTAATATAAGAAGTGCATTTTATATAAAACCATCTTTACTACCAGCGTGTAAAATAATTATTCTTTTTCCCCTGGAACATAGAGTATCTAAGGCGCATTTTTTTGAATTATCTACCCAACTTTATTTTACCACATCATGAGTATCAAACTAAGTCTGATCCAAATAAATAATGTTTTGTTTTAATTCTGTATATGATTTTATACTCCTTAAATTATCTTTTCGCAAATCAACTATACGCCGAGATTTCTATAATTATCATTTTATTGTCCAACTTTTTGTGCCTAAATCCACATTCTATTAAAATGCCTCAAAGTGTCTCCTTTTGTATGAATAGTTGGGGTACATACTTAATTTATCACGAATCATTTCTGCTAAATTTGCCAACATCAGATCTACAATATCTTCCGCTTTAATTATACGATATATTGTTGACATCAGAATTAAAGTGAATTGTTCAATACGCCTTAAGATAAATCTCTTTGATTGATTCTCGTTTTAGACATTGAAATATGTTTAAAATCATTCTTTGGCATTGCACATAAAGATCTTGATGTTCAAGCTTAAAACTCTTCGCAATTTCACTACTACAAGTGTTCAATTCAGCCTCCTCTGATGAAGTTTTATCCTCCTCCACCTCAAATGGTTGCCAAAAAGCCATTATAATAAGTCAATTCATTTAATAACAAAAACAGACAAATATGAAACTCTTAAAAGAAACTATAGCCAAATGAACCAGAACAATTAACAACGAAGTAATAAGAAAGACTACGGCGAAAATCGGGAAACAAGTTTAGCCGGTTTAATAATTTCGCCAGAAATGCGACTCTCACTGTTTCGGTATTAAAAATCAAAAATGCCCACGTGCCACTTGCATTCTAAACATGAATTTCTTAACATTCCGGCTTAACACATCTACTGCCGTGTCATTCATATGTGAATGACATCGATTTAACTACAACAGGCCGTGTCATTCCATAGTGCATGATATCTAATGCTATTTAAATTGGTAGCTTACACGGTTGGCCCCGCACGACTCTCTAGACATAGTTGGCCGCGGAATATTATTATTGCTAAAGGTTATTACTTCGTATTTAAAAAAAACACAAAATTTCGTGAAAAATAGTATATTTCTTAATATTATAATTGATTGATTACACACATGATTACTATAATATCATAGTACTTAATCAAGTGTTTTTTAACTAAAAAAAAGTTCTAAACCTCTATGAACACAAGCAAAAGAAAAATGTAAACAAAACGAACAGATTGTTACATTCTAATGCATAAAAAGAAAAAAATAGTACCTAGGGTAACACAAAAGTCCAGAATAGGGAAACTTAAGAATGTTTAGAATTAAAACAAGGCAGGCAAATCTGAGGCTGTGACGGGCATGAGTTGCAAAATGTAAATACCATTTTGGCTTTTTTTGTGCCATTTCTCTGCCGGATTCCTTTTGGATTTTGGCATAGCATTCAGCGCACTTTCTTCTGATTTTTTCCCATTTGAATTTCTTCTTGTGATGACAAAGCATCAACATTAGAGTTCGTGGAAGGCAGAACTTGTAATGGAGCAGTATTAGAGGCAGTGATCGAGCTTCGTGCTTATGAAGATGATTTTTGCTTTTTTAGGGACTTTTTGTTTTTACTGGAGCAAGTTCCGGAGCATGTTTTGTGGAAAGCATTCTCACATCTCTGGTATCCTTCCATTTCAAAATAACTATACCATTATTATCTTCTCGGGCTATGATGTCTCGTCTTTTTAGATTCTTCTGAAGAACCTCTTTCGGAAGATCCTTTTTAGATGACCTTACTGTACCTACAATATGTGTCTGCCTGGATAACAGGGCTTTTGCTAGTTCATAGCTTGTATAGAAATTGTTGACATAAAGCGTTCTTCCCTGGTCCAGAAGATGCTGTAAGAGTTCCATGCAGACGTTTTTCGCTAGTCCGGTTTCTCTTTCCCCGCTTGCAGACTTTCCACTGTAAATTTTTAAGTCCCAGGTATAACCATCTACTGAGCATAATTTAAAAAGTTTAATACCATATCGATGCGCCTTATTTGGTATATATTGGCGAAAAATTAGTCGTCCCCTCCAAGGTACTAATATCTCGTCAATAACAATAAATTCATCTGGGCAAAATAGATTTTAAAACTTTCTCTTCAGGATATCGACAAGCGGCTTGATTTTTCCCAAACGCTCTCCCGGAACAATTGTTTCATTGTCATTAAAATGAACCATTGACAACAGTAACTGATACCTGTTCCTTGACATCACTGCTCGCGGAACTGCAAGATTATAGATACTACGAGTGGACCAATAATCTGAAAGGGTACTCAGTCTTACTAAGCCCATCCACATGGTTAGCCCCAAGAACTTTTTAATTTCGTCGTTATTCGTCGCTGTCCATTGATTTATCCTTGATCCTTTGGTTTTTTGGCTTGATCTTATTTTTTGTTGCGCATATTTATTAGTTTCCGTTACAATACGATTAATGATTTCGTCATCGACAATCAACGAAAAAATGTCTAGTGGCGTAGAGTTTTCATCAAGATCTATTTTTAAGCCCTGGGGTCCACTAAACACGAATTGTTTATCTTCCACAGTATGCAGTCCAACCATGATTATCATTTTGGTCATCTTGATAGGGTTCATCCACTTCATTGTCAAGATCATCTTCTAATTCTTGGACGTATCACTTATACAGTCTATTCCACGGAGAGGTTCTTGTTCTGTCAGTGGTCTCTTGTTTTCTTGGTGGTCTCCTGGTCTCTTCCTCTTACTCATTTTACTTTTTTTTTACACTTTCACTGGGGTATCTGCAAATCATGACATTGAATTATGGATTCCTTACTCATGAAAGCCAGAGCTGTAATGTGCCATTACAGCAAATATACAGTTCAAGGTGGAAAAATCCATGATTCAACGTTGTCTCGAGATCTGGTAAGCTTCTATTTCTTTTCAAAATGGCCTGTAACAAAAGAAAAAGCTGTCATTCATATATGAATGACACATTAAAAACCATAAATTGATAAAAAAACTTGTTATTTGTCCATAATAATATACCCAAATAATATTTAAACCAAAAATATAGAAGTATAGAAGTAAAAATGAGCTTGGCCTCGAGAAGAATTATTCTAATAACAGCACGTAGATGTGTTAAAGAAAATCTGATATATTGGTGTCCCAATAACCACCGAAATGAAAAAAAAATATATAATTCTATTTCACTCTATTCTCACTGCTCTGACATGCGATCCAGTATATCGGCTTTCGGGCGCTGCACTTGATAGATTTTATGGTCTATTTGTTGCTGCTTCAAGTAAGTTTGAAAAAACTATACTCCATTATCAATAGTAGATCGAGAGCTATAATATATATGTGAGCAGTACCTCCTCTATCAATAGTAGAAAACAGTTATCAGCAACAGTTTTCTTAAGCTTATAAGACCATAATTAAAATTACCTTGACATTATCAGGTATAAGTTCCATTGCTACAGCAGGAGTATACCAACGTCCATGCCTCTGTCGAAAACAAAATTGCTTAAGCGAATGCCATGATGTGTGATGATTGGAGTAATGTGCGAAATGACTTAATCGTAAACTTTATTGTACCTACCCCAGGTAATAAGTCGCACACGGCTGGCTATATAGCTAGAAAAATTAAAGAGGTACTTAAGAAAATTGTTATCCAGAAGGTTTTTGGAATTACAACAGATAATGCTGCTAATATGAAAGCTGCCTAGGCTATAACTAAAGCTGAAACAAAAAGCAGCAATTTTAACCTTTTTTTAAATAGTTGTTTGGCACAGAGCTGGAATTTTATTTTTATTAATTTAAAGAAACTGTCTCCTTGACAAACTTTTCTTGCACAAGCTGTAACACTTATTAAATCAATAAGACACATCTTTTGTAATGTTTATTGCCTTGAAAGTCTTCTGGCTAATAAGTAATTATTATTGCGTTGCAATAGAAGAGAGTTTGCAAGAACAGATTACGAAGAAGACTCAGCTTGAAAAAAAACGCGTTAGACGACGCGTTTTAGTGAAATGTAGATGATTTTAGTACATTGTTGAAACCTGTTGCGGCTGCCATCAAATCTCTAAAGAAATATTCGAATTTTTAGAAAAATTACAGAATTCAAGCAAATGGACGAATACTGAGTATAAGTTGTATTAAGCTGTTGCTTGGTAAAAGATGAGAAAGCCACAGGAATTGAAACTATTAGAGATTTACTTTTTGATCTCACTTCGTTCAATCAGGTCGTACATAGATATTTATTTATCCTTATAAATATTTATTTAGTTTATTTTTTAACCTGATGCTTCCGAATGTAAACGAGAAGATTTTGGTCAATTTTCAAGTCTAAGCTGGCTTTTTTGCTAAATATTTTTTATCGATTGGAGCAACTGAGATTTTTGTAACTTAGTGGAAACGCTTCTGTAGGAGCACAGAATTGTCAAAACTGGCTTGCCAGTGACTTCAGCTGTATGTGAAGGAAGCATTAGCATACACGAAGGCATTCATAACTTTAAAAGAAAAAAAATATGGAGCTGCCAAACTTGTTTACATTAACCATAATTTGAAACTAAGTAACGATCGTGAGTTAAGTGGAGCTACTAACACTCTAACTGAATGGTCCAGCCATAATAAATGATGATAATGGAAATGGATGGTCTCTCCGAGGCCGAGAGTGAGAATTCTTCATCAAATTATAGAATATGTGATACTGATTCGTGTGAATATGTCGGATCATCTGACAAAGAAATAGATTAATTGCAATCTTTTTTTTGTAAAACTAAAGAGTTTCCAAAGTGTTTAGTTTCTTAGTTAGCAAATTTAGATTAATAAGTGTTAATTAATAATTAAATTATTTTGTTTAACAATTAGACAATGAAAAAATGTGTCCAACCTTATAGCTAAAATTCAAAGTAGATTAGAAAATACCACTTGGAATCTGTGGCCTCAAAGTTAGGCAGAGCAGATTGTGCCTCTTAGAACCAATTTCCTAAAAAATCGAAACGAAACTCAACATGGTGGTAAGACCCAAAATTTTTAAAAATGCCGTTTAAAATTTAAACAAAACCTCAGAAATATTAAAACAAGAATAGCGAAAAGTAAATAACAAACTTTAATTTTTAACAATAATCATAATAGATACTATTAAAACTTTTCTAAACAATTTTTCTTTTATTGATGGGATTATTAGGATTATTTATAACGTTGAAAGATTTATTTCCAACTATCGTAATTCCAAAAATTAGCAACTTGAACCTTTTACAACCTTTAATTAAATCACCGCATTAAATTTTATAATAAAAGGTATATAATATAAACTGTTCTCAAATGAAGTATTTCTAAAAATAATTACCTTTAAAGCCTTTTGGAAAGAAAGCGCCTTACCCGATAAAAATATATTAAACGTAGGAGGTCGCCTGAATAGCTCATTGTTAAATTATTTAAAAAAAAATCCTACTATTTTACCTCGATGTAGTATTAACTGACTTAATTATTGAGACACGCATAAAAGGCATTTTCATCCAGGTTTAAAAACTTTACGGTTTTTCTTGGCACAAAATTGGCTTTTATTACTGGCCACGCCATGCAATTAGAGAAATAATATCAAAATGTGAAAAATGCTGTCGCTTGAATCCGATCATTTTAATGATTCATATGCCTATTTAGGAAGATTATCGTGTAATCCAAGTTAAACCTTTTTCTGTGGTCTCTACAGATCTTGGAGGTCCATTTTTTATAACGCTTGATGTCTTTACGCTATGTCTTTACATAGGGTTGCAAAAAAGGTAAAAGCCTATATTTTAATATTTATTTGTTGTACCACCAGAAGTATGCATATTATACTATGCTCAGATTTATCTTTTTACTCATTTTCTTACATGATGGTACCTCCTGGACCAAAGTAACCCAGAGTTAAAATATTCTCCCTCGGATCTCCGGGTGGGGGCTGATCTATTTAGCTGTAGCAGAGACAAAAGTGAACCTGGAAATAGCCAAAGTTCATAAATATTATTCTGCATACGCCTTTCACATCCAATTTAGCAACTTCGGACTCGCCGTCTTCATTAAAAGCGACATATGGCTATGGGTTCTCCTCTTTCACCAATTTTAAGTAATATATTTATGGAAAATTTTGAATCTGAAATTATTAATACATTTGATAAAAAACCTAAAATATGGTGGCGATATATTGATGATATTTTTTCAATACATCACCATAACGAAATAGATCTTATAAATTTTTTAAATTACATTAACTCAAAAGAATCTACTATAAAATTTACTCTTGAAAAGGAGGCTGATGGTCAGCTTCCTTTTCTTGATATTTTAATTAAAAAGGATTTACAAAATTTTGAAACTAGAATTTACCGTAAACCAACTCATACTAATAGATATCTTAATTTTAATTCTAATCATCCAATAATGGTAAAAAAAGGAGTGGTAAAAAGTTTATATGATCGTGCACACATTATTTGTAATAATCAATATTTAACAACTGAAAAAGATTTTATTAAAAATATCTTAATTCAAAATAATTATCCCAAAGAATTTTTAGAAAATTGCTTTAAAGAGTTTGATAATCCACGTATAAAATTGAATCAACCACTTTTTACGACAAATCTTATTTTACCATTTATTCCAGGTTTTTCTGATAAGATAAAAAGAATTGCTAAAAAATTTAATATAAGAACTATTTTTAAATCACAAAACACATTACGATACTTATTAACAAAAACTAAACCTTTCAATGAAAATGAATTTAATAAAAATGTAATCTATAAAATTCCTTGTATTTGTGGTAAATTTTACATAGGTGAAACCTGTAGACCATTACCAAAAAGAATTAATGAACATAAATCTTACATAAAAAACAATGATTTTCAAAAATCAAAAATTACACAACATGCATTCGACAATAACCACAGAATAGACTGGAATGCTTCCTCAATTTTAGCAAAGGAACCAATTTCAAAATTACGTAAGCTAAAGGAAAGTGCATTTATAATGTTAAATGAAGATAAATGCTTAGCTACTTGTTCGGTTGATTTTCATAATACATGGATTCCTTTGCTAAAGAGAGAGGTAGATCAGGGTATTCTCAAAATTAATTAATGATTTAAAATATTTGATATTCATGTATTTTCTATGATTAATTTACATTAAGATCACACCCCTTTAATTTTTAAAAAAGTAACCTTTGAAAATTTTGTTATCTTTCAAAATAGTTTGTCAAACTATTAATAAACCGTCAAATCATATAAAAAAGTATATAAAGTATTTTCGAATTAGGAAGAAATTTTGATGAGACTGGATTACTAAAAATTTAAAAGATAAGTATATTTTATTTTTAATTTAATTTAATTTTACTTTAATTACCTTGATAACGGTAGTAGATATAACTACCGAAACGTTGGTTCAAATTAGGTATTTTTAAAAAAAGTAGGTCTTCTTGTTGTATTTTATCGTTTTTTAATTATAATATTCATAACAAAGTAAGGTAGGATATTGAAAAGAAGAAACGAGCTCAGAGATTAATAGATTGAACCTCAGCTCCTAGGTATATAAAAAAATTTATTATACCTCAAGTAAATTATTGTATTTAAAACTTATTGAACTTAAATTAAATTAAGTATATCGAACGGTATCGTTACAGATTTAAGTTTATATTTCTTTTAAATACGTGAATAAGTCTATTTTCTTCTTCTTTTCAATAATTGTTGAGCGTGTGAGATAAAAATTTCTAAATTGATTTTTGCTATAAGTGACGTAATACCCAATATAATAAGTAACTCATTATGAATTCGTCACAACAATACAGATTTTACTTAGCGACATATATTGCCAGTGGGAAGAAGTTCTGGAATTCTTTCGGCTTCGATGTAATGTGATTCAAAATAACAACCGAAAAATTTATAAAGTCCACCCACACCGATACACACTACAGAAGACTTTTTACCGACCTTGCTGATAAAATCGACAATCTGTAGGCAAATTATACAAGTGCAGAAATTGTTATTGCCGGACACTTTAACGTTTAACATTAATTGGATGACGTATTCTAACAGAATCTCACTAATGATGGCGGGTGCTAAGCAGAGGACTTTGCGATAAGACACAGCTTAAAGCGGCGTATACGGAAGCCAACCAGAATCTTTGATACTTAGGGAGAATTTGCTAGCCTCCTAGATTTGTTTCTTGCAACACATCCTGACTCGTACAATATTTCCATACATGGACCACTAGGAACAAATGATAAATCAATAACCGCAACATGTAAGCTTGAAATAAAAACTCAGGATCCACTAATACATAGATCCACTAATACGCGTAGAGTTTGGCATTATAGATCAACCAACTGAAAACGTTTAAAACGGTACCTCTTTTCGTTTTCTCGGAATGATGTCTCTTAAGGACCAATGATCCTTCGGCGTGTCCGAGTGAGATTTCAGAGGTGATTTTGGTGGGTATAGAGGCTTATATGTCAAACACCTTGAAAGGTTTTTCAGACAGTAAACCGTGTTTCAATAAACGTTGCACCAAGGCAGTTAACAAAAAAAATGCTACTTATCGCAAATGACGCCAAGACTATAACCCTGCAAATTGTGTCAACTTTGTTGCATTGAAAAATACGTGCAAGCAGACGATCGATACCCGCAAAGAAAAATATAATGAGATACGTGATAGCGAAGAGCAAATTTCTCATTTGCTCAAATGGAACAAGATTTTTCAGGTCTTTAGCAAAATCAGTTGGTCAATGTTTTTGTAATGATCAAAATTCAACCATAGTTTAGCAAAGATGGTTATATTGCACTAACCGAAATAAAAAAGGCAGATTTGCTGGGTCAGATATTCGCATCGAACTTTGCCGTACACTCACAAAACAAAAGACCACCGATTTTGCCAAGTTCTTCGATGCCAGAGAGTCTTCCGTCATAGAGATCTTAAACAAATTTTCAAGGGCTAACAAGGCGATCGGCCCTGATAGAATACCGCCAATACCATTGGCGAAAAGGGTGGGGTTGTGTTGACACTACCCTTGTGAAAACTGTTTTCTTTGTCATACAGAAGAGGTCTATTCCCTGTAGACTGGAAACTTAAGCGAATTCAACCGATACCCAAGAAAGAAGAAAAAACGGTGCCCATCAATTACCGTCCAATTGCTTAAGTCCCGACAATTGTCAAGGTAATGAAAAAACCTGTCAACCAGCAAATTTTGAAATATCTGGAGTGTACCAACATCATTAGCGACCGTCAATAAAGTTTTCGAAAACACAGGCCTACTGGCTATTTGTTGATTTGGTAGATATTGATGGGCACAGCTCGCAGAGGTTTCAAATTACCGCTGGCGTCCCTTAGGGATGCATCTTGTCCCCTACCCTCTTCCTAATATATATCAATGACCTTCACAAGACTTATCCAATTTACAGCTTTACTGATAACAGTACATTGGTGCCTTCCTTCAAGTCGTGCAAGCAGATGAGTTCAGCCGACATTCAGTCCATAGGCATTGCCAGGTAACAACCGACCTTAACATCATGTTAAAGTCGGGTGAGTGCACTCTAATTGAGTTTAACGCAGTAAGACTCAGGCTGCTGTCTTTACAAAGAACGCTACCGTTACCGCTTGAAGCCTTATTATATCCGAAACTTGCTTTACCGCTGTCTTCGTCAGTTCACTTGTTAGGTGTGGAGATTGGAAGCAATATGTCTTGGTATGATTATGTAATGGACATAGCTTAGCTAGCATATAGTAAACGGGATATGTTGGCAAAAGAACCGTAAAATAATCCGCCTAACGGCTTATATTCTTTTCTAATTTTAAATGCTTGGAAAGCGTGCGAAATTTAATTTTACCGTTGTGGGTTATGCTCTGAGATTTATGATTCTGTATTAGACTATTGCGCTCCGATTTATTTATTTTTTAAACTGTTTGGGATTATCTTTCTTCGGTTTCGTAGGACAAGCAATAGTTACGGGTGTTATTTACTGGTGCATGGGCTTATATTTCGTCGGTTTTATGGAGCAGCTTGTAAACCGGTTATTTTAAATAACGTTTCGTAATAATTTTGGTCGCGAAAAAGTTACATTTTTATTTAGAACCAGAGAATAACTTACTATGTTCTGAATTTCTAACTTTTTTTAGTAACTTTTATTTTCTGCTCCATCTGCGACCTAGCCGTCCCGTTTTTTATTGTAATAAAAACTACTGTTTAAGCCTATCTTTCTTCGGTTTTGTACGGTAAGTAGTAGACGGATTTAGTTATTATTATTTGGGCTTATCTTTCTTCGGTTTTGTAATGCAAGTAATAACCGGGTTTATGCAATGCTCAATTACCGTTCAAATGTTAACAAACTAGCGGTGAATGTTGACTTATTTGATTTATTTTTGCTTTTATCCTAACTTTGCATATTGGTGTTGAGTTGCTGGCTTTGTTAATCGAATGTCATTCGCATCCGTAACCGCATCTAATGCATAAATAAAATGCATCACCCCGTTCCTTTAATCTGCTTTTAGTTATGCTTAGAATATAAAATGCTAGTGTTTGCGATACTGAAAAAAAAACGGTAAAAACCGATAAACTGACTCTGCTAGATTTTAGAGTTTGATAACTGGGGTTGTTACGTTTTAAGGAATAATTTGCTTATTTTTAAGCATAAAGCATTATAGAAATTGTGTTAATTAAAGGAATTTGCGTACACGGAGACAAACCCTCGCTACAATACTGCAACTGCTTTTAACGGGTTATAAGGCTCAGATTCGTCCATATCTTGATTACTCTTGCGTATGAAACTCTTCATCCAAACTCACATTGAAACTGCTTGATTTCATTAAGAAGATAGCCGTACGCCTTAGAGGAGATTTAGAGACAACGAGAGGCTTATACAAATTGACTCTGTCTTATCAAATGCTCTTCTGAACTTGCTCATATCATTCCACCTAGAACCGCAAAATCTATTCGACGTGACAGGCAGAAGCGAGTCACGAATATCGAGTTCATCTGTACACGCCTAGAAGAACACTATATCGGAACTCCTGTTTATGGAGAAGTGTCTTTTTTTTTTAATTCATTTATTGACCTTGTGCTGACCACATTTAGTTATGAAAAGCCTCTATATAATTTTTTAGTATTTAAACTAAATCGGATATAACAAACGACCATGACAAGTCTGGGACTCGAACCCAGGGCCACACGACTGCTAGGCAGGTATATACCCACCGCGCTGCCGGGGCCGGCTACAATGTTATTCAAATAGAATCTTTGCTCAAATCTCGGCTTTTACAGGCTAGGGCTAGTGATTTCATGGTCCTAACCCCAAATCACTTTATAAGTTAAGAGCCGCTAACTTGTTTACGTGATCTTGTTATAATTAAATAAGATAGTGCTTTGCCCATAAAATAAAAATTAGCAAGAGTTTTTACAGTTTTACCGGTAAAAGATGTGATAGGTAGATTTTGCGGAGAAATAATACATCAGGCGGCCAGATGACCTTACTGGTCATGTAGCAAAGCTGAGGGGAATCAGGTATATATATACGGATATTCTAGATATGTCTCAGGCGAGTGACCTGGTATATTGTTTCGATAGGAAATAGACAAACTTTTTTCCTATTGGAAAATAATGGTACGCAGATAGAAGGTGGTTACGGCACCGATCGCAAATGTGGTACACGGATGGATGAAAAATGCTCCAAGGAGTTGGGACAGAAATAATGCGCCTAGAACATACAAGTCCATGACACTGATTGAGAATACAACAATTATTCAAGCGGAACTATACACAATATTGGAGACTGTGGAAATAATAGAATAAACAAGGCCAATTGGCTCTTAGAGCCCTGAGCGCATGTATGTATAGGTCTAGATTACTACTGGAATGCTATACCAGGCTCAATGACCTGGCGACTCGGAATCATATCACTGGTCTGTATACCAAGACATGAGGGGCACGTCGGGAATGACCTGGCGAATATGTATGCAAAAAAGAGGTCAGGGAACTTTATTGGGACTCACTGCATCTTTTTGCTCTAAGACTAAACAGGAAAAGCTTACAGACGCTGGTAGGAGCGCTCATAGGCACACCTGCAATGTCCGTCTATACAGAATGGGCTTCTCCGATTCTGCGTCGAGGAAGAGAAGTCGAAGGAACACTTTATTGCAAATTGTGAAGGACCGGGTCACATGAGATACAGGATTCTACATTATATTAAAATGGCAAAAAATTTCTAATTTGAACTTGGATGGAGCTCGTTGCCAAAGAACAATTCAGGCTGAAAAAGAAGTATTACACCATGTGGATGGTAACCAATCTTCTAGTGTTCGTGCAATTGCATACTAGATAGGATAATCTAGGATTTTGGTACATCGAGTTATCCAGAAACAACTTTTGTACCCTTTTTATTTACAACGCGTACAAGCTTTCATTCCTGAAGATTATCCACACCGGTTGGCTTTTGATCAATGGTTTTTGAATCGTAACGAGCTTGATTTTAAAAGAATATTGTTTTTAGATAAGGCATATTGTACGCACTGCATGATGAAAATCCGCACGCTGTGGCCCCTAGAACAAACATATCAACAACAATTTTCTGTAAACATCTGGGCCGATATATTTGGAGATAACATAATTATTTACTTGTTGCATAGCCCGTTTTAATGCAGATTTTTACCTCAATTTTCTGCAAATTACTTTTCCTTTATTATTGCAAAACATCCCTATAAATCTTAAAAAATATCATGTGGTTTCAACATGACAGGCCGGTATTTAGATTAGCGATTTCCCTAACGATAGATTGGAAAAGGAGACTCCGTTGTATAGCCCTCGCGATCTCCTAATATCAACCCCCTAGATTTTTTTCCTTAGGGTTATCTGAAAAATTTGTTTTTGTAGAAGCTCTTTCCGAAATGTTCTAAAGAGTTTACAACTCATTGACCTAACGGTGCAATCTTTGCATTAAAGCAAATGGTCAGCATTTTGAACAACTATTATAAATAAGTTGTTGATAAGTTATATGATTCAGTTAAAGAGGAAAATAATAATACCATAAACAGTTTTTTTGCTCCAGAGCTCAAACGGCTCATTTCCTTACATATGTTTACTTAACAAAAAATATTTGTTTTGATGTTCCCTACTACCAATTAAAGTTTATCGGTATATTTTTGGGACACCCTGTATATTCAATTTATGCATATCTTGCTAAAAAAATAAAATAAAATATGGATTTATAATTTACCATAAATTACATTACATATAATTACTTATATCTACAATTTTCAATACCTAGAAAACGAAAAATAAAGTTGAAGGGTTTAGTTGTAATTTGTTGAAAAATGTGATGTTACTTTATAAGATTTTATTCCTAATTATATTAATTATTAAAATATAATTAATTATATTTAACAAGACAATAGCCAAAAAATACCAACGAGGCTCCGTTTATCTTTTTACGAGCTTAGACAGCCTTACCATTTAGAAACATAGGTATTTGGAAAAAAATAAAAAAATACACAAAGTGCCATTTTTAACCATGCTTTAACATCAGCTGAATTCAGTAAGAGACAGGAAATCTTAAGTGCTTTATAAAGCTTTAAATCTATGTAATAAAAAACTAATTGATATAATATTATTATTTTAGGTTCTTATACACGCGTAATAATAAGGTAGTTTTATATGGCATTAATTGATTTTGAGTCTTAAACGTTACAATTATTCGAAACAAAATCGAATTTAAAAGGGTCCTTTTGTGCTTCAAGAAAGCCAAGTGACCGGTTTTTTCGAAGTACAAAAGGAAATCCTAATAAGCTCTGGGGCGGTTTGTGTCTTGTGGCTATCGAAAGAAGATAAAACTTACGAAAAATCTCAATCCTTTGGGATTTATGAAACTGGTCTCTACAAGAGTCGTTAAGCGCTTTTAGTGGGCTTTGGTTTTTCCTTTACTTTTGGACAAAAGAAACTTATTTCTTACAAAGTTTTTTTAGCTGTGGGATTATAGCGAACGACCGATTCACTTATAATATTAAATGAATAAATATACTGGATGTTATTAAATAAGTGCTTCAAATTTTATGATTCTGAATTAAAAAATAACGACAGCTTGCTGTATAATCAAGAGTATGCACGCAAACGCTTTGTTTTGCGAAATCGGTTAAGCTATGCAAATGAAATTTAGTGGGTTTTTTAAAGGTAGTTATTGCGTATATTTTGACATCTAATTAAGAATTTTATATACTCATAGTAATAGTCTCAAACTCAAACTCAAAAATGCTTTATTGTCAATATAAACATAGAAGTTGTAGACAAAGTCAATAGAATGTACATTAAAGGAATAAAAACAAGAAACGCTAATTTAAAATAAAATAAAATTATATAAAACTTTGAAAAATACTTAAATGCTAATCATTAAAAAATTCACTTAAACTATAGTATGCTTTACTAGCAAGAAATATTTTCGTCCTTGTACGTAGGCTTTTTTCAGTCTTAAGTTTTCTTATTTCTAGTGGAAGTTTATTAAACAGCTTTCTACCTCCATATATGATAGAGCTACGGACAAGTTCAAAATGAGGAATGGGTAGCCTCAACAAATAATTTTGTCGCGTATTATAGTGGCTTCTTAAGTGAAGTTTCTGTTTATATTTTCTAAAAACTAAGCAAACTGTTTCCAAAATAAAGATACAACACAGGGTTAAAATATTATGACTTACAAAAAGCGGGCGACATGAGTCACGAGGCTTGGCCCCACATAGATATCTAATGACCCTTTTCTGGAGTACAAACACTGAACTAAAAAGTGAATTTGATAATGAACCCCAAAAGCAAATTCCATATGGAAGGTGCGACTCGATAATCGCGAAGTATGCAGATCTGGCGATGGAGAAATTAAGACTGGTGGCAATAACCCTTAGGGCGTAGCAGCCTGATGAGACTTTTCTACACACATTCACAATATGGTCTTCAAATGTAAGGAACTTGTCTATGGAAAGACCCAAAAACTTACTGAATGGTGGCATGGTGATGGCTTCATTATTTAAACATATATTATTTGTATTACATTTAAAATTAAGGATATTTGTTTTGGAAACATTAAATGTCAAAACATTTGCATCACACCAGTCTTTTATTTTCAACAAATCTGCACGTATATTGGCCTCCATTTGAGAAACATCAGAGTCGTGCCAGAGGATGGTGGTATCATCGGCAAACAATGTAAATTTGCCAGTTACTTGCAGTTGTGGCAGATCGTTCACATAAATTAGAAAAAGTAAAGGACCAAGTAGTGATCCTTGCGGAACACCCACATTTATATTAAGTTCCTTAGAGATACCGCTATTAAATTTGACAGCCTGGATACGATTTGATAAGTAGGAACGAAACCACTCAAGGGCAGTTCCTCTGAAACCATAGAGCTCCAGTTTCATCAGTAGCACTCTGTGACTCACGCAGTCAAATGCCTTGGACAAGTCACAGAATACCGCTGCTGCAACTTCACCAACATTCAGTCGGTTGTACAGGTGCTCTAGAAATCTAAAGATAGCATCATTTGTACTCACAGACTCACGAAAGCCAAACTGCTGAAGACTCAATAGGCCAAACGTATTTAAAAATGAAACCATCCTCAACTTAACGAGCCGTTCCACTATCTTGGCTAAAGTAGGCAATAACGGTATAGGTCTAAAGTTGGAAGGACAGTCGCGATCGCCACCCTTGTAAAGAGGAACAATCATTGCTCTTTTTAAGCAGTCTGGGAAAACTCCAGACATAAATGAAAAGTTAATTGACTCGGCCAAGACTTGCAAAGCAACAAGAGGTAAAGCAGAAAATATTTTAAGAGAAAGCCCATCCCAACCTGATGAACTCTTATTCTTAATATTAACCATTAACTATTTAAGCTCTTCTACACTTGTGGGGGCAAAAAAGAAAGATTCGGCTACTACCACATTGCTGAGATAGCTCCTGGGATCTATTTTTTGTGAGAGATTGGCTGCAAGGTTACTAGCAATATCACAGTAGAAGGAATTGAGGACATTGGAATCTAAGGTACTTGGAATAACCAAGACATTATTTTTGCCGCTTAGCTCATTTAATATCTTCCAAGTTTCTTTTGCTCTATTGGAGGAATTATTTAACCTTCTTTAAAAGTAGGTCCACTTAGCCATTTTGATCGAGTTTCTGTAAATCTTGCGGTATCTGTTATAATAATTTAAAAATGTTGCATTGTTCATAGCGTATTTCCTAATGTAAAAAAGAGAGCGCATATTTTTCCCAAATACTCGTAAATCCTTAGTATACCAAGGTTTTCTATTTCGTTTCTTAATATTGACAACAGGAAAAGCAGTGTTAAAAATGTTTAATACTATTTGATGAAAGCTATGCAGTGGGTTAACAGTGGATTAACATTATTGCAAAGCAAGGAGAATTTGCGGAAATTAGCTCTAGTATAAAGTCTATCGCGTGCAAAATTATTCTCATTAGCTGCACTATTAAGCTTTACTAATCCCACTATTGCTTCATGGTCAGACAAACCGGCATTGAGTGTTGTATACTGATTTTCGTGTTGGTTAAAATTCGTACAGAAGTAATCTATCAGTGAGGAAGAAAATGCTGAAATCCGGGTTGGCTGATCCACGTGCATCTTAAAATTAAATGAGTTTAACAGATTGAAAAGCATTCGATTTGATCCATTAGATTTGTCTAAAAAATTTACATTAAGATCGCCAGTCAGAATCAACATCGCATTAACCGAAATTTCACTTAAGAGGATCTCCAACTTTTCTAAAAACAAATCTAAATTACCAGATGGAGATCGATACAATCCTAAAATATATAAATTTAACTTATTGCTAAATACAATAGAAAACTCGCACACCTTTTCAATCAATAGATGATCAAATCTGTCAGTAGTAATAAACACAAATTTAGTTTCTCTAACATAATAAGAGTACCACCATGTGTATATTGCTTGCGTGAAAATTTGGAAATTAGTACATAACCAGGGATATCAATAGGCTCGTCAGACCTCAACTAGTGTTCAACAAGAATTAACACACTAGGAGAGTTAACCAATCCAAAAAATAGTTCTAATTCGCTAACTTTTGAACGCACAGATTGAACATTAAGAAATGCTAGGGAAACTTGAACATGGTGGGATTTTCTATTAAAAAAAAAGATCCAATAGCAAGGGTGTCTATAGATTGGTCTAGTTGAGGCGTAACCGAAGACCTACCTTCGATCAAGGGTGTATCGCTGATTATCCCACTATTGCTAATACCTAAAGATGCTCATACTAATTTGGATGACAGAAAAGTATTTTTAACATATAAAGATAAAAGTTTGCACATAGATTTGGTAGAGTGACGGTACCTAAAATTTTGCCTGACATCAGTAATCATTCTCACAGAAAAGTTACGGTTACAGATGAAAGAATTCATAAAATGAATTGTATTATAATATCTGCTTTTTGAGCACTTTTTAAAATCGCATTTAATACAAACAATTACATTAGTTATCCTGCCCATTGATAGCAAGGATTTTATTTGGGAAAAAGATGGCAATGTACCAGAAAAATCAAGACAAACAACAACAACATCATTCTTCGTATAGTTAACAATTAGCGGAAACGCATAATTACATAAGGTCTGGGCTGTAACATTACTAAACACGTAACCACAGGTGTTGTATGATGAGCTCAGAATACCTGAGAGAAGAGAAGAGAAGCCTCTAGCACTAGAATCACCTTAAATTAGTACATTTGATTTTGTTCGTGGGTTGAAATGCGCTTTTGCTAAGCAGTTTGTAGATTTTGATTGAAGATTTGTAGTCGTCAAATCTTTTAAGTTACTGCTAGCGTTTCTATTTAGAGACAGGATATCCTTCTCCGCTTCAAGAGTCTTAATTGATGTTAACATGTGCGTATTAATACAATTTAAGCTTTCAATCTCTGTCTGCATACTCTTAGTCTTGTTTTTGTGATATTCAGTTTCCTTTTCAAGCATTGTAATGGTATTAATCAAATTTTGATTAAGATCACTTAGTTTTTTTATCTTCTCTGAAAGTTCCTCATTTACCCTAGTATATGAATCCATTTGTAGCTGTACTTCTTTCTCTTTAGTTTTTAGATTCTGAATTTCATTCCTTAACCCATTATTTTGTTCATTTAAAGTTGCAATATGCAAAGAAAAATTAGCTTCTGCCTGTGAAACCTCATCCTCAAATACTTGACTATTTCTACGCAATCTCTCTAAATACCTGTCCTTTCCTTCCAGCTCCTTTAGCAAATGTTTAATTTTTTCGTCATATATCCTATTTTCACTCTCTCTTTCATTGTGACTATTTTGACATTGCTCTGAACATAAAATTTTGTAAACTCCTATTTTTACCACTTTTGTCATTCTTTCCAATCAACTTGGATGAAAAACAGAGTTGCAGACTATACAAATATAGTTTAAAAAGAGCTTATTTTTACAACACTTAAAACTGCGAGACATCCTGTACTATTAAAATATTAAATTGATTTAAAACTTAATACATAAATTTACAAAAAATTATTGATCTACCTACCCAATTCAGCAGATAATAATAAATGTAATTTAAAACGCCAAATAAATTCCCAGCAGCCTGGCCCAGTGCAAACACCTACTCAGTTAAGTGGCAGAACAAAGGTCAAGTTTCAGGGAAGTCAGGTCAGTCCAGCAATACAGGAAAAACCAACGCACTTCGAAAAAACAAACACACGAGTGCGATGAACCCAGAAATACCAAACAGACCAAACCAAAACTATTTAAATGCCAAACACATTTCCAACAACTTTGCCCAGTGCAACCACGTACTCAGTTCAGTGGCAGGACAAGGCCAAGTTCCAGGGATGGCAGGTCAGTTTTGAAATACACGAGACAAACGCACGTCAAAAAAACAAACACACGAGTGCGGTGAACCTCGGAATACCAAACAGACCGAACAAAATAAAACAAAACAAAAGAATTGAGCAATTACCGGCAAACGCGTAGAACGAAAACACAACCGTTCAGCACGACTACTACGATACTACTGTCTACGTCTCAATTTACAAAAAAAGTAGTACGCTAGAAAACACATTTGAATTCCTCATTTAATGTTTGACAAAAAATTTCTGTTGCAACATTTATATCATGTTAAATAAAAAATTTTAAATTAGCATTTCTTCATGATAAACTTTTAGTTTTCTATACCATTATTGTTAGTATGCGAAATTGTCAAGCATGTTTTTTGTCTATGGTCGAAAAAATAGAAAAAGTACACAAGCTGGACGATTGTATGCTAAGTGGCATCTACGACGTAGAGTACCCATCACCTAAAATGTACGTATCTTCACCAACGTTTGCGCCAAAATGATACATTTAAAAAATCAACGGCTGAAAAGTACGAACTGTGCAACTAGATAAAATAGTTCTCAAGGTAATTGCGGAGTAATACCTGAATCAAGAACTGGAAAATTGCCAAGATATTAAATGTAAAAAACATCACTGTTCTTGAAATTCTTGTAGTAAGTTTGCATTTAATATTCGATGTGTGCTAGATCTACTACCTACAGGCCTCCTTTCTCATCAAATCGCTTAAATTACTAATTTTTTTAAATGACTGTTTGATGTTTTGTTTATTTATAAGAATTTTTAGGCGAAATAGTATACAAAGTCAATAACGAGCAGAGGAAAATCCACATGAAATCTTTGAATCACATTTCTAGCATCAGTTGCATCGGCCTTCAGTAAATGTATGGCTAAGTATCATAAAGGACAATGTCAAATGAAGAATTGGCAAGAACTACTCCTGTTAATCCTCCTATAGTGAAAAGAAAAATGAATCCTAGTGCTCATAGAGTAGAAGGATTAAAGGAAATTTGTGCTTTGTAGAAAGTTGCTAATTAATTCACTGATAGCAGTGAATCGATTCATATTTCCTGTCATAATGACTAATGTTTTGTTTTTAAATTACGAAACTTTCTTTTTTAAAGAAATTGCTCTTAGATAAAACAACCCTTATGGTTCGTACATTCTTGGATTTCTCGAGACGAGAACCTTTATTTTGGTTCTTCGAGTGTCAAAAAAATATCTACGTTTTAGGCTATCCAGGGAGAAAGAGTAATTATGTTTTCGTACAAGATTGGAAAATTACCATTAATCTTCTTCCAGATAAGTCGATTAATCTTAAAATTTTCCTTCATTTGTCCTTGACATAATTAGGCTATAATGACCTAAACTTATACAACATAGCAAACTTTAAAAACTGAATTGACTCTACCAGCCGTGTAAAGGCCTATTATAAAAACTGAATATCGAATTTGATGTAAGTTGCCAGATTTTAAAATAACTCTATACTTACACCTACCTTAAAAGTTGCTGATGATGTAGCATGCCGTACACCATGCTTTGAACAAATTCATGTGTCGATACCGGCAAAGTATTTTTAATCCAACAGATATTGCTTTTTATGGGTACGTTTTAAGCTTTTTTCAGATTTGCAACATAGTTTTATTCTTTTTATATTATTCGCGATAAAAGACGATACGCAAACTTCTTGTTTGACTCTGCCTAGAGCAAATGTTTTTACTCTTTCTGGTATTTTAATCTCTATTTTATTTAGTGAACTTATGTGAGAGTTAAGTTAGAAAGAGTTTGTACTCCGTTAGCAGAGTTTGTAAGTTGCATGCTCTAAATCAAAACTTTTGAGCAGATACAAGATAGTAAGATAGGTATTTTAAAACTGGACAACGATTTTAAGTAGTTTTATATTAACGTTCTCGTGGTCAAATATTGGATACACTTTGTTAGTTATTTTTTTGAACCTTACGTTAATGTCGAAATATTTTAGTAAAATCTAATAAAGCTGCCAAAATATTAAGATAATAATTTAAAAAATATGAAGCAAACATGGTTAAGACTTTTAAGAAAAACTAATCGCTATGGAAAAATGACCCTAATTTTATTTATAATGTTTAATTATAAGATGTATTATCAGTTTAACCCATTTAGTCCTAAAACTATTTTTGACAAAAAACTTTTTTTTTGGGCAAGGTTTGTTGGGAATGGTCACCTAAATTCAAATTCAATTCAAATTCAAATACTTTATTTGCCCATATATAAAATTATAAAATACAGTTATAAATCTAATTAAAATGTTGACAAAAAGGATTAATTCTCGATTCTAAAAACCGTTAATCTGTTGGTACAGATGAAAAAAGTTATAATAGATATTTTAAACTTTTCACTTTGAGTAGTCAAAACTTGGAGTAATAAAATACTAGACATATTTTGATAAATATGTTTTTATTTATAGTTTATTTTTACAAAAGCTACCGATCGTCGAAACTTTAAGTGGTCAAGTCTTTTGCCATTATGTTTGTATAGGCGATAGAAGTTTTGTAAAGCCATATCAGTGCAGTGTGCAAATAAAGGAAAGTACCACTTTTTTCCCCTTAAGACACTCAGATTTTGATCACTCCTATCCACGACTCCCATGTTTTTATTGTAAGCCTTAACAAAATGGGGTTGATCAACATAAAAGGGCTTTTTGTCTGACTGGAAAAATCTTTTTACTCTATTTATAGGGAAAACTGGAAAATAATTAGAAGCTGTATTGACAACATTGTTATTACATGGTATTTAAACACCATTTACAAATAATCATTTTGTCATTTACAAAAGAATATTGTGGTGTCGTTCCAAAGTAGCCGCGTTTCTTCTTTTTTAATGTGACTGTATTTGACAATAATAAATTAGGAATGCGGTTTTCCCGCATCGTACCAGTAGCTTTTACATTTCTTAGTTTCAGATCTCGTCAAAGTGACAGGGATGTCAAATAATTATTAAAGAATAAATGAAATGGTTCATATTATGGTATTTGCTTCAGAACGTCACAATATTGTAATACTACCGATGCTCCAAGTCCTAAGTGTTTGTATTTATCTGGTTATATCGTTAAGCAACCTTGATAGGAATCAAAGTAAACAATGTAACCTAGACGTAAAGCGCCAACCCAAATTTTAGGCTAAATCAGAGCTTAGCGCTAGTTCAGAAGTGCAGAAACACATTATGTAGCGGGGGTTCTTATGTACTTGCCGTATGCCCACCCTCTTCTAACCTTTGACGTCGCAGGGTATCCATCAACCCCCCTCACTATTTCTTTGTACAGTTATAGGAGAAAAGTTGACGAAATGCCTCGGGCGCCACTCTAAGTAATTAAAGGAGCTTAGAGTCTCCACTAGTCTCTCGGGTAAGCCTTTAGACAGTGGAGAAACCTGCTATAGATTGAAAGTAGACTGTCCGGTTATAATAAGATCTTATTGTTCTTAATCTTTATTATTACAAATACTAATAAGTAATTAACAGGTTTGGTTGCTTAAAACTAAATGAACAAAAATGTTCTTAAAATGTAACAATCCCCCATTATAGTCGCCTTCGCTCTTATCGTGCGGGTTCAAAGGTCACCACGTAATATGAATCAAATTGAAAAATCGGTGGCTGCCAAAATGTTATTTCCTTGAGAGTTTGACAATACATTGAACGCCGTCATGTGACATATTAAAGCCGCGTATACACCTTAGTTCATAATTATTAACTGACGTGAGGCCTTTAAAGCCGTAAAAATGTCTGAGGAATACTACGTATCCGAGATTCGACATGTAAAACATACGTTGGTTATTTCCTTTCATGACGTGAAAAAGCCCATAAGTATAAAGCCCGTTGGGTATACGCCTCATCGGTATATGCCTAGAATCCCCGATATTCGGCTAAGTTGCCAGACATAATATTTAGTTTTCTTTTTTACAAAATTGTCCGAAATAGACGGAATTCTCATTAATAATGTTTCTTTACGCAATAATATCTAAATCTAAGCATTTTATATTTTTTTATTTGAGCAAAAATGCCTCCCTAGTCTTTCATTAAAATTGTACATATTTCATTTAAAAATGGTTGTTACCTAAATTTTTGAGAAATTAGTATACGATTTAGCATGACCCTATGTATGTGCATAACATACTAATTTGTTGATTTCAGGGCACAGCGTCTAATTTTTAACGATTATTTGATCTTGTCTTCTTCTTTGTTTATGTGTGATTGTGTTTTTTTGTCATAATTTTATGATTTATTATTTGTCGTTCGACCCATTCGACCCAATCTATACGTTGATGCACAGATAATTAAAAAAGTCGTGTTATCTTTTCTTTTATATCAGTTAAAAGTCAAAAAAAGAGAAAAAATATATAAAAAAAAACTGGTGAATACGGGGGCATTTCTATCTCCCAGCGCATTCAGCAATTCATGTATTTAACTTTGTTTAAAAAGATAAATACGAGGCGAGCTACGACAGTTCTTTAAAATGTCGTTTTCTTAAGACAATTTTTTTTACACATTACAGGGCAAAAAAAAAGATTAAAAATAACTTAAAAAAAAACTGGTGAATGCGGCGAGCATTTCTATCTCCGGGCATTCACCAATTTATTTACTTAGCTATTTTTAAAAAGATAAATACGAGGGGAGCTACGACAGTTCTTTAAAATGTCGTTTTCTTATGAATATTGATTTATTTACGCATTACAAGGCAAAAAAAGATTGAAACTAACTATTAAAAAAATGGAGAATGCACCGGACATATCTATCTCCCAGCGCATTCACCAATTTATTTACTTAGCTTTTTTTTAAAAAAAAATGTTTGTACTTTTTAATCATACCTAAATAATAAACGAAATGCAAAAAGAAAACTAATTATTTTAATAACGAAAAAGAAAATAAGGGATTGCTTAGAATGTACAAAAAGAAGTAGCTAAAGCGCTTAGAATTAGTTTAAGAATGGTGCAAAAGGTTGTATATGAAAACAAGAACAATCTTATTTCCAAGCAGGAAACAAAGTGTAAAAGGAAGAAGCCGAAGACTGAAGATTTAAGTGACTGTGTAAAAATGAAGTAACAAATTTGACTAAAAAACTTGACTGGAAACTAATTATAACTATCATTATCACTAAGAGAGTCAGAAAACTCTTCGTCATTTTTCGATCTTCTTCAAATGGAGCAATGATCAATGGTTCAACTTGGATATCGAGTACATTTTCTCTCTTTTACCAGGTTCTAATAATGTTTTCTGTGTGATCCACTGATTTCCGCCAATACTCCTTTGTGATGTGATTCAATACCTCATTCCAAACAGTTTCAACTTGGTCAGATCTAAGCCCAGCACCCACATGCTTCTCATAATAAGATTTTGACCCAGCCTATATAAGCTCAATGGGATTAAACTGACAATGGTATGGTGGCAATCTTAAAACTTCATGGCCATATTCACGTATTATTTCGTCAACAGCATATATTTTTGGTCTTTTCAGCGATTTTGCAATTGAAAGAAGTTCGGATTTTAGCATATATGGTAAGGGATTCTGATTTTCTTTTACTAACCATTCATAAATTTCGCTTTTTCTCCAACTTTCATTTGGTTGTTTATTCAAAATTCTTGAATAATACGACGCATTGTCTAATACTATTAAGGAAGGTTCTTGCAAGTACGGTATTAACTGTTCCTTTAACCATTTTTCAAACATTTCGCAATTCATATTGTCATGATAATCCATACTTTTAGACTTCTTAAAAAATCTTAGAAAAAATTAAACTTGCACCTGGAACGAATCCCGTTGAAGACCCGGAATGTAAAATAATAAATCGTTTTCCCTGACCACATCCTTTTTTTCTTTTCACGCTTTTCACCTAAGAAGTTTGAATGAACTTAATGTGAAATGAATGAACGAATGTACTGAATTTAAGTTTTATCTAAGAATACCACTTTCCTTAATTTTGATTTTTCATTTTGTGTATATTGTCTTAAAAATCCTATTCGTTGGCTCACAATATTTGGTAGTTCACACAAATATCTTCTATTGCAGTCTTTTTTATAGCGAAAACCTATGCTTTTAATTAATTTTGATAAAGCAGAAAGTCCAAAGTGCCGCGTTGCTTTAAAACATCCCTCAGAAATGGCAGCGTCTTCGGCTTCTTCCTTTTACACTTTTTTTCCTTCTTGGGAATAAGATTGTTCTTGTTTTCATATACAACCTTTTGCCCCATTCTTAAACTAATTCCAAGCGCTTTAGCTACTTCTTCTTGTACATTCTTAGGCAACCCTTAATTTTCTTTTTCGTTCTCGAGGTAATTAATAACATTAAGTACCAATTTTTTTGGCTTGAGGATTTAGAAATCCACAAAAAGGCTTTTTCTTTTCCATAATTCGAAATTTAAATTATCTTGCGACAAATAATGTCATCCGTCAATCGAAACGAGACAGGCATGTTTGTTATGAAAGTAATTGTTTTGGAACCACTGACATTTATCATTTTATCTTCTTTTGATACATTAACGCTGCATACATCTGTTTCGTTTATCTGACGCGTTGTAGTTAAAAAACGTTGTTGCGCAAATTGAAATGAAACTACAAAAGTTTGTCTTTGATAATTCGATACACCCGCACGATAAGAGCGATTTTGACTATACCAATTTCTATGACGCAGGCAGTTGTTTGGGAAAATGTACCGAAAAATTTGACACTCTATTAATGACGCAAAATAGTATGATTTAAGGGACGGGGTTAAGATGTTTTGTACAAGCGGTTACGGATGACATTCGTGAAGCAAAGCCAGAAACTCAACACCAATCAAATGAAGCAATCTCAATCAATCGGTCAACATTTACCTGTGCTCTGTTGCTATGCGGATAGTAATTTTGACATCACGGACTCGGTTATTACTTGTCTCTCATTACTTTGAGAAGTTAAGTAATAATTAATAAACGCGGCTACTACCTGCCCTACAAAACACGAAGAAAGATAGTGTCCACACCACAGTTTTAAAAGTTCATAAAGCGGAATGGAATCAAAATGAATATTCTAATAGCAAGTCACAGATAAAAACTCACAGCGGAAAAATAAAATACAACTGTCTTCCAAGCATGTAAAAATGGAACTAAAATACCGTAACGCGGATAATATTACGATTATTTTATTAATATAATCCGCTTACTACCTGCCCTAGAAAACACGAAGAAAGATAGTGTCCAGGCACCAGTTTATCAGTCGCGCCTGTTGCTTGCCCTACAAAACACGAAGAAAGATGGGCCCAAACAACAATTTCAAAATAAAATAAAACGGAACGGGACGGAACGATATCAATAGCAACGGATTCGATAAAGATCTTAATACGTGAGCTTGGAAGCGGCCGGACAACTGTCAACAGGTGGCTCTTACCTAACCCAATTCACACTGTCCACGTCAAAACAAAGTTTTAATGTAAATATTGAAAATTTAACGGTATTGAAATACGAAAAAGAATTACTGGTACGAAAGGTGCTCGAAAGGTATGGTACGACCTTACTGCGACGAATGTGAAAGACTGACAGCACACAAGCAACTAAGACTGAGGTGGATCTCAGGGAACAAGAATGTCGAAAGCAATGAGCGGGCTAACGAACTGACAAGGTAGAGGTTCTGTTAGCCCTCTCGTAGGCCCCGATCCACGTCTTGACCTCAGTAAAAAATAAATTTTCCAAGAACTTAATAATTAGGCCTGAGAAAATACAAGGAAGCAATCAAGAAAGACATAAGGATGTAGAGAGGCTTAGGACATATTACCAGATCATAACGACTCTAAAGTAAGGCGATTGTGATGTTGGTGAAAAGGGACTTTTAGGTCTACTTGCCAAGATGTAGCTCTCCCACCCTAACTACTACTACTACTACTACTACATACATTCTTACCTTTTATAGTATTCCTAGGACCGTGAGTAAACTCACTAAAAACTACATAGTAATGATATTGAGAACACGTGTTAAAAAGTTGTGTTGTATGTATGCTTTCATGAGGGTTAAATTTTATTTTTGATACACTTTTAAGGCCTGATACAAAAATATAGAACTCAAACTCACATGGATATAAATACAATAGCTATAACAAAATATATTTGAAGAAACGTTAGGAATAATATATTAAATTATTACGTATCGCATTTTTTTCATTATTGCCTGCTAAGTAAAAGGTTTTACAATTTTTTTTTCAAATTAGGCGAAAAATGTGATTTTCAATCTAAAAGCTTTTCTTGAAAAAATAAAATGCAGGTTGGTTTTATTGGACCGTATGATGGAAGATAATATTTAAATAATTGAAATATTTTTACTTAACATATTTCTCTTTGTTCGAATATGGTTTATGCCAAATTACCATCAGCTATAATTAAAAAGATAAATGTTTAAATAAATAGACAAATAAATCAAGACTAATAAATAATTTATACAATACTGTAACAAAATTTTGCCCTCCTATTATACTTCACCCTAGGTTGAATATACGCTCATTAAATTAAACTTTAATAATTCAGTACAAAAATAGGAAAAACCTGAACCTGTTTGTTATTTTCAATAGATCTGCAGTTATAAAATGCTGTAACGGATCGCAGAAACACACTTCTGCCTGGAACACTTTTGCCAGAAATATACATTTATGCCAGGAACAGACTCTTTTTATTCTCAATGCCAAATTATAAAACTTTCACCTGACTCGCGTTAATTGTTTATCTTGTTTCCAACATAAACAACAAAACTAATTAAAATGTAGAGTGAAACTCGGTTCTTTTGAAAGACCTATAATTTTAAAATGCTTGAAACACTTTACATTGTTTTGGTTGATGAATCCAATAATTTCAACACAGATAGTCAAAACAAATAAGTACATAGAACCTGCGGGGATTTACAAGAAAATAACCTAAATTACCAATAGGCGCTCAACAAAAAAATACACTTAAGACTAGAGAACCCTAGATAGATAGATAAAACTATTTAATTTTACGTAACTAGAACTGAATTAATAAAAACCACAGGAGCAAGTAATATATCTATCAAATGAAGCAACGTTTTTATACCGATATAAAAAATATACACTTTAAATAATAATTTTAGCGACAATTTTAATAAAATTAGTACTTAATAACAACCCGAAATATATTTTTAATTGCAAAGGAAAAAAATACATTTACTTTTAAATTTCAAATTGAAATAATTTACATGGCCTTTCAATGAAAAAAGAACTTCAAACATCGAGTTTTACCGGCCAAATCTCGTTGGTATGCGTCTCTAGCCTCTACCAGTTTGTGCAAACCGACTCAAAACTCTGGAAATGGTTGATTGGTTGACATTAAATCTTTCAACTGTCAGTTTCTGACAAATTGCGGTTTTCTCGTTGCGAAGGCAACCTATTTTGCAAGAACTCAATATGTAAAGTTAAAATCACGTCGAATATCGAAACTGTACTGAATTAAAATGCATGAACGAACTTTTTATCTTTGTTCGTTTTTTTGCCGCTGAAAAGGTATCGATTTTTTTACAATTCATCGAAAATTAATCGTCAATAGTCCAGTTTTAATAATACATGTACTTCTATGGTTTTGGAAATAAAAAACATTTAGAATAAAAGAATTTTTAAAATTGTGCGTTAATTTTGAACCGCAGCTTATATTCGATTGCTTGCTACATCACTTTAGGTAGACACGGCCGACACTGTGCCAAGTAAAATTTGTTCTGGCTATATGGGATAGTAGCGCTATAGATCCAGTCATACGAATTGTATCCTGACATTACGATAAGGCTCAACGTTATACACATGATGGCGGAAGTGTATCGCAAGACTCTCTCTGACAGACTAGGGTAATGTCAACATACTAGGGCCACGAATTTTCAAAGAGACGCCAGCTAACTGGGTCATTTTCAATAACCTTTAATATTTCAGTATCAGTATCTTTTAAAAAATTGATGAAGGAATTAAGTTATGTCATACATTTTTTTAAATTGCTACAGCTTTTAAAAATTAGGTTTTAACATTGAAAAAGGAAATAAATTGTGATTTAAGCTGTTATTTTTGGCTTTGTTAGGAGGTCTTACATAATTTAACATTTCCGTCACTTGTAAAAAATTGCAAATAAAAAAATAAAACCATATTTTTTAAATTTTATTATTTTATTTGGAGAAGCGCGCCAAATTTTAGTAAATATATGGTTTTAGGATATCTGCTAGTTACTTAAAAAGAATATTTGGGAATAAACGCATCATATTTAAAAATATTTTAAAAATACATCACATTTTTTAGTTTTTTGTCAACATACATAAAGGATAACATTGGAAATCTTTTGAATTAGAATAACCATATAGTCTACTTTAAAATAAAAAATCCTAAATTAAATTCTGCGACCGCCAATTTTTTTAAAATAATTTACCTCGTGTGACAAAAATGTTTATTAGTGACAGAAATGTGAAATAAATAGCAACATCAAAAAAAAGATTGTAAACAAAAACTTTTATTCCATAACTTATAAGAAAAACATAACATTTTTGTTAACTTAACATTTTCACTAAAATAATGAACACGTTAATGACAATTATTAAGTGGGTACGTAATTAACTTTTATTCAAGCGCTTCCAATAAGGAATCTACTTTTCTTATATTTTCGAATCTAAATAATCGAGATGATGCTTTTATTGGTGGTTTTAAAGTGCAAAGTATCTCGCTTTCTGCAATGGTTTGAACGTCCATCTTTTGAGGCCACATGAAAGATTTTTTTGATCTTCGCATAACGGATATAACTAGGTTAGTGTCTTCAAGTCTTAAAATCAATCTGCCCTGGAAACTATTCAGCATCAAAAACAACAGCCACTCAATCGCCTTCACTTTTTATGCTTTCTTCAGTAACATCTGGTACAATATCCTTTGGGGTATCTTCTGTGACATCTGCTAAGATATCTTTACCAGTTTTCTTATCTAAAATTATTTAGTTAAGTAAATTTAATATAAACAATACATATGCAAAAAATTAATAAAAAAGGATACTGTTAGGTATTATGCCATATATTGGGTATAGATTTGGAAGTAAATCTTTATGAGAACAGAGCTCCTTGCATTGACTACATGAAAGTTTCCTTAAGTGTACTATTTGTTTTTTTGACTGCATTTCATGTAAGCTGGTAAAGTTGCATCGTGTTTGGTATTGGTTTTAGAATTTTATTTTTAAGTATTGCGTCTATAAATAAAATATCTTCTTTATTTATTTGAAAAATTTTAGTTGTTTTCAAATTGTTTTTGGCTATATCAATAAATTGAACAATGCTTGCCACATCTTTTCCCTTTGCTACTTCGCGGTCAGCGGTTCTCTTAACCACGCCACCAACTCCATCGGCGACGCTTTTTCCGTGCCCCGACTCAAAAAGATTCCAACTTAAGTGTGTAAGCCCTAGCTGTATGGAGTAATGAACAAATAAATAGAAATTTGTTTTTTTCCGGTACTGAGTAGTGGGTCCATCACCCATGAAATTAATAAGATTAACCTGCGGATGTCTTCTTTAAATTTTAGACAAAATTGGCAAAATATTTCTTCAAATCGCAATAGGGTTATGTCTAAGACAAGTAGAGGCCGTACAGAAAGTCTGACATTTTGTTTCATTATTATCTTTGTAATAATACGCCCCAGTGTGTAAACTTATTTGAACTTTGGACGCCCCAAAATGTACACTTCATCGGCATACTTAGGAGTGTAGTTTTCGGAAAAATCTATTAGTACGCATACTTCGTTTTCAGCCAAATTACGTTTCATATTTTTTAGAAACTCTACCTGCTGCTAAACTCTGTACGAGTGTTGCAACATTTTATCGGTTTCATCTTTTATCTTACTAACCAACTCTTCTGCGATACTTATCCTTTCTTTTTATAACTTTGACTTTCTTTTCAATACCCTTAATAAGTCTCGTTTCAGTAGTATTGGACCATTAAAAATAATATAAAATCGTATTGGGACATACAAATTCAAAGTTTACTGAAATGATTTTGGATTCACATTACCAACATTTTCTATACATACACGCTCGTTCATTATTTGAACAACATAGTTGTTCTGAGAGTTTGTGTAGAGAATTTACATTTTTAACAATTTTGTACTGCATTAAGACCCGTAAGAGAAATCCAAAGTTTGCATGCTTTATGCACAGACATATGTCCCTACTTGTGGATTTGGGAAACGTAACCTTAAGAGGTTTTAGCCTTGTAAAAGTCGTAAAAGAAATTTTAATATTATCGTTTTCGTATCTTAATATTTTATACAGATTGACAAGACTTTCTTTTCAATATCTTTTTTGCTTATCAATACCACCTTGAACAACATTCTCTCTTTTGCCTCGAGTACAAATGGAGTTCGAATCGTCTTCAAAAAAAGAACGCACCAGTCTATTTAATTTCGAAGCGAGACTTGCTCTTTTACGTTTTCTTAAGTTAATTCTTTGTGCTGCAGACTGCAGTTTTCTCTGATAATGAGGTGAAGCTAAACTTTTAGTAGCTTCTACTAATTTGTACTTTTTGATTATATTTTGAGTAATGAACAAATAAATAGAAATTTGTTTTTTTCCGGTACTGAGTAGTGGGTCCATCACCCATGAAATTAATAAGATTAACCTGCGGATGTTTTCTTTAAATTTTAGACAAAATTGGCAAAATATTTCTTCAAATCGCAATAGGGTTATGTCTAAGACAAGTAGAGGCCGTACAGAAAGTCTGACATTTTGTTTCATTATTATCTTTGTAATAATACGCCCCAGTGTGTAAACTTATTTGAACTTTGGACGCCCCAAAATGTACATTTCATCGGCATACTTAGGAGTGTAGTTTTTGGAAAAATCTATTAGTACGCATACTTCGTTTTCAGCCAAATTACGTTTCATATTTTTTAGAAACTCTACCTGCTGCTAAACTCTGTACGAGTGTTGCAACATTTTATCGGTTTCATCTTTTATCTTACTAACCAACTCTTCTGCGATACTTCTTATCCTTTCTTTTTATAACTTTGACTTTTCAATACCCTTAATAAGTCTCGTTTCAGTAGTATTGGACCATTGAAAATAATGTAAAATCGTATTGGGACATACAAATTCAAAGTTTACTAAAATGATTTTGGATTCACATTACCAACATTTTCTATACATACACGCTCGTTCATTATTTGAACAACATAGTTGTTCTGAGACTTTGTGTAGAGAATTTACATTTTTAACAATTTTGTACTGCATTAAGACCCGTAAGAGAAATCCAAAGTTTGCATGCTTTATGCACAGACATATGTCCCTACTTGTGGATTTGGGAAACGTAACCTTAAGAGGTTTTAGCCTCGTAAAAGTCGTAAAAAAAATTTTAATATTATCGTTTTCGTATCTTAATATTTTATACAGATTGACAAGACTTTCTTTTCAATATCTTTTTTGCTTATCAATACCACCTTGAACAACATTCTCTCTTTTGCCTCGAGTACAAATGGAGTTCGAATCGTCTTCAAAAAAAGAACGCACCAGTCTATTTAATTTCGAAGCGAGACTTGCTCTTTTACGTTTTCTTAAGTTAATTCTTTGTGCTGCAGACTGCAGTTTTCTCTGATAATGAGGTGAAGCTAAACTTTTAGTAGCTTCTACTAATTTGTACTTTTTGATTAGGGGGTCAGAAACATAGGTTGGCAAAATTTCCTGCCCTCTCCAATAGGCAGCCTTTTTTTGATATCCTGCGTATCTCCTCTGTTTATAATCTTATCAACACGTTTTGTTGGAGTAAGATTTTCACTTTGTTTAATTTTGTTTTTCAACCTATAATATTTTAATTTCCATTTTTTGCTAACTTTTGCTGTCGAACTCGTTCTTGTTGTTCTTTTGTTAGCGCCCTGGAAGTTTTTGATCGGGTTATCAATACTTTTTTCGGCCCATTAGAACCTTAACTGTAGTTTTTCTTTCTAATATTTCAGTATTTTCCCGTTTCTTTTTATCATAGTATGTCTGATTATTCTTTCTCCACATTTTTCTTCTTTGTTTTTGGTCACGTTTGGAAAGCTCAGTAATAGGTTTAACTTTTCCCTTTTCCTTTTTTTACAATATCTTTCATGATCTTTTTTCTTTATTTCTTCATATTCTGCAGCATTTTCTCTAACTCTTGCTCTTTGTTTTCTTTTTCTCTCTTTGGCCAACATACGTTTTCTTTTAATCTCTGCGGAACTTGACTTCTTCGCTGCTGATTTTGCTTTTTTATATGTTCTTATTTCCTATACTTTCACTTCTATCGTATGTCTTATATCTAAAGTGCACTTAGATGTTGAAGGCAACGACTCCGTATGTACAACTCTTAGTATAGTTTTAAGAGATTTAGTTTTTATGGTTTTTAAATTGATTAGCTTTTTTTTGATTTTTTTCTTCGGTTTTTTCTTTTGCTCGGCGTTCTAAGGCGTTCTCCTTCATAACTTTAAGTTTCTCTTTTAACAAGGTCTTTAGAGATTTTTTATTTGGAGATTCTGGATGCTTTTTATTTGGGGATTCATTTATGTTAACAATCACTGTAACGTTGTTCGCATCCCTTTTCTCATCGATTGGAGAACAATCCATATTAAGTACTGAAAACAATAAAAAGGAAAATAAAACTAGGTCGTATAATCCTATCATATTATCCAATATAAAAATTTTATTTGTAAGAAACAATCTTCCTAAAAGGCGTTTATATAGTCAAAGGTAGTTCACTAAATTATTTCTTATATCAAATTAAATTTTTAAATTCAAAAAATCATGGTACCTTAAATTTAATAAAAATTATGAAAAATAAACATTTTAGTCACATTCTAGATTTCTGGCAGAATGTTAAGTGACGGAAATATTTTTTCGGTTAAAGTGGGCTTATTATGGCTTTATATTAACAACAAGGTAAAGTGAGGTTAGAAATTTGGAAAGCAAACATCTTAACTAATTTTGGAAAATATTGAATTTGTTTTTAATTTTTACTATATCAATACAGACCCATGGGACAGAAATGTTAAGAGAAAAAATACGCATTAAAAACTTACCGGTTCTTTGACGAAAATAACTAAAAAAAGCTAATTTTCACAAGAAAAACACTGTATTCAAGTCGTGTCGACAGCATGGAACAAAATAAAACGTGGACAACCACTCACCTCGCCACCTACAACATCGTGTGACGGAAATGTTAACAAATCGCGGTTACAAGAAATAGTCGTAGATTAAAAATATTCACTTCTAATATTTCTTAATTATCTTTTTTGAGTTTTTGATAAAATCAGACTTTTAAGATATAAAAAATATTTGGTTTTATTGAAAAAGATGATATTGTAACTGTGAATAGTAAGCTAAAACATTAAAAAAGGCAATAGTTACGAGTGACGGAAATGTTTTTTGACTCTTCATTATTTAAAAAAAAAAAAAAGTAATCGGTGAGTCTAACTACTTCTTTTTTTTGGCTTTAATGGAACAGATCCCACTTTAATTAAGACAAAAAAAAATATTTATTGGATATAAAATACGTTTGTGGTAATTAAGTTTCCCAAATATTAAAGGTTATTGAAAACTACGAAACTGTTGGCGGAACTGCTGCATTTCAGTGATCCTTCAAATACTTCACTTGACCACTCAGATGTAAAATGCTATAAAATAATTAAAAATAAAAATGTTTACAAAAAACATTAAATCACAGCTGCTCTTGCAACAAAGTGTCCGACAAAAATGAAAATAAAAAAAATACATGTTGTAGACAAAAAAAATTACATATTATAATTTCTTTTCTAAATTGTTTATTTTTTAAATACAATGATAAGATTACTTTCAGAAATTAGCCAATAACTTGCTATTTAAGTATTGTAGTTCCCGCTTTGCTCTTTTCTTACGGTAATTCGTCCAATGCTACACCTCCGTCAACCATTCGGGGTTTACCGTTCGGTTACTTTTTATAAAACTTTATTATTTAAGTATTTTTTTACGTTTATATTATTAAGAATTTTCCCATTCATGCTACGCAGATGCTTAGCATGAATTGATTAAATCAAAGTCCCTTTATTACCACATCAGGTCATATATCAGGACATTGGAGTCGTTAGTTACTATATCTAATACAGTAGTAGGTCCTTAAAAAAAAATAAAATAAAAAGCTAAATACTAAAATATAAATAGACTAAAATTAATGAATTAATAAATACTAACATTACAGTACATAAATATTAACGAACAAACAAAAAATATAGTCACAAGAAAATAAATATCACGGATACACTAAAAAGAAACCAAAGTCACTAAAAAAGAGTTTTAGTATAAAGTAAGAATATATACAAATTATGTAACGATACTACGGAACTCTGTTTTTAAAAAAAACTTTATTCAAATTAGATATGTCTTATACAGTACAGAGTTAATTCTAGACTAAATAATAAATTTACGTACAATAAAAACTAAAGCTTATAAAATGCTGAAAATAGGAAAAGGCAAAATGATGATTCGGCAAGCTGGTTGGTATTGTACAGTTTCTTATAAGTTAAATAGGGATATAATATATAACTGCTCCCCTCTTAGAACGAAGCATCCCCTGGAAGATTTACTCTCGGGCATCTTGGCTGTAGGGGAATATCTTGAAGGGTAGGATCTTCGACATTAATTCTGGTCCGTTTCCAACAGATATTTCTCTTGTAAACAAGGTAAAAGAGTACTGCGGCTATTAGACCAATATACAGAGTGGTTGTCCACAGGCTTGGTATATAATACTGGTCGGCTGATGTGCTGTTTTCTAATGGGATAATTGGGTTTAGCGCTGGACTATCTAGGCGCAGATTTTCCAACTGTATGTGAAACTTCGGGAAACTTTTAGGTGTGAACTCAAGCTTAGGGGCGTCAATGACCAAAGGGCTTCCATAGCTCGTCTCTTGAAAAATTAGCATTTGTTTCCTGTAAAAGATTTTGCAAGCTCCTTCTTTAATTAGGTAAATACCTTTAAGTCCTTTTACGTCTATTTGCGACTGACAGTGAATTTCTAGTTTTTCGGCTTTGGGAAATACTGCCAAAAATTGGTTTAATTCAGAAATAATTTTTATGTGGTTTTCCAAAACATGAAGTTTGAGGAAGCGGCAAGTACTGGTTTTTTGCTCAAACAAAATTTTACTTTCGCAAGTTGCGTTAATTATTTTTGACTGCAACGTGCTTGGGCAGTGATACGGTTTGCCTCCGGTACATTTGTCACTAAGAGGCCTAATAAGTTCATCGTTTTCTGATTTCAGACAATATTTTATTTTTGGGATTATTGCAAAATATTCTGAATTAATTTTTGTTGGAGTTGGAAGTAAATAATATAAATTAAAATTGTCTTTATATTCTATGGGAAGTGATAAAAAATACGATATTTTGTTAGAATCGATTTTGCAAGAGGTTTTTATAATGTTTTCGAAGTTTATTATGTTCTCGAGTTTCATATCGAAAGGAAGTTGGTTCTTATAGTATGTGGCAATTTTTTGTAATTCATAAAACAAATCTTTAGATTTAATTACCAGTTTGCAAAAGGTAATTGAATTTTCGATATCTTGCAAAGTATTAAGTATGGAGTTATATAAGTTATTAGTTGATTAAACAAGTCCTTGGCAAAAAGCATATCTTTGAAACTAGCATTTTCTTTAATTAATTGGTTAAGCTGCAATATTCTTGATTTTAAAAGATTTTCATTGTGCATAATACTCTGGACAGTATTATTAAAATTTTCGATAATTTGTTTATTAACGGAGTATTGCATTTTAATTTGATTTTCTAGATTTTGGTAATTTTTCTGAAGATGTTGTAAAATTGTGTAAATTTTTTCACCGTCTCGAGCGTCTAAATTCCCAGTTATGCTTTTAACAATAGAACCCAAGCCATTAATTATACCTCTTCTTGTGCGGTTATGTTTATAAAATTGTATATTTTCAATTTTTTCAAAAATGCAATATCGGGAAAAATTTACAATTTTGTAATAATTGTCTAAATCGAAATTATACGTGCCGTTCGAGAGAGACGACTTAAGTCTACTGTATTGTTCATTTAAATTAATAAATTCATTATAAAGGGGCTCTAGACTAAAATAGTGTACAAAAGTGTGATCTGTACGTTGTAGTTTTGCAGGTCCTACATTTATAGGCAGGATGCCTAAGTTGCTGGTGATGTCCCTTATTTCTGTTCCTTGTCCAAGCGAAAGGAATCTGAAATATTTTGAAACTTGTAGGGTTTCTTTTTAGGCCTTTTTACATTGGAAATATGTGTTTTTTCAGCCGTATTACCGTGTGTTGTTTTTAATTTTGCAGTTTTTAAAGTGGGGTCCATTGTTTTAAGTTGTTCGTTTTTATATTTATTTAGAGTTTTGCTTTGTTTTTGTTTATTTTTGACGTACACGGTATCGGGTATTATCGGCAATTCTTCACGGTGTTCATTAGCTTTATTTATATCCACTTGTTTTTTCTTCTGAATATCATTATTAATTTTTTTTTATAAAATTAAAATTTTATCTCGGTGGTTAGAAATATAATTATTTAACAGTTGACTATCAATATTTATATCAAATGGAGAATTTGTGTCTAAATGCCCAGTAATAATTTCATAGGGTTTTAAGTTGGTTACAGAATGAATTGTATTATTATAGGCAAGAATAGCGTAATTAATTTTTATTTCTATAGGTTCATTTTTATATTCATTTTGATTATTTAATAGTCTAATGTGTTCAATAAGGGTAAAGTGAAAACGTTCTATAAGCCCGTTTGACTCAGGGTGTTGCGAGCTAACAAAATGGACTTTAATTTTATGCGTTGTCAAAAGTTCAGAAATAATAGAGTTTTTAAATTCTGAGCCATTATCAGAAATGATTTGATCTGGTATACAATGGTGACTGAAATATTTTATTAAATTATTTGCTACTTCAATTCCTTGTGATGACCTTAATTTGTATGCTTGTGCATACTTAGAAAAAGAGTCTATGATGGTAAGGAATTTACATTTTTCCAAAGTGATGCTGTCTATATGTAAAATTTGAAATGGTTTTGTGGCTGTTGGGGTAATATTAAAATTTAATTTAAGAGGTCGTCTGTCATATTTGGTAATTTGGCAGAGTTCACATTCATTTATATATGTTTGAATTGATTTTTGTTGATTTGGCCAATAATAAATATTTTTTATACGTTTTTCCGTTTCTTCTATGCCTCCGTGGTTTGTCTTTCCTTCATGGTGATTTTGGATTATATTCTTAATTTCGTCTTTGGTGGTAACATCTATTAATTTTTTAGTGCATTTTATCATGGATATTTGGGAGTTTTTATTAAAATATTTTTGTAACACACTGCTAAATTTTTCATATAAGGGATCCTCAAAATATAAATAATATTTAATTTTTGGAGCAATATTTTCTTTAATGAATTTAACCATTTCTTGTTCATAGTTATTTTTTGAAAATTGTACATGGATTCATTTCTTTGTTCGATACAAAAGATTGACCCTATTAGTATCTGCAGGAGAGAAATTGACTTCTGAGATAATTATTTTATTTTTTCCATAATTTATGGGGCAATCTACGATTGGTATTCCTATCACTGGATTCTCGTGATTTGAGTGTACGGTTTCGTTACTATCGTCTTCAGCTGCGTTTTCTGTGTTATCCAGATCTCCCGTTTCAACTATTACAGATTTATTTTCTCTATTGTTTTGTTCAAGTTCTTGGTTAAATTGGTCTATGTAGTTATGTAAAGAAAAATTTTGCTGTTGTTCTGATGTTTCATTAGCGTTTAGTTCCATACGAGAAAGGGCATCGGCATTTTTATTTAAAATGCCCTTTTTGTAAACGATTTCATAATCAAATCCCTCTAATTTGAGGCGCCATCTTATTAACTTTGAGTTTGGTTCTTTTAATGAAAATAGCCATTCAAGGGGCTTATGATCGGTGACGATTTTAAATTTACGCCCAAACAAATATGGCCTAAAATATTGGGTTGCCCAGATTATTGCCAAGAGTTCTTTTTCTATTGTTGAGTAGTTGATTTCTGATTCACTTAAGGTACGGCTAGCGTATGCTATTGGCAAGTCAGATCCAATTTTTCCTTGTGAAAGTACCGCTCCTAGAGCAAAGTTCGATGCATCACAGGTTAAAATAAACGGCAAAATTTGGATACTGTAAAAGGGGTTCGTTTGTTAAAAGGTTTTTACAAAATTCAAAGCAGTTGATATAGTCTGGATCCGAAATGTTTACAATTGCGTCTTTTTTTAGTCTTTTTGTTAGAGGTTTAGTTAGTTTCGCAAAATCTCTAATACATTTACGGTAGTACCCTAGTAACCCAAGAAATCCTTTGATCTCTTTTTGATTTTTTGGTATTGGAAATTCTTTTATCGCTCGGATCTTGTCAGGATTGGGCTTTACACCATCGGGTGTGACTATATGGCCCAAATATGACACTTCTTTTTGCAAAAATTCCGATTTGTCTAGTTGGACTTTTAAATTGGCTTCTCTAAGTCGATCGAATACTTTCTTTAGTCTGGTTATATGCTCCTGGATGCTGGTGCTAAAAATGATAATATCATCTAAATATACGGCGCATATTTCATTTTGATATCATCGGTGTACATTGTCCATGACCCTCTGGAACGTCGCCGGAGCATTTTTTAGCCCAAACGGCATTCGAAGAAATTCGTAGTGTCCGTTTTCTGTATTAAATGCCGTTTTCTGGATATCTTCTTCTGCGATTTCGATCTGGTGAAATCTAATGTAGGAAAATACTGGCAGCGCCCTAATTTATCCAGCAGGTCGGTTATATTTGGTAGTGGATAGGAGTCGCCTATGCTTTTTGAATTAATATTTCTCAAATCGACGACAATTCTCCATTTTTGGCGTCCAGATGAGTCAGCTTTCTTGGGGACAACCCAAATTGGTGAAGACCAAGCCGAATGGGATGGCCTAATTATATTTTAATCCAGCATGTCCTTGATTTGACGTTGTACCTCCTTTTTGTGTATTTCTGGGTACCTGTATTTTCTGGTGTGTACGGCAATATTATCTGTTGTCCTGATATGGTGTTTAATTTTATTGGTAAATGTTAGTTTATCGCCTTCTTGATAAAAAATATCTGAATATTCCCTTAAAAGCTTAAAAATTGCGTCACGTTCTTCAGAATTCATATGTTCATGCCGAATTCTCGAAAAATCGAATTTAAATTTTTTTAAATTAACATTATTTAAATTTTCATTTTTATTAAAGTTACTTGATATTTCATAATCACAAAAGTCTATGACCTCTATTGGGTTGGAAAAATCAACGGTTTTCTGCTGTTCTGACGAATTTAATATAGAGCAAATGGCGTGACTATTTTCAACCTTCACAATGCGCTCGGGAATTTCAAGATTAACCGATTTCAAGTGGGGTATTATCGCGTTACTGTCTTTTATATTTTTTACTTTGAGTTTGATAACTTGCTCTGACCTTGGTTGCAGTACTATGAAATTTGTATTATGGGTCATCACATTATAATATGAGAGTTTTATTTCAGTTTCTGGAGTACAAAGAATATTTTTATTTAAATCGATCATAGCCTTTAATTTTTTTAAATTATCAATACCAAGTAAACAATCAAAGTAATTATGAAAATCCAAAATATAATATTTTAAATCAAGAGACTTTTTTGTTTTAAATATTTTAGAGCAGGGAATTAGAGTGCTAAAATTTTCAACTGATGAAACGAATCATGTTTTCTACAATTTTTAAAATATTTCATAGCGATATCAGGTTTGACGAAAGATCTTGTGCTACCTGTATCAATAAGGACTTTTAAATTAAATTCAGGAAATATGATATATGGTAATTTGCTTTCGTTATAAGTAAAATTCATCAGTTGGAATTTTGGCAATCTTGTAATGGTGTCAGTGCTACCGAGGCTTGTGACCGAAAAAACTCGTCACTTTCACAGGGCTGTTCAATAATACAATCGGATTGATCGTGTTCGTCATCAATCTCGTAAAATATATTATCATTACTTTGTTCGTCAATGTTATGTAATTCCTCAACAATAATATTTGGGTTATTTCCCTGATTTTTTAAATAATTATTGGTAAGGGGTGGCTTAAAAGTATTCCTCGTTGAAATTGACATTGGTGTGGGTGCTGGGAAAGATCTATTTTGGTTAGGCCTAAAAACGTTTGTGGTGTTTTGTGTGTTTAAATTTGTTTGTGTTGGGTTTTGAGTGTTTTTAAAATTCTGACCAATATTGCTAGGATATTGTAAATTTTGAGTTTGAAAATGTTGCCTAAAATTACTGGCTTGATTTTGATTTTGTAAATGTGTATAATTATTATGACTATAGTTTGTTATCGGTAAATTAAAATTCTTTAGCATATTTGGATATTTAGGCCTATTATTATTAGATTTATTAAACGTTTTTAAACTTTTTTGTTCCGCTGACTGAATTTGAAAATCGTTAACTAACATATTTAAAGCTGTATTTAAATCCTGTGAATGTTTGGTTCTCATTAATGAACCAATTGGATCTTTTAACCCTCTTAATAAAACTCTTAAAGCTAAATTTCGGCAGTATTGAGACAGCACTGGAGATTCTATCACACTTGAATGGGTTGAAATAAATGATATTTGCAAATTTAATAAATTTTGTATTTTATTATAAAACTCGAATGGTGTCTAATTTTCTTGTTTTATTTCTGCCATTTCGATATTTAACGTATAAATATCACGCTTATCAGCATAAGCATTTAGTAATGCGTCTTTTAATTCTTGCCAATTTGTTATTAAACTAGATGAAATATTTATTGCGGCTTCACCTTTTATTTTAGAAATTAAACTTGACATTAAATATTCATTTTGAAAATCAGTTAAATCTAAAGTATTGTAAAATTTATTTACAAGTTTTTCCGAAATATTTAAAAATCTAGGAAGTAGTTCCGTTTTGCCATGAAACTCGGGAACCATGTCTAAGTATTCCTTTTTTTAAGAAAGAAAGGTTGGAGTCGAAGCTCCTGCACTTTCGTTAGGCATATTAAAATTGTTAAACTTACTCTCTTTTTTCCTTATTAAAGTTTTTGCGATGTGCCTTCGCTTTTACTTTTAAAGGAGATCTTGAACGATACTTAAAATTAAAAGAACTTGGTGAGCCAGAATTAATATTCTCTGTATCTGAACATGATGAACTTTCGTATGAGCTATCAGTATTAGACACTCTAAATGACATTAAATGTACTTACGGCAAAACCAGTATCTTGTCCATACGTAGCCCTTCAATGTCCCTTTGAAGTCTCGTCTCTGGATCTGGCTACTTCCGACGTTGATATTCCGTCAACGACGTAGTACTGTTCCGGATCTTCTCGTTGAGCTACTCAATTCACCCAACTGGTTAGAAGCGCGAAAACGACGTAAAAGTCCAAAACCGCACTCCCGAAAACAAAGGTTCACCTCCCAATAAATCGTTAAAACGAACCGTACTTTATGCTAAGAACGTGAGAGAGTCTTAAAAGCCCGACCGCGCCAATAATGTAACGATACTACGGAACTCTGTTTTTAAAAAAAACTTTATTCAAATTAGATATGTCTTATACAGTACAAAGTTAATTCTAGACTAAATAATAAATTTACGTACAATAAAAGCTAAAGCTTATAAAATGCTGAAAATAGGAAAAGGCAAAAAGATGATTCGGCAAGCTGGTTGGTATTGTACAGTTTCTTATAAGTTAAATAGGGATATAATATATAACTTACATCAAATATTTAAGACAAAACATATCTATAAAACTTTTTTAGACAGAAACATGCTTGCTCATGATTTTGCATTCCAGGGGCAAGTGATTATACATTTTAATACCCTCATATATAATTGAGTATTTTGTCGAGGTACTGTTTAGGGTGCATTGGCGTAGGTTAGTAGTATTAAATCTTGTTGAATATAGATTAAGCTTATCACTACTCTTTTATTTTTTTAATAAATTATTGCTACCAGCATCAGTATGAAAATAATAGTTAATGTGAATATTCCCTCTCAACAAATAGCGGTCTGCAGTAGTCTCTAAAGCCTACTACATTCATAAGTATTGCGTACTGCATAGGTCCCAAAATTAAATTCCATATCTTAAGTGGGACTCTAGTAGGGTAAAGTATACACTTTTAGCCACATCTGTACCAACCTCAATGCGGACAACTCTAACAGCATAATAAGCAGAGCCAATTTTCCCCTTCAAAGCAACAATGTATGTATTAAATTTCAATTTTAGGTCAATAAAAACTCTTATAAATATGGAACATTCTCTATTCATTATAGGCTTCCCATGCACTGAGGGATTTGTAGTAATACCCTTAAGTGTCACAATATTCGTTTGGGAAATATTAAAAGAAAGCTTGTTTGCGTCACACCAATTTTTAATAGATTTAATATCATTATTTATTGTTTCTCCCAATGTATTGTTCATTGTTCCTAGCCACAGAATAATAGTGTCATCAGCAAATGACGTAGAGAATCCATAGATACTCATAGACGCTGATGAATATGAGCAACAATAGAACCGATCCTTGAGTAATTCCACGATCGATATTTTACACAGATGAAGTACTGTATTGGCCCTTAACTACCTGTCTTTTATTTGCTAGATATGACTTAAGCCACATCAAAGCACAGCCTCTCTCTCTTTTGCAGAAGGATTAAAAACTGCCAGTACTCTTTCCGTACCGAAAACCAAACTGGTTGTTCTCTAATAAATTGTATTTTCAAGAAATGAAGTCATTCTAGTTTTGAGAATTTTTTCAATTATTTTTTTATTTTTGGAAGCATTGAAATTGGTCGAAAACAGAAAGGATCGTTAGTGTCACCATCCTTAAAAAGAGGTTTTACTAAAGCCGTGCGCAAACTATCAGAGGAAGCTTTCCTGTAAAAAGAAATATTTATGATGGTACAACTCTACAAGTAGAAGAATCTGGAAGGTTCATAAATAACTTGACTGAAATTCTATCAATACCTGCCAAGTGTTAGTTTTTAAGTGAAATTATTATTTTTTGTTTTCGTTTATGTATTTTTATATCTTTACGGTATATGACTTTATATTTATTAAACAAAATTTTCACAAATTCTGAGGAATTATATTTCCTAAGAGTATGGAAAAACCTGATATTCTTTGAAAAAACCTTAAATCTCTTTGTCACCCATTTCTTTTCTTTTTGGTTTTATGAGTTTCAATGGAAAATGCTTTTCAAGTAAACTGTCTAGTTTAGCATTAAATTCATTTAGAGGATCAGATGACTATGATTTATTAAAGTACTTGACAAACTTGTTAAACGGGTTGGACTATCTAATAACATTTGTAAGTTAAACTGTGAATAGAGCGCATATAAACTCTGGGAATAGATACAGTTTCTATCTAAATAATTTATATTGAAATTCGCCGCAACTTTAATCTTCGCTTTAAGAGGCAAACGATTGAGTAATATATTTAATCTATTTAAAAAATTTATGACATAACAGCGAGGAGGTAGGCCTCCTAAATATATAAAATAGAAGTATTTATCTCTTTATTAAATAAAAGTTGGAGTTCGAATTAATTTTCCACTAGCAAATCTTTATAATCAGTAGCATAACTAGAATTTACCTATTAATGCAAATCTTCCTGAATACTTCTGCAGAAAGAGGCTAGCATCACAAGTCTGTCATAAACAAGATTGCAAGGCATATTATGACTATGTGAAAATACGATCAACTTATTAACTTTGTTTCGTACCGAGTTCATGTTTAAAAGAAGACATGACACACTATTCACGATCCATGTTTATTAGGTCTTCCTGTCTTGATTTTTCTAAACAAAAAATCTCGCCAGAATTATTTAATGATACTGGAAGTATCGTCGGCAAACCTTATGGTAATACTGGATAATGTTAAGTTACTAATGAATATTAGAAATAATATTGGTGCAATATTATGGTTGCTTGTAGAGCACCTTTTTTGCTTCGTAAAGGTCATATTCCATTTCCATTTAGGTTTACAGGCATTTTTATTCCAGCCATTATTATTCGTAAGCAATTCCCAAATGATGTAGTTTAGACTTAATAAATGTTGGATTCAGAGTATTAAACGTCCTAGAAAGTTTAAAAAATATTCCCGCAATCTAATTTCTCCCTTATAAACTTTAGCTACTCAACCGCCGCTGATTCGGTAGATTTTCCGGCCTGAAATTCATGTTGGCTGTAATCAAGGAGACTACACTTATTAAGAAACCTCCCAAGTCTCTTAGAGTAGAGCACTTTTTTAACCATCTTGGAAAATATGCTGAGAATCGATATTGGCCTGTAGTTTCCAATAGCTCTTATTAAAAACTTATGAGTTATTTTTTGGTAATTTTTTTATATAGATGGAAATATCCCTAATAGCAAGGCTGTATTATTATAGTAATATTAGATGCCGTAGCAAATGAAACGGTTCAGCCACGGCTTAAGTTAAAATGGTTTTCATATAATCGAGAGGTAATCTTGGCAATTAATGCTCTATCTTTTTATTGATTAAATAATAATTAAATTCATGATTGTAAGTTATTGATAACGAAGTAAACGAGTTTTGAATATAAATTATAGCTGCCAATCGAGGTGCCATGGTGGGCGCGTGTTTACGATGTCATCGTGTGATCTTAGGTTCGAATCCTGATTGTTTATGTTTGTCTCTACAATAAGTTAAATAAACATTCTAAACTGGGCGGCAATCGATAAAACAACTCGAGTCTACCCGCGTAACGTAGTTCACCCAGAGCCCACGTTAAATTGTAGGTCAAAGAAGAAAATAATATATTAGCTGAGTATACAGATAGAAGTTAGCTTAGAAAATTTTAAACTGCATTTTTTCTTTATTTTATCGCAGAGGCCGTAACTTATTCTATTTTAAAATGAATAGTGGTAGCAGTCAATAAACAACTTTGGCTAATAAGTGTATATGTTTTTAATTTCTTGTTTATTAATGCATAAATTTACCCAGTAAAGTCTGCTTACTATCATGTAGAAAGTAACAACCGATATCTGTTTTCAATCAATAAAAACAGGACCAAGCCAGTCATTAGTAATTTGCCGCAACATGGAAAAGGGGGCGGTGAGAAGTAAAAATCTACATTCTTTCGATGTGAATTACCATTTGCCATAAATATACTAAGAAAAACATCAAGCAACATGAAATTTTCCATGACAAGAGTCAAAAAAATGCTTATCGCTACTTGTCTCTGACCACGTACCTTTGCCATATACAGTGTGGCCCAACTTAGGAAATTTTATCTTTTTCTGATTTTGAAATATTTAGAAAATCAAAAAGTTGCATTTTTGAAAAAGGGCTACATTTTTTATTTCAACATATTTTTAAAATCTGTAAGAACATTATAAGAACAACTTTTTAAGGACAATGCATTTAGTTTTTATTTTCGACGTTTCGGTTCCGAGATTCTATCCTCAACTTCTTTTTTTCTTATGGCGGACATTTTGTTTCCTTGCCAAATTAAAAAGATCTTTTTTTCTCTTCAAAATGAGGTATAACATTTTTTGAAAATATTTTATGTTTACGTCAAAAAATTAAATAGTTTATTTTTCGCTGAGTTGGCCATGACTTTCAATGGCATTTTGTCGTACACACAATTATTATTAACTTACTAACTTGCTAACTTATACTTTTGCATAATTAAAAAAAATAACTAAATAAAACAACTTAACTACTTGTAACAATAATATTAAATTAAACTACTCAGAATGATGGTCATTTTTATTAAAACATTTTTCACATTTCTTTAAAACACACGCGCAGGGTGTTTCTTTTTATATTATTTAAGACATTCCGAATCCTGTCCTCTAGTTGTTCGAGAGTCGCAGAAAGTTCAAACTCGGAAACTTCATTTTTAACATATCCCCAAAGATAAAAATCCAGGGGTGTAATATCTTTTGAGATACAGGGCATTTTTGAAAATTTTGCATTTTGGGACCCCCATTTTACCCCCAAGTTTATCTTTAAAGTTTCACAAAACCTTTAAAGATAAACTTTCACAAAAACTTTATCTTTAAAATTTTTGTGAAAGTAAAAACTCATTCTTATAGATTTTTTCCGTAGAATCGAGAGGTGTAAATATATTTTTTTGATTAATGGTTTTTGAGGTATAACCCAAACTTATGTTTTTTTAAACGAAATATACTATATTTATGTTATATTTATAGTAACAATTTTCTAAATTTAAAAGATTAAATTCATAATTAGGCCATGGCTATTTATAACCAGAAACAAAAAAAATTAAAAATAAATAAATAAATGTCAACTATCTTCGGGTTTTTATTGACATTTCTCTGTTTTTAATTGAGTTTATGCTCCAACACCCATTTATTTTCTTTATTTGTGAATTTTGCCAAAAAATAGCAGCATTTGAAAATTATGAAAAATATGATATGCTGGTATGTTTTATACAAAGCAATGAAAATGCTGCTTCGGAAAAAAGCTTCGGAACTATATTTCCATAGATAAGTTAGAAGCCGTTATATGACTATCTACCAATTTCTAATGTTGTACTTTTATGCTTGTTAGATATCTAGAGAAAGGGGCAACCGATTTTTGGTATTTATTTGCTCGTTTAAAGAACAATTTACTTGGGCACGGATCTTTTGTTCAGTCGCGTCCTAAAGCATACAATAAAGAAAATGGGGAAGAAAAAGGAATATATGTTTTATGACAGCTTGTAGATGCCGGACGCTATTTTGCCAATGGTATTTATAGCAAATTGATGCCAACAACTTATTTGGCAGACTCGTAATGTGGTCTGATGAATGCTTTTTTTCAAGTGCGGGCATTTTTAACCGACATAATACTCGAAACTGGCATGCAGAAAATAGACATTTAATATTTGAAAGGGCACAACAAGGACGCTTTGGAGTTGGAGTGTCTTGTTTTATTTTGGGAAAACAAATAGTATATCAAATTTTTGAAGAGGGTCTTACAGCATGTAGGCACCTAGACATACTTGAGGAAGTTATTCCAGAACATCTGGAAAATATCCCTCTAGCCCAATATAACACTGTCTACTTACAACAAGATGGTGCTTCAAGTCATAACTCTGGGCTAGTAAGGGCATTTCTTGAAAATAACTTTGCTCAGAGGTGGATAGGTACCAACGGACCTGTTAAATGACCTACAGGGTCCCCCGATCAATTTTAGATTTTTTATGGGGGTATATTCAAAATCAAGTATATAAAAGACAATGCAATAATCTAATAGAACGTCAAGATGCAATTCATTAAGCATTTTAAAATCAGAGAAGGGGACAAATTGTTATTTTGAATGCTATTCAAAGTATTACAAAGATGTCCCAATTTTTTATTAGAGAAGAAGGTGGTCATTTTGAATATCTCTTGTAAAAATTATGTTTTGTTATATGGTTGTTTTCTTTTAGTGTTTACTAAATTTATATATTTGTTTTTTATGTTCTTTTATTACAAAACAAAAAAGAATGATGCAATTCCCCATTCTTAATTTGTAATTTTTTATTTGTCTATTATTGTCATTCAGGGCCTACTATAAAATTATGCATTTAGTTTAGAAAATTGATATTTGCGTATTTTGGAAAATAAGTCTATACTGTTATATATTTTTGAAAAGGTAAAAAAAGGCGAATTTTATGAACTATAAATATATAGGGTATTCCGTTTAAAAAAACACAAGTTTGGGTTATAGCTCAAAAACTATTAATCAAAAAAAATATATATTTACAGCACTAGATTCTACGAAAAAATTTACAAGAATGAGTTTTTACTTTTACAAAAACTTTAAAAATAACGGAGATACGAGGAGAGTCCCAAAATGCAAAAATTTCAAAAACGCCCTGTATCTTAAAAAATAAAAGGCCTATGAAAAGTTTGTTAACAGCATGTTTAGTTTTACAAAAAAGCAAACGCAAATACGCAACTCTCTATCTCTAAAAATAACGTAGATATCCCACAAAAGTACCCAATATGGGACACCCTGTACATACCACACCATACATTAAATCCAAATCTTACTTGTAGCCTACGTTCAGCCACTTCACGAGGATTCTCAGTAGCCTAAAAATGACGATTATGCCTGTTGAATACTCCGCAGTTGCTAAAAACGTCTCGTCAGTCCAAATAATTTTCCTGCTGAAATTAGGTATTTCTTGACATTGCTTTACAAACCAGTTTGAAAATTCTAATCGTCTTGGATAGTCTGCATCTCGTTAACCTTAAACAATAGTAGGCTTATATGGACGATATTTATTTTTCTTAAGGACTCTTTTAATGGAGGTATTCATATCAGTTGCAGCTTTTCAGGTCGATGTTTTCTAGTTCACATTAAAATGGTCTAAAAATGTTTCGATTGTGAGTTTCAATGTCCCTTTGATAATTTTCTAGCGTTGGTAATTTAAAACTTCTTTAAGTTCTAAGGTTTATGACAAGCCTCGTGAATAGTCTTGCACCTGGCTGTTGTCTTTCAAGATACAGTTCCAAGTATCTGGCTACTGCAAGATTTCCATTCCTATTACATGTAATATAACATTCCAATATATCAAATTTTTCTTCACTGGGATGGTCATTTCTGAAAATTAAAAATTTAAACAAAACTCACTAAATACAAACGAAAACAACTAGATACGGAAAAACTATTTTGTGATGTTGGGAAAAGGTTCATCGTAAATCGAAGGCGTTAGAGTGGTTTTTACTATACATTTATTAGCATCTGACTTACAACTGCCTTACGTCTACAATAATCCTAAACTAGTAACCTTAACTACGCATCGGATACGTGCTGGTTTTTATGTAATAAGCATAATATAAATTATAATTATATTGGTGTTGCCTTGACAATCTAGAACACCATACTAACCTGCATACCTTGGACTACATTCCTTAATTAAAGATTAAACAATAACTATGTCATACATATTACACCTCAAATCAAATTTTTCCCCCATGATTTCGACTGTTTCCAGACAATCAGAATTGCCTTCCTCTGAATATGGATTAAAATTATGTGAACTACTTTCTGCCTTTTTTGTTTATTCAGCTAGAGCCGTTTTTAATCTACTTTATAATATTTTATCGATGGCGGAAAAATAAGACTCGATACCCTCAATATATTTTTTAGCCTCAGAAATTACCTTTTCTTTATGATTAACACTATTAAATTTATCTTTTATGTTCACAAATTCTATACTAAAATGATTAACTGTGTCTAACTTACCCCTATTATATTTAACATTATCACGCCTATCTAATGGATCCTTATTCAAGTTCCTATAAAATAATTTAAGCTCATCCAAAAGATACCTCAGCTCCTGGGTCTCCATGCATCTCTCATCCCTCGGTGCGTATTAGCGGCTTTTTGCCTCACTAATGCTTTCCCACGATGCCGGCTCCGGTATGATACAACCAGTTGAAGTTCGCATGTTGTGACCACTCTTCGGAATCGATCTAATGTCGTCAAAAGGGTACTTATACACGCTCTTGGCTTAGAGCTATTTGTCTCTGGATCTTCTGCTTTAAAAATTTATTATATCTGTTCCAGCAAAAATAAATTATGACAAAAAACGGCAATATCAGCACTCCTCGGCCTAAAATAACTTTGAGTGACCATGACGCGGCTTTTGCGATACTGGGGTTGTTGGTTGGGCTTCCACTGTTACCCGCTTGGGCAATAATTACCTCTTCTTTTGAATATTCGGTTCCCATGATATCCACCAAATATCTTCTTCGGCACTAACACTTATACACTTTTAACTTAATTTACAATCAATCAATCAATCAATGCTTTATTGTCAAGAAATTGTTACAATTTGTGGACAAAGCTGTAAAACAAAAAAGACACAAAAATACAAACAAAACACAATTAAAGAAAAGAAAAACAAAACAAAATAATAAAAAAAAAATAAATAAATAAATAGAATAGAATAGAATATCTACAATATATACAGATTAATACAATTTAAAAATTGTAAGTAGTCAAAAATATTATTATAAAATATACAATTTAATGTATACAGTGTCAAAAAAAAAATCAATTAAAAAATCTGTCTATGTTAAAACAAAATGTAAAAAATGTTTAAAAAAGTAAAAAATTATAAAAAATCCTAAAATAGCTACACAAAGCAGTATACCTAAACATGTACAGATAGTAAAAAATACATAGTTAGCTATTGCGAAATTTCAAAAAAAAAGATTACAAAAAAAAATCGTTAACTGTGTAAAAAGCTCTCTTCAGTAAGAATGCTTTTAATGCTTTACGAAATGCAAAAAAAGATGTGATGGATTTAATTTCCAATGGCAGATGATTGTACATTTTTTTTGCATTATATAATATGGAACTTTTGACCAACTCTGAATGTGGGGTAGGCAGGTATAGATCATGTTCCGTGTTTCTAAGTGGATAACTATGAGAAGGCCTATCAGATGCTGAACCGTGTTTGCGTATAAGACAAACGGACTCAAATATGAATAAGGATGGAAGAGTTAATTTTTGAAATTTTTTGAAGAAATGCTGGCAATGACTTCTGTATTTAAGTCTCAGTGTATAACGTAAAGCTCTCTTTTGTAGTCTAAAAATACGGTCAAATTCAGTTGCACTACATGTACCCCAGAATGGAAGGGCGTATCGAAGGTGCGATTCAAAAAGGGCAAAATAAACTGTTCTAGAAGTAGACAGGCTAAGCTCCTTAGAAATTGATATTAACGCAAAACAAGCGAAACTTAATTTTCTTGATAAAGAGTCAATATGTGTATCCCATTTTAACGAGTTGTCAAAAGTTAGCCCTAAAAACTTTACAGAATCAACTTCGCCAATTGTTGCATTACCAAGTACAAATGATTGCAAGGTATTTTTATAGGACAACATTTTAGTTTTGGAAATGTTGAGACAAAGGAGATTAGAGTCGCACCATGATTTGATAGTAGTTAAATCACTTGATACGGTTCTATGAAGTGTAGAAATATCCGGATTACTCCAGGTAAAACTGGTATTATCAGCAAATAGACAGACTTTACCGTTAATATTTAGATTAGCAATGTCATTGATGAAGATAAGAAACAAAATAGGGCCAAGTACGGAACATTGAGGCACTCCACTTTGTATTGGCTTGCAAGAAGACAGAAAAATCACAGAAAATTGTTGCTGTAGGGTGTTGGTTGTTTAAGCTAGAGTATACATTATTAAAAAGAGAAAACATAGCATCATTTGTGCATTTGTTATTTAAAAATCCAAATTGATGGGAAGTAAGTGTTTTATATTTTAGCAAATATGATAGAAGTCTTTTTTTAACCTTCTTTTTAACCTTTTATATCTTTCAATAATTTTTGAAAGTGTGGGAAGAAGAGCGATAGGGCGATAGTTGGAAGACTGTTCTTTGTCCCTCCTTTATGTAGTGGAAATATTATCGCCATCTTAAGGCAGTTAGGAAAAACACCTTTTTGAAAAGACTGATTAATTAGAGTAATAAGATGACATAATGTACATTCGGGCAGATTTGAAAACATTTTGAGAGTAAGTCCATCAATTCCAGAAGAGCCTTTGTTTTTGATTTCCCTAATTGAACTGCAAAGCTCTGGTAACACTACGGGCGTAAAGAAAAAACTGTGGAAATTGTCATTTGCAATGGGAAGATATAAAAGTGGATCGTGGGAACGAGTTATAGACTATGGTACTCATTAAATAATTTGCCACATTCACAAAATAATCATTAAGGTTCTCAGATAAAGTGGAGATGTGGGACCATGTTTCCTTAGCCACATTTTTAGATTTAGCCAGTCTCCTATTATAGTAAATGTCCTTGGCGGCTTTTAAAGTTCTCTGATAAATCTTTTTGTAAAGTCTTACGTATTCATGAAAAAAAGCGCTATCTGAAAATTTCTTAAGATGAGATAATAAGCGCATTTTCTTAGCAGATATACGCAAGCCTTGGGTAGACCAGAGGTTATGTTGCTTCTTTTTAAGAGGTCTCAAAGGAAAGGATTTGTGACAAAGACTAGATAGCGTTTTTATAAATCTAGAGAATTCTGAAACAACGTCGTCAGAGAGAATATTTCAGTCAGTTGATTGACAAAAGTGCCTGAAATGTAAAAAAATTTTATCCGAGAAAATACGGCCTAATTTGCGTGGAACATTTTTAGTTTTAGATTTAGTTATGGAAATTCCCTTTAATTTTTTTAAATTAAAAGGACATTTTCACTGAAAATGTCCTTTTAATAATAATATTATAGGTACACTATCTAAAAGTAACCAAAGAGCGCAGTTACCAAATTCCCTTAATGAGACAATATTTCCGGGCGAAATTTACAGCGTTGCCGTCCTGTAAAATTTGGCGATTTAAAAAATCTAAACTAAAAATAATAATGATTATTAGTGATTAGTGTAAATATAGTACAAAATGGATTTGAATATTAAACGAATCTCACTCTTTCTTTTGCTCTATAATAAAGAATGCCATTGGGTTTCTACTTACTATAATAATTTATTATATCACCATCACTCAATTTTCTTAATAATTGATAATTTTCTTCTGTTGAAATTAAGTAATCACTGGCAACGTGAAATACTAAGCATGTTTATCAACAAAATATCCCATTTGCCTCTTGTGTAGATGTTGCGCTCAATCTCAACCACCAAATGTTCATTCTAGTGTATATAATGTTCTAAGGAAATTACCATTAGACATAAAAAAGTTTTGTTTCAGGATAATTGTTAAAAGTCTGATTTATTTTAAAAGGTATATATTAACAAAATATGTTCACTTAATAAGATGCTTAGAAAAAGGTTTTTACCATATAAGGAACTTAAAAATGCAATATCTGGATCGGCATGTCTTTAAGAGGGTAAGCAAAGTCTATAAATTCTATAGAGTTTCTGACTAAGTAGAAGCTAAAAAAGTCGATATTATGTTTTGAAACATAGCTAATCATGAAGAAAGTCTATGACAAGGAAAATTGATAAAAAAAGCATTCGGTCTAATAGGATATTTATACTTTTGGGAGACCATTAAGAATAGAAGTTTTAAGATGCATGGGATATAGTTTGGACTTCGTAGTATTAAAGAATTCTAAAGTGATTAAAGAATCATTGAGGACTTTCTTAAACTTAGAAAATAAATTATTGGTAGGGTCTCCATTCATGAGTTAAATTGACGAACTCTATGACTTTATTATTATGATCTGTCCTCCGTAACACTATCAAACAAGAGCCTTTGTTAGATATGGCCAATATTAAATCGGTATCTTTATTTTTTAGTTTCAGTGACTTATGGTGAGCAGCGTTATGTTTGAATTTATTTATACAGTGTGTCCAAATAGTCTGGAAAAATACTTTTTACAGGTAAACGAATTACCTGGTTGAAAAACGCTCAGGCACGTTAATTCTCTTCAATTTTTTTGCATGTTTTCGGATTTCTGAAAAATATACACAGGGTGCGTCAAGAAGACTGGGCGTCTATCAACTTTATTATTTTAAATGGAACAACCCACACATCCTATACCAATATTAAACTGTTCTCGAACTATCAACAATTGAAAATCAAAATTTTTAATAACTTTACCAGACTGTAAAATCAAAATAATTTAATGTGGAGAAATATGGGTCGCACTTTCCTAGTTTAGTAGTCTTAGTTTTTGTTAGGTGCGTGATTATATAAATTTTACTTTTTCGCCTAAGTCCTCCAAACGTCTGCCCTTTAAAGTATTTTTTGAAGCCATTTGAAAGTTAGAGTATTTGTCACTAAACCTGAAAATATACAAGACTTAAAACAACGCATAATAAATGAAACTGGCCAAGTTACACAAGAAATGTTATTGACAAATTCTATTTCAACCTTGCGTATTGTCAAGAAGTGCAAGAAAAGCATTTTGAACATTTATTTAAATAGTTTTGCTTTGTACCAGAATTTCTAACACATTGTAAAACTTCCAAGCTTCTTTCATCATTTGTTGAGGATTTTGGCTGACCAGATCTAGTCCTTTCTTTAATGCTGCCAGTTGCGTCGTACCTCTTTACTATTTTTTGAGCCGTTGATTAAGTAATTGGACTTCGATTTGGAAATAAATCAATTTATAAATTGGCGACCTCTTCGTATGGTCTAACACGATCTCCATAACCGCTTAACCTTAATGATGTAATTTTTTCTCTTTTATTTAATTAAGCCGTTTCAGGCAATATTGAACTTAACAAAGACGTCAAATCTATTAGTCAAAGTGTCCTATCTACCATCTGTGATACAAAAAAGTACCGAGAGTTAAATAATTTATATTTTATAGCATGGTAAAGTTTTTAAAAATTCTGATTTTTAATTGTTAATATTTTGAAAACAGTTCAAGATTGGTATAGGGTGTAACGCATGAAATATGTTTAGAATTTATTATAGAATCCAAAAATGCATTAATAAATGGAGTAGTCTTTATTTAAAATAATAAAGTTGACCACATTCTTCTTTATTCACCCTATATATTTTTCAGAAATCTGAAAACATGCAAAAAAATTAAAGAGAATTTAACAAAGTGTTAACACTGCTTCATGGTCTGAGAAACCTGAGCTTAAGACAGTACAATCGACGAAATCTGGCTCAAAGGAAGATACGATATAATCTATTATACTAGAGTTGGTTTAAGTTACTCTGGAAGGTGATTTAATGTGCATGATTAAGCCAAAAGAGTCGAAAATGGACTGGAGAGATTCTTGAGCAGCACAGACACTGAAAAAATCAATGTTTAGGTCGACACATAAAATGAGTTTGCTTTTTAACGGCAGAGACTCAAGCAAGCTTAGTAATTTTTGGAAAAAAACATTTACGTCAGCCTCAAGTGTTTTATAAATACAAACAACGTAAAGATTAAAATTATTATTGTAGACAATGGAAAATTCAAATATTTTTTCAGAAACTAAATTATCGAACATGGTTACCATTGAAAAGTCGTTGCTAGTAGATAATATTACAGTACCTCCATGAGTTAGATTTGTCCTATCAAATCTGGCAACTGTAAAGTAATTATCCACCATCACAGGCTCACCAACATGCAACCAATGTTCAGTTATGGCAACGATTTCCGGAAAATGAAGCTCTTCTAGTAAAAGAAATAAATCATTAGTTTTATGTCTTAAGGACTGAATATTTAGAGAGAAAATACTAGGCTTGCCATTGTCCAGTATTTCAGAGGGTGCTTGATTCTCTGTTCGCGTCAAGTCATTTAAACATTTTTATTCCTGGAGCAGAGATCCACCAGAATAATAATTGCTATGACTCTCTCTGATTTTTTGAAGGCGTAGCAGCTTTTCTGATGAGAAGAAGGACCTGAAGGCTGACAGATCTGCTTCAACTTCAGTTGGACCAATACCATAGGCATCATGGTACCGAAAGTAGAGAGTCCACGTCACCAGAAAGTCCCTCTGATGCAAGTGCCAATCGGATGCTGGTGTTGGTATGTCCTTCAAAACACGCACTGGAGGGTTGATCGTGCAGATAGGCAAGGAATAGCCTAAGAGGTTTTAAGATGGAAGGGTCTCTCAGTCTGGTCAATAAATAGCAACCATCAGTCGCATCTGAGTCTCTTGATAGTCGCACTATTGGTGGAGTCAATAAGTCCATATGTGCTGCTTTATTCGCCACTGAATTATTATCGATGACAAAATCAACCTCTAATAATTCTGTGGCAAGGGATTTAGAGGCAGCAATGGCCTCCCTATCAGAACTAATTTTCAAAGATTGAACCTCTTTGGATATTGTAGCAGATGTTGATGGAACTGAGCGATGTGGCAGGTTATGGCTGTCTGGAGAGTGAGGCTTAGACTTAGACTGGGAAGGCTTAGATTTGGGCGAGGTGGTACTATTTATTTGGACTGGTACTTTAGAGGTTTCCAAACATGAATTTATGAGAGTGCCCGGTGGCCACATACTAATATCCTTTAGACGCTTTAAGTGATTTAAGTTCTGCACACCAATTTTGAAGTCGGAATGTGCAATGTCCTTAGTTTTTAGCGTTGGGAAACATCGGATAAAGTCCGTCGTTCCCAGTTTTTCTTTGATGAAGTGTGCAAGCTGATTTCCGGTAAACGGTGGTGGGATATTTGATACAACCACGTAATGCCATTCATCTTTGTTCATTGTGTTGTCCTTCGGTGACGTCGGAACCTCCGGGTCTGGTTTTTCTGTATGATCAGTCGGGCACTTATTACTTATTATTTACCATTACATATTATTTACTTTTACTTATTATTTACCACTACTATAATAACGCCAACTGGCAGGGTCGCCCTGTGATGTTGGGAAAAGGTTCATCGTAAATCGAAGGCGTTAGAGTGGTTTTTACTATAAATTTATTAGCATCTGACTTCCTAAAATAGTAACCTTAATTACGCATCGTCTACGTGCTGTTTTTTATATAATAAGCATAATATAAATTATACATATATTGGTGTTGCCTTGACAATCTAGAACTCCATACTAACCTGCATACCTTGGACCACATTTCTTAATTAAAGATTAAACAATAATTATGTCATACATATTGCACCTCAATTTAACACTTACAAGAATAAGAACAAAACATTAATAGGATAAGAACTACTAAACAAGATAAAAAATTAAACCAAATAAATAATATTCTGCAGTATTTTCAGTAAATAACGCTAAGTCATTAAACAATATTACATTAAATATTTAAATTAAGAATGAAATATATTCGTAAAGTGTTATACATAATTTTAAAAGAAAAAAAAGATCTTTTCAATTAAGCAAGAAAACAAAATGGCCGCCATAAGAAACAAAGAAGTTGAGAATGGAATCTCAGAACCAAAACGTTGAAAACAAAAACTGAATTTAGGCATGCGTTGTCCTTAAAAAGTTGTCCCAATAATGTTTTTACAGATTTTAAAAATACGTTCAAATAAAAAAAAACAGCCCTTTTTTCAAAAATGCAACTTTTTGATTTTTTCCAAATATTTTAAAATCGGAAAAAGATAAAATCTTTCCAAAAGCGGTACTAAATTGGTAACTAAATGCTCTACAACTCTCTCCATTTAACCAATTTTCTATCTCTTAAGTTTCCAAGATACCCATACATGTGCACCCAATTTGGGCCACACTGTATATACGAAGCGTAGTGAGCAAATTTTTTATTGATTTTTAATATGTTAAGTGTAATTTATTGTTTTAATATTTAAATTATTTAAATTATACTGATGAGTTATTAAAATATATTCAATTCTTGTCCAAAATACCAGCCCAATTATCAATTTTTTGAGAATACTGAGTACAGAATCAGCAACTTTTGTGCTTATTTTTTCGAAAATAATATAAATATTTCCTATTTATTAGAAAAAAAGATTAATCAAAAAATATGATATTTCGTAAAAAAAAATAATTTTCATTTGCTTTATTCATCATGGTTTCATACAAAATTCCATTTTTCGCCACTAGTCTTTTAGAAATCCCTCATGAGTTTCAAAATATTTGGAACCTTTTATTTTTTAATACTAATAACAGTTTTATGGTTACTAAATATACTTAAGATACTGAATAATATCCTATGGAAGACTTCTACTTGTTCAGGTTTAATCCACTTTTCAGGCACTACAATTCTTTCCAGTCGTTTTTGCTCCTTTCGGATCCTCCTTTTGGATCCTTTTGATAGAAGGTGCTTGCACTCAAGTGTCGCATTCATGACAATTTAGAAGACAAGCTGATGTCTCAAAATTTAAAACCACATTTAGAATTGTTTTTTTTGAAAGGAATGGGTCTATTTTCATTTGTAATTGAAAACAAATCCCTACATTGTACTGCCGAATTGCCTCCATAAAGCCATTTAATAATTTTAACTCTTTCGGAAGAAGTAAAAATAATCATAATAAGTTGAGAAAAAAATACCTAGCAGACGACCGGAGGCGGTCGCGCATCGACAAGATGAAGCGGTGTTACCATTATTTTGGACAATGCGTAATCTTCATTTTCCCAACCTGTATAGACTTTGGTAATGTGATATAATATCTTATGTGTTTTATCATAATTTACTAATGTTAATGCTCGCTGGTAAGTGCCCTTACTTCATTTTATGTAATATTTGATCGAAATGAAATGAGAGTAATTTTTGGACAAAAAAGAAAATAAATGATATGACCTTCATTACATAATTACATAACGAAAAAATTATAATAATAAAAGTAAAATAAAATAATTTTACGCTTTATTTTAGAAGCCAATAACCAAAAATATAAATTTATTGGAAATACATCAAAGAAGAATCAAGAGAAAACATGAATGAAAACTATATATTTTTTTTATATTAACAATATAAAGACGGTCCTGGATGGAATCAAGTAAACTAATAATAAATAAGCTTCCAATTAAGTATCAATTTCAATAGCATTAATTGAAATTAAAGTATTATACTTATCGGGACAAGTGAGTGGGCGATATTCCCTGCATATTTTATTAGTATTCAGTTCTAGAAAGTCTTCATTTATGTTATTTGCTAATGTATAGAAATTTGCGAAAGATATTATGATTATTATGTACGGAGTTTTCTGACTAATTCTAAATACTGATAAATGCATAATCAATAGTACAGCACCGTATTTAAGCTGCAGTAGCAATTTATTACAGGGCTTTCTATAAAATGAATTAATGATCAAGAAATGAAAATTAATTTTACTTTATCTAACCAGGATCGATATAATTGCTAATGCGTAGAAAATAAAACAAGAAATACGGTAGATTAGATTTAAGTTTCTTGAGGAAATAAACGCACTTTCAATAGAATGTGTGTCTGTTAGGATGAAGTAATAGTCTCTTCTTTTTGTCCAATGCAAAAGTAAAAGAGTTTAATATTATCATTTACTATTTAAAGAGTTTTCCTGAGAAGACCTTCAAAAGTTTTCGATCTTATTACGAGTAAACTCGAAGTAAATTGTCAGTTTTCTAAACTAAGGGATATTTATAGATGCGGCAAAACAATCGAATATCAATTGAGCTCTATCTCATTAGCTTAACCTTAAGATCTCTTAACCTACGCCAAAGAGACAGAGAAGAACTATGCATATTATCATAGCTCAAGCATATTTAAAGATTGACAAAAACAACAGATGCTAAGATATCGATAACCCTAGCAACAGAAAATAATTCACTTGATCTGTCAGAAGTAAAAATAAAACTCCTTTAACCACTAATAGATCCAGTACAACTGAAATTTCCAAATTGTCCATTAAGCGAAAACTAAATGAAGAAATCTTGTATTAGAATAATGACAATATAATGATATGAACTTTAAAGTCGGGTGCTATATTTTTTAACTTTCTTTGGTATTTAATAATAATTCATGAAATGTAATTTTAAACTAGACCATAAATTTATGTCGTAATTACGAAAAAAGTTTGATTTTAATAAAAGTTTTACTTATACGTTTATTTAAAATAAATCATTATTATTTATTATATCCCTCAAAACATTTCAAAAAGCAGCCATTTTATTAAAATTGTTAAATACAGACTTGGTCAAACAATAAAATTCAATAGAATTCTAGGTATTGGTACCATAGCGATGAGCTAGCCTAAGATCCTTTTCCTAATTAGTTATGGGAGTTTTTTAAATCAAACACAGGATTTTTTACAAAAGAACTGATTTATACATAGTAAAATTAAATTTATTTTCAAAAACTTAAGTTATTAAATTAAAAAACTCACTTAATCCGAGTCTGATTCTGTATCACTCTCACTTGCTGTAGGTTCTGGGACGGTATTTCTCTTTTGTTGCTCAACTGGTAGAGCCTGGTACCAACTGTGATATTCTGGAGGAATATCGTTTTGAGTACGAATCTTCAAAAGACAATTTTTTTTCTTCTCAGAAATACTTAACTGTGCCTTGTATAATTTTGGAATAATGTTGGGAATCGCATTTAAGCGACCTCGTCGAATCACGTTAATCCTTTTAAATTCTATTTCGCTATAGTTATATTTAAAGAGAATTTGGCCCGGATTTTTTTTTCTGGTAACGCATAACTTTTATTTTCAGCTATGATACCTTATCTCCGTTTTCATCTTTTAATCTATTTTTAAAAAAAGAACTTGCCAATGATTTTAAATCAAGAAAATCTGGAAACCTTAGCTTCTTACATCGATAAGGCTCACTCTTTTTATTTCTAAGTCGCTTAGAATGAGCCAATCGGAACACATTAATAGTAAATCATTCATAGTGAATATAGCAACATGTTTCCTGCCAGACTCAATAGCACCACCGAACAATAACAAGACTAGAAGGTTCACTTAACGTTCCGCCTCTTCTTATGCCTATCTCACTCAAATATCGGATGCTACTCTTTTTAAGTCTCTCGAAGTCGCTCCCGGGCGAAATGCATATACCGGCTGTCTGATATAGCATATTTATAGTAGTATAACAGTTGTCTCACAGAGCAGCTATTTGTAGGTAGAACTATACTGTGCTAGAACGTTATAGCGATTGTTTTGCGATTTGGTTTTATTAGGGATTTTATTAAGGATTCTGATAAAATGCCACGAATGTGTTGTGTTAATGGATGTCTGACTAGAGAAGGGACAGAAATATTATTGTTTCGGTGGCCCAGGGATGAACATAGGTAAGAATTTATAGAATCGTTTTAGTATAATCGTATATAATCGTATAGTTTTGAATGATAATTTTTTTAATATTTATATTTTATTAGAGGGTAATAATATTATTAAAATGATAAACAATAATAATAATAATAATAATTTTTTTCATATTCATCAGTATAAAAGAAATTGTAAATGATATTTCTAGATGTCAACTTTGGAAGCAGGCTTTGGGATATGTTAATAATCATAGGTATGCCAATATGACTCCGGTATACCGTAAGAACAAATCTGCTGTATAACGCTGTCCCGTCAAAAATTTATGGCAAAATAGCGGAGAAACTAGTAAGTGTGTTCATTTTTTATACAGATAAATTTACTTTGATTTATTTGATGAATTGTAACAATTTGTTATAAAACATTATTGTTAAGATAAAATAGGAAAATTAATGTCTCAGGTGAGGCTAGAAGATTAAAAGAAACAAAAGCAACACAAACAAGTGTAGAACAAGTATTATTCTGCAATGAAACAGATTAAGATTACTGTTAATGTCGTTTTTCTTATTTTTTAGTTATATGTATGCATGTAATGTATAATATAATAATTTAGGATATGTTATAATTATGATCTTCAATCAATTAAACAGTTTAAGATATTTTCTTTTTTATTTAAATACCTACAACTAAAACAGAATGGGTCACAATAATATTAATTACATAGTTTGATTGTTTTGAAACACCCCGGTAAGTGAACCTTTATTTTATTTTGATGGCCAACTGTCTGCATTACCCTCGTACAAGCCGACACAGCTGAACACTTGCGTGGTTTTTTTGCGATCAGCGGCTCGTATTTGAGAGCGCTACTTCAAACAGCCGACCGAGAGTAAGACTTCTAGTCTTGTTATTGTTCGGTGATAGCACTATGCATAGAGTCTACTTCCATGTAAGAGTGGCCTTTCTCCAAATTTTGTTGTATGGTATGTAAATGCGTATTTTGAACTAAGTACAAAAATAAAGCGGCTATGTACTGATTGCGGTTTTGACCGCTGCAAGTATCTGAATACATGCTGATCTCTGTTACGTCTTTTGGAATTGTTCTACCCACTCAAATAATGCAGTTCCGATTTCGGAACTCCCTCGTTGACCGTTAGCCTCCGTCCACGCGTAGCATTATGCATTATTTGGTGTCGCTGCTTCATAGACAGTCAAGTTAACAGCACATAATTTCATACTGTAATAAAACTGGGATATCACGTGATGCTAGTAAAATGCTTATCATTAGAGGATCCTACCTTATCCTGCATCTTGGCAGCATTTGCTTCATCGCGCCGACGTATGTGTTCTTGATAATCCTCAATGGTTATGAGTTTATTTTTGTATTGTTCACAAGTGGAACATTAATCTTTTTTAGGCTTGAAAAAAGCCAATTTATATTTACTGCAAAAAATACGTTGCTTCAGAGACCTTTGGTTTGTTATTGCTGTTACATGCTTCTATGTATAACTGATTCATTTTTGTAATTGATAGGCTAGGGTCCAAGTACTTCCGGTTATTAGATTTTCTGCAATAATGGGATTCAAGGGTAGGGAAACTTTCGATGTGGCTTTTAACTTTTTCTTCTAGCTCCTGGGAAGTTTTATTACCTGGTGCCTTACAACTACGTTGATCTGGTAAGTTAAATAAGCCATGCTCATTTACTCCAGCAAAGGCATGGTCAACGGGCCCGTGACTAATGCTTAGAGTGTTTTGCAAACACGGATTTTGTGAGCCTCTATTAAAAAAAAATATAATAATAATAATAATAATAATAATAATAATAATAATAATATGTCTTTATTAAAAAAAAAAAGCAATATTAATCTTACAATATTACTTAATACTACATTGCCAAGAAGGCGAAGATTAGCTTAAAGCTACTCTTTAACTCTTAACCTTCCTAACATTCACAGTTTAAATGGAGAAAACGAGAAAAAAAAACAAAAAAAGAAACAAGTATATATAAAGTATTTATCTTCTAGAACACTAGACTATATTTTGGATTGATTTAAAAACAAAAGTTTATAATATTTCCTATACACATTTAACGAAGTATTAAATATTGGTTTATAAGTATTAAAGAACTTAACGGCATTATAAGTAAAAGATCGCTCGAATAGAGCCGTGGAATGGTGCGGCATGGTCAAGATATTTTATCTAATATTTCGAGTGTGAACATGGTTTCTTGGTATTAACTTTTCAAAAAGATATTCAGGTCTTTGACTAACATATAATCGATAAAGAAAAGTAGAAGTGAAGAATTTGAATAGGTAAGGTAGTGTTAACCACCTCAACTGAAGTATAGAGTCTGATACATGATCAAACTTTCCGAGGTTAAAAATAAATCTACAGCAAGTATTCTGCACGCGTTGCAGGCGGTAACGATTTATTTGGTCTAAGCAAGGATAATAAACTATAAGGCAGTAATTTATAATAGATAAAACAAGAGCCACTACAAGTTTTTTCCTAGTTTTAAAATTTAAAATGTGTTTATTGGTATAAAGCATACGCATGCTTACGCATATTGTTATTTACATAACACCTTTGCAGAAGAGTATTAACATGTTCCTTAAACCTTAAAGAATTGTCTATTGTAGGTCCCAGAACCTTCACAGTATCAGAGAACAAAATAGTTTCGTTATCCAATTGAATGTGAACAGTTTCCATTATATTTTTATGTGATCCTCGGTTTGAAAACAAAACCATTTTTGTTTTATTAGGATTAATGACAAGGTTATGCTCTTTTGAAAATTGATTTATTACGTTCAGATTAGCGTTAATAGTATCAGCCACGTTATCAAAATTAGCAGAGTCAAAATAATGTATGTATTGAGTATCATCAGCATACTGATGTATTTCAGAATCTTCAACTAGACCGGGTAAATCTAAAGTATATATAAGAAATAATAATGGGCCTAGGATCGCCCCTTGTGGGACACCAGAAATAATGTTTTTCGAAGCAGAATATTCATTATTCACCCTCACTTTCTGGGTTCTACGCCATAAGTAAGTTTTAAAAAAGGACAAAACGACCTCACTACAGCCATAATATTTCAGTTTCGCTACAAGCAAATCATGATCGATGACATCAAATGCTTTCGAGAAATCAAGGGCTATCATAATGGCTGAAATCTTTTTGTCAAGAGCTCGCATGATATTATCGGTGACGTTTAGAAGTGAACTAGCTGTACTATGATGTTTCCCAAAACCAGATTGATGGGAAGGGAGGATATTATTTGACATTAAAAATGATGACAGCTGCATATAGACTATTCTTTCGAGAACTTTGGAGATTACGGGAAGCAAACTTATCGGACGCAAATCTTGAATACTTTCAGGACTGGAGGATTTGGGAATCGGACATACCACTGATTCACGCCAGGCTGTAGGAAAATATCCTACCTCCAAACAACAATTTATAATATGAGTGACATGATCCAGTATATCAGGGAGACATAAGTGCAACATACGTCGAGTTATGTTATCCACACCAGAGGCATTGGACCTAATATTTTTTATAGTTTTTTCGACAGTATTTTGGTCTACTAAAGAAAAATGAAAATTATCCTCGGTAAATTTATGACTGGAGTAGAAGTTAATTTTGTTTACACATTTATCAGATTTATTAAAAACACTTACAAAAAAATCATTTATTTGATTTGGATCAGATATATTAAACGGCAGCTCGTTATTATTCTTGGTTGTTTTAATATTTAAAGTTTCTAGACCTTTCCAGTTTTTTACCAGTTTTGTCACTCTCCAAGCTTGCAAGATATGCAGCTTTTTCTCGTCTTATTGATGCCAACGCAAAATTACGACACTCCGTGTATTATCTCCAATTTTCTAAACACTTGTGACTTTTGTATTTAGTCAAAGCCTTATTACGTTCCTTTAAAATAAGTCTTAATGTGTCTGTCAACCAGGGAGCTGGCTTTTTACTGACTCTTATAGTTCTGTAGGGTGCATGAATATTAAATAAATAATTAATATTTTGTTCTAAATATTGAACTTTTTTATTTATGTCCTCAAGATAATAAATATTATCCCAGTAAATCTGTGATAAATCGATCCTAAAATATATCTCATTGAAATGTTTAAAATTGCGGATGGTTATAAATTTTTGTTTTTGTCTTTTAACTACTAATTTTAAAGTGCAGAAAGGTATTTGATTGTGATCACTTAAACCTGAAACAACGGTGCCACTTTTATGACAAATATCTTTAGTATTGATAAAAATGGGATCTAAGCATGTTGCAGTAGTATTTGTTATACGAGTTGGTTCATTTATTAATTGTACGTACCCAAAAGAGTTCAGCATAGAATATAATGAATTAGGTTTTAACATATCAATATTTAGATCTCCGAGAATTACTGAATAATCATAGGTCACTAAAAGATGTGGAACAACTTCTTCCAGGAAATTTATAATTTCAAACGCTTTCGATTTAGGGGGCCTGTATATTATAAGTATTGCAATATTGTGAATACCAATTTTAACATTTAGGAGCATAAATTCAAAGTTTACATTACTAACATTAATATTTACAATTTCGCACTGAAACATTGACCTGACATAGATGCCAACACCACCCCCAACTCTGTCTAATCTATCATTTCTAAAAAAATTATAACCTGGCATAGAAACCGCACTGCTTAATATATTTTCATTCAGCCACGTTTCACTTATACCCAAAATATCATATTTATTGTTTACAAAATTGAGAAAATCCGGAAAACTTGGCAATAAAGATCTAATATTTAAATTGGCTACATTTAAATAAGAATTTAATTGTTTGTTAGCCATTTCTTATAAACTATAAATATAAAATAAACTATAAAAATATCTATTTATCCCAGTAAAAAAAGTTATTCGTAATTAATTTGAGATCCAAGCTTTAAAAGATATTTCTGATAGGAAAGACAATCTTTATCAAAGCTATAGTGGTTAGTAGAGATAGACTTTACATTATGTTTGTTATGAGAACCTAATTTAACACAATTAATACACATTTTTTTCTTCAGAAATACATTCTTTCAATTTATGATTTTTTCCGCATTTGGAACAAGTGTCTTTTTGTTCGCGACAGTCTTTTACGGTGTGACCATATGCACAACATCGAAAACATTTAATAACACGCAGATAGTCCTTCACAACTGACTTGCTCCATCCCACAAAAACCGATCCTATTCCTAGAAGGCGCTTACGAAGTGCCGGGCAAACTTCAATCACAAGGTCAATTTTATTATTGCGTTGCTTTAACTTGGTAATATATTTGATTTCAGATGCTAAATCTGAGATATCATTTAAAGACGTTATGTTGCCTATTATTTGGTCCGGTGTATCTAACCCTTCTAAACGCACTCCCTTTATGATTAATCTTGGATTAAATTTTTTAGCTTGATCAATATTATATTTTTTGCCCATTTTTGCAATTAAACTAGTTTTTAATGTTTGCAGCGATCTATTGTCTTGACAGTGTACTGCAACTCCGCCACGAATTTTCGTTGTATTGTTTATGCAAGCTTTAATCTGACCCGGATTAACGGAATGTGTAATGTCATTTAAAACATCATCCTGCTTGGTATTCTCGTTGTTACTTATGATATGATCTGCTTGCTTGCTTTGCCGGTCTGGCTTCAGTGCGAGGCTTCCTACACTTGGATTTAACTGACTTTACACGGGCCAATATGTAATCTTTTTGTCTATCATAATTTAATTGCCAGTAGGTAGCACACAATTTTCTTCTATCGTCCAAACTAAAGTGTTGTGTACATTTAAACTTGCAGAGCTCGCAATCGATATCTTCATCGGTAATTTTTGCATTTTTCATTTTTTTATTGGTTTCGTAAGGTTTCCCCAAAGACCTTTTCTTTTTATTTATGGCTTTTTTCCACTGATCAAGGTATGATTTTTTCCACCAGCTCTTTTGTTTAGTTGCAGTAGATACATTGTTGTGCTCACCATCATGATTGTCTTCATCGTCAGTAGGATTATACTCGTCTGAACTACCTTCTTCAAATTCTACCACTCCCATAGGAGAGTGCGGATCTTTATAAAGGTTTGCATTCAGATTTTTAGGGCGAAGAATACGTTGGGTGTCTGACGTCGATGGTAAATTAGTGTCAGCGAAAGTGTTGCAAAGCCCTTTTATCTTTTCTGCCACAAGATCACATTTTATAACTGAAAATAAAACGCAGTAATAACTAATTAAGTAATTTATAAAAAATTATAACTAAAATAGAAAAATTATTATCAATTAATATAAAGACCTTAATTTACACGTACGAATTCAAAATAGAAATAGGTACAAAACACACACTTGATGCACTTAATTTATAAGTGCTAAAAACATTTTTTCTTACTAATATAATAGAAAAAATTATACATACTTATAATAATTTATTAGTTTTGTACTTTTAATATTTTGATCAATTTTACGCTCTATTCTATGATGGGCTTTAAAAATTCTAATCTATGTTTTTTTTTTAGTTTCCTGAGGATTTGAAAAACTGAACATTCCTATTCTTTTTAACTGTTATTCAGGCACAAACTTGCACAGAATAATTAAAAAAAAACAAATCCTAACCTATTTACTTAGTTATAGGTACATACAAAATAATAATACTGTATACATAGAACATAACAATGTATGTACATACAGAAGAAGCTATACTTAATTATAGCAAAGAAAATATTTTTTATTTAAATTATTACAAGAATATTTACCTTCAGATACTGCTGGGGAAGAAGCTGAGGTGTTTTTATTTACAGAGGCATCCTCTGATGCTATGGTGGGATTGATAACGATTTCTAAATGACCCAAAACATTAGTAACATTTGATATTTCGTTAGTTTGGCTTATTAATTCCTCATACAGCGGCCCTAGAATTAAACGGTTTCATTAAAAAAAAAGAATATAAAAACTTTTTACTGACCTAACCTATAAAATGTAAAAATCTAATTATATTCATACATAACTTACCTTCAGCATCAATATGAACAAGAGTTTTTAATTTTTGTAATGCCAATTTAGCAATATAGCGAGATCTAGCATTCATTATAATAAATAAATCACAAAAGCGGCAACTTCACAGCGTAAAACAAATAAAACAACTGCAAACAGTAGTATATCAATGACTAAGCATATCAAAGCCATATACAAAAATGATTAAGTTTGGTCAGGTTAAAGTGACCATGTCTACTTGGTCAAATTAAAATCTGATATGATATAACCAAAAGTGACTATAAGTAGAGATGGTCAATTTAAGCTGATATCAACTTTCACTTTAGAAAACTTGATCATTATTAACTTATTTTATGTACCTGCTTCTGAACCCTGGGGGGACTTGGTCAGTTTTTCGAGGCAAAGATATATGATTTTTTAGAGAGTTGGTCAAAAAAACAGAAAAATGGCGATTTTGGACTTGGTCACTTTTACCTTTAAGCCCACGATATTATTGTATACAACAATTTATTATAATAATTTTTGAGTTTTTTTTTTTTTGCTAAAATATGAATATTATAGGTACTTACTATGTCCAATATATTGGATAATTTGTTTGATATTAACGGTTTTAATTTCGAAGATCCTTGATTTCTGTTATATAATTAATTAGGCAATTATTCAGAGAATGGGAGTCTTATCCGGCGGTTCACAGGGAAATATTTAGATTTGCCTTCTTTATTCCATGAATACGTGTTAACTTGCTAAGTGTTTAAAAAATTCAAAACATCATATTTATGCTGACGACACCCAAATAATTTTTTCTTAAGACGCTGTTTGCAGTTAAATCCGAAGAAGTCTATCGCTATGTTATTTACTAAATACACTTTAAGACAAAACCTTCTTAACCGCATTTATTTGCATATCAATAATGAAGCAATTTTATTTCACAACATGAGTAGGAATCTTGGGGTAAACATGGATATTGACTCGAAATTTTCTCTCCATGTAACAAAAAAGTTACAAAAAGTAATTTGATGCCTAAAACCCATTTATTCCCCAAAATATGTGTTGAATATACAAACAAGAAAGATGCTCTGCGATTCTCTGATTCTTCCACATCTGAACTTCTGTGATACTGTTCTATGGCCCTTGTCTTGATCATAGGGACAAGAAGCGTGTGCAAAAACTTCAAAAAGCAAGTTTAAAATACGTATTTGGAATACCATGACCACATGGGGTATCACATAAATTAAGGGACTTACATATGTATACCGGACCTCTCGCTATCTATAAATGTTTTTCGAAATGCTACAAGCAAAAGGATTATAACTGCAATGCCTATTCCTTATAATGAAACAAATATTAAGTAGCAACGTTTATTTGTAAGTGTACACATTTTATAATCTATGTCTGAATTTGCGTTCCATTATAAATTAACAAAGTTATGTTACACCTGTACCTTAAGGTTGTGACTTATGTTTTTTGTAGGTTAGTATTTTATTTACCAGGCTGCAATAGCTTTTAACTTTTTGTTTAGAAGCTGACATTTAGCTGAAATGCCTCTTTTCGGTGATAGTTATGTTGATATTTTCTAATCCTTAGGATTTATAAATGTTTTTATTAATATTATTATTATTATTATTATTATTATTATTATTATGGCTCGCACTCCTTCTAAGGGGGGGGAGGGATCATTTACTTATCCCAGATACCTCCGATAACAAAAGGATTAAGCTCTGTGGTCTGTGGGGGAGGGCCTTTTCGGTGCCCTTAAGTAACCTGAAATGTAGAGTTATCTCCTAGGAATTTTCGGGTGCTGCGAGCAGTTGCCAGTAGTACTGCTTTTTGCATGTGTTTATATAGATGTTCGCCAGTTCTTAGTTATTTAAGGGATTCCAGTAGACTCTTTGGTATTACACCCATTGTCGATATAACAATTGAGATGGTCTGAACATTATCCATTCTCCATTGCCTTCCGATTTGAATTTCTAGATCTCTGTATTTGGCGATTTTCTCAGTGTGTTTCTCTTGCAGATTATTATTGTTCGGTATGGCTACGTCAATTAGAGTTGTTTTCCTGGAAATTTTATCTATTAAAATAGGACCTGGTCTATTATGCCTTACATGTTGATCGGTAAGTACACTGCGGTCCCAATATAACTTATATCGGTCATTTTCCACTACGGGTTCTGGAGTATATTTATAATACGGAACCTTCTCTGTTGTAATAAGTTCCAACTTCATTGCCAGCTCTTGATGTAAAATTTTTCCAGCTGAGTCGTGCCGTTCTTTGTATTCTGTCGCTGCAAAGGCCTGACATCCTCCTGTTATGTGTTGGATTGTCTCGTTTTGTACGGACGGATCTCTGACGATGTGCTTCAGATAATTTCTTGTTGGTATAACCTGATCTTGGATGGCGAGTAGAAAGCCCTCGGTTTCTAGAAACATCTTGCCTGATACCAACCAATAGTTCGACGAAGCAGTGTCGACATGATTTTGGCTGATCTCATTAGGATGCCGCCCATGAAGGGGCTTTTTCATCCAGATGCGGAGTTTTTCCTGGTCCGTATGATGGTAGCTGCGTACTTCCTCGCTCTTAAGTTGTAGAGGAGTGGAATCATCTATTTTATTTATTGCGCGATGCAGCGTGGAATTTTCTCCTTGCCTGTAAAAATAGGATCTTAAGTTAGTGATTTGTTTTTCAAGTTGTTTACCCAGATCTATTAATCCTCTTCCTCCAAGGTGGCGGGGAAGCATTGTTCTTTCAGTGGCACTTCGAGGGTGGTGGTTGTGCGTTTTAGTAAGTAGGGTCCTCACTTTTCTTTGTAGCCTTTCTATGTCTGTCCTACTCCAATTAATTACCCCAAAAGAATAACTAAGAGCTGAACATGCGTAGGAGTTAAGTGCCTTAAACATATTTTTGCTGTTGAGATTGGTTCTCAAAACTTATCTTACCCTTTTCACAAACTCGTTAGTCAGTTCACATTTCATTGTTTGTTGTTCAATCGTTTGTGATTGTTTCATCCCCAAGTATTTGTATATTTCGTGTTCGCCCATGGCCCCGATGATCTGGAAATTCGACATCTGATATTCTCCTGGCTGAATTTTTCCTCGGATTATATTGAGAGTACGGCATTTATCTAGTCCAAATTGCATGCCGATGTCATTGGAGAACTCTTCTACTATATGAAGCATTTGGTTTAGCTGGTTCCTAGTTGCAGCCGTTATTTTTAAATCATCCATATACAGTAAGTGATTTAACTTTGCAATCTCGGTGTTATTATCTCGGATGCTAAACCCATAGTTGGTAGAGTTAAGACGGTTCGAAAGAGGGTTCATAGCAACGCAGAACCATAATGGGCTCAGTGAGCCCCCTTGGAAGATTCCTGTTCGAATTGGAATATTGTTTGTACTTACTGCGCTTTTACCCTGTACTTCGAGCTGGATCGTTGTTCTCCAACTTGTCATAGCGCTCTCTAGACAAGACAAAGTATTACCATCAACTTTATACATTTTTAAAATGTTTATAAGCCATTCGTGTGGAGTCGAAGGCTTTCTTATAGTCGACGTAGGCAGTAAAAATATTTCTCTTGTTGTGATAGAGTCGATAATAAGTTGTTCTTTACAGCCCATAGAATCTTTAGCGCATCCTTTTTGTTGTGCGGCTATGATGTTGTTTTCCTCACAATGTTGATAAATGCGCTGTGTTAAACATGAAGTGATCATTTTATACAAAGTAGGTAGGCACGTTACCGGTCGGTACTTAGACGGATCTTGTGTGTTGTTCTGGTCTTTAGGCAGTAGATAGGTTACTCCTTGCGTTAGGAACGCTGGCATTTCCTGTGGGTTAAGAATAACATGGTTAATTAATTCTGCGAGTTTAGGATGCATACTCCGTAGTTTCTTTAGCCAAAAGAACTCCATCTGGGCCAGGTGATTTCCAATTATGCAGTTTTTGGATAATCTGGTTGACTTCCTCGATAGTGAATGGTCGATGTTCCATCTGGCTATATTTATTACTGTTTTGTTTCTCTTCAGTAACCCAGCTTGCGTTGATAATGCATGTTGTTTGAGTTGCAAGTTGTTTGGCTCAAAAATCTTGGATTTGTTCTTTCGTGGGGTATTGCTTATCTGGGTGATCTAATTTTAAATTTAGCTCTCTATAAAATTGTTTTTCGGCCTTTTCAAAACGAAGATTGTCACGTTTTCGGTTATTACTGGTCTTGTATCTTCGTAGGCACCCTGAAAATAAGGAAAGTTTCTGTTTTAGAGTATCCAGGCATTGTTGAGCTGTATTATTTTCTGGTTAATGCCGAGTGCGGATGTTGTTTCTCTGCAAAATTTCATCAACTTTCTGTTTTAGTCTGTTTGTTCGTGTACCCCTCAGATATTCTGTTAATTGGCCGATATCTTTTCGAAACCTCTGAATTTTTTGTTGAAGTCTGGTCTCCCATGGCGGTATCGGGAGCTCGGTTCTTGCAGAGTCATTGTGGGTCCTTATCTTAATCTTCATAGTTTTAGCAACGGCAGTTGCTGCGCTGTATACTAAAAGGTGAAGAGATTGCATGTTATTAATATTTAAAAGATAAGGTGGAAGAATTTCGGTGTTTGAAAGTTCCATAATTTGACCTAGTTTTTTTGAAGAGTTTACTTTTGGAAGTTTGGGTCTTATCAGTGGATTGGTTCCCTTAAATTCTAGCATCGCACTTGCCATTTCTGCAGATAGTTCGTGATATAGCTCAGAATTGTCCTCTTGGGTGTTTTCGGTAGTATTGGGTTCCTGTGTGTTAGAAAGAAAGAAAGAAAGAAAGAAAATGTGCTATATTACGTAAGAATAATCTTGTGTACAAGCATCCTACAAGCTAAAAAAACAAAACACAAATACAATTTCAAAAATTTGTGAGGGGTTTGCAAGAATCTCTTAACTTAGCAGAACACAGGTATCTAACTGCTTTTTTTTTGAATAACAAAAATAATGTTAAGTAGCCCCTTATTGGTTAAACCCCAAAAAGGCAAGCCAAACCGAATATGAGATTCAATAAGTGAAAAGTACACTGAACGTGCAACCACCCCTCCCAGCTCTTGTTTTGCCATTCTTACTGCGAAACATCCAGAAGATAATTTCCCAGCTAAATGTAAAATATGATCTTCAAACCGAAGGCGACCATCAATGGTAATTCCTAGAAACTTGCAGCACTCTTTATTCTGCAAGAGGGAATTTTCGTCAAACATCAGACCCTGAACATTGCACTTAAACCCCATAATAGACGTCTTTCTTACATTAAACACGAGCCTGTTGGAAGCACACCACCCTGATAAAATCTGGAGGTCTTCAAGGATACAAGTTTTAATATAATTAGAATTTTTATGGCTCCATAGTATGGTGGTATCATCAGCAAACTGAACCACCTTGCCCTGCAGTTTCAATGAACTCAAGTCATCCACATACAGTAAAAATAACAGTGGTCCCAACACTGAACCCTGGGGAACGCCGCATTTTAGGGATCTAGAAGCAGACAAACGCCCAGACACTGAAACCTTCTGAGTACGATTTGATAGATAGGACTCAAGCCATCGCAACGCTACGCCTCTAAAACCATATTTATCGAGCTTAGATAACAGTATTCCATGATCCACACAGTCAAATGCTTTGGATAGATCACAAAACACTGCCGCCGATGACTCTCCAGAATTCAAGGACACATAGACGCTCTCCAAAAAGCTAAAAACAGCATCATGAGTCCCTTTACCGGCTTAAAATCCAAACTGATTTACAGACAAAATGCCATTATGATGTAAAAAGGATAAAATTCTGCTTTTTGCAAGTTTTTCAATTATCTTAGAGAGGGTAGACAAAATAGAAATGGGACGGAAATTACAAGGTTGATCCAAACCTCCACCCTTATGAAGAGGGATAACCACTGCCTCTTTTAAACATGAAGGAAAAATGCCATTATGTAAAGAATTGTTTATGGCAGAAACTAAAGCATTTAAGTCTGAATCAGGCAAAAAGAGTAACAACCTCGAAGATATCCCATCAGCTCCAGATGATTTATGGTTTTTTAGGCGTTTGATTTAATTTTTTACTTCGGAAGTTCGACAGGATGAAAGAAAAATGAATGCTCAACCGACACTTGTTGAAGATAGTGTAGGGGATCAATGTTACTACGAATGCCCTTGAGCAAGATATTAGGTATATCACAATAATAGTCGTTTAAAATGTCAGGTCTTAACTCCGGTTCCGATACTTTTCTATGGCAATGTCTAAAATCATTAATAATCGACCAACACTCTCTTTGCCTATTTGATGACATATTTAAGCGATCCCTATAATAATTAGATTTTGCTGCTTTAATTGTCTTTCTGTACAGACTACGGTATTTCTGATGATATACAAGGATATTTTCATTTGTGGTATATTTGCACAATTTAGTCAAAAAACGGAGGTTTTTAGCAGAAATTCTAAGGCCTCTTGTAACCCATGGTTTTCGTTTCTTAGTTTTAAGCCTCATTTTAGGAAAGCACTGATTGATCTTATCACACAGAACTTGAAAAAATAAAGTAAGTGGGTCAGAAGCCGTTTCAAGTGCATTCCAATTTACCGAAGCTGTAGCAGCAGAAAAAGCATTGAAATTTCTCCTGCTGAAAATTCTTCCCATATAATGAGATGAAGATGATACAGTATTATATGGCATTTTAGCAAGAATAGCTTCATGGTCGGAAATACCAGATGGGAGTACTGTGCATAAAACGTCATCAAAATTTGTACAGAAATAGTCAATTGTAGTTGCAGATGAAGAAGTTATTCGTGTGGGAGAAAGAACGTGCATTTTCAAGTCGTAAGAATTTAAAATACTTAAAAGAGAAGTACGTGGCAAGGTTTCATCAGTGTAGTTGATATTAAAGTCACCAGCCAATATAACCTTAGAGTGTAGGGACAACTGGGATAAAATAGAATCAAGTTTGTCCAGAAACATAGACATATCTCCTGTAGGTGGCCTATAAACACAAAGAATATATAAATTAAAACGCTTACAAAAAGAAAGAGAGAATTCAAAAACATTCTCTAACAGAAGATGATCATACTTATCAATATTACAAAAAATCGTTTCAATTGTTTGCCTAGCCAAGATCATGGTTCCTCCATGTATAGATTGTTATTTAATATGTTTTCTATTACAGGTTGCTCCTCAGTTGGTTCATTGTTAGCGGGGTCTTGTTCGTTGTTAATTTGCGCTTGTATTTCTTCTTTAATGGTATTGAGTCTTGTCTCTGGAATTAGGTGATTACGCATTATTACCCGATACTGGTCTGCTACTCTCTGTTCGGTAACTTGGAGATGTGGATAGATTCTCCTAAATTCGGCATGTAGAGGTTGTCTGTAGCCGATCATTTCTCGTCTCAGGTTGGTCACTTTATAAAAGCTGCGCATGACGGTTTCATTCATCGCAGATGTCCATTTCATTATTATTATTATTATTATTATTATTATTATTATTATTATTATTATTATTATTATTATTATTATTATTAAAGTAATTATGGAAAAACCTCATATTATTGGTTAAATAATACTTTGATTTATTGCTCCAAAATACAACACATTATTTTATTTCGTAATGGTATAGATCGGACTTTCACAAACGAATCCATTAGCTTTACAGAGGAAATTACAATAGGCACAGTGATGTTCCGCTTAAACTGAAACACAGGAAAAAGTCATGTTGCATTTTAACCGTTAGATGTCAATTAAAATACTCGATGCACAAAAATCTGATTTGTTACATACATTTTACTAAATACGGTGATTTAATATTATTATAGAAACATTTATTTAATCTGTATTTATTTCCTACTATTTATTTTAATTTAAAAGTTGGGCCAATATTCAGCCTTGTATTGGACTCCTAGCGGTGAGGGTTTCTTATACAGGTCAGTAAGGTGGACGGCTAAAATAACGCCTAATTTATACCGAGTGGAAAAAAAACTTAAGTGATATGGTTTAAAGGTTGACAAAAATCTACATACTAAAAATTATTTTAAAATAAATTAAATTTCATTACGGCATTTCCACGTCATTCGTATTTTAGGATATTTTTAGTGTTTTAAGGGGTTTAGTAAAATTCTTATAGCAACCCCTGTCTTTAATCTAGATAAACGAAATTCCTAATGTAGTTATTTACGATATCAGCTTTATCTTTCAGTAAATGTCGGAAGTTTTTTCCTACATAGTGTCTAATATAAATTTACCAATTTACTCAAATAAAATATGCAATAATTCGATTTTTTTTAATGGAACACCCTATATTTTTCTTCTTCATGAAGTTTGCTTATTTATTGTCTGCATTTCTTACAAAGTATGTCCTACACCTCTCACTTTTTTCTCACTTACTTTTTTTGAGATATTTTACATTCTTTAAAAAACGATGCCAATAAAGTAAGGTAGTAAAGGTAGTAAAGTAAAGTAAGGTATTTAAAAAAAAATCTATTAAGATTGCTTAGTAAAATTTGTTTGTATTGTTGACAGACTATCAGCCAAAATACTGATCTAACATTCAAATAGTTGCATTTGGCTTACGGTTTTTTGTTGAATATGGCAATAAAAATATTTTGCGTTAGAGCTAAAATAGGTTTTAAAGATTAAAATTATTTTATTACTAGCAACTTATAAATTATCCACGGGAAGAACTTGTTGAAATGATATATGCTTTAGGGGCTGCTGAACAAAATACACTTTTGGCATCCAGAATTTATGCGCAACGTTACCCCGAAAGAAGGCACTCTCATTTCTGAAAAAAATCCTAACTCTTTTTTCACTTTTTATCTTAGAAATAGCTGCTCTTATTCACAAAATTCCCAAACTACCCTCTGACACAGGCCATTTGACTCGTCGTGTAAATGATGTTCCCCTACCTATTCCTACGTCTTCCCTTACCAAAACCTCATTAATTTACATAAGTAAAAAAAATTACAATCATGTTCCTCTATGTGTTAGACATATATCGGATGTTTTTAATTGAATTGAATTTAAAAGAGAATTAAAAAAGCATTTATTGGCTAAGGCATATTATAACCTGGATGACTTTTTTCATAATAGGTTTTAACCTTGGACATGTTGGAAATTTTTTTTTTCCTTTTTTCTTCTCTAGTTTTGTCAACAACTTTATTTAGTAATTGATTGTTTTATTTACTTATCTTTAATTCAGGTATGTTCAAAAAGTTTTGTCTTCTTGTGTTTAATTTTGTTCATTGTTTTGTCAATTTTTGAAATTGTATTTTTGTTTTGTTTTTTTTTTAGGTTGTAGGATGAACACAAGTTTATTCTTACGTAATATAGCACATTTTCTTTCTTTCTTTCTTTCTTTCAACCACAAGTATTTGAGAATCTTAAAGAAAGATTCAAAAGGACAAGAAAAACATGAATAAGTAAAACCAACTACAAACGAAGAAAACAAAATGATGGTAGTTTTAAGTGTAGTTGAGAGGCCCCAAAGAAGTACTAGACAACTTGCTAGAGAATTACCGGTTGGTATTAGCCGCAAGATTATAAAAGACGACTTACTTTTTGTCAATGGGCACAAAATATGATGCAGCAACCTGGTTTTTTTTAATTTGGTACTTTTTTCGGATGAGGCAACTTTTCATAATAATGACAGCGTTAACAGACACAATATTCATTATTATGATACCAGCAATTCTTCCTTTACACGTGAACCTCACCACCAACATTGAACACAGGGGTTGCTACAAGAATTTTAATAAACCTCTTAAGACATTAAAAATATCCTAAGAATTCGAATTACCTGGCAACGCCGTAACGAAATTTAAAAAATGAGGTATTAGTGTAAATATCTTGTTGTCCTCAAAAGCATAACGCTATTAAATACAGGGTGCTCCATTTTAAAAAACTACATATTTTTCCGTAACCTATTTTGCACCCTGTATATGTAAGATTATTTTCAGTTTGTAGCTTTTTGTCAACCTTTTAACCATGTTACATAAGTTTTTTTCCACTCGGTATAGTTTAGGCGCTATTTTAGCCGTACGCATTGCTGACGCACCCTGTATATTAGCTAGGTCATTGTTCCGGAAGATTCGCTAAGCTCTTCCGCTTAAAGCTCTAAGCGGTGGACGAGATGATTCTCAAATGCAGGAGAGAACAGACTTACAGTAGTATGAAGATTCGTATCATTCTTTCGGATTCTTGCTTAACTTAGTGCCAATATGAGTAAAGCAATGTTGTCTTCTGGGTCTCTGGTCTTCTTAGCTACGGTGACTTCCGCGGTGTTTGTCTTCCACCAACGCTGATAATTGCAAATACGTTCTCTGCTCTTTCCACAGCGATGCGTGTTCGATTTGCCAAATTAACCGTAAAGACGGAAACTATTCGCGATTTTTGTCGAAGCGTTTCCTACCGACTGCGCCAATTTTACGATCGAACAGGAAAAAAATGTTTTTAAAAACAACACGTTTACAAATTACCACGACTTTATTTCTATATGTACAGAGTAGTCAAGTGAAATAAGGCTCATTGAAATCGGTTACCATAGTATTTATAATCTTAATATAAATGCGCTTGCATATATTTTGTCGGATCAGGGGCTTCCACGGGAACTCATGTGTAGGCGTAGTTTCTATAATGATAAGATTTGTGGGTGTTAGCATATATAATGATTGATGGGATTCTTCATGTATGTATTGAATTTTTAAAAGATTTCATACGTAATTATAAATCAGTCCTTCTTTATTTTTGTATCTTTTGTGTAACAACTGCAGAGCTTCTACGTAATTAACACGTATATTTGTAGGAATTGTAATACTTGGCCAACATAATTGCAACTAATACAATTTTTGGATTTTCGATAATTCCTCATTTTTAACAACTAATATTTTGAAGTGTTCAAAACATTGCAACCAACTTTCATATAAACCGCTAAATCGTGGTTATGAAATTGGACGTAATTTGGTGAAAAATGTACAGTCTTTCGTGAAAAAATTTAATTTAGGTTTGCTTACTGTTTGTTTGCATAATTTGTTACATACTTGAGGATGATGCGAATTTACGATAGGCATAGAAATTGCTAAATAATCGCCTTCAAAAGATTCTCCCCTCGAATTTAATTCTTCTAAACGGTTTTAAGATTACCCATGTTTAATTGAAGCGTGAAAACTTAAAAGCGTCTAAGTTCCAAAAAGTGATTGTTAAATTGAGAAAAAATAAAAACCCTAAGTCTCGTTCTCAAAATATTATATTATATTATAATCTTTCGTTTAAAAAAATAAAAATATTTTGTGATTAAGTCCATGTGTATAGGCTGCCCTTATTTAAATACCTAATTAAGCTGTCGACTACTAGACACCACAAGGTTGGGAATAATACTTCTCTCTGCAAGAAGCCTCTAGAACGTCAACATTTTGACAAACTCGCTATTAAGCTGGGGAGTTACATAACGCTTCGAGAGCATGGCCTCTATCTAACTTACCAAAGAGGGTGGAATGACCTAAGATTTGGCAGATTGCTTCGTAAGGGGTGTATCAAATGGCCCTTTAATATATAGGAATACACACAGGCAAGCCTTACCTTTTCCTAGAGCACCCTCACCTTTCTCACGAGATTCGCCGGGGATTTGCCAGCCTGGTAGGCGTATTGTTGCACATGCAGTGGTCTTTTGACCAAAGCCCTGAGCAAGGGAAGTCCTAAATAATCTGACGATATGTGTGTCATACAAGTTACATTTAATCCATATTCCATTCAAGCCCGAAGAAGGGAAATGATTTAATTGCTCACTCACACACATTAGCAAGCAGGTCATAAGCAGGCTAATGACCTGCGTACCCTGTGCTCGGGGAAGGACGCCGCCACAATGCAGGGCTCGATGATAAAGGCTCTGCGAACAATGGACAGATGGTGCCTCTCGGGTAGTTTCAGGATCAACGCCAAAAAGGTAGAACTCCTACTATTCACGACGAGGAGGAAACTTCGACACACCACCTATGGTGTCTATGGGTGGGGTGCAGTTGCAATACTCTAGGACACTTCGATTTCTGGAAATCTCTTTAGATTTCAAACTCTCCTGGTACGATCACGGAGACACCAGAATGGTGTGGGAGGGCCAGAAAGGCTAGTCTGCAGAAAGGCTTTCGGCCACATCTAGGTCTGTTCCCTATGAGCCTTCGCTGGATCTATTTTTCTATTATCAAACCTCTTCCTACAAACTATCACTATGGAGCTATCGTTTGGTGGCCATGTACAGGGAAAGCAAAAATCTGGGCCCAACTGGATAGAGTTTAGTACGTTGCATGTCTCAGCCTAACGGCTTCCATGCGAACGGCGCCAACTAGAGCGCTAGAAATTCGGGTCTTCCGCCATTGGACTCGGTGATGCAATTTGAGGGAAAGGATTGCCCATAGGCTATATGTTTTTGGTGAACTATAGGCTAATAGTGTTCATGTGAAAGTCTGGCCACAGACTATACAGGAGTGCCTTCTCCTTCTGATGGCCAGTGACTGTATGGCACCCGAGAGTATAGATTACCAGGGTTTTGTGACCAACATCGCAGCTAGAGAGAAATTGCAGCACTCCAATGGGCCTAAACTGCTAAATAATAAGACCGCCTGGTATACAAATAGCTCCAGAATATATAGAGCTGATGCAGGTCTCTGTGGTGGGGTCCCACATACTAGCAGAGTACACTCTCTGGAAGAGTATGCTATTGTTAAATTTTGTTGTGTTGAAATACGGACAGGCAATTCTTAACTGCGGACACTGCAGTACAGTCGTATCAATAAGCAGGGCTGCCATTAAAGCTATTGCAGCCAAAAATGTAAGGTCCAGGCTCGTACCGGAGCACATTAAACTCCTGAAGGAACTGGTAAAGGTGAGCTATAGGGTTTACCTTGTCTGAGTGCCTGGGCACTCAGGCCATGCTGGAAACGAGGAGGAAGTGGACTCTTTTGCTAGACTAGAATCTGTGAAGCAGCTGGTGGGGCTTGAACCCATAATTAGTACATACAACTCATAACACCTACAGTGATACATGATTTTAGATTATTTAAATCAGAGAGCCTTATTGGTTTTTCCAAGGCTATGGGCCTCTGGTAACCCTCGGTGACCTATGTGCATAACAGCGTCCAGCTGCCTTCTATACTACCAATTAAATTAAAAATTTAAAACGACATACCTGGATACAAAACTTATTTAATACAATGTAAATACGGTTTAACAACTGCCTAAGTCCATTACATTCTATTGGTACTAAAACTGATTCCATCCAATAAAATAAGCGCCATGGTTATAAAAGATGGAGTCAAAACTATTTTCTTCCAGAGCACATTATTGTTCTTGTATAAAACTGTTATTAGTTACTGTTTTAAGAATTATTTAAACGGTCATTTAATTATTGACGTATTTTCGATTGCAGTGCTTTTGTTCAAGTAATTTAAAACTTCTGTAATAAGAAATAAATAAAAAAAACAACTTTTTGTAATATGAAAGAAACCAGTAACCTTGCTACAACTGACAAAGGCCGAAAAACAAAACGAAATGAATCAAACTGGACTAAAAAAATTAACTGGAAGTAACATAATGTGGTAAATGCAAATTTGTAAATTTGCACGGTTGTTAAAAGTATTTTTTTGTTTTAGGTATAGACCTAAAACTTTTCGTAGCCATCCAAGATCTAGCCATAAAAAAAGTAAACTTTGCATATGAAAGTTTGTTCATGTAAGATATTCGGAGATTTCATCAATAATTTTACGAAAACCCTACAAAAATAGAACCAAATATAGAACAAGATAATTTTATCCTTAAATTTAACAATAATTTATAAAGGCGGCGTCCTATAAAAGGAACTCGAAATAATTGCAGATTTATTGACATATTTTATAAAAACTAACGATGGAACTTTATCGATATGTAGTAAGGCCTTTTGAATAATTTTGGGAATTTCAAGGTTTAGCGTTAAAAATATAGCATAACGTTATTTGTCGCAAAAAAAACAGAGGAGGTGATAGTATGAGTAAATAGGTGATAGAATAAGTGAGAAATACTGGGATAAAAAAGAAAAAGTAAAGGCCTATATTCTAAAACTAAAATGCGTTAAATATCATTATACGAAAAACAAATCAGAACGGCAATACCTGCCAAGTGATCTTTCTATAAGGCAACTATGGAAAACATACTTTGATGAAAACAAAAACTTGACGGTAAAGTCTTAAGAGTTCTGCTACTGATGCATGCTTAGCATGTATCAGTAGCAGAATAGGTTTATATGGTTTGAAATTATTTTAATCTTTATTACGAATTCAACGATGAATATTGATAGTCGAATAGAAGTTCATATTTTGTAGGAAAATGCGTATATAACAAACATTTTTTCAGAAAACGTAATAAACCATTGCTCGGTAAACCCAACACCCTCGGATCTTATTGATCTATTACATACTTTGGCAACGTCTCTTCTAGTGTTCCACAGTGTTTTAAGTCCAATGAATTTGTCACTAAACCTAATATTTGTTTTAAAACCAAAAACAACTTAGCAAAACATTTAGTAAACCCTAAAGATAAAATACCGATAACGCACCGATCTGGAGTTTACAAATTAACTTGTTCCCACCCATTATGTGATATCTGTTATGTCGGCCAAAGCAAAAGGAAAATTGGAGTCAACGAACATTTAAGACTTATTACCCGAAATAAAAATACTTTTATTAGCAATACCAATTCCCCTTTTGCGAACCAAGTATTAAAGTCTGGCGATAATTTTGATCCCGGACCTAACACTGAGGTTCTGCATGTTTGTGAGAAAGGGTTATAATTGGACTTGTTAGAGGCATTTGAAATAAATAGGGCCGTATACTCCCCAGACTGCACATGCATTAATGAGCAAACTAAGTTCGACAGTTTACGTTTTTTTGATTCAATTAGACCTAGAAAATAACTTATCTTTATCAGTTATCTTTATTGTTTTTAACTTTTTTATCTGTTAACATTTGTAATAATCAAAATTAAAAAGTTTTCTGTTAACGCAACGTTAATACACAATAGTTCCTTATAGTACCTTCTTTTAATATGTAGAAATCTGTATCGTCCTAAGTTTAAATTTTATATTTTGAATAATGCTTACTGTACAATGTTTTTAATTTTAATTCTTTTATTTATTGTTGTTTTTAGTCCCGATAACGGGTAATTTTTGAGTTTTATTTGTTGAACGTATATGTTTTTTGTAATGTTCTGGTAAGTTCTAAATCTGTATTATTATAGCAAATAAGCTCCTTTTTTAAAATTGTCTTGAATTACCTGTATTTTATTTTAGTATCTGATGATGGCTGTTTACACAGCCGAAATGCATAATACATACAACTAAAAGACCTACCTACATGCTTTTTCCTTGGAGAGAAAGACTTCCCCATTTTATAAGATAAAAATTGATACTTAAAATGAAAAATGCGCTTTTTCTGTTTTTATTTTAATTTTTTTTGAAGTAAGCGTTGCAAAGAGATGACTTTGACACTTTCTTAAAAATATTTGCCACTGATTTTTTCACATGTTACAGGTTGTTTTCCTCGTGGGTATTGTTAAATGCTGCTTAATATAGTATTAATATTGTCGAATATGATCGGTGGCCATTATAGCCATAAAAAATAATTTTATACGATGACGTGCTACATTTTGTGTCACAAAAATTTTGTTGATATAGCAGCAATATATTTTTATAAATTTCCAGAAAGAAAGAAACCATGCATGTCCTTTTTCTTTAAAGTTACTTTAAAATTTAAAAGAATATGGTTCGTATAAAAACCGTTTTTTGTATCGAAAAAAGGAAAGAATCACAAAATAACATTTTACAAGCGGTAGTTGAAAATCCTGACGCTAGCATCAAAAATGCAAATATAATGGGTTTTAAGTGACACATAGAAAAAGAAGTTATATAGTGTATGTGTGCATCAACTGTTTAACTTTCTATTACAATAGTTGTGTAAGATATTTAGGGAAAATTAAAATGAAAAGCTATTAAATAAAAATTGAATGCTATTCCCTGACGAAAAATTTGGCGGGAAATGTTGAACATTAAACAGCAACGTTGCGCTAAACTTATACGTAGTATTTTGAAGCAGTGTCCTTAATTTATTGAGTTTTCGTGAGTTTTTTAAGTCGATTTTATTGTAAGTTTTGTAGTTCCCAATAAATTTTGCTTACTATTGCTACTATATGACTAGATTTGTTACCCAATGTTTTTTCTATGTAATATGTCCGAATTGAGCAACAATAATCTTTACGTAATATTAGTGGATGCTATATACACACTCTTAATCAACTTTAAAGTGGAATAGGCGACAACAACGGTTCTATTCACATCTAGTCTAAAAGTAATCCATCAAGCCTATACCCTACATCGAATCAGGACCACCCCCAAAAACAGCTCGAAAGCGGTTTTAATTTTGAAGTAATTTCACCTGCGACCAAAGAAGATTTATGAAACAAACTTGATAAACGTAAGAGAGACGGGCACAGCAGTGAGAAAACGAATCCTGCCTAATTTCGTGATTGAAAAACCTAAAGCATCAAGTATTATTACTCGGCCTGATACTGCTTAACTGATAAGATTCCTCGATTTTGTAGATAATAGCTTTGTTCGCGGGAGAAATCCGGAACTACTTCGGGATTAAAGTGCACGCGCTTTTAAGGTTTGTCGTTTGCGGGACATAAAAATCCTCATTCGGAGGTAAAAACTAGGCGTTCGCGGAACAAGGATATTGTGTTCAGAATTAATTACGAACACGTTCAAGAGATCCCAGAGTCAAAGCACGAGGGTATAATCCTGCAAACACATTGAATTTTTTTTAGCATTGATTAACGATTGTCAAAATACAGAAACTATTGTTAATACGTTAAATATATTTGGTAAGAGTAATACGTATATTAATAAAACTTTTTAATTATGAAGTAAATAAATATTGTTTTAATAAAATTTCATATCCTTTTTTTTTTTTAAATGATGATGCATAATTTAGCCTCCAGTGACGAGGAATAAGAAGAGTTGCTTATAAATAATGAGGTACCACAAGTACACAATAACTTCGAGGATATTGTTCCTTTGCTCACTGATGAAGAATATATGTGCTATTTCCGTTTAAGCAGGGAGGTAACCCAACAATTATCTAAAAGATTTGAAGCCTCTGAATATTATCAAGTAAATTACTACATTTTTGTGGTTTGCCAGTAATGAAGCTGCTAGTTTTAGAGTGGTGGCTGATCGATTCGGAATAACAAAAAGTTCTCTTCTTAAAATCGTACGAAGAGTGATATTCTTTTTAAGCAATTAATTCCCAGATTATATAAAGTTTCCAACTCCTAACGAGCAAATACTAATTGAAACGTGCTTTGCTGAAAAATATTTTCCAGGAGTGATAGGTGTAATTGATGGCACACATTAAAGTTGACAAGCCTCAAGACGATCCAGATTCCTATTTAAATAGGAAACGTTAGTTATAAGTACTTAAAGTTATGAAAACTTAATGCTTCAATTTTAAATGTAAATGTTTTTTGTTTTTAAATGTAAATGTTTAATGTTTTAAGCTCAGGTTGTATGTGACCATCAAAAGAGAATTCGCGATAGCCAAGTTTTTCGGTCACCATTAAATGATACTTTAACAGAAAGATGTAGTGATTTTTTTCACATATATATATCGCAGCCTTCTACTGTAATCGGTAATTATATGAAAAGTCTGGCATTTTCATGAAATGCTGCCAAATACTGAAACAGATAACTGTTACGCCGAAAGACTATAAATTTTAGACGTTACGTGTAACGTCAGCGTGCTTCAGCCGCTTGATGAAAACGAGCAAAATTAAGTTACGTGTCCGACTGTATTAGACGTTTCATGTAACGCTTCGAATCTACTTTGCATTTGCTGAATCAACATCAACGAAATAACACACATACTAACCTCAAAATAAATTTTATTACAAAAATAAATTAATAGAGGCTAGCTGCAGTTCGAGAGCAAAAATATAAAAGAAAGTAAAACACGTATATATTAATCAAACTAAACAAATGATAAGTTACTTATTAAAACACGGCAAGCTATTATGGCACCGACTGTTACAAAGTCCGCTATTTTTTTTACAGATACACTTATTTTTAGTACACTGTTGCTTGCTGAGTTTACACGAACATTTGAGAAAGCCTTGACCACCTGATCCTAATGACACAGCCTCTCTTAAGCTCTGTGATTTTTCCAAGGGGATTTTCTCTTTATTAAGAAATGCTGAACCCGCCACAGTGAGACTTTCAGCACCAAACCATCCCTTTATAATACCGTGTTTACCTGCAACCTGATTTACACCATTTTTCTGATCTACTATTAGACAAATCATATTCCTGGAATCTCCTGGACCTCTGTCGACTTTTGGAATATTTAACAACACACAATCACCTACATTGAAAGTCGGCAATTTTTATGCCGAATTGCTCAACATTTTTTTGGCTGCTTCTTCAGTTTTATTTCTAGCTTCGTCGCGTTCCTCAGAGATGTTTTTGCTAGCGGAACATAAATTGCACAGTACTGAAGATCCTTGTTAAAAAACTTCAGTAATATTAAAAACACGTAAACAATTTTCGCAAATTGCTTCTTCAGATCATTTTTCCTCCGAGCAAGACACAATATTGGTAATGTCGGTATCTTCATCAGCGAGACTTTCATGTGCATCCGATATTTCGACAACTGAATCTTCTTCGTTATTTATAATTTTCATAAGCTCTTCTTCGGAAGTTAATTTTTTTGCAAGCGCTGAGGAGATGTTACTAGAACATAGACCAACTTTAGGTTCACAGCCTAAAAGTGCTTTATACGGAGACCGTCCTATTGTTCTGTGAAATGAGATATTCTTTTGCCATTGCACAAACTGAAGCCCTACCGACCATCTTTTGCTATTCGTGTCAGACATTCAAGCTCGAATCATGTTTTCAACGTCTTGGTTTGAGCGTTCAATGCTGCCTTGACTCTGGGGGTGTCTAGGACGACCGTGTACTATAATGCATTTAGGCCATAACTCTTTCAATTCAAGTATAACCTTATTTACAAACTCGCGACCGTTGTCGCTCTGGAGAATTTCGGGGCTCCTATGAACAGAAAAATACTTAATACGTTAGAAGCAACTTCCTCGACACGTTTGGTTTCCATTGGTCGTAAGAATACGAATGTTGTGGCATGATCTTGATAATTCATTATCCATTTGAATTGCTTGTCGAGAAGCGATTGGAAATCTATCAGGTCCACCTGCCCTCTTTCATTAAAATCTTTGCTTACAATGGGACGTACTACAATTTTTTGTCTGCCATGTTGCTTTTCATTGCAGCTTTTGCAGCATTGAACAAAACATTCTATGGCCGGACGTGGGATACTCAATTTATTTTTGAGAGCTACTTTCATTTTAACGCGTTTTTTGTTGATATGATAATCACATAATTTCTCAAATAAATCTTCGTACGCCACTACAAACTCGATTTCATCCTCGCTTTTATGTTTTTTTATTAAATGTGATTGGTCAGAAATGATCGTGACATCATATTTCAGCAGCAAAAAGTATTCGCGCCTTTCTTTTCTTCTTCTAAAACAGAAACCTATTTTAGAAAAAATAAAGATACAGATTTCAAATAATTAAAATTTTCTTGTGCCTCGCTATTATAGAACTCCCTGTGTAGCTAAGAATAATTTCGTGCGAAAGTACAATGCTTCCCATAAAACTTTTCTAGGGAACATTTTTTCTATAAAGCTTACTTTGCCACACTATTGGGCCATCCTGTATGCCTAACATTATACCGGTTGCCCCAATAATCCGTGGACATCGAACTGCCACGTATTTTTGGAATTAAAATAAGTCGATTGGACACAATTTACCTCTATACAAAAGTGCTTCGTTTGTCCGTTAGAAGGCATCAAAGTTTAACAATAAAAACACAGTTTGATATTTTTATTATATAAAACAAAATCTAATTGCATAGAAAGTAGCCCCTTATTACTGCTATCAACTGTACCAAGTTTCATCAAAATCGGAGAAATTGTTTTTGACTAATCAACAAAAAACGATCTTATTTTAACACCCTGTATCTCGAAAACTAAGCTCTAACAGACAAATGAAGCACTTTTGTATAGAGCTAAATTGTTTCCAATCCACTTATTTTAATTTTGAAAAATACAAGTTAGTTCGATGTCTACGGAATATTAGGACACACTGTATATGTAAATATTTCTATCCAAACTACACAAGTGTATAAAATTTCAAAATGATAGGTTAGCAGGTAGTACCTACTAACAGTGGGGATATGTTTTTGTAATAGCATGAATTAATTCAGTGTTCACTGTAGAAATCACGAGTCCACGAGAAACCCGGGAAATCCCGGATATAAACCTAACCTAAACAATCTATAAGAATGAGATAAGTACTTACGGTTTCTGCTTAGCTGCTACAATTTCCTATATAACTGTTTCAATTTTGCGCTTTATGTAAGGCTTTCGTAGAGGTTTCTGGGAATAAAACTTTTCTAATTTCTTGTAGAATTACGTTTGTTGGGTCACAACAACACTCTCGGCCCTCGTCATTTTGAGGTTAGTATGTGTGTTATTTCGTTGATGTAGATTCAGCAAGTGCAAAGTAGATTCGAAGCGGTACATGAAACGTCCAATACAGTCGGACATCTAACGTAATCTTGCTTGTTTCCATCAAGCGCCTGAAGCAGGCTGACGTTACACGTAACGTCTAAAATGTATAGTCTTTCGGCGTAACAGTTATTTGTTTCAGTGTTTGGCAGCGTTTCATGAAAAGGCCAGACTTTTCCTGTAATGACCGATTACAGTAGAAGGCTGCGACATATACAGGAGGTTAATATACAGTATTGTGCATAAATATAGTAACAAGCGATGTTTTTAAAAATATTATTTGCTTCTTTATTTATTCCATATTATTTCTTTACTTTTAAGTACATGCCTCTGTATTATTTATAAATATACCGAGATATCATAAGAATGCCAATGCAGAGTAAGGAACTTCATGTTTGTTTGTTTAGATAATGTGCAAGTTAGATAAAGGGATCGGCACAACTTCTTTTTAAAAACAAATTTTATTCAAGAAAAATTACAGATACGGATTTACGTTACTATTGACAGAACAAGTAAAAATGAGGTAAAACACAAAAGTATATATATTTATAACCTGCGATATTCATGGTCGTGGGACAATGCTGACATCGGCAATTCCGTGGGTTCGCTAGAAGTGACCATGGAAGATGTTCACATAACTCCTCCCTCCTCAAGTCAGAAAATAGGGATATTTTCTGGATTTGGGGCTGCTCGTTCCGCATCCTTTGGTGTCTTTTTCTGGCATCTTTGGATAGCGGTCTTCCCTTTGAGTAGACATATGATGAGTAGTACCAAGATCAGGATTGCTAAGGTACCTACTGATAGCATCTGGTATTGGACAGGTTCTTGGGAAACTTCTTGTACAGGTGAAAGCTGATTGATTTGTCTCGAGAGCTGGTAGATTTCATTGAAGTCTATTTCAGTAAAGTTTTCACTCCTCAGAACAGTTGAAGGATCAAAAAAGTTTACTATTTGTAGTTCAGGTAGTACGAGTGGCTTTCCATACTGGATCTTGAAATTATTACTAAATTTCTTTTGACCAACTTGGATAGTGCAGTTATTGGGCATCTTTAGTAAAGTGGGTCCATCCAGATCGAACGATTGATTTATATTACACTGGGTGGTAATTCTAACTTTTTGCTGGGGTAAAATCAGGACCTCGTCTGTAGTCACTTGCTCAGCAATGGGTTCGTCAATATGGGCTTCAATTATCTGGCAACTAGTATGCTTCACATTGTCCAGGATTTGGAGGGTGCAGTCATCACGTGGATAGAACTCCTCCTTGCAGTAAAAGGCATGTTCCAGGAATGGGCAATCGGTTGCTTTAAACTGGACCTCTTATTTCGTTCGTGCCAAGTAAGGGTATTTAGGGATGATTAATTGGGAGTTTTGGATTATAGGGAAAAAGGCGAATGAACGAATATGTTTGAGGTTTCAAGATTGGTACGTGAATAGCAAAAATTATTTTGTTATCAGAGAAACTTATTTGAGTTCCCAAAAATTGATAATAATTAAAGGTTGGCAAATGATTTTTTTATAAATTGATTTTAAATAGCCCATCATATTTTCTAATTCATAGGTGGATATAATACTATCATGTAAAGCATTTAGTTTTGCAAACATAATGGCGTCCTCTAAATTATCTACAAAATTAATAAGATTTTGACAATCTAAATTAATTTGAAACAGAATGCCTTGAAACACTAAAAAATTATTGATGTTATTTATTTTATTTTCACTTGCATGTTTAAAACTTTCCATACTTCTTTTCAATTTTAATTGGTTGGAATTAAGGAATGAAACAGTTTTATTAAAGTTATTTATAAGGCTTTTCTGTAACGAAATTTGTAGATTAAGTTCTTTCATAACATTTTCTTGATTTTGTAGAAGACTATTAATTTCTTGATCGTAACGTTCTCCATCGTCAGCGTCTAGAGTTCCAAATAACCATTTTTGACCTTTTCCAATTATGTCCATTAAACCTCTCTTTTCCCTAATATGAGGATACAAATTAAGAGCTTTTTCTTTTGCATTTGTAATTAAATAATTAGTTCTAGAAAGAGAGTTTTCAGACAGAATATGGTAAGATATCGGGTTTATATTAGATAGATTACTATTATCTACTTTTTCTATTTGATTTTTTATGATATTAAAGTACTTTTGGATATTTTCTAACTGATTAATTATAGGTAATATATCAACATAATGAAGAAATGTATGTTTAGTATAGAAAAGTATTACATCCCCTAAATAAATAGGAAGTACAGGGTTTTTGATAGGAGTTAATTGAATATCATAGGAATTAGTTGTTACTAGGAATTGAAACAGGTAAAGTAAGAGTCGAATGTTCTTCATTCTGGTTGTCCTGCAAAGATTTTCGTTTTTTAACTTTTGGAAGTCTGGCAATATTTTTATGATAGGAGCCTTTTTTAGTGAATATTTTAATACCACTTTGAGATTTTATGGGGACCTTTTTGAATTTTGGCATGTTTTTATTTCTTAATTTTGTTCTTATAAAAGCATTTTTCTCTTGAGAAAAGTCCGGGGGTTCTGACCTCTTTGAGGGTCATTTTCATTTCATTTATTCCTCTGTGACAAGTTTTAGTGGTGTGATACAAATTAAGTTTTTCTTTTTGGTCATCTGATGTCACAATATCTTTCAAAAGTTTGGAACATAAGATTATTTTAAAAGAGGAATTTTTAAATAAATTTTGTAATGTTACCGTAAAATGTTTGCTTAATTTGTCGTTATGAAAATAAATAGCATAGGTGTATTTGGGGTCGATATATTGTTTTAATAAGTCAATAAAATTGGGTGTTGGATTTCTTGCTGAAACGGTTACGTACATTCGTTTGTTTTCGAATATTTTTTCCGTTTTTAGCTGAATATCTTGGGTATCTCCGGTTGTAATAATAACTTGATTTTTAAAGGTATTCAGAGATTTTTCAGTTATAGGTAGATTTAAAATTGGATTTTCGGCAGATGTATGGGCCGTTTCGATATCGTTTGATTGATCGGGGTTTTCTGGTTCTAATGGAGTAATAGTAATTTCTGGAGTATTATCAGAAATATTAGGAAGATCGGGAGGTTGGTCCACAGGGAAAATTGTTATATCTGAAGGATTGTCTTTAGGACTGCATTTAATTTCCTTAACAACTCTTGTTTTAGAAGGGGCTTGAAATATTGGTGTTATAGTAAATTCTGGAAGATTTTCTGGACTTTCTTCGATGAGGCTGGCTTGAGAAGACAGTTGTGTTTGAGCAGGCCTGATTGTAATATCTGATAAAATATTAATTCGACGAGATTGAGAATTAGGCTCAAGAAGAATTTGGTCCAGGTTGGAATCATCTAAGTTTGGGAGTTCATTTGGATTTTGTAGAAAATCATACACTATTTCATCCACATCACCAGGGTTGTTTAAGACAGATTCAGTTTCAACAGCATTGACACTCACGGGATTTCGGGAAAGTGCATTGGCTGCTTGATTAGATTTTCCTTTTTTATATTGAATAGTGTAATCAAACTCCTCTAACTTCAAACGCCATCTTATGAGCCGGGAGTTAGGCTCCTTAAGGGAAAACAACCACTGAAGAGGCTTATGATCTGTGTGGATGGTAAACTTATGGCCAAACAAATATGGCCGAAAATATTTGCAACTCCAAACAATGGCAAGCAACTCCTTTTCGATGGTCGAATAGTTCACCTCGGCAGGGTTTAACGTACGGGAGGCATAACAAATGGGGTGGTTTTCCTGTGATAGAATGGCACCAACAGCATAATTTAATGCATCTGTCGTTACTTCGAAAGGCTTAGAAAAATCAGGGTATGCTAGTACGGGTGCAGATGTTAAAAGATTTTTACAGGTGTTGAAACTGCTAATAAATTCTTTTGAATGTTGGACCTTTTCATTCTTTTTTGAGCATTTAGTAAGTGGCTTAGTGATTTTTGCGAAGTTATGGATGAATTTTCGATAATAACCCACAAGGCCTAAAACAGATTTGATTTCACGCTGCGTTTTGGGAATTGGGAACTTTTCAATTGCAGCAATCTTTTTATCGTTGGGTTTGATACCATCTCGAGTGACTACATGCCCTAGAAACTCTACCTCCTTACACAAGAACTCACATTTATCTACTTGTATTTTAAAATTAGCTTCCCTCAATTTTGAAAAAACAAGTTTTAAATTTTGAATATGTTCCTGCAATCCAGAACTGAAAATTATAATGTCATCTATATATACCATGCAGATTTTATTCTGCAAATCCTTTAATACCTCGTCCATGACCCTTTGAAACGTGGCAGGGGCATTTTTCAGCCCAAATGGCATCCTCAAATACTCATAATGCCCATTATTCACAGAGAAAGCAGTTTTTTCAATCGAATCTTTTTTTATTTGGATTTGATGAAATCCGCTGGCGAGATCTAAGGTGGAAAAATATTGAGCCCTACCTAAACGATCTAAGATGTCATTGATGTTGGGAATGGGGTATCTGTCATCGATTGTTTTAGAATTTAAATTCCTCTAATCACAAACAATACGCCACTTAGTTTTTCCCGATGCGTCTTCTTTTTTGGAAACAATCCATATAGGACTTGACCACGGACTACTTGATGACCTAATAATTCCTTTTTCTAACATTGACAGAACAAGTAAGAATGAGGTAAAACACAAAAGTACATATATTAATAATCTGCGATATTCATGGTCGTGGGACAATGCTGACATCGGCAATTCCGTGGGTTCGCTGGAAGTGACCATGGAAGATGTTCACATAACTTGCATAAATATAGCAACATTCTTGTTTCGCATTTATTTTATTAGTTAAATATCGATTTACCTGCTGTAAAGTTGTTATTTTTGAATCTCAGAATTAACTTAAAATGGGTCGCTCAAAAACCGTCTCTGGTGATGTAAGAAAAACTATTGTGGAGCATTACGAAAATGGTGTTAGGCAGAGTGACATTGCAAGAAGCTTACGGCTTCACAGGTCAATCGTATCCAGAGTTTGCAAAAAATGTTGCCTTAGTGGAACAGCTGCATCGGCGCCCATTCCTGGTAGACCCAGAAAAACAAATTTGAAGATGGATAGGCAGCTGCTACGAATTTCCAAAAAAAATCCTTTTTTGTCTTCTTCCCAAGGAGAAGATTACTTGATGCCAACTTACCTGCTCGTCGCCCCGCCAAAAAACCGTTACTCTCAAAGAAGAACGTCAAGGCTTGTTTTCACTTTACCCAATCTCATGTTCACTGGTCTGTAGCTAAGTGGAAGAAAGTCGTATTTAGTGATGAATCTAAATATAATTTATTCAGGACTGATGGAGTGATGTACGTCAGATGCCCCAGTGAACAAAGATTAAACAAAAAGTACATTTTCCCCACAGTTAAACATGAAGGTGAAAATATTCTTGTATGGGGATATTTCTCGGCTCGTGGCATGGGACTTATAGTAAGAATAGTGGGCAAAATGGATCGTTTAATGTACAAAGACATTCTGCTAACACATTTAGTGCCATATATGGATAAAGTCATGCCAGTATTTCAGCAGGACAACGATCCAAAACATGCTTTTAAATTTGTTAAGGGGTGGCTGTCCGATGAAAAAATAAATGTAATGGTCTGGCCATCTCAATCGCCAGACCTAAACCTTATAGAGAATTTATGGCATTACATTGACACCAAAATCAGGCACCTAACATGCTCTAATACAAATATTCTCTTTGAAATAGTGGAAAAGGCTTGGAAAAAAGTGAACAATGACTATATTATGAAATTAATTGAGTCCATGCCAAGACGATGTGCAGATGTTATAAAGGAGAAGGGGTACTACACGAAATAATGAATTGATTTTAATTTAGTTGGGTTATATTTTTTTTAGAATCAAAACTATTTTTTGTTGCTATATTTTTGAATAATAAATTTGCATAAAACAATTTGGTGTTTTATTTATTATGATACAAAAAATATGATAATATAAAAATATAAACAGGCTCTAACGATTCTTGTAAATAATATATAAACCTTACTTATAAAATAGATACTAAAAGATATATAACAGGAAAGTTCAATATTGCTATCTTTTTGCACAATAATGTATGTAGGAGTGTTTTTTTACATATATAGAATTTGAAGAAAATAGAGCCGAACAGGAAAAGAGTTTATGCTTGGTGAAGAAAATATGGGTCAAGAAGTTGAAGATGACGGAGATGGTATAAGAAAAAGATCTTAAGTTATGAAGGCTGCAGAGCCCAAGAATATAACTTTTTTAAATGTGAATTTTAGGTATTCAATAATATCCGTACACATTTATAATGGAAATAAGGTACTTTGTTCAAAATAGTTATAAAGATTGTATTTAGAGAAATATAATATCTGAAAATACATAACATTTACTTTTAATCATATTTTCAACTAAATGTAAATTCTACCCTACAAAAGCTTTTACTTAATATTTTATTCTTAAGCCAATATAAAAAAAACATGCTTTATTGTTATTAACAAAGAAAAATTGTTCTAAACAAAGCTACCTTAAGTTACTACCATGAAACTTAACCACTACACCCCATACACACTCAAGTTCTAAAACAAACATCAGAAAACAATACATAAGAACAGCAGAAAAAAAATACATAAAAAGTAAATTAAATTCCATAATCATCCCCTTAAGTATAAGACAGCAAAGAATTCTAACCATACAAACAATTCAAATAAAATTCAAATACTGTAAACTTACACTTAGGGAAAATTAGAATGTGTCGACGTAGTACTCATCCAGTGAATAGTAACATTTTTCGGTCAAAAGTATTTTCAATTTTCGTTTAAAAGTGTCAATACATGTTGCCTCCCTGAGTCCACCTGGTAAACGATTGAAAATTTTGATTCCCTCGTAGAAAATATATTTTTTAGTTATTGTGGAGGAGGGGATTGGAAGATTTAGATCATTCACTTGACGCGTGAAGTATCTTGGATTTGGGGTTATAAATTTAAAGCGATTTGCAAAAAGTAAGCAGGCCACTTCCTGAATGTAGAGGGAGAAGACAGTGTGTATGCCCAACCTAACAAATAATGGGCGACAGGAATCTCTTGGTTTAACCCCACAGATGTAACGTACAGCACGCTTCTGCAAAACAAGCAGCATTTGTAGAAGAAAGGCAGCTGCATTACCCTAGAAGCAAATGGTATACCTAAGGTGGGATTCAATTAATAAAAAATATACAGGTCTTCCAAACTCCATGCCAAGCTCCGGGGTAGCCACTCTGACTGCAAAACAACTTGCAGACACCTTTTTGCAAGTACCGAGGATATGCTCTTCAAATCTGAGTTCTCTGTCAATGAATATGCCCAAAAAATTTGTATTATCAAACTGCTGAACTACTGAATTAGAAAAAGGCACGTGGTCTAGAGCACACTTAAAATACAATAATTTAGTTTTATGAGGATTTAGTGACAGCAAGTTTGATTCAAACCAGAAATTTACTACCTGAAGATCAGTTGCTAATGTAGTTCGCAGAGTATCTGTGTCTGGGCTGTACCAGAGAAGTGTGATATCATCGGCAAATAGAGTAAATTTCCCCCGTACATTAAGATTAGTAAGATCATATAACTACAAAAAAGTTTAAGTCGTGCAAAATGTTTGAGAAATGCAAAATTAATTGCTTTTTAATATATTATTTCAACAAATCATTGCCTTCCTCCAAAAGCTTATTCTTTTTAATTTTCTCTGACAATTTCTTTTCTTCTATTTATATAATTTCTTGATAAGATTCTTTTATTCTATTTTTAAATTATATTCTATTTTTAAATAAGAAATGATCAACATTTCTTATTTCTTTTAACATGTCTCCTTTTACCTTTCTTGTTTTATAGCTAGTTGTAAACGTCGCTTTTGAAGATTCTTTTTTGGTTCTTTTTTACCATTTTCGTCTGGCCCAACTGTAATTTCATTATCTACTTCATTTTCCACTGATAATGGCTCAAGAATGGGTGAAGGTGACGGACCAACAATTGTATCTGGCGAAACATCATTGCTGTATCGTTGGGTTTATATTTTTCTTCTTACCCAAGATGGATTTCATCATCACTGCATAGTCAAATGTTTGTCTTTCTCTGCCCGTTTTATTGTTGTGATGTATATATTTTTTGTACATCCTCTCTAAATATTTCCAGCGATTTTCACAATGCGAAGGCGTAATATTTTGCTTAATTTTTTGTTTCAATTCGTTTGCAATTATTTCATATATTTTCTTAAGGTTTCTTAATTTGAAAGACCCAACTTGATTGCGATATTTTTGTATAAATCCAAAAACATGAGGGTAATATTATATGCCCAAATAAATGACTCGTATTATGAACGAGAAGGTACAATTAATACTTTGATAGCTCTAAAAATAAACACAATGCATTTTATTATATGTTTATGTTATTTTAAGTTCTAATAACTTTTGTGAAAACATAAATTCCTTTTTGTTAGAAACAACCTAGCCATAAAAATGGCTCTATTTTTGCTTATATTATACCTATATTTTAAATATGTTTACCTTCATCCATTGCGAGGTCTTGGAAAATATCGCAAAATTATCTCGAACACACAATTGTTTTCTAGTCGAGCTGCAACTCGTACTTAAAATATAGGCAAAGCGTTTTTTTGATTTTAACTTAAGAAAAAATATGACATATATCGTTTAATTACGAACAAAAAATAAAATCAGATATACGGTGCAATTTTATTTCGAGCCATAAAAAAAAGTTGAAAATAATGTGTTGAGAACGAAACGTCAGATATAAAATCCAAAAATACCATTATGTAATATCACAAAAGTGTCAATGAAAAAGCGTTATTAGTTCTTGTATGTATGAATGTATGTTATTCGACACCTCTTAAAATAAAGTCAGGAAGAAATTAAATAAATATTGTCTAATTTTTGTTTTTCCAAAATATCTCTGCAGGCCAAGTTTTTCAACGGGATGTAAATACGGTTCAGAGATCGCGACTTTTTCTTAATTTAACAAAAGTTGTATCTCCAATAGGTACCAACATGCCTATACTCAAGATCCTTGCCTTGGTTACCTTGTTTAATACTTCACTATTTAACACGTTACTAAGTTTTTAAAGTTTGTCGCTAGGAAATCATTGTATTTTTCAATAACTAATTTCTTGAATCTCAAGGATTAACAAATTTGTTTCCCCCAATCAATTATTCCATTTTTTAAATGGGATTGGACCAATGCATAATAAAATAAATCATTAATTACTGCTTTTCATTTAAAAAACTCTTTGCATTTTTAAAAAGATGGGGAAGCTTAAGAAACCAATCAATTTCCATGATTCCACTTAGGAAAGCAATTAATATTTATGCCATGATACTTTATAAAGTTTGCTTATTGAATATTTATGTGGGTCGAGATAACTTGATTGTAATGGTCTGAAAGTTGGGTAATTTTTTCTGCGTTGAATTAAGTGCTAGGCAAATACCATTTACATATACAGTGAGGACGCGCAAGTTGGAACAAATTCATTTAAAATTTAGGAGTGTGTTCGAAAAAAAACGCTCAGACACGACGATTTTTATTTTTTGTCGCGATTTTTCTGATGATGAATTCATGTATACAGGGTGAACTAAAAATAAGCAACGACCATCAACTTCAATTGTTTAAATGGAAATATTTATTTTTTATTCCATTTGTGATTTCTGCATACAATTTTTAGCATATTTTGTATACCATGTTTTATACCTAATAATAACATTATTAATAAGTTTGCAACTTTGGGTCATTTGAGCATATTCAAACATGTTTTTTCATAGTTTTTAACAGGTATAATTGATTGTCGATACCTTGTCACCATTTAATTGCATAGGAATAGTAAGTATTAGTTAATGTAAATGGCAGTAAGTGTCAAGTGCAGTTGCAAAGTTTAAAAGTGTGGCGCGTTTAACTGAAAAACAAAGAATTGAAATTTTGATGATGATAGGATATGGCGACAAGATGCGAACACTAAATTTGCGATCTGTTTAATAATAAGTATTCGAAGAGGCCTATTACACGTTCGCTAGTAAGCAAAATTGAAAAAAAGTTTAGAGATTTTGTTCATGTAAGATACAACTATGACCTGAACCGTCCCACACTTGCAGAAAATAGACAATTAGATATTTTGCTTCATTTACAAGAAAATCTACATAAATCAACTCGACAAGTTGCTGCAGATCAGTCGGTTAATAAATCATGTGTTCTAAAATATTTGCATAGGAATAAATGACATCCATATAAAATTCATTTATTTCAGGAGCTTATTGAAAATGATCATCCGCACATCCGCAGAATAGAGTTTTGCGAAATAATGATGAATATATATAATGCAAACCCACAACTTTTAAGTAATATTGTTTTTTTCGACGAGGCAAGTTTTTTTTAAATGGTTCTGTAAATAGATCAAATGTTCATTATTGGGCACCAGAAAATTAATAACACATAATTTCCCAAGTTAAAACGTATGGGCAGGAATTGTGGACACGTTAATTTGTGGGTCCCTATTCTGTTGAGGGCGTAAAATATGAAAAATATTTAAAGAAAAATATTTGCTTCAAAATCAGATAGTACCTAGTTTAATTACACTTTATCCAAATGGTGAAAACCCATTTATACCGGCAGATTCGAGATAGTTCTAACAGGGTGGCGCCCCCCCCACACTATTCGCGAACAGTACGAGATTATCTTACCAACATTTTCCTAAATAGATAGATTGGAAGGGAGGGGGTTTATTGAATGGCCAGGAAGGTCGCCAGATTTAACCCCATTGGATTTTTCTCTATAGGGTTATCTAAAATCTAAAGTTTATTTTAATAAACCTGAATTGTATGAATAATAAAGTTTAGAAGAATTAAAAAATAGAATTAAAGCCAAAATACAACAAATCTGGCATTAAACAATAAGCATTACAAGAATTTGAATATCGACTTGGTTTCTGTCAGGAAGTTAATGCTTAACAAGTTGAAAATTTATTTTAATTTTTTTTGTTTTGGTTTTTTTATAAACTGTTTCAAAAATTCATGGTTATTTATAAAAAAATTAATCGCAAATTTCTTAATAGATATTGAGGTTGGGTATAGAACATGGTATACAAAATATACTTAACAATTAGTTTACAAAATAAAATAAAAAATGGGTATTTCTATTTAAAAAAATTAAGTTAATAGCCGTAGCTCATTTTTGGTCCACCCTGTATACCCTGTCTGAGCGTTTTTTTTCGAACACACTCCTGAATTTTAAATGAATTTGTTCCGACTTGCGCGTCCTCACTGTATAAATATATGATTTAAAAAATATACATAGACGTAATTCATCAAACCATTTTTTAATGTATTTTCTTTTTATTTTGTTTTCTGGTTGCTTTACTCTGAAGAACCCAACAAGCAAAAACACGTATCGGCAAGTACTGTTTTCCTCTTTTCTGCTTCCTGACTGACAAAATATTCCGATATAGGATAACTGTATCTAATAGTGCCAACATCGGCCATTTTCAAAAGACCTTTAATATACGTACAGTAAGAAAAGCACTGGACCCGTACACTATGGTAGATCATACATTAAATGTCTTGATAAAATCGAGGAAAATTTTCATTACCACTTTATTATTGTTTAATTTTTTATACATATTTTATGTTAAGAATTCGACTGCGTCTTCTGCAGAAAAATATCCTTAAAATCCATATGGTGATCTACTAAAAGGTTGCAGTTTCTAGTATGTTATCGGTAATTTGAAATTTCTCCTTTATACCCTTTTTTGAAAAGGCGTTTTATCGTAGCGGGCTTTTTTATTTATTTGCTTTAACTACTGCAATTTTTAATACTACCTTAACTAGTATCGAACGCATTTTTTTATTTAGGTTTTTATTTCAGTTTTAGCTTTAATTATGTTCAATCCGGGTGCTTTTTTAGTATCCAGTTTCGTAATAATTTGTCGAGCTCTACTTCATCTCTCGTCTAAGAGAAAAAAGAAGTGAAGGCCTATATAGAAATAATGAGATCTATAATGTTTTTGCCATTTGTTTGCATCAACAAAAGGTTAAAATTGGATCATTTAGCTCCATAATTTATTAACTCATAATTTTTATATTTGATACTTGTGAATGTTTGATGAAAAATGCACAAATCAATTTACATTTACTTCAAAACTTACCGTATTAGTCAAGTATTGAGAATCAGGTGGAGTTCTGTAAACTTTGCTTTTTATGTACCTCCACAAAAAATCCAGGGATTTAAATGTAGTGGCCGAGGAGGCCACTAGACTTAACCTCTTCAGTCCCAAGGAATTGTTTTACATTCTTTTTGTGAAACTTTTAATAAAATAGGTTTATTAGGATTTAAAAAAAACAAAAAAAAAATTTTTACAAAAAAAAATTACTACAGAAAAAAATATGACATGTCCAGTATTTTAAACAATTGGACTTCAATTATGTCTTCTTCAATGAAGTCTCAAATTATGAAATTAAAAAAAAGATTGCCTCTCTGGAGAAATGCATAAGTAAAGCTTACATTTCACACAAAAAAATCTTATTTTCTTTGTACAGCCTTGATTACGGCAGCGCATATAGGAATTTTTGTTATTAACACTGCATATTGGTAGATGTTCATTACCAGTGGTCCTGACATCTCTTGGTGGCATCTCCGACTTCTTGCATTTTTTAGCAGGTTGACTTGTTTCCTCTATCTAATGAAGAAGTTGGATCTTGAAAACCTTTTGCTTGTGCCCCAAGGGTAAGAAATTTCCCGATATACAGTTTAAATTCAAGTAAATCCATGATAGAGTTTTTTCTATCTCCACGAGCGAAGCAGTCTTGGCGGTATTCAACCCACGAGTTGGTAATTGCCAAGTCCACAAAATGCCAGTAAACTCCTACCGGCCATTTTTTTGTTCGCATACAAATGCGATAGTAAGATATTAGTCATCACACATGTCCACTCCTAGAATGGTTGTAACTAGTGACAGAGTTTGGACATGAAACAAGAAGGTATTTATTATTTTTCTTGTCCCATCGGCGTACTTCTGTTACTGGCGCAGAGCATGAAGATGTTGATGCCATTGTTACTATCTATTGTCCATCCATTTCAGAATGGTAATTTTTTGTCTTCTCGCACAAACTCATCAAAGGAACCACGGCCATTAGAGAGGAGCTCTTTATCATTTTTTGTTTTGCTTCTAAGATCTCACGGAATTCTGTTGTTCATAATTGTCCCTGTTCCCAAAATTCCTTTTGTTAGTAAATGATCTAGTAGCTTGACTGAAGTAAAGTAACGATCAAAATAAATTATGTGCCCTGGCGACAAATCTTCTGAAAGCTTCTTTACAACCGATCCACCTATTCCCATATTTTGATCGGGAGAACCATCTGGCCAAGTTTTTGCACCTTGATAAATCATAAAATCTAAAACCAGTCCGGAAGGTGTAGCTAAAACAAAATTTTTGAGTCCTACTGGATTTGGCATGTTTTTAACGTACTGTCGGACAGCAGTAGTGCCTGTGAAGGGGATCATCAGCTCGTCGATGCTCAATTCTTTACTCCTTAGTAAAGTAATACACTTTTTACGAATCACATCGATGATAGGTTGAACTTTCCATAGCTGATTTGACTGCTTTACATCATTTGAAACACTAAGATTGTTAACAACATGTAAAAAAATTCTTAATTTAACAATACGGTCTCTAGGTAGCTGAGTAATGCAAGATATTTCAATTCCCTTCATAAAATACAACCGCAGCCGTGGAAGTCCAAAAATGCTCATTAAAATATGTATTCCAGTCAATATTCGATATTCTTTGGCTGTTGACTTTAGTGGTTTTTTTTCATTTGCTTGCATGGCACGAATATTATTTTGTTCTGATAAATTTTTCCAAAAATAATCTGGAAAGTCATTCATAAAAATAGTTCAGGGGTGTCCAATACTCATGATCATCTTGTAACTGCCATTCCGGATCAAGGTAGACATCTTCTCGACTTTCAAAAACATTTCTTTTCCATTTTACTTCTGCGGTTTTATTTTTTGTTTGCTCCTGGAGAACCTGCTCTCTTATTCTGGATAAGGGAACATTATCGTCATCAGACTCCTCTTCAATGGTATCAGAAACCGAGTCTGCGTCTGCCGGCGCCGGCTCGTCGTCTTCATTATCATTTGCCTCAATTGATTCACTGTTTCTGATTTCCTCATCATCATCGCTCAAGTAAAAGCCACTTGTCATTTAGAATCTCTTCAAGATCTTTATCTATCAGTGGTTGCATACCACCTTAAAAGAAAGACGAAATAATAACAACAATAAAATTTAAAATTTTTGTGAAAAAAGTAAAAACTTGAACCAAATACTGTCCCGACGTTCAAAATACTGCACAAAATCAAAAGCCGAACACTCTGTAGAGCGACGTTACATTTTCTGTACGTATATTTGTTGATTTACTAAATAGCAGTCAATTTATTTGATTTTAATTAGTATTTTATCAAAACAATCGAGAATAATTCAAATATTACTTAGTTTCTGATACGACGCCATGATTTACAACACAACACCTGTTCCGTCAAAACAAAACTGAAAAATATGCGTTGCTAAATATTTTTAACCAAATATTTTTTGGCGTATATATGCACGTCCAGTCCGTAAATAGACAATTCTAACGATTCACTAAACTGCACTCAATTGAAAAATTTACTTTGAATAGAAAATTATCATTAATCGCTCATCCGTTTACTAATTTCTTAACATTGCGAGCGACAGGGTCATTTTAATTTAGTTCTTGCACTAACCGAATCTTATAAGAATGGACCTTGTATTTTTTTAATATTCGGCGACTTCTACTTTCTCGTATAGCGTACAATCCATGGCAATTTACCCCAACACCGCTATCTTTGTAGACTCGTTTAGTACAAGATTTATAAGCAGCCTCTTTTTGTTATGAACAATGCATGTTTCGCGAAACTTAGCCATTAATGCGTTGACTGTTTGACAATTCGTAAACCATTAATTTGTAAAAACCATGATGGAAAAAGCAAATGAAAATTTTTTACGATATATTCTAATATCTTCTTTTCCATTACATGGGAAACACAATCGTTAAATAATACTTTCGTTGTTCGATATTGGTCTCGGAAAATAAGCACCGAAGTTATCAATTTCGTACTCAGTATTCTTAAAAATTGAATGTTTTGGCTGATATTTTGGGCTACCATATTATAGGGCTATTTTCTATTGATGGTACATTAAATGCCCAAAAATGCCTTAAGTTGCGCCAAGTTCTTCCTGCTATTCAAATCCTCCCTGATTTAGACCTGGTATCCGTGTATTTTTAATAAAAGGGCTTGTAACCATTTTTTATTAGATTTTTGCTTTTAATTAAAATCGACTGATGTTGAGAGTCTTAAATAGAGTGGCACATTAATGGCAGCTTATCAGTATGAAGAACATTAATTGGTATTGGCATGAATTGTTCTAGAGATGCTTACCTTTTAAATTGTGGGCGCCATCCAGTTTGGAGTGTTTACTTAAAGTGTAGTTGTATGAACCTTTACTGCCAAATTGGTTTTCATATCAATAAAGGGATGTAAAGAAATATAACACATAGTAAAACACAAAATAACTTTAACACTATATTATTAGAAAATATGCAAACACACAAACACAAACACTGCTCAATGCTCATTGTTTAACCTTTCAGTTAAACAAATCATTGTTGTTAAAATTATAATACAGTTTATTGTTAAAAGTATAACTCCTGAAATCAAAACTTTATGCACTAAAGTTCTAAAACATTAAAAAAATCAATATATCGCTAGTATGTAACTACCCTTTGGCCAAAGTCAGTAATCTAACTCATAGTACACTGTACAACATGTATTTACTAAAATAAATAAAATAAATATACCTTTCAGAGCGGTTGCTTACATATAGTACTGTATGAAAATCAGAATTCAAGGACAGTAGCTGACTAAGGTCCAATCAATAACGTCATTAAAAAGCAAGAATCCTGACAAAGCTCTAATTTATGATAAGAAATGGAAACATCCCCTAAGATAACTCGGGATGGTCTTGGGATGACCCTTAAGACCTAATACTTCGCTGAAGAGATGACTTAAGACCCTGCGGAAGACTTTTCGGAAGATCTCACTTAAGATTTGGTTCAGGACCGGCATAAGACCCTAAAATTAACACGTAAAACTTCAAAAATGGCGGCCTTACAAACCATGAGAAAATGTTTAACAAAGAATAGGAATCAAACTTACCTCAAGATGTTGGAGTGAGGTAACCATGAGGTAAAATCCAAACCTCGAGCAATTGAATTTGTTAACCTGGAGACCACATCATTTGGAAAGAAAGCCAAAACGCAGTTTAAGGGTGCCTGTTCGATGGATAATCCCCTGCAGGCCCAGTTTTACAAGAATTGACAATATAAGTTACCTTGCTTAGCTTTAAGTTGCAGCGAGTACGGAAATGAATATAATCCCAAAAAGCAAAGTATTCAAATTGCAGGAAAAACAATGGCAACAACAGCCCAGTATCCAAAATGCGAATGCCGATATGTAAAAAGTTGATCCTTGAGCATGGCGTACGTGACTAATGACAAAGACAGACAGATAGAAAAATCACGTGAGTCAGAGAGAGCGACAGAGAGAGAGAGAAAAACAACCTGATTCCAGTAAATTACCTAAATTTCAGAGCAAAGCTAGCGCCATCTAGGAGTTCTTATTTTTTGTTTACAATGCCATTAATCCACTTTACACTAGATGTCGCGATCAGTACTATTCACACAATATTAAACTATTACATTATAAAAGTAACCAAAAAAAAATGCTACAGGCTGTCCTGCTCATAATGCGGTTGAAAAAAAAATGTGACGAATACATTTCCTAACCGTCTTATTAGTGGGACTGGTGATTAAATGGCCTCCTAGATCTCCAGATTTGTCTCCAAACGACTTTATCTTTATCTTAAGTAGACCATTTAGAAACACGAATTTAGAAGGCCAACAAATTAGGAAGATTTGAGAAAAAAAAACGTTGAAGGTACCAATTTCATTTTTTTATCAGAAACTTTTTTGGAAATACGAAATGTCTTTTGTGATAGGCTAACTTATTATCTAGCTGAAGAAGGAGGATTGTCTAAGCCTTTTATTTAAATAATTAATTTTTATTAAGTTATATTTTAAGAAAAATTATTGCAAGTCAAGATGCTTACTAACGTCGTACCGAAAAATAAGGACGTAGCAGGCGAGTAGCAGAACGCACGAAATGCATGCGTGCACGTTACTATATTTCACCTTTAAGCATCTCTCTATGCTCCCCAACTCCAACCTGTCACGTCAATTAATGCTCAACCATGTATACGTTATGTATTTACCTAAACTTTTACATATATTTTCCAGCATAAATTGCTTTAGCTAGCTAGAACTAGTTAGCTAAAGAGCTAAACAACCTACACTTTCATACGCTTTTTAAAAAGCAATAGGATACCCGTTTCTACAATTTGTCTAAGAAGTTTCTTAGCTAACCGGTGAAATTAGAGGAAAAACGAAATTAGTCTCACTACTAGAAGGAAAAAACACCTGGGCTGGGATTGTAAAATTACGACTCGATCTCGATACGATCACGACTTCGAATTTGATCACGACTCAGTCGTATTGACAAGGGTGATTTTAAATTTTAATCGTCGGCTAAACTCGTTTTATTTGGTTTGAGTTAGGTTTCTTGGTATATATTTGTTATTTTCCCTAATACTTGATAGATGGAAGCGTCAATTGTCTTTTCTATTGATAAATACTGAGAATTTTCATTTATTTTGTTAATTTTTTTCCGCCGCCGTGTTTTTTTATTTAAATATATGCCTATATTATTTCTTTAAAATAAAAAAAAAAATGTCATTTAAAACCACGACTACCTATTGGAAAACAATAATTAAAAACATGGAAAGTCACAAAAACTTGTTGTGTTTATCCACTTTTGGTTTTAATATGGCAAAATGGGTGCAATCAATAGGACCTATAACACTAGGAAATTGGATCTCTCCATAAATGTTAATTTATTAATTTGTCTCTCATCTCTTATATTTGAAAAATTAATGAATCGATCAGCAAGGTGATTGTCAATAATTTCAGTAATTTTATGGATCCAACGACTTGCAGTAGTTTCGCTAATTCCAAATTTAAAATCTTGTCCAATGCTTCTTTGGTAACAATCTGTGGCATAAAATCTTGACATACTAAAACTGCCCATTCAATGGTAACTCTACTTCCATTGCTTCTATTATTAACAGAAGGTTGTGAAAAATAGGGTCGAATTAGATCTATTACTTGTTGTTTTTAAGAAAGCTTCTTGATAATATACTAATGAAAACCTGGTACGACTATTCGTAAATAATCAATGCAACAAATACGTTTAAAAAAGGATGCTGGCTATAGGAAGGAAGAAGGTATATCGTCTGGTACATACGATATACCCAAGCGTGTCGTCGACAAATCGTTAAAAACTAGGCAATCCGCAAGACACTCATTGAAAATTTGATTTAGAATCAGTCATATCGAGTAATCGTGTCGAATTGTAATTTTATAATCCCAGTGCTAGTATCAGAATACCTTACTGGTCACTGTCATTTAAATGGCCATTTGTTTAAATTGAAACTAACCACAAACCCACTATACAGGACATCTAACCACGAAGACGAGAGCAAATACATTGTGGTTTATCTAGTCTTTCGTTAATACGTAAGCGCACACTATAAAGGTTTTGTAAACTATAGTTAATTAAGAAATAATACCTGTATTCCAAAACCATTAAGTTTCTTATTATAGTAGAATATATTAGAAGCTCATATATCAATATTTTGAGATAATAAAAGGTTTAATTATAATCGTTGTACTAATATTGCAACAAGTTAATGTAGAAACTCTATTGCTACAATATCACAGTGAGTGCTTATTAATAGCGAATTATTTCAATTACTGTATGAGATATACCTCAAAGTTGTATCTAGGAGACCTAATTATTAATTTATCCAAATTTATATTAAGATGTATTGTTGTTACAAGTAAGCTATAAAGAATAGAAAATTTATTTATTTTTTTCTCTAAGAAACTACGGAAAGTCAACGGCTACGCTTTTGAATTTATTTCGGGTTTAGATCATTGTTACTAGTGCAGGATCATAATCTCTTATTTCACAATTTATAACTGAGAAAAGTTAACACAATGCTACTAAATATTCCCGTTTATACACCGTCGCTTCCATAATACAAAATATGTAAGCATAATGGATAACTTGTTTTCAGAATGAAAAATAAAGACAATTGTATTCTATTTATTTTTTGTCTTTTTTAATACGGTAGCCACAATATAATAAAAAGTTAGTGGTAGGACATAACTTTTTATTTTTTAAAACTGGCTAAGAGTTTCTGTAATAAAGGTATATTATTTTGGCAAAATAAACCTTTAGTAGGTAACCAAATTTATAATTTAAAAAAATATATATTTATTATTATTCTTCCTAAAATGACATAATAATAATAATAATAATAAGCTTTATTTCCAACAGGTTACATATACCCAGTTACAGGAAAATCAATTAAATATATAAATGTACGAATGCATGAATTGTATTAGATTCATGCAACTAAACTATAAAAGAATTGCTATATAATAAAAAAAAAGTAGTGAACTTGAGAAAATAAATAATAAAAAATCAACACTAAATTAGGATAAGAATCAAGAATTAATTTAAATCAAAAAAACAAAAAAAAATGAGTAAATAAATGTATTCAAGCTAAAAACTAAAAAACCAAAAACTAAATAACCTAGCCTCCCCCACCGACCATACGCAGGTGATTCAAGATAAGTGCCAAATCGTCATGGTGAATGTCACAAAAATCAGCAATAGTGTTAAAGTTTTGACACATAAAGTAAATAGGACTCTGGTACAGAATGTTGGACCTGGCTGTGTCCAAATTAAAAGCTGGACACTGTCTGGATCCTGGGCGTGGTATATGAAAGCAAATCCTTTGCAAAAGGGATGAGCAGTCAATCTTATGGTTAAGTAAATTAAACAAGAATTTCACCGAATGCATTTCTCTCCTCTTCGCAAGTGACCTTTCAGTATATCTAGAGAGCAGCAGGTTATGGTCAAAACCCCTTGGAGGATAGACTCCATCATCCTTAAATGCCAAACATTTAAGGAATCGCCGTTGGACTGATTCTAATAGGTGAATGTGCTGGTTGTAAATGGGAGACCAAATGAGGGAGCAGTAGTCCAGCCTGGATCTAACAAATGCATAGTAGAGAGTTTTGGCAGTGGCAGTGTTCAAAAAAGTTTGCAATTTCTAATAATAAAGCCTAGCATGCGAGTAGCTCTAGAAACAGTATCTTCGATGTGAGGGATAAAAGAAAATTTTTGGTCAAAGGTGACTCCAAGATCCTTGAAACAGGTAGACCTTGCCAGAGACTCTCCATTAACTCAGTAATTAAAGGCAATTGGACTTTTGATACGAAAATAGCTGGCCACATTACACTTGGAAACATTAAGGTTAAGCCGGTTCAAAGTGCACCAATGGTGTACAGTATTGATGTTCTCTTGCAGTAGACCACAATCTGCTATAGAGTCAATCCTATGGAAAAGCTTTAGGTCATCAGCATATGCTAACCGAGAGCAATTGAGGGTGGAGATCAAGTCATTAGCGAAAACGTTAAAGAGAAGGGGGCCCAAGTTAGAGCCCTGAGGAACTCCAGAGGTGGGTGAAAAACAAGCAGATCTAAAGCCTTCGACCACTACAAACTGAGAGCGGTCAACTAAATAGGAGTTAAGGAGCTTTATCAAGCGATCGGAGAATCCAAACTGGCGTTCAAGCTTATTTAATAGGATGAAGTGGTCAATCTGGTCAAAAGCCTTTTGAAAGTCTGTGTAGATAACATCGATTTGACTTCTATCATTAAGTGCTTCGCACACAAACTGAGAGAAGAATGCTAGGTTTGTAGTACATGAGCGCCCAGAAACAAAGCCATGTTGATCGTTGGCCAGCATGGACTTAACCTTGGGAAAAATTAATTTATAAAGAGCCAACTCGAATAACTTTGAGAAATTGCACAGAATGGATATAGGGCGGTAATTCTCTATTGTTCCAGCATCGCCCTTTTTAAAGATAGGGCAAACTTTGGCTTGCTTCCAGATATTGGGAAAAATACCTGTGTTAAGGATCAGATTAAAAATGTGGAGCAGAGGGTCTGTAAGTGCAACAGAGCAGTCCTTAGCTAAAAAACTAGGAATTAGATCTGGGCCAGAGGTCATTTTGCTTTTGAGACACTTGCTCGCCATTATAATGTCGGTAGCCGCGAGCGCGACGACGTCTATGCAAGTCAAGGGAGGTTCAGAGACGACAGGATGATCGCTGGGAAGTGAGTTCGTGTATACACTCCTGAAATAATCTCCAAAAGCGGACACAATGCTGTCAGGCGTATTGTATGATTGGTAAGAAAGCTTCATTGAGCCGGGGATTTGAGACTGATTACGTTTGCTTCGAATAAAAGACCAAAATTCACTCGGATCGGAAGTTATTTTGTTCTCAATACTATGGATGTACATTTTGTAGGCTTGTGCAGTTAGAGCTTTAATTGTCTTGCGCAGAGATCTAAATATCTCTAGATGATGTTTAGACTTGGAAATCTTAAAATCACGAAATGCTCTTTCCTTTTTATATATATTACGAATTATGTCCGCCGAAAACCAGGGAGGGAAACGTCTTTTACGTTTTACCTTGAAGGGTACCGCTCTAGCGAAAGTGTTGTTCAGTATATCATAAAAAACATCACATGCGGAGTTGACGTCCTGCTGCACCATGACAGGCGACCAATCAGTATCTAGCAGCAGCTGATACAAAAGGGGAAAGTTAGCCTTTCTGAAATAGAATTCCTTTATTTCAGCTTTATTAAGGGGTAGGTTATTGAGAGAGATAAGGCCTGCATGGAATTCAAATGACAAAGAAGGATGGTAGGTATCCTCCGGGACAAGAGATGCACCGCTGTTAAGTACAGAGATATTAAAGCTTGCAAAGATTAAATCCAAACAGCGAAGATTGTTATTTACCACGTTATTGAATTGCTTATAGTTTAGGAAATCAAAAAAATTACTTAGAAGTTGACGTTTACTATTGGGAGATACCGAGTGTTCAATATAAGTGGGGACATTAAACTCTCCCAGGATAATCACATGTTCAGAATAGATTACATTAACCATGGAAAAGGCTTCGAGAAAGCGTTCTAATTGCACGGAGTCGATGGAAGGAGGAACGTACAATACAAAAATATACAGTATGAAATGATTAAATTTGACCCTACATCCTACCAGATCGATTTCCGGTATTTCTTGGCTGATCGCAGAGAGGTCGAGGGCTTCCGAGGAGAGATGGTTCAGAATCCCCAGTAGAACACCACCACCCCTTGAAGCAGCAACAAGGTCAGTTCTTCTGTCAGAACGGTACATTACGTATGAGTTGGGAAGGATTTCACCATCAAGTATATCATTTTGGAGCTAAGTTTCTGTGATGGAAATAATATCATAGCCAGAAGTAGACGCAGCACTAAAGCAGGTATTGGTCTTGGAGCGCAGGCCGCGGGTGTTCTGGTAATAGCAATAAACTAGATTTTTTAAGGAGGGGTAGGTGGTTGCCCTTGGTTTTTTGCCGCTATTGAGGGAATACCATTGATATACTTAATGAAGAGGTTATTCTCACCACGGTCCCTGCGCAGCCTTAGTTCTTCCTTGACATTATTAAGGTGTTCCAACTGAGCCGGGGTAAGGTCAGACTCAATGTATATCTTTTTTCCTGAGAACTTACTCCTGTTCTTCAGTAGGAAGCCGACATCCCCATGGTTCACCAGTGTGATCTTAACTGGTCTGCAGCCATTACAGTTGGGTTTCCCAAATCTAGATGCCTTGGATATAGGAATATTACGGCCACACACATCGTTAAGCAGAGTAGAGATGTCTGCTGTGAAAGATGAGGTAACCTCCACCTGTAATGCATCCAACTTTGTCCTGACCCTTTCACGTTCATCCAGTACAACAGGCAATTTAGATATTTCAGTCTTCAGCACTCCAACATCCCTTTCGAGTACTCCTACACGATCGATCAGTCCCAGCAGCTGCTTGACGCTGCCTAAGCACTCTTTACAGTAGAAGGGCATAGATCTCTTGCTTAACACCACTGCCCTGATTTCAGTAGCACTTAAATCACTGCAGCTTTGACAGACCATGCTTCTACAATGGTCGCAAGGGTAACCAAAAACCTCCCCATTTCTTTTAGGTTCTCTGCAAGTAACTGCAGCCTTACACTTAGTGCAAGAGCCAGACATTGCGATATCGGTACCCTCGCCCAGCTCCACTCACACCACGAAGGCAAGTGGAAAACGCCACTTGTTCGTGGGAGGAAAAACTGTGTCGATATTGCAGTCCAACACTACTTAAGGTTTAATGCACAGAGAAAAATAAAAATTAAAAAATTATGTGGTTAGATGCATAAATAAAAAAGGAGTATAAAAACTTTGGGATCACTAACTTGAGCAACAATTTGCTTTTTTATTTATATTATTTCAGTCCGATGGTTGGAACCTTTAGTGTGACACTCAAATGTAACAGTGTTACCACTAACCAAGACTCTTTATTTTATTCTCCATGCGTGTTTTAGTAACGATGTTAGCATCTTCGGTAAAAGATTAAAAGTAGACTAGAACTACTTACAAGTGGACTTAAAAAACTAAAGACTTTATAAACTAAAGATCTAACTAATAGAGTGAAAAATCTAATGAAACAAGGTTGAACACAATTTATGCACTAATCAAATTAGTCAGAATGGTTTTTTGATTTTTAAATATTGCTTAACTTTTGTATGAATCTAATTTTCGATTCTTATTAACTGGTATACGTAAATTATATTTAAATTTTCTATTCCTAAAAAGTGATCAAATTTCTTAACTTGGCTTTGATAGAATATTCTTAGACCTTAAAAATCCTATCAAAGCCTGTTGTCAAATTGGATCATATGAGATTGCAACGAAAGTTGGCTTATTTTCATCTTTTTAAAATGGCGGTAGAGTTTTTAAGATTAACTTTAAACTTATGTATTTTAATTGGTTTATCAATAATCCTATTATCATGATCTTTGAACATAACAACTGTTTTAATTGTTTCTTTTTCTTTATTAAATGTGTTACTGCTTAGAGAAAATGAGAACAAATTCATAACGTTGGTCTAGCGACGGGTCATGATTTGTCAGCTCCTGAGAAATGAAGTTTCTAGGACCGAAGCGTTGATTAAATATTTGGGAATATATTAATATAGAATATATTAATATCAACGACCGAAGGGTTGAAAGAAAGAAAGAAAGAAAGAAAATGTGCTATATTACGTAAGAATAATCTTGTGTACAAGCATCCTACAAGCTAAAAAAACAAAACACAAATACAATTTCAAAAATTGACAAAACAATGAACAAAATTAAACACAAGAAGACAAAACTTTTTAAAGATACTTGAAATAAAGATAACTAAATAAAACAATCAATTACTAAATAAAGGGAAACTTGTTGACAAAACTAGAGAAGAAAAAAGGAAAAAAAGAAAACTTTCCAACATGTCCAAGGTTAAAACCTATCATTAAAAAAGTCATCCAAGTTATAATATGCCTTAGCCAATAAAAGCGACTTTAATTCTCTTTTAAATTTCTTAACATCCGATATATGTCTAACACACAGAGGAACATGATTGTAAATTTTTTTACTTATGTAAATTGATGAGTTTTTGGTAAGGTAAGACGTAGGAGTAGGTAGGGGAACATCATTTACACGACGAGTCAAATGGCCAGTGTCAGAGGGTAGTTTGGGAATTTTGTGAATAAGAGCAGCTCTTTCTAAGATAAAGAGTGAAAAAAGAGTTAGCATTTTTTCAGAAATGAAGAGGGGTTTGCAAGAATCTCTTAACTTAGCAGAACACAGGTATCTAACTGCTTTTTTTTTAATTACAAAGATAATGTTAAGTAGCCCCTTATTGGTTAAACCCCAAAAAGGCAAGCCATACCGAATATGAGATTCAATAAGTGAAAAGTACACTGAACGTGCAACCACCCCTCCCAGCTCTTGTTTTGCCATTCTTACTGCAAACCATCCAGAAGATAATTTCCCAGCTAAATGTAAAATATGATCTTCAAACCGAAGGCGACCATCAATGGTAATTCCTAGGAACTTGCAGCACTCTTTATTCTGCAAGAGGGAATTTTCGTCAAACATCAGACTCTGAACATCGCACTTAAACCCCATAATAGACGTCTTTCTTACATTAAACACGAGCCTGTTGGAAGCACACCACCCTGATAAAATCTGAAGGTCTTCAAGGATACAAGTCTTAATATAATCAGAATTTTTATGGCTCCATAGTATGGTGGTATCATCAGCAAACTGAACCACCTTGCCCTGCAGTTTCAATGAACTCAAGTCATCCACATACAGTAAAAATAACAGTGGTCCCAACACTGAACCCTGGGGAACGCCGCATTTTAGGGATCTAGAAGCAGACAAACGCCCAGACACTGTAACCTTCTAAGTACGATTTGATAGATAGGACTCAAGCCATCGCAACGCTACGCCTCTAAAACCATATTTATTGAGCTTAGATAACAGTATTCCATGATCCACACAGTCACAAAACACTGCCGCCGATGACTCTCCAGAATTCAAGGACACATAGACGCTCTCCAAAAAGCTAAAAACAGCATCATGAGTCCCTTTACCGGCTTGAAATCCAAACTGATTTGCAGACAAAATGCCATTATGATGTAAAAAGGACAAAATTCTGCTTTTTGCAAGTTTTTCAACTATCTTAGGGAGGGTAGACAAAATAGAAATGGGACGGAAATTACAAGGCTGATCCAAATCTCCACCCTTATGAAGAGGGATAACCACTGCCTCTTTTAAACATGAAGGAAAAATGCTATTATGTAAAGAATTGTTTATGGCAGAAACTAAAGCATTTAAGGCTGAATCAGGCAAAAACAGTAACAACCTTGAAGATATCCCATCAGCTCCAGATGATTTATGGTTTTTTAGGCGTTTGATTTCATTTTTTACTTCGGTAAGTTTGACAGGATGAAAGAAAAATGAATGCTCAACCGACACTTGTTGAAGATAGTGTAAGGGATCAATGTTACTACGAATGCCCTTGAGCAAGATATTAGGTATATCACAATAATAGTCGTTTAAAATGTCAGGTCTTAACTCCGGTTCCGATACTTTTCTATGGCAATGTCTAAAATCATTAATAATCGACCAACACTCTCTTTGCCTATTTGATGACATATTTAAGCGATCCCTATAATAATTAGATTTTGCTGCTTTAATTGTCTTTCTGTACAGACTACGGTATTTCTGATGATATACAAGGCTATTTTCAATTGTGGTATATTTGCACAATTTAGTCAAAAAACGGAGGTTTTTAGCAGAAATTCTAAGGCCTCTTGTAACCCATGGTTTTCGTTTCTTAGTTTTAAGCCTCATTTTAGGAAAGCACTGATTGATCTTATCACACAGAACTTGAAAAAATAAAGTAAGTGGGTCAGAAGCCGTTTCAAGTGCATTCCAATTTGCCGAAGCTGTAGCAGCAGAAAAAGCATTGAAATTTCTCCTGCTGAAAATTATTCCCATATAATGAGATGAAGATGATACAGTATTATATGGCATTTTAGCAAGAATAGCTTCATGGTCGGAAATACCAGATGGGAGTACTGTGCATAAAACGTCATCAAAATTTGTACAGAAATAGTCAATTGTAGTTGCAGATGAAGAAGTTATTCGTGTGGGAGAAAGAACGTGCATTTTTAAGTCGTAAGAATTTAAAATACTTAAAAGAGAAGTACGTGGCAATGTTTCATCAGTGTAATTGATATTAAAGTCACCAGCCAATATAACCTTAAAGTGTAGGGACAACTGGGATAAAAGAGAATCAAGTTTGTCCAGAAACATAGCAATATCTCCTGTAGGTGGCCTATAAACACAAAGAATATATAAATTAAAACGCTTACAAAAAGAAACAGAGAATTCAAAAACATTCTCTAACAGAAGATTATCATACTTATCAATATTACAAAAAATCATTTCAATTGTTTGCCTAGCCAAGATCATGGTTCCTCCATGTATAGATTGTTGACGACAAAAATTTGATATAGGAAGATAATCAGATATTAAAAAACATTCACTAGGCCTCAACCAGTGCTCAGTCAGAAGTATAATATCAGGAAAATTACATGTGTCCAGCAAAAGATGAAGCTCATCCATCGTGTTTCTTAGGGATTGTATATTAAGAATAAAGATACTTAAGTTTTTCGAAGAGCTAATTACAATTTTACTAGTAGAATATGAACATGAATGAGATTTAACTTTCGCGGACATGTCTATAAAAAAGAAGAATCCAATTCACGATCAGTAACTAGTTCAGACTCATTAATTTGATGATTTAAAGACAATTTATTCGATGAAATAATAATTTTAAAATATTTGAAAATATGTGCATGTAATAATGATGCCAAGTCTGAACCAAAGTTACTGGCGTGATGAGACTCCAAAATCCCATACAGATTAATATTATTTTCATGAAAAGTACGATAAAGGGCCTTATTACTATTATAGATAACATTATGGTTTAAATTAGTATAAGAGCTTGTCATCACTAAAGTGTTTGTATCAACATGATTTTGAATTAAATTTTTTAAAACATCAGATGAAGAACAAATTCCATTTAACATTACTATTAAAAAATCTTCTTTCGTAAAGTCCTTAACTAAATTTGATGCTGTCCTAATCACCTCACTGCTTGAGCTGCCCGGCTTCAGGAAACACTGGACCTTGTAGTAAGCTTCAAACTTTAAACGTAAATGTTTTAGGAACACTCTGCTACAATTTCCACCAACAAAGAGAAGCCGAGGTCGACTATCGTCAGGTGTATTTGGCCTAGTTGGTAGCTGTGTTGGAGAATTAATAACAACAGATTTGGATGTCTGTAACTGTTCCTTCAATGCACAAATGTCGTAATAACAGGTATCTTTTTGAACCTCTAACACCTTTACGGAGTCTAACATCTTCTTATTTAAATTAGTTAAGTCGTTTAATCGTCTTTTTGTAGCAAGTTTATTTCAGTCTTATAGGTTGAAGACTCATTTTCTAATGTTTTTATCGTTACTATTAAATTTTTATTTAGGATATTTAGCTCGCTTATTTGTGAATTGAACTTAAGACTTGCCCTTTCGCTCACTTCCAGTAATGCCAACAATTCACCTTCTTTAATTTTTAAGTGTGAAAGTGATGTTGATAGGGTCTATTTTGTACTTGCTGGTGTAAACACGAGGGTCCAGCAGATTATACAGACAAGGAGGTTAGTTTTTGGCAAAAGTCTTTGATTAAACTTTATTTGTGAAGCAAATACATTTTTGGGTTTTTAAAAACTTGTGAATTAGTGGTAAACTTTTATTTTACGGGCCTGGGCTGTACATAGACTGGTTGAGAGGAAAAAGGTTGTTTAAAAATATTTTGTTGCTGAGAATTTTGATGTTTTTGATTCAACTATCTGGTATTCTCATTAAAATGAGGAATAAAGGTCCTATTTGCATTTTGATGTAGATTGTATGGTTTTTGAGTAATTTGGTTTTTAAGACTAATTCTTGATTCAATTAAATTGTAATTAGTTACTTTGCAAGGACAGCATCTAAATTATTATAAGTTTGAATAAGTAAGGACATTTAACAATAGTACGATGACAGCGGTTTTTTCAGCTTAGCTGGTTAAAATGCATTTTGAATTGTTATCTATATTTTGACTTTGAATTTTACAATTTGTTATTTGAGAGCTTTATTCTCTGTTCAAAGTCTAATACATTTTTATTTCTATCTTTATTATTATAATTTAGTTGTTGCATTAAAGCCTGTTAACGTATAGGATCATCATATTTTTCTCTTAAAGCTACCTTAAATTCAACCCAAGCTTTCAGATAAGGCCTTCTCATCAAGAAATTTCGGGAATTATCTACTACCTTAGATTGTATAACACTTAACACATACTTTTCTGAATTTCCTCTTCGTCATAATACAGATCATGGAATTCAGTAGTGAAAAAAATAAATCATTCTAAATGTTGGTTGTCTAAATGATGATTTTCCTGAGAAAGTTCGTAAAATATTTGCAAAAGCAATACGTCCATATTGGTAACAGTAATAGGACTATTTTTGAAAATTTTTCAATATTTCCTTGTTCGTCCTCGATAGAAGATAAATTATTAGAATTTTCTCTAGTTTTACTAGAGCTAGAAAAGTCAATATTTATTTTATAAAATAAATCGCTTAGATTATTTTTAAGCCTAGTATTTTTTATTAGAAATTAAAAATTTTAAATTAAAATTTTTAGGAAAAGAAATCTATCCTATCTACAGGACCCTAATTTTTTACCGGATAATAATGAGCTTAGTGAGGAAGAAAATATCGATGAAAATACAAGAGGTAGGCCTAGGCAAGGAAGAAAAAGAAAACATCCTGACCAAAATAGGCAGATTCGAAAGAAGAAAGCCAATACCAATCAAGATCATTTTAATGGAAAAGGAAAAAAAGTTGCGGCCAGAAAATTCACAAATTTTAATTGCACTTGTCGGAAGAAGTGTACCGAAAAAGTGTCTGCAAAGATTCGGCAAGCGGAATTTGAAAAATTTTGGTTGGCTGGATCATATGAAGCTAGATGCGCGTTATTATAAGCAGGTGTTGGAGAAATAAAAAAGAGAAGAAGTTACTCTGCAGATTCTAAAAGACAGTTTAGTAGACAGTACTATTTTTCAGGTGTCGAAGTATGTAAAAGTACATTTATTAAGACTTTAGGTATCAGTCAGACACAAATTGATTTTGCGTTATCAAAGTCTAGAACTAACCAACCAATTAATGATAAACGTGGAACCAATTCTGAAGGAAGAAATGCGACTTCGGAAGAAAAAATAAATGAAATAAAATCTTTTATTAATAGTATGCCCAGATATATTTCCCATTATACACGTAACACTACAGCAGCCAAATTTTTGTCTTCAAATCTTAACCTTCAATCATTATACGACCAATCAATCACTATACCATGAAAAATATCCAGAGGGTGTACGTTTATCCAAATTTAAAAAGATTTTTTACACTTCGTTTAATCTTCGGTTTAAAAAACCTCAAAAAGATACGTGTTTACGTTGCGACACCTTTAAAATCAAAATGCAGTTAGTAGATGGCAATGACCCAACTGTGGTCAAAAGTCAACACGATGCTCACTTAAAACATGCCTATGAATTAAGAGAGCAAATGAAAAATGACTTAAAACTTGCTAAAACAGAAGTTGCCATTGAAACCCTTACTTTTGACTTAGAGAAGACTCATAGCCTGCCAAGACTTCCAACGAGCATTGTATACTACAAAAGACAGCTGAATTTATTTAATCAAGGAATACATTGCGGAAGTAGCGATAAAGGATTTTTCTACGTTTGGTTGGAATATGAAGCGGGCCGCGGAACCCAAGAGGTAGGATCATGTCTAAGGCATTATATTGTAAATCATTTGAAAACTACAGCTACCAAACTAATATTGTGGGCAGATTCTTGTGGCGGACAAAACCGCAGTATTAAAATTGTTTTAATGCTTCAACATATTCTTCAAAATCACCCAACTCTTAATACTATTGTGCTACGATTCTTACAACCCGGACATACATTTTTGCCAAACGATTCAGAGTTTGGAGATGTTGAATGTGCGTTAAAAACTCACAATCGTTTATACACTGACAATGACTATATCCACGTTATGACAACTTGTCGGCGCAAAAATCCTTTTATAGTAAATAGACTACACAAAACTGATTTTGTATCGGTATCTTTCCTTCAAAAACTCATTACCAATCGTAAAATAGATATTGAGAAAAATAAAATCTCTTGGTTAAAAACTTGTGAAATAGAATTAAAAAAAAGTGATCCGTTTAAATTGTTTATGAAGAGCAGACTCGCAGATGAACCGCAAACTATTGACATATCTAAAGGTCGTAAAGCTAAAACATCAATATTTACTAAAGAAATGCCAATATTATGGCCAAATGATCGAGAGCTATCTGCTGCCAAAATCAAAGACCTAAAAGAATTTTTTAAAAGAGACTTTTTAAAAAGTGTCGCTTCTGGGGACTTTGTAGACGATACAGAGGGATTTGGTGCTTCGATTGATTTTGATATTGAGCAAATGAATGATCCTGACGTTGATATGGATTAAGTGATTAATTTAAGTATTATTTTTAATATTTGAAGGTACTATGCTATGTAAACCATTGTGTTTTTAAAAGAATGTATTTGTTTATTTTAATTAAAGACTTTAAAAGTATATCTAGGTAGGTTCAATACTTTAATCAAATGTATATCAAACAGTTTTGCTTTTCAAACCGTGCAATAGTAAATACTAGTACTACTTTTACTAAAGTTTAGATACTTAAAGGTCCTAAAAATATAGTTTATAAAGAATTTGTATTTTATGTTATTGAAGAACTTATTATAGGTTAAAGAGAAAGAATATTTTTGATACTTGAGCCGGCGATATAATAACTAGGCTGACTTACATTAACATGCTTGTTTATCAATATTTAATTTTTGTAATATAAATTGTATTATTTTTGTTCAGTAGGTTACGGATATGCAATAACATGTTAAGTACCTTAAAACATTTGTTGAGTGTGGAACTGCTTGAAATATATTTGCAATAAAAATTATAGTGTTTTTTATAAGCCTTTTGCAATATTTTCCTCATTTTACTAAATAAATATATACTATAAGCAGATACTAACAAATTTTACCAAAAATTTTATCCTGTGTGGTCGCAATGTTAATAAAATATTGTATATTTACTTTAAAACTTAAAGCGCGTTTTACTCAAAATGACTTGCGCGTGGCTTAAGACTCTATTGCATAACACTGTCCATATAGCATAACGTTTAAAATATTAGAATAAGCTCACACACAGTATTCAATGTAAAATCGACCTGTCGCTTGACCTCATACAAAGTTCCAGCAAGGGCGCTTGCCAAAATTTCCAATGTAGGGCGAGGGGTGGTGCTATTTTTAGGTGGCAGACATTTTAGTGTTTATATAAAATAAGCTAATAAATAATTCACCGAGCTAAAATTAGATGAAAACGTGTCGCTTTTCAGCTCGAAAAAGTTAAAACAAAAATCATTTTTATTCTACTTCAACAATTTGTAACTCACGAATGTTTAGGACATATTTTTTAATGGAAATACTAAACACCCTTGTCATTTTTCTCTTCGAACCCACGCCAGGGTAGAAAAAATTTCTCTCGACCTAAAAATAGTCCACTGAATCTGACAAATCATCAATAAAAGGGATTTAAAAAAATCGTGATATGTTTAAAATTCTCGACAGGTTAAAAGGTCAGTTGAGAATATAAAATATCTAAAATAAGAATGGTGAGAGATAAACTTTTTACTAGATCTTTAAGCAGATTACGGTTGAATTCTGGTTAGTGAAAAAAGACAAAATTTGTTTGGTATTTGATGTACTTCTATATATTATTAAAAAGCATAATTTAATGGTACTATGCATAACTTAAATGGCTACAGATTGCAATTAATTATTCAAATTGCTCCCTCCATTTACAGTTGTTTCTGCTTAAATGAACATTTGGCAAATTTGGTATTGTATGTTTTTAATTGTAGACTGAATATTTAGTTGCATATGCAGTTTATCCATTTTAAATAAAAATTAATTATGTATTAAAAGTTTTCACATGTTTTACTTATAATTTATTCATAAAGTATATTTGCCAAAAAAACTATTACAATCTGTGTGATTTAGTGTGCTATAGGAGTTACACTTTGGTCCATTGTTATCTCTCATTAACACGCTTTTATATTAGCTCGGGTTGTACCTATGTATGTATGTATGTAACGGAATCTTTAATCTAATGTTCACTGATTTCTAAAAGTCTGATCAACTTAAAACTTTGCACACGTATCAAGGACCGATGATAATACAATAATTTAATAAAATTTTTGCCATTATCCTTATTAGGACTGCCAGGATTAATAAATTCTAAACGCGCGATCTGCGGGTACCTGCACTCTCAGAGCACGCGGCGCTGCACAACGAAGACCAAAATGTCTTTAGGGTAGTTGCATTCTTACCTTGTTTATTTCTTACACATGCGTGGGTACTAATAAGTCCGTAAATTACTCTAGCTAATATTCATATAGGAAGTAATATGATAAGCGTGATTTACAAAGGCTTCTTATTAATTACAACAAAATAATCAGAACATAAATTTCAAAATTATTTTACGGAACAAAATTTGGCAAGTAAATAAGGAATTTATCGTGATCAAAATATTTTAATTCATAAAGTTTTATTGATTAAAGTACAATAAACGAATATGAATTTAATAAATAGTCATTTAAAAAACTAAAAGTACGCGCTTTTATTGCTAATCGAACTAAAAAGTAGAAAATCATTTTTAATTACAAAGAATTTTTATTACAGCAGAAGATCAAACAATCAATCATAATTAATTACCAACTATTGTTAACTAACCTATTATTAACTACAAATAAAAATCATAATAAACTTTAAGTTATTTATATTAATGAAATTCTTCTTTTTATTTATAATTTAAAGCGGCATTTTAATGTAAAAATTCCTAATGACTCTATTACAGGCAAGGCAGCACCGCTTACCGTTAAAGCATACATGCATATCGTTTGCTCAGTTAAATTTAAATAATTTCATATCTTTGATATACTTAATGTATTTAATACAGCTGCTAATTAATTTATACTACCAAACAAATCATTCAAGTTAAAGCTTAAAAGAAGTCCACCTACCACCACCAAGTTAAGTATTTTGCTATTTAGTATTAATATTCAAGTAGTAGCCCATAGTTTTTCAATCAATGATCAGTTTGATGTTCATCATGTGATATTCATGATCGATGGCACTCGCGAGTTTAGCGTTCAGTGTGATGGCTGTAAAGATAATATGCAAGGTGCACCGGCCGCATATTTATATCTATCACACGCTATTGCAAAGCGAGCGATGCCCGAACGCAGTTCTTATCTATCACATGTTTTGCAAAGGCGCCTCTTTAACTAGCACATGCGATCGCCAAAAATGTTGTCTTTACGATTAAATGCAAAAGTAGACAGTAGTAGTTCTTCACCTGTTGTAGTTGTATCCGAGGTTTATTGTTTTTTTTTTTTAATTTTGCATAAACCTAAAGATGAACTTATCCTTACTCATAAACTATAGCTATAATCACATTGATGATTGTTCCTTTAGAGTGAATTTGTCAACAAAAGAAGAAACGAAGGTAAATTATTTTATTACTGTTATTTAAATAATACATAACCTAGAAAACGTGGTGGAAGTTAGCAACGAAATCAGAAATGAAAATCACGTGTTTACAGTCGCCCAGACAAGTTTTGGTGATTATATTATTTTTTAGATAGATATTGGAGCTTTTAAATTACATTTTAAGTAACAAAAATGGTCTTAAGGGTTTTCTATGGGGGATTTTATTAGATATTTAATAGCGGTAAAAAAGTAATGGATGTGGGTTTTTTGCAAGAAAAGACTTATCCTTACTGAATATCGTTGTCGGTACGTGAAATATATCTCTATTAAAAAATCATTAAATTTAGAAGAAAATTTTGTTACACCTTAAAACTTGTACGATGCAAAAGGACTATAAAATAAATAATCTAGTTAGAGACATACGTTTTTTGAGGGGCTGACAGGGTAAAATCCACCCCCAAAATATTAAAAATCGTTAGAAATAAAAGCAATTTTTATTACACCTTGAAACTTTGTATGATGCAAAAGGATTATAAATTTTTTAGTTTAGTGCTATCGATTTTATACTCGTGAGAAAAAAAACGCACGTGCATATTGAAACTTGACGAAATTATCGCCTACTTTTTTCTTAGGCAAAAACGTCGACGAGTTTTTTCAAATAACGACCCCCTGATAAAATAAATATTTATTACTTATTATCAAGATAAAAATGTATTTTTTCGCAAACGTCAAAAAATGACTACTTTTTTAACCTCAGTTCTTAATGTTGAAGTTTGATTTCACAGACGTCATTTTTTTGCTGTTTTTTTTAATGAGCGTGTTTCGTGAGCGTACCAAAAAGTACTTTTTTGTACGCTCACGGCCGGACAAAAAAGTGACGTCACAAAAATTTAAGTCAGAGATCATCATGAACACTGTTTGCGGAAAAAAATCGCATGTTTTATTCGGAGAAAAGCGCTTTTTATGGCTTGTCTAAAATTGTCGGCCTTACTACGTTCGGCCATCAAACATTAAGTCTCACCACAAAAAGTATCACTTTTACTCCTAATAAAACAATATACTATTTTTTCCGCACTTTGTGGAGACACTCTGTATAGGGTATGTTAGAATTTTGTTCGTAGGGTATGTTAGAGTTATGTTTGTTAAGCCTAGATAATTTATTATACATTTTTTAAAAATTAATTTCCACTTAAACTGTATATTTTTTTGCAGAAATGGATTTCTGATTTTCAAAATGTTACAAAAACAACATGGAGTATAAGACAAACTATTGAAACTCCCATAAAAAGTGCAAAAAAAAAATTACTAAAGAGATATTATTACTGTTATTTTAATACTAGGCAAACACAGCTTGTCCAACCAAATCAAAGGAAGCGAAAGCACATATCTCGAAATATTAACTGTCCAGCGAAATTAATCCTTATAATAAATCGGATTCCTAGCAAAAATTCGCGTGCATCCAAGTCCAAACAGCTATCAGATGACTTAGTAAAACTTGGCCATGTCTAATTTCATTCCAAAATAATCACAACCACACGATAGACAGCGCTGTAGCTTTAAGTAAGCGTCCTATAAGCGATCAAACAATAAATAAAGTCCTAGAGTATTTTAATAGAGGTCACTCGGTTGCATCAGCTTACCACAGTTTTTGTTTTTCAAAAATGGAAGAGCATGGCGACAAATATGAAGAAATAATGGCTGATCGACAAAATTTTCCCACAAAAACTGATTTCTCAAATATATGGCATAGGTATTTTCAAGAATCCTTTGGTTCTAGGTCGGGAAAGGATGCTTTAGAAACCTTGAAGAAAAATTTATCCAAAACAGACAATTTATTTAAAATTGAACAAATCTCAGAGCATTATACCATTTCCTTATGCACTCCAATGATGCAGAGAGCGGCAGATTTATTGATTTAATCATCCGAAATATTGTTTGTTGATGCAGCTGGGAATTGCGACGTTGAAAACCATAAATTGTTTTTTTTGTTACCCAGTCGTCTATTGGGGGAATACCAATCGGATGTGTGATTACAACAAATATATATCCGGCAGTAATTATAACCGACGATGATCTTAAAGAAAGGAAGGTACTCAAAGAATATTGGCCAAATGCCACGTTACTGTTATGCACGTTCCATGTTTTAAAAGCAGTTTGGAAGTGGCTCTGTACATTTAGCAACGGTGTACCAATTCAGGACAGACAGAAGCTTTACATCTACTTCAGAAACATATTAAAAAATGACACTAGTGAGGAAGAAGTAGAAGAAAATATTTCTATATTAAACAAAATCTGTGATCAATATCTTAAGTACAAAAGCTATGTTAAAAAACTATTAGACAGAAAAGAGGACTGGTGTTTGTTTTACAGAAAAGATTTTATTACCGGAGGATCAAATACCAACAACATTATAGAAGTAATTTTTAGACTATTTAAGGATATACCGCTAGAGAGGACCAAAGCATATAATCTTGTACAACTTGTTGATTTCATTGTGGTTAATTTTAATTGTTACTACAAACAGAGACTACTAAATGTAGTTATGAACAGAGTTGACATCAGAAGATATATCGCCGACGACAAAGATGTCGATCCCGATAAAATTCTACAGATAAGCGGTCTTCAATATACTGTTTCGAGTTCTTCCACGGAACACACTTACTTTGTAGACATGGAAATTGGTGTATGTTCTTGTCCGCAAGGTAGCACAGGAAAAATTTGTAAGCATCAATCGGCGGTCATTAAAAAATATAATATTACGAATGCCTGCAATGTTCTTTCTAAACAACAGAAACACATTATCTATAAAATAGCGACTGGGAACCAACCCCCTTCTAATTTGCTTAAACCCCTTCTACTAAAATATACTATAAATATAAATATAGAAGAAAACCAAAAAAATCAACCAATAACGAAAATCTAGCTCCTCATAGCCTTAAAAGTTGTGTCACCCAAAATCAAGCTCTAGGAGCCAGAAAAATAGCTAAATAATGTCAGGTTCTTATATTTGTATAATATACAAGTAGTATGTAGGTTATTAAAAAAAAAATGCCAATAAATTAAGAGGTAATTTTTTGTTCAAAATAAAGGGTAGTTTATTGTATAAATGTTGTGTCAAAAGTCAACGTAATTAAAAGTAACTAACCTTTATTAATCCGATATCTTCCTAATGTTTATACAACAAATTATCCTTTATTTGAACAAGGAATAACCCCCTTAAGTTTTTTGTACTTATTTTGAGACAACACGTATAAGTTTTACCGTTATTTTGCTGCTTCATTAAGATGTTTCTAAATGTTTAAAGAGTTTTGTTGTTTTTTATTATTTCATTTGATAGTTTCATGTATTATTCATGTCAAATAAAACTTGAGAGATTATTGTCGTTATTATTTTGATCTATATAGTACTATAGGTGTACTTTTATACTGTGGTACTATACAGGGTGTAAATAAATAAGTACGAAAAAATTCAGGGTGTGACTCTTGGGTTAATTTTAAGAAAAAAACTTTATATGAACGTATGTCCTAGAAGTCTTGAGATAGAACTTGTCCTAGAACTTTTGAGATACAGGGTGAATGCACAGAAAATGCATAGCAAATTATACTACAATATCTCCAGGGGTTTCACAATGTTGTTTTTAAATATTTACTACCCTGTATCTCAAAAGTTAGGACTTTTAGAACATACATATGCGTTCATCTAAAATTGTTTTCTTTAAATTTACCCAAGAATCACCCCCTGATTTTTTTCGCACCTATTTATTTACACCCTGTATAATAGGATACAAAAATCGAGTTTGGAATAACAAATTTCCAATAATATGTCATCATTCATAATATTCATAAAAAAGGTGCCTCTTTTAATCTGGAGTTTGGAACACCTGGCTGCTGGTGAGGCTGCTGTCTACCTATATTAGAATCTTTCTTGCAAGATTACTCATTCTCAAGTGCAAAATTCAAAAATACGATATTAATAAATCTTAAAGCATTTTTCTATATGCGCTTGTCTTGTTTTCGCTTGGAAATTAAAATACAGTTTATTTAGCGATTACAGGCGATTTCGGCTCTCGGGATGAGCGATAGCGTGTGATAGATATAAACACAGTCTAAAGGTGGGTCCAGACTACTCGTGCTCGTGCTCGTACTCCGGCTTTTACTTGCTACTTGCCTATATGTGGACGTGGTGACAAGTCGGAGTGGGAGCAGCGCAAGCCAGGCAAGTACGTTACTCGTGAGGTTCCGACCGGTGTCGGTACATCAAAGGAAGCTCGCACGGACTTGTAAGTTTATTGGACGGAAATTTTTCGAATTTCGTATACTTGTGACTTATGTTGTGTTGTTTACGGTCAAACGTATTTTAAACGTTTAATTTTTATCAAAATGGAGTGGACGAACAATCGCGTTATTGATTTAATTAAATTATACGAAAAGCATGTAGTTTTGTGGGACAGTACAAATAAATTTTACAAAATTAATAATAAAAAGAACGATGCTTGGAAAGAAATATCACAAGAATTAAATTTAGATGTACAGGAGATAAAACGCAAAATTACGTCACTACTGGCAACATACAGAAAAGCTAGGCAAAAAGTTGCACAAAATAACAGATCTGGAATGGGCACAGATGAATTATATTCTCCTTGGTTTGCCTTTAAACATTTTCATTTCTTGCACACGAAATATCAACCCAAGGAAACAATAAATACAGAGGTACGTACCTATATTTTTTTATCTAATTATAAGTGCCATTTAAATAAACTGCTCTTCAAAATATTATCCTCATTTAAACACCGATTAAAAAAATTAAAAATCTTTTAAGAAAAAATTGTAATTACACTTTAAAAAAATTCTGACAAAATTATATTTAATTTATTGATCTTGCCATGGTACTTTTCCTTGATTGACGAAATAATCTGCAAATTCATTTCTTATGCTTTGGGAATTCTGAGAAGATTTACGAGGTATGTTTCTTAAAGCCCGGAATGTAGAGTTCGGCTCTGGTTCATTTCTCCAATTTCCTGGAACAATTTCTCCATTTTGCTCACAGTCAAATGTTAAGGTTGGTGTATATGTATTCCTTGCATTATGTCTTAAATAATTGTGTAAATAAACACAAGCCATAACAATTACTTGAGCTTTTTGGGGCTCCAAAAGTAAGGGTTTCCTAAGAACCCGAAATACTGCTGAGACTATACCAAAAACATTCTCTACTATTCGTCTGGCTCTACTCATCCTGTAATTAAAAACCCTTTTGCTTGATCCCTTTTCTTGCTATCCTAAGTATGGTTTTATTATATTATTATGCAACGGAAATGCATCATCCGCAACATGTTTGAAGTTTTCTACTACTTGGAAGATTTGAAGAGCCATCCTTCAGTTTTTTGTAAAAGGTTGTATTGCGAAAAACACCGCCGTCTGATATTCAACCTTGACAGCCCACGTCAGCGTAGAGAAAACAATAATCGGCATCAACAACAGCAAATAGAACAATACTAAAGGTCCTTTGTAATTAAAATAGTCACTGCCTGTATTTACTGGACACTGAAGAACAACGTGTTTGCCATCCATTGCCCCCATGCAATGTGGGAAGTTCCATAGTCTTTCATATTGAGCTGCTACTTGAAGCCACTCATTCTCTGTTTGAGGCATCTGAAAAAAAGAAACATTTATTAATAATATTTAAAAATTGTAGATTTTCTTGGACAGATTTTATTAATTTAATAAGTCAATTTTTTAGGAAACTTCAATACAAAACCTAGAAGAGGAAGAAGTAGAAAGTGAAGAAGGACATACACAAGAAGCACCTAGGCAGAGAAGGCAGAGTTAGGGGAATACCCTATGCAAAGACCCAATCTAGGAAATTATAGGGCCCAAACACTACAGGCGTACTGGAGTACGGCTTCCCCTTCAACCACTGAATCAGCTTCTACGGTTCAAAGTCCTTTTCCCTCGCCTCATGCAATAAACACGGAACATCAACCACTATTACAACCGTCACAACTAACACCTACACCTACAACCTCTCAGCCTAAACAAACCAACGATAACAACTATTCATTAACGCCATGGATTAACACTCTCAACACTAATCAATATTAAAATTTGTGAATTATTATTAATAAAGTTTTGAACGAATTATTGTTTATCTACCTTTATAAAATCTTGAAAAACTTCACATAAAGCACTGCATACCTCTGGCACAATCAGCGAAATTGACTGCTTGGAAAACTTAAACAAAAAGCTTAAGCTAGTGTACGAATCACCCGATGCTAAATATCTTAGTGTTACAGCTAATCGTTCTTTTACAGGAATTGCTTTTCGAAATGTTGTGTTTTTCTTCATAATTTTTGGGCCGATTAAAATTATGATTTTCTCAAAATTAGTAGGCGACATTCTACAGAATGTATGAAAGTGGAGGTTTTCAATATTAAGGTCGCTAAGTCAATTGCTTCGACTTTTAAATAACGACGTAACCCACCACCGTCTCTTTTTTCTCATTTTTGTTTTTTGTTTATTTAATAAACAATAAATTACACTAAAAGCCGCACTAGCCGCCACAAGCTCGTCGTCGCTCATTGGAACAGCCGGAGTACAAGCAATTTAGCAAATAAATAAGTCTATGTGGACGGTCCAAGTAAATGGTGGCACAAGTAGATCAAGTTCAAAAAGTACAAGTAAAAGCCGGAGTGCGAGTGCGAGCACGAGTAGTCTGGACCCACCTTAACAGTTGAAATCTATATACTTTGATATAAATATGCGCACCGGCCTATCTAATCATGGATGTACCTACAATTAATAGTATATTAATATTAAGCAGTACTCGAATATTATAAGAACCTTGTTTGAGAAGACAATAATTATTATTAATGAATCAGATTGACTTCGAAAGTTTTGGTTCGCTAAATACTGTTTCTTATCCAATAATTACATATATAGTAAATTCTTGTACCTCAAAAACGTTCTGAGTTAAAAGCAACCTTGACATCCAAAAGCAGTTTCGGTTGCTACTCTTCTTAACAAGTTTTTACTAGTTTTGTGAAAATTTATAAAATAATTAAAAATTTTCCTAAAAAGATTGTAGTTAAAGAAAGCATAATTTTTAGCTCAATAACTAAATATAAGGAGGGTTATTCTATCATATCAAGTTTATAAGTTAAACGCAATTTTGTTAATGACCCCCAAATGATCTACTCTTAGAACAATGAAAGGCTAGAATTTGTAAACAACAACTTTGTTTAAGTTCAGCATATGCACAGATGCAAGGGAGGTGTTTTGTTTACAAGCATATTCTCTGTTGTCAAGTTTACACACCTTTTCAAAAGAGGAAATTTTCAGCTATACATCGACACGTCTAATTAAGTTAATTTAACTTATTGTTGTTAGATTTTAGATAAAAAATAAAAAGTAAAAATAGGTATATCTTATTTCAAGCGCAAAAATAACATCTTACAAGCATAAAAATATATTAATATTCTTATTCCAAAAACCACTTCTAAAAAATTTGGAATGGCAACACCGCAAGTAAAAGCTGATGTCATCTCGTCAAACAGCTTTGTGTTTACATTCGGCATTTGTGAAATTCTGTCTTTTTTCTTTAGTTTTTGGTTGAAAAAGGAAAAAGGACGCATTTGAGTATTTTTGTGAACTGTTACCATGAAAAAAAGGCGATTTAAGCCGATCTTTTCACAAGTAAATACCAATACTGTCATAACATCATGTCAAGGGAGAAACGTCATCATAAACGTAGAATAATAAAAAATTATTAAAAAATTTATAATAATTATAAAATATGTAATTTTTATAAAAATGCTTTTTATTAGATAGGTAACTTTAATCTAATGAAATACGTTAAAAAACCGCATAAAGAGTTGATAAACGGAATATTCTTTATAATTTAAAGCATAATCTATCATTAGTAAATATTTATCATAAAAATATTTTTCGAGGACGTTGCTGGTAACGATCGGGCGGCGTTGCCATGTTGTTGCCTTTTTCCAAATATATGTAATTTGCATTCATTTTACTTTGAATATTGACCATTTTATAGAGTAAGAAAGAATATGAATATGGTAAATTATCATATATTAAAAGAAAATGCTTTATATTTTACTAAAAAGGAACAGTAGTATTGTTTCGTGCCTGTAAAAATAAGTATCAAATTTTCATAATAATTTTTTATAAATAAAACTTCATAATATTATAAAGTTTTTTTTGCCATCTATATATATATAAGAGTTTGTCCTGACTGACTGACTCATCATCCAGAGCCCAAACTACAATAGCTAGAAACGTGAAATTTTGCCAACGAGTTCCTTTTATAATGTAGGCACCGGATAAGAACGGATTTTTTTGAAATTCCACCGATAAGGGGTAAAAAATGGGAAAATTGTTACCCGCGACCTCGAGAACTAAGGGGGCATGGCTTCGGAGTTTGAACGGAGACTGCCCGCACCAACGAGTCGCAGGCATCAACTGAAGAAAAAAAAAATAACTGCAACAATGTTTTTTTTTATAATGTAGACCCCGGATACGAACGAACTTTTTGAAATTCCACCGATAAGGGGTGTTAGCGATATGATAAATATCACATAGCGGCATAAAACTGATGAATAAATACGATTGAAAAAGTGCCTCTGTATTATTTATATTTTGGTAGACATAACAACAAGGCGGGTCCATGCGAGACTGATACCCGAGAGGTGACTCGACTCAGTCTTACCGCTCGCTCTGCATCTAACGAATCATTTTTAAGATTATTTGTGTCTTGGTTTTATAATAATTATATTATATTAATCGCGCCCCTTGGCCTCAAGAAAAACGGCGTGGTAATTGTTGGTTGCATGTTCTATCAATGAGGCGAGGCTTCGGATTTTTGTGTATTGTGGGTTGCATTTACTATTATTGGAGGCCTTCTTCGACTTTTCTTTTATTTTCACGCGAGCAACGCCGCGGGCATTCAGCTAGTTTTTACATAAACATTTGGCATCATTGAATAAGAGATGTGGCAAGCAAACAAACTGGTCATAGTTCCACCATAAAGCTCATTCTAGGCTTTCAATGTTCTAAGGATCTACTAAATCTCTTTCTCTTATAAAATATTAATAATAATAATAATAATAATTATTATTATTATTATTATTTGACCTTGAGCTTGAGTTCGGCCTAGCATTAAACCCATTAAACAATACGCTAGAAGCCTCAAGAGTTCAGGGCACTCCTCTTTAATGAAAAATATAAATACCTTAGGATATATCAGGCAGCGAAGATCGAATACACAACAGTAAAAAATCAAATATAATACTAAAAACAGAATTATATTTACGCTCAAAAATTGAAGCCGTTAACTTCTGGGTACCTTGAGAGACTGATAAGAATATCGTTAACAAAGCACCGTTTCCATCACTCAAACTTCAAAGCTGTAAAGAAAAAAGGGGGAAAGAGGTATAAAGAAGCTAGAAGAGAGTCACGCAAAAGAAATAGGAATAAATGCATACTTACCTTAGAGCATTTCAACTTATCTATATATGTACTGAAACAAGATATACCAAATGATAGATGCAGACTCTGCAACCTAAAAGCAGGTTGCTCTTACCTACTTCCAAAGGATGACCAACGAAGGCGTGATAATGCAGCCAAGATCATCCACCAAGCGATATGTCATAAACATAACCTTATAACTGAAAAAATGCCGTACTACAAGTACAAACCTAAAGAGACAGTTAAAAATAAAAAAGCAAAAGTCTACTGGTACTTTCAAATTGTAACAGATACGGACACTATCCACAATCACCCAGATATTGTAAAAAGCACGAAATAAGAAAAAAAAATACAGCGACTACCGCATATAAATTAAAAGCCATTTAAAGTACTGTTATTTCGGGTACGTGCGGGACGATTAGACAGCACTCACACATATAAGTAGTACGTTAGCGAAATGCCCGCTCCGTATTAATTATGGCAAAAGACGCCATCATAAGTTGTGCTAAAAAAAATGTAATAATAAGAATAATAATAGCATCTAGGACATCGGAATGAACTTCGGGTTAAACAAGTATGCAAGGATAACTATCAAGAGGGAAATTGTGGAGATGTCCCTTCAGAGCAGAAGAAACCTATCGTTTTCTGAGGATGCCACAAAAGCAACGGCCAGATCATGCAATGCTAAAGAGAGAGTCCCGGGACAAATATCACAAGCCCACGAGTAAATTGATGAATACCCATCATCTCTCAGGCAGAAACCTTATTGCTGCGGTGAATGCATAGGTGATACTAGTTCCCATGAATTCCTTGAAAATAGCTAAATAGTCTAGCACCGGTTTGGAAGAGCGGGATAGATTAAACCTTAGAATTCTCCAAAAATTTGGAAAGCTGCATCCCAATTCGTTTGTAATATTAATAGGAAGATAAAGGCCACTCAGACTTTGTCAGCCTAAGTACAGACTGGACATACCCGCGAAAGAAGAAAACATCAAAAAATGAAGAGAATGGGTTCGACACGGAAGATAACTGACACTTTTGTATAGTGAAGGAATATATGTGGATAATTCACTAATTTGGCTAAAGAAAACTCACCTATACTCTGAAACAGAAGGATTTATGATGGCAATTCAGGGCAGGATAATCGCAAATAACTCCACTACTAACTTTACTACTAAAAGCCACACTATTTTAAAGAAGATGTACCGGATAGATGCCGAAAATGTGGCAACGTTGCAGAGATACTAGAGCATGTAATAGGCGGATATCCAATGTTGTCGGAGAATGCATACCTGGAAAGACAGAATCGGTTGACCAAAATAGTGCACCAGCAACTAGCTATCAACAACCGTCTGCTAAAAGAGGACTCTCCACCATATTATAAATATGAACCACAACCGGTACTGGAGTCGAATGAATGTGTGTTATATTGGGATAAGCCCATAATTAGCGATAGGACCGATGCGTACAATAGACCGGATATTCATAAAGAAGAAAGAAAAATTGGGTATTATCATCGATAGTTATAAAAATTCAGAGATTGGAGGGACACGAAGTCAATTGTCTTAGATTATGTTTATTTAAAAAAAAAACTATTACACGTGTTTCGCCCTAAGACATCATCAGATCGGTAAAGCTATTCGTTTAACACTATAAACATTAAAGTTAAAACAAAAAATAAATATATAAAAATATATTGCTGACGTTCACATTACAACCGGTTTCAAAGCTAAATAAAATAAAAGTAAACAAAACAAGCAGAATGAGGTTACGTTGAACGGGAGAACGGAAATAAAGCAAAAAATATATATAATGAATATAAATACTGCTATAGGCTTACTTTTTAATAATATTATTAAAATTGAAAGAGAGAAGATACAGAAGAGCCAAAGCGGCACGCTTTACTGTTACAAACCAACCACATAATAAGGAAACTCCTAGAAAAGGATAGAGGATGAACCTTCTTGGCATCCAAGTCGAATAGCTGTAATAACTAAAGGGTCGGTAAATATTCTGGCATAAATGTTAGAACTAAGGTTTATGACCAGAAGTGCACTGAACTCGATAATAATACTAATATTAATAATAATAAAGTTAGTTCCGGGCTTTAGCCGATTTATAAAAATGTCTTTTGGGCCCAAAAAATGCGCGTTTGTTTATGCCAAAATTGGAAAAGTTCGACAATATAGTTTTATTAAATTACGAAGTTTTCTCTCTGCTACAGTCTAACAAAAAATATAAATATTCTGGTCAAGGATTCCTTAAGAAATGCCTGAAATTAATACTTAAAACTTACCTATACTCTTGGGTAAAGGTCGCAGCACTGGGTACGACCAGCAGTCACGTACGGCGTAAGAATACTCAAATAGAGTCTTACTGATCTGGAAAGAATAAACAGATACATAGGAGCAACGCTAACACAGTACAAAAATTATTACCCTGATTTATCATTCTACAGAATTTAGTTACCTAGAAATCTAGGTCTAAGAAACCTATAATACCCACATGATAAAGAAATACAAATCATATACAATTACCTTAAAACAAATCTATATTACCCTACAAAGCAATTAATGCAATTGAGATTAGATTTTTTGCTCTCAATCTCGCCGAAGCACCTGCAAAAGAAAATAAAAATAATTACATAGAACTAGACAAATATGGAAAGGAAAGGAACTGCATGGGAAGTTTGCTGCAGCACTAGGTATGAAGAACTATGGTAATATAGTTGGTTCTAATTTACCTGCAATGTACCTAACGCGCAGTAACTTGACACTAGAAACGGAGCGATTTATTATAGCCATACAAGATCATATTTGTACTAGAAGCTACAAAAACTACATATTGAATCAAGAAGTACCGAATGTAGACTCTGTGGGGAGAAATCAGAAGTCATACAGCATCTAACATCAATCTCTCACGTATCAATTAACATTGTAGAGAGATTGAGAAGATCAAGAACCGAAATATTTGCCCTACAATCATCAAATCTAACTTTTCAAGACAAATTTATAAACTAACAACCATAGTTTGAACCCAGCCACTGATTCAAAGTTTTTACATTTCTCCCGCAAAAGCATTAAACTTAGTCTGTTGAAAATTCTTGAAATAAATAAAGTTACACAAAATAATCATCATTACTGTATCAATGATCAAGTACATCATTCTTGTATTCACTTTTTCAACTTACTATGTTTTAACTCTACATAATCTCTTAATACATCGTCCTTGCCTTTTACATTTTATTTTATATAGTACTGATCCATTGCTTTCCTTCTTCACAACATACTAATTATTATAAGGTTAATCGCGCCATCTAATATGTTCTCTATGATCTTTCTACTTCCCTCTTGCTTTCTCCAAAAATTTTAGTAACACACCATCAGGTACCATGGCACTTTTAGGACTTCTCACCATAGATGTCACCTAGGTTTGAGTTAAGTAGGTCTTTTGCATACTTTTCGGTCCTTGTCTACAACAGAATGTAAACAAATGAAATTAAAATAATAAAACTAAAAAAAAAATAAATAAAAAAACAATAATAATAAAAAGCGGATCTTTGACATGGAATCAAACCCTGGGACGTACCAATTTTAAACTTTTGTAAGTGTGCCTTATATTAAGTTTAAGTTTGTTTCTGTATCTGTCTGTTTCTTTGTTCAGAACTGTTTTCTTTAAGTATTCCCTGATGATGGACACCGCTGTGTTGAAACATGTCGGGAATTCTAAAAAACTGAATCATGTTTAATAAATAAAAGGAGGGAGACTGCAGGATTTTCATTTTACCTTACAAAATATATACTTACTTCGGTATGTTACGATCCTTCTCCTACTCATCTCCGCTAGTGGTCCTTTAGCTCACCTACAAAAGAATTTGAAAAACTTAACATCTCTTCAACCGCACAGGTTATACTCACTGTACAGAAATTTGACATAATAAAAATCTGCAGGTCCGTTCGCCGTGCTACGTTTTTACAGATACGTTTTTCAGAGTTCTGGAAAATTACTCAGGTTTTCTCACTACCAAAAACTAAAAATAAAGCGTCAGATTATAATGAATTATGGCCTATATCAATCTTATCACCATGTTTAAAAATATTTGAAAAAATGTTAGCTGCCAGACTAATAGAACACGTAAATGTATACGATATTCTCCCATTACGTCAATCAGGATTCAGAAAAGGTTTCAGCTATTGTACAGCATTATTAGATGTTTGCACTGATTCGAACATGTTAAGTCTGGATGCTGAAAATTCTTTTACTATTAGATTACACAAAAGCTTTTGATAAGATAAATCATGAACTACTTTTTGCAATTTTATACTATATTGGACTTTCTGAAGATGCATTAATCTAATCAAAATTTATTTATCTAAAAGAGTTCAATATGTGCAAACAGATAAAGGCTGCTCGGACAAAAGTTCTATCTACTGTGGCGCCCTCCAGGGTTCTGGGCTTTCACCGTTACTCTTTTGTATTTATACTTGTTACATTACACATGCAGTTCAACACGGTACAGATTTTAGCTTTGCTACAGTTACTCTACAACAACATACAAAATTATGTAGCACAAGCACAGTTACACATTAACGAAGACTTAAAACGCTTAGTCAAAATCTCAGAACAACATCATTTAAGACTGTGTGGGATTACCACAAAAACTAAGGTTTACTAGGTACTGAATTAAAATTGACCGACCATGTTTCTTCATGTGTACAAAAGGCATATGCTAATCTAAAATTACTGTATCCGCATAGGCATGCATTAGAACAAAAACTAAAATGAACTTTAACAGACGCACTTGTATTGAGCCACTTTAATTATTGTGATGCGGTTTATGGTCCTTGTTTGACCAAGCAGGATAAAGATAGAGTGCAGCGAGTTCAGAGGGCCTGTTTGAAGTTTATATATGGTATAGGAAAATTCGACCCAGTTATTCACAAATTAAAACTTTCAAATTGGCTTGACATGGAAAACCGTCGTAAGCTTTACTCAGTGATTTTGTTTCATGCTTTAATTTTCAACAAAAGCCCTCCATATTTTTACCAAAAAATTAAATTTAGATCCGACGTTCATACCTTAAATGTAAGATCTCCACCCTTGCATAAGACAAGTCTATTTACTAGATCATTCTCGTATAATATTTACATGCTATACAACAATATGCCCTCTGATTTAAAAAGTTTAAAACCAACATCATTCAAATACTGTTATAAAAAAAAACTTGCTAATAAATTCATAAACCAAATCTAAACTAAAAGTTCCAAGTACAATTTACAACAGGGTTTATCATTTTTTATATATAACTCAATTATGTTTCATAGCGAAATGTTTTTTTTTTCTAAACCAAAAATTGTATAAGTATGCAAATTATATCATTAATGTGCTATAGCGTTATATAAGAATTTTATTTCATTTATTGCTTTGTATTTTATACATTATAGCCATAGGGAGTATATTTATTATCAGTTGAAAACTGCCATATAGTCTTTTTGTGATAATAACTACACTTAAGTATTCCTTTGTGGCTAATTAAAAATAATTTTTGTGTAATCTGTTATTACTGTCAAATAAACCAATTTATTATTATTATTATTATTATTATTATTACTATTATTATTAAAAAAAAAAGATTCATGACTCTTTTATTGCTAGTCTTAATGCAATACTCGAAACGAAGCTATACCCGAAAAATAAAAACATAGCAATAAACATGTGGGGACGCCGCGCCGCGAGTGCTTAACACGTACGGTGTTATAAAATAATAAAAAATAAGCCTAGAAAATCTAGACCCCTAACAAGCGTGACAAGCATGATAAAATATCGAATGCACAATCTTCATAAATTAATGACTTTACTCACCACGTGACAAAAAAGGCAGAAGTCATTTAAAGAAAACAAGTTTGACAAAACAGGTTATTCTCTATAACGAGCAATAAGTGCCGTCAACAAAAATCTATTGTCCTTGAATTTGGCAGCACACCAAAATAGAAAAACCGATAATGAGGTGATAGAAAAGGGCGGAGACAGAGAGTTTTGTAACGGCCATACAATGCCAGGAAGTACCTACATGCAACTTTTTGAAATATATTGCTAAACAAATTATAGCAGATAATAATACAACCATATTTTAAATACTTACCAGAAGAAATACAAGAAGATGAAAATAATAAAATACCATAGTAATACTAATAAATATGTTTATTAAAACCAATCCTAAAACATCATAGCTAAGAGTTGCATAAAAAAATATCACTGTAGATTAGTACTTGTTCCAGTTAGTAATACTGGAATCTTATTATAGATACAGTGGTATACGAAGAACTACGTTTAAAAAATTAAACGATAACGAGGAGTATATAACTTATTTATAAGCATTACGTTAACAATATAGACTAGTGAGGGGATAATTCAGATTAAAAATCATTCATAATTCGATTATGAAAATAATCGGTAGCATCCGATTATGTTAAAATAATCCGATTATTTTGAACGAGTGATGGAAAAAGTAAAAGATGAAATATAATCGTCATACCTTTTAATCGCGATCACCCACAAGTCGAACACAGTTTGAACTTTATCATGGGAATATGGACTTAAGCGGCGGAAGCGAGGTTTTTAACTGCGTTGCTATTTCTTTTAATATTTTTTATGACTAATAGTAATAGATTTTATTTATTTAATTTTCTATAAAATATTCGATATTTAAAAATAATAAACATATTACTGGTATTATTTTTTATTATAAATTTCTGTAAGGAGTGGGACGAAAGTAAGTATGCGACTTTTAGATACAATTTAAGATTACAATTTACCTACAAGTAAATATGAAATAATTATATAAATGCCAAATAATAATGGTAATATAAAATTTTTCCAAAAATATGTTAAATTTTTCTTGCATATGTTACAAACGACTTGTTTTGCATCGAGTTTGTTAAATTAATCCCAAACTACTGATTTTTTTTAAATTCCGGATCTTATCGTAAACATCATTTACTATTTTCAGTAATACTGAGCCGCAGTTTATCAATAATAATATTAAAAAATATTAAAATTTCAAATATACCTTTTTAAGAAACAGCAACAGTGTAATGATCGAGGAACTAAAAAATACAAAACTAAGTATTAGTTACAAATTGTTCAGCTGATAAAAGGTGTGATATGTCTTGTGATTTGCGATGTTGAAATATATATACACGAGTGATTTTTAATTCAAATTATCATTCGATTATTGAAATCATTTATAACCTAATAATCCTATTATTAAATTCATTCGATTTTTCCCATCACTAATAAAGACTTGGTTTCTATATGCAAGCTTTTGAAACAAATCGAGGAGTGAAGATGAAATAGTAATTCTGTAAACAAAAACACTGAGATTATAGGATACATGTAATTTTTTCATACAAAGCCATCCAAGTTGATTTGTTTTGGCTGATTGTATTTTTTAAGTAAAATATAAGTTTAAAGCATGTATTTTGAAACTATTGTATTCCCAGGGATGGGAATATCAACAATATGTATACTTGTATTCCATAATTTTATTCAGTTTTGGAAAATATTGCATAATATTACAGTGATTAACAGTTGATATTATGTTTTTTTATTATTTTTTTTATGTAATTTTTTGTTAAATTTTATTTTTAAAATTTGTTTATTTTATAAAATTATTAAATAAAATGGTTTTTAAAAATACTCTTTCAATTTCTCTTTACTTTTATATATTATGGCATGACATTTCTCTTGGATTTGAGACTTCTTGAGATGGCTAGGATACAACCAAAGACGCAAACAAAGCAACAGTTACATAATTGTTGATTCTAAAACAGTTAACAACAAACACCTGGTTTTTTGTAAGGTGTTCCTCCAGTGTCCGGTAAGAAAATCTGTCACTAGCCGGATTTCTTTATCCGGTATGTGTGTGTTCGCCTGTCAGGTGCTTCCGTCCATCTCTGGAGGGTCCACTTGTCCCGCAGACTTTTTATTGATGCAACAGCTACACATTTGGCTATACCGATTAAACGCATAGGGTCTATCTTGGAGCTCACCTTTTAGGCCGTAATAGCCTTAATGGCAACCATGCTGTTCGAGCAGATTGATACGACAGAATTAGGTGTCCGCAATTTAGGATTTCATATCCGCATTTTAATACAGCAAAGACTTTTGCCCGGAAGACAGTAGCATTCTCCCCCAGTGCGAGCTGTACAAGCTCTGTTGGTCATTCTGGAGTTATCTGTATACCAGATGGTATTCCTGTTTAGCAATAGCCCATTGAAGTCTGCCATGGCTCTCTGCCAGGGTATGGGTTACAAACCCCTCACAATCCACTGTCTCGGGTGTAATTTAGTCACTGCCGATCAGAAGAAGAGGACGTTCATATACAGCCTGTGACCAAATTTTTGCATGACCAGTCCCAGCAGCCCGTGGTTTAACAAGGGTATGTAGTCTATGCAGAGTCCTCATTCCGCGAATTGCATTTAGGTATGCAGGGCGTTTGGACTTTATGCAGTTGAGCTCGAATTTTTGCTTTCTCCAAACAAAATAGACCCGTATGTGAGAAGAGGTTTGGCAAGACATCAGTAGATATAGTGAAGGATCTTAAAGGCCAGACCCCAGGTGCTAACACAAAAGATAGTCTTCTTAATCCTGATGTCTGGGTGGTCGTAGTTCGAGACTTTCGAATCTAATCGAACCATTCTCGAGTATTTCAACTGTACGCCCCCAGAGACCAAACTGGCGTCGTGCCGAAGTTATGTCTTTTCCTACTCCTTAGAGCTTTGTTTTTTTAAGGTCGATTTTTAGGCCCTCTAAGAGACATCATTTGTCCATTAAACGTAGGGTCGCCATCATTGGCCCTGCATTATAACGGCGTTCTTCCCAGAAAAAGGATTACCAGCTTGTCAGCGTAGATCTGCGTATATAGGTCAGCCCTGTTTAAATAATCTATTAGGCTGTCAACTATTAGAGACCACAAGGTTAGGGACAATAAGATCTTTAGTGTTTTCTGTCGTTAGTATAGGGCAACTTTAGCGTTTCTCCTCTATATATGAATATTTTTGAGTTGAATTTTTGTAATTCAACCAACAATGTACTAATTAAGGTCACCAACTAAGTTCCTTTTTGAAGTACGAAATGCGAATAGATATTAAAAAACAAGATTATTTTATAAATATTTTACATCTATAGTTCTACGTGAAAAAATGTTTATGTGAAAAAAGACATAAATAATATATTGTGTGTGGTGATTATGCTCAACATAATATTCCTGCTGAATTGGTTTCAACAGACAACTTAAGATTTCATGTTATTGATCACACCCGGGACAAGAACTAAATCTAATGATAACATATCTAAGTGCCCCATATGTAATAGAAAGCTCATTTAATTTCATTGGATTGTCTGATCAGTCTTAACAGCGTTCATGTAGGTCAAAAAGATTATCTCATTGGCAAAATCGAGTAAACGATCATTTAGTAAAGATCATTATTTTTTTTAGATTTAAATATTAAGAGACTTGGATGTATATAAATCTACCAGGACCTATTGATTTTACATTCAAAGAATTTATGTGTGTATTTTTCTTATTATAAAAACTTTTGTCATTTTTGAGGTGTGCGTGAAGCCTCTTAAGGAGTAAATTTCTTTAGGTATTAGAGTATCCTCCCAAAAATTAAAAAAATATATAGATAGCACCTAATTTTCGTGATAATATACTTTAGAGCATAATTAAGGATACCCTAAAGAAGTCTGGTGCTAACATTATATAGTTAACTCAAATTTTGTTACCATGGATTTCGTACAAAAAGAAATACAACGTCAATTTCTAAATAAGTTTTATAAGCTTTTAGATCAGAATAACAAGTGCTTCAGCCTATTTATGAATCTCACTAATGTGTTTGATTTGCTTAATCATGTGCTGTTTATCGGCAAACTGGACAAATATGGTTTAAGGGAAAAATCAGCAACAAGGGTTAATTATCTTCGTTTCGGTTCGCAGGCGGTTGAGGTAAATCGTATTTAGTTTGAAGTCTCGAAATTATATATTGTAATTTCATAGAATGTCTTGAACCCTTAACATTTTTAATATTTACTAATGACCTGCCTTTTTATCTTAACCACTTAGAAGATTTGATGGCCTGATGATGCTCTAACTAGAGCGAAACACGTGTAGCCCGTTTAATTACATGTTGTGAGACCGTGACTTTGTGTTTTTCTTTGTTTTTCGTCAATTTTGTATGTTGGTCTCTTAGAGAATAATGGATGAGATTTTTGGATTAGAGTGAAAAGATGTTTTAAATGTTTTTTTTATATATGTATGTGAATTAAGACAATCGAAGCAGAAAAATAGTTAACTGATTTATTTTATACGTACACACTAAGCACAATTACCTTAGACTACTAGAAATTTTTATTTATACTGTAATTATTTACTACTATTTCTGTCGATTTTGAAAGTCGCGCCAATATTCTGACTTTTGCCGCTAGGAGGTTACTGACCTCCTTATATGCTCGCTAGACCATGGTTCCGGAAGATTCTTTCCACTAGGATTTAGGATTTAGGACCAGAGATGTCGTGTGTTGTACCCGCTCACTTGCATCACCGGAATGATTCCGGACTGACGAATTGTCTTTTCTTGCTATAATTATAAGCAAAGGGAAACTTTATGCCTGCAATCTTTTGTTGTTGTTATTCGCGGCGTTGCCACTATCGTTACATTGCCCTGTAATTTTTACCCTCATTTCAGCAAGTTCATTTTATCTCGAAATGATCCCAAAAATGTCAATGTTGACATTGACATAAGGTTTCCCTCTTGCAACAGGATATCTTATAGAAATTACAATTCACGTTTTTTCCAAAGAATAATATTGAGGACTATAACAGCATATTAGAATTTGGAATCCTGTAAACCTAAAGACCAACTCTAACACATACTGTGAATCATCCTTCAGTTCAAATTATCGAGTCCGTGAATTAAAAATTTGAAAATTGATAGGCTTCTAAGATCTTCGGTACGCAACTTCTCCTCTAGAGGACACAAAGTGGCCCAAATAAACTTATAGGTTGGCTTCTGATGTGACGCTTCTTAAGTAGCCAGATAGAAAATCTTTCTCCAGTCTCTTCATCCGTTAATTCAATATTTGACCGACTCTGGGGTTAGACCGATGCTGCATCTAAATTTTTAGGAATTTTCTGAGGAAAATTTCAGCCATTCCTCTAGAAATTTGTAAATCTGTAGCCACACAATGTGCCAGAGTATACTCAGCCGGAGTAATAAACAGATCTTGCTGCACTTCACAGGTTACACCGGACCGACTTTTTCTACCATTATGAATGTCAAATTTGACTCTGAGCGTCTTTGTGCAACTCAGCGTCCATAAGAAGGAGACAGTTGGTTAAAGTAAATGAGTCGACCTTTATCCCTCGTCGGCTTTTTTATTAGTAGTTACTTTTGTATTTTGTGGAAAATAGCGCTGGTGGCAGATCCTTTCATCTCATAGGGTCTCTTGTCTCTCTATCCATCTTTCCCCTTGATTCTTTGGATTTTTAAGCTAAAGGAGCCATTTTAAAGCTACATGATCAATTCGCAGCAGGAACTTCTCCCATAAAGATATTTAGCAGAAGACAAGTACTCCAACGGTTTGACAACAGCTGGCAACTCTCGGCGAGTGACGCAATAGTTACACTCCGGCTTAGACAGCGTCTTACTAAAATACCCAATGAGTTTGTCTTAGCCATCTTGGATTTGAGACAGAAGGCTATTGTTCTATACCCACATTGTTAACGTCAGTGTCCAGAACAAATTTTGGAATTTGAAAAGATAGGTGCGCTTAGCAGGGCCTCTTTTAGGTGATCAAAAGCTTCCTACAGTCTTGGGACCATTAGAATTTCCGTTCTTTTGCCAGCCTGGCCAAAAAAGTATATTGAAACCATTTTGTATATTATTCGTATATGCTAATTTATGTGATTGCTGATTTAAATAATTTAATTTAAATTTCCACGTACCAAAACTTCAAAATATATCCTACTAAGTCTAAGTCATCCAATACTATATTATAATATAGATGGAGTTTGCAGGTTTAGGAGCAAGAAATCAAAAACTTCCTTTTTTGGAAAGGTGCCGACAATTCGTCATTTATTTACGTCTTTTTCAAGGCTGTTTACTTGAAGCAGCTTTTTTATTGATTGCATATATACTAATGGCACTAGAACAATATATGTAGATGGGCACATGTGTGATTATACCTTAAACAAACATAATATAAATCACACATAATAGACAATAAGTTTTTTTTGTAATAACATATCATTTTTATGATATACATAATATGATATACATGTTAATATATATAACAAATAACGAACGCGGTCAAGAGCCACAGATAATGTATGTGGCTAACATCTAATAAAGATTAAATAACTAAAAGTAAATTCAAGGACAGTCAGCAGTCAAAAAAGCTGACCTAATGGACATATTACCCTACAAAAAGCGGCTGAGCATACTATATACAGTTAGAGCCAAAAAGATAAGAGTAAAGTTATTATAGTTATATTTTATTTACTTAACAGTTATTTTATTTAAAGGCGGGAAGGGTCTTAAACAAAAATAAAATAATAAAATTCAGAATATGAATATTTTTATCAGTGTAACAAAATAAAAATATTTCTATTCTATTCTAATAATATAAGTGGACAAAAGAAAGGAGTATTCTAGAAAATATTTTTTTTTAAACCTATTCTTCAAAACGGCAGCACATCTTCTAGGCATAGAGTCAATTAACTTTCGGCATTCTTCTACGGTGATAAAATACCAAGCCTTTTTAATTTTCTCCCATAAAATCTTTTTGTTTAAAGTTTCTCGCCCGCAACTCTATTTTTTAGTCTTTCTCCAAAGGTTCTCAATCGGGTATAAATCGGGCGATTGAGACAGCCAATTTAAAAGTGTAATACTTTTACTGCTAAATGACTTGTTTACGATGTTTGCAGTGTGTTTTGGGTCAGTGCTTTGCTGGTAAACCCATCTGAGAGGCATATTATCTTCTGCATAAGGTAGCATGACTATCTTTAAAATGTTAAAGTAGATTTCTTTGGTCCTAGTTTGCTTATCGGGTATTTCCGAGTTTTAGCAATTTTTCGTACGTTTTATTTGCATTAAAACACCAACATTCTATAAAAACCAATTTATTTACGGAAGAGAACACGCCATTCACTTTGTTACTCCCCCACGTCCTGGCGAGAGTAACTTCTTAAAGCGGCGCGGCGTGGCGGTAGCGGCGGCACAGAGTTGCCGCGACAAGAGTTACGTACCGGTTACGCAGTCAAAGTTGCCAGATTGATATAATAATGGTGATTATACAGATAAAAAACCTAATGATATTTTACATATACCCCCCACTTGAAAGGTTCTACCTTTCAAATAAATTTATAAAATAAAGTCTTATATGCTAAGCTTAAACCTAACCTACAGTTACCAAAATAGCATGTAACAAACACTTAAAGTTAATTATCTGATAAGGGCAAAGCACAAAGTTTGGTAATAGCCCTTTTTATTACACCCTTATTTGTTTTAAGTGACACAACACGACATTTTCCATCAAGTCCGGGATGCAATGTTAATACTCGACCCAGCTTCCAATTTAGAGGGGGAAGATTGTCATCGCGCACAAGCACCAACTTACCAACCTCCAAGTTCTTTTCTGGATTCTTCCATTTCCACCTTTGCTGTAGTAGGACGACGTACTCCTTAGACCATCTGGTCCAAAACTGTTGATGGAGCCTTTGTAGGTGTTGAAACTTGGATAGTCGGTTTTCATTCAAGTCCAGAAGACTTGGATCAGGTAGCGCAGTCAAACGTCTCCCGATCAAAAAATGTCCGGGAGTAAGCACATCAAAATCACTGGGATCTGAGGAAATAGGCACTAATGGGCGAGACTTTAGGGTGGCCTCAATTTGGGTTATTAAAGTATACAAATCTTCAAACGCGAGGGATGCATTTCCCATAATTCTTTTAAGATGGTATTTGCAAGACTTCACTCCTGCTTCCCAAATGCCACCAAAATTGGGAGACCTAGGAGGGATGAACTGCCAGCGTATTCCATCATTTTCAAATACTTCTTTTAAATAAGAAGCTTAATTCTGTAAAAGATTGCTAAGTTTTTTAAGTTCAGACTTGGCACCAACAAAATTTGATCCATTATCAGACCGTACAATAGATGGCTTGCCTCTTCGTGAAACAAACCTTCTAAAAGTTGCTATGAATGCAGATGTGGTTAGCTCTGACACAATTTCTAAATGAATCGCGCGGGTGGAAAGGCATATAAAAACACATATATATGACTTAATTATTTTTGCACCTCTGCCTTTTTTGTTTTAAGATTTATGGGTCCTGCATAATCCATACCGGTTGCATAAAAGGGAGGTGAAGGGGTTACACGATCTTGGGGGAGATCACCCATAATTTGACATGGTGATCTAGGTTTTACCCTAAAGCATCTAATACAATTACGCACTACTTGCCTTGCAAGGTTCCGTCCACCAAGTGGCCAATAATGCTCACGTAAGGAGGCTAATAACTGCTGAGGCCCAGCATGTAAGAGATATTTATGCTCATTTTGAAAAAGCAACTTGGCAAAAAGGTGCTTACAGGATATTACAGCAGGATGTTTTTTAGCAAAGTCCAGTTGAGATAATTTTAGCCTTCCTCCCACCCTGAGTATACCTTGGGAGTCGATAAAGGGGTTTAAGGTGCTAAGAGGTCCCTTACGTATGTATTCATTTTTCGACAAAACTGAATACTTCGTGGCAAATGCTTGTTTTTGCGAAATTTTAAGCAAAATTTCAGCTGAATGATGTAACTCCTCAGCTGTAAGAGGACCATTGCTGCGTAGACCTTTAGCCACTTTGCAATTAGAATAAAAACGCCAAATATATGCCATGGAACGTTGCAGACGACAAAAATTCGAAAATCTGTCCATGGGAAAAATATCGGGAACTGTCTGACTAGTATTAACCTGTTTTTTCATTTCAGGTAAGATATCCATCTGAAAAGATGACTTTGGCCATTCAGATGAATCTGAAACCAGCCATTTTGGCCCATGCCACCAATTCTCGCACTTTAACAAAGATTCAGGATACATACCCCTCGACAAAATATCAGCAGGGTTGTAAATAGAATTAACGTGATGCCAATCACCTTCTGAGGTCAATGACTGGATCTTGGACACTCTATTTCCTACAAAAGTTTGCATATTATAAGGGGATTGTGACAACCAATCAATCACCACGGATGAATCAGTCCATAGATAGGTTTTGTTGATCTGTATATCAACAGATTGTTTAAAAATATCCACTAGCTGTGCCAAAACAAAAGCGCCACATAATTCCAACCTGGGAATACTTACTACCTTTAAAGAGGCCACCTTGGATTTAGCACATACTAGGGAAACTTGAAAAATGCCATCAGAATTAGCTGACCTTAAGTAAAGGCAGGCGCCATATGCTTCTATTGAACTGTCACAGAAGCCAAGCAATTCAACTAAGACAGGGTCATGACAAACCATTTTTCTGGGTATTAAAAGCTCCAGACCAGACCTAAGGGGTCATAAATTCTGGCAACAGTTGAAAGTATTGCTCTTTTGGTAATTTTATCGTTCAAAGGTAAATATATACGATACATAAGATTATCTTCCTGGACAGACCAAAACAGCCCAAGAGTTTTATTTACTGTCTTATCCCCGAACGAAAAGTCATCATTAACAGGCACTGGAGTTGCATCTTCAATAAGATTCAATACCTCAGGGGCATTGGACAACCATTTTCTCAACTCAAAACAGCCAGTTTTTAGAATAGAACAAATTTTGTTGCAGAGCAGAGCAGCCTTTTCAACAGTGTCGGCTCCAAAAAGCAAATCATCCACAAAAAAATTATGAAATATGATGTTCGAAGACTCAGGATGTTGTTCCTCAAACTCAAAACCCAGCTGCTTCAAACAGCGTATTGCCAAGAATGCGGCAGATGTCGTTCCATAGGTCACAGTATTCAACTTGTATACCCCTAAATCGTCAGTAGTGTCTGAGCGCCAATAAATTTTTTGTAGAGATATTTGCTCAGGTTCTACCAATATCATGCGATACATTTTCGCAACGTCTGCACAAACAACAACATTTGGAATTCTAAAATGAAGAAGTATGGCTATAGGGTCATCCTGCAAATTAGGACCAGTATATTGCATCTCGTTTAGAGAAACACCATTATCTGTGGGTCCAGACCCATTAAAAACCACTCTCAACCTTGTAGTTGAGCTGTTCTCGTTCAACACACCATGGTGTGGTAGAAAATAGGAGGGTTCAGATGAGTCATTACTCTCATCCAATGACATATGTCCCATACTTATATACTCCGACATAAAATCTATATAGAGTTTTTTCATTTTTGGATCTTTGTGCAATTGCCTTTCAACGGAAAAAAAAATTTTTCTTAGCCATGAATGATGAGTCACCAAGTAAGGATGGAGATTTTTTAAAGGGTATTTGAACGATAAATCTCCCAAGCTCATCTCTTGTTACGGTTTTAGCAAAAATCGATTCACATTTCTTATCATCATTAGATAGGATAGGTTTTAGAGTGCTTGGAGGTTCCTCTATTAACCAAAACTTTTCCAACTGATTGTGCACTTCAGAATTTATATTTAAGTTACAATGAGTAACATTGGAGGCCAAGGAAGGTGAAAGAGGCCCAGAAATTACCCAACCAAACCTAGTCTTTTGTAAAGTAGGTTGACAAGGACCAAGAGTAAATTGACCAATACACAACAGTTGGTAAAAAAGTTCTGCCCCCAATAGTATGTCAATTGAACCTGGAGTTGCATAACTAGGGTCAGCCAACCTTATGTGCTTTGGAATGTTCATACCACTAGTGTTTAGGGGCAAACTAGGAGTACTACTACTTATTTTTGGCACGACCAAACAAGATATCTTTCTGGAAAATTGATTATATAATGATTGAATTTCAAATTCACATCGATAATTGATGCAAGATGTTATTTGATTTATTCCAATGACTGATATGTTCGTTCTTTTCATTTTAATTTTCAAGTCATGACATAACTTCTCAGTCATAAAATTTGACTGGGACCCTGAGTCCAGAAGTACTCGACAGGTACGTATAATACCAGTAGGACCAACAACTTGTACTAGGGCAATTGACAGTAAAATATCAATGTGTGTAGTGGTACATGACGACATACTGACAACATTTTGTTCAGTTGGAGCAGTTTCTTGGTTAGTTTCTAAAGTAGGCTTAGCGCCAACAGTGTTGCTTTGATAAGGCCTGTGAGACGATGGGTCTTTCTTTGGATAATGTAGCAACGTATGATGCCTTAGCTGACATTTCTGACAAACACCAGACTTACAATCCTTGCTGGTATGATTGGCCTTCAAACAATTTAAACACAAGCGCAAAGCTTTTGCCTTTTCATACCTTGCATGGATTGAAAGTCTTAAAAACGAATCACAGTTTGTAATGTTATGATTTGACATGCATACAGGGCAAGATGGAGAAACACCACCAAAATATACCTTTTTCTCCTTTGAACTTCCACTCTCCAGGGTCTCTAACAGCTCCGCTTTTGTTTTAAGGAATTCTTTAAACTCCTCCAAAGTTGGCAAGTCATTCTTATTTTTACGTTCCTGCCACTCACGAGCTGTTAAAGAGTCAAGTTTATTAACCATAAAATAAATAATGATGATGTCCCACGAATTTCCATCAATTGATAATGCTTCAAGCGACCTCATACCTTTAATAATTCCATCCAACAACTTTCTAATATCACCTGCACTCTCTTTCGACATGTTGGGAATACAAAACAAAGACTTCAAATAATTGTTAACCAAAATGGATTTGTTATCAAACCGCTCACATAACAATTCCCAAGCAATGTTGTAATTTGCCGAGCTAATTTCCAAACTCTGCAATATGCTTTTCGCCTTACCCTCCAAAGAACCCCTTAAAAAGTGAATTTTTTCTATGTTCGAGATGTTATCATTACAATGAACCAATGATTTAAAAGTATCTCGAAACTCAAGCCAATTGTTAGGGTTCCAGAAAATGTGGGAATGGGTATAGATGGAAGTCGTGGACCCGAGTGCAAAACAGGTTGACGTGTGGATTGTGCTGAACCACCAGAGTGCAAACTTTCATTATCACTCCTTTGCGAAAAATTATTTTGACAATCTGGTTCACGATACTTGTCCAGAAGATCTTTTCCAGAGGCAAGCAATCTAAAATATGAATTTTCAAAAACCTCCCGCTCTAAAATTTGCTCATCAAAATTTTCGTGATTTACCTCTATATAAATCTGATAGGTATCGAATTCAGAATAAATTTCTGGCAATTTATCCAACCTAGATCTCAATTCAGTAAGCTGAGAACTCTCAAAGGGATTTAATTCTGGATTACTATTTAATTTTTCTAATAAACCATTTAAAAACTTGCTAAACATTGTAAGCTTAGCCTTGCAAACTCCACGCTTTCTTATATTCAATTTAACCTCAGCTTCGTCAGCCATGTTACAAATTCTGTTATAATATTATTAAAATAACAATTTTTATTCAAAATACGAATTTAAAACAGAATTATAACTGGGTGCTTGAACTAGTACCTACATTTTATAAAACATAAAAACAAACCAGTGCAACAAAGATATATGCAAAATTACACACATAAGCTCGAATATAATTCTTAAAATTTAACCTTAGTAGGGTTAAACTACAACCAATGCTGTATTTTTATCTGACCAAACCAAAATGTATACTCAAATACACAGATAAATTACAACAAAATGCACCAAAACTAAATATAAACACAAGGGATTTATTTATTTTACTAATACCAAACAAAATCTAGGTTATAGGCGATAAACCCAAACTGAAGCCACAAAAACTTACCAATTTGCAGCCCAAAATTACCACAAAATAAGAATTATTTTGTGGTAATTTTGTTTTTTTTTAAAAGGATACAAGTGCCTATTTTTTCTCAGTGCTGCTTCCAAACCATACAGCATGAAAATCTCCAATTTTTTCAGTCCAAATCCAATAGGACTACCCCACAAAACATCCAAGTTTGAATTCTTTATACCATACCATAATCCATATTATTTTCTACGCTTTAAGCAAGCCACCATAACCAAACCAAACGGCAAACCAAAGCAGAAAAGGCTCTCCCGTAACGACCAAAAACAGCAGGCTTTTTTCACAATTTTATTATGCCATTTTCACCGGCTTTTTCCATTATCGGGCATCGAAGGACCATATTATATCGGGTATTTCCGAGTTTTAGCAATTTTTCGTACGTTTTATTTGCATTAAAACACCAACATTCTATAAAAACCAATTTATTTACGGAAGAGAACACGCCATTCACTTTGTTACTCCCCCACGTCCTGGCGAGAGTAACTTCTTAAAGCGGCGCGGCGCGGCGTGGCGGTAGCGGCGGCACAGAGTTGCCGCGACAAGAGTTACGTACTGGTTACGCAGTCAAAGTTGCCAGATTGATATAATAATGGTGTTTATACAGATAAAAAACCTAATGATATTTTACATTGCTTTACATCAAAAATTGGACCCACACCATTATAAGAAAAAGAGTCCCAAAATTTAATATTTCCCCCACCATGCATCACAGTGCCTATAGTATGTCTAGGATGGTATTCTTGATTTTTTATTGTCTTACAAGCAGTCTTTCATCTGATCCAAATAAATTTATTTTTATCTCATCCGAAAAAAGAATGTTTTTGCAGTAAGCACGATCCAAATTTTGTCTCTTCACATTTTTCTTTCAAAACTTTTATTATTTCTTTATTGAAATTTTTTTTACTGAGAAAGAGTTCTCTTCTTGCAATTCCCCCGTAAAAATTCATTGCCTTCAGACGTCTCCTTACGTTTCTTACACTAATATTCAATTTTACATTTCTTTTTATTACAACAGATGTCAAAAATGGGGATCTTTTTATTTTCACCTCGTAACTGAACTATTAATCGCCCTTCTTTAGGAGTTCAATGTTTTGTGCGACCCTTTATTGAAGTTGTAAGCGGTTTACTAATATTAAAAACAGATCTGATCGTAACAAGAATTTAAAGACTATTGATAACAAGAATATCGAAAGTAAATGGTATTACTCTTACTTTTTTGTCCAGAGATAAAAACAAAAAGAATTTGTGAAATAAAAAAATGCTAGACATTCTAATTAATTTTAAAATAAGACCTTGGGTTGTTGGGAGTATAGTGTTAATACATATTGTCCCAAAAATTGAACTATTTTAGCAATTATTTTAATACTCTTATTTTTTTGGCCACCACTGTATATACAGATTAGCGAATACATATAAAGTTCCTATCAGGCAAGATATTGCAACGCCGCTGCTGTGACAGCACGCTGATGTTCAAGGTTCAAGCTCGATTATTTTAAATTTTATTTTAGTAAGCGTCTGACGTCGGTGGGGGCTATATCTCTTGCAAAATTAAAAAAAATATTATGCGGCACTAGTATAATATTTTTCTAATGCAGCAATTATATGTGCTAAACCCGCATAGATTCGTAATTATAAGTTTTTTTTATGATCTGCCTTGCATATTGGAAATTAAATTGTTATTCTTATTAAAATAAAATGTAAACACTATAATAAAACAGAAAAAAAAACTCTAAATAATAAACCTAATAAATGATTCTTTAAATAAAAAGCTCAAAAAGACCTCCTACTTTAGCTAAAAAAAGGTTAGCCTATCGTAAAAGCTGTTTCTTACTTAGTCTCCTTAAGATCAAGATTGAAGTCATTTGGTGACAAATCGGGAGATCTTAAAGGCCATTTAATATTGCCGTTGTCACAAATAAGGCGGTTAGAAAAAGTATTTTTACTCTAAGCGCATTATGAACAGGACAACCATCTTGTTGAAAATTGATCGCAGGTCTATATCAAGGAGGACAGAAGAACGATAAGAAGAACTTGGTTTTGTAGCAACTCAAGGTATTTTTCGGCGTTCAAACTACCATCAATGCATGTGGTCGGCCAATATACCAGCTTAAACATTCAACTTTTGAGGGTACTGAGTATGGAACTAAATACTTCTGTGCTCGTTTTCCTGAGACCAATAACGAGCCATGAAATCATTGTGGTTAATATGGAATGGTAACCACATGGAAAAGAGAACTCACCTGAAAACAAAATATTTTCTAAGAAATTTTCATTTTCATTTGCCTCTTCCATCATGGTTTTACAAAATGCCATTTTTACCACTGGCCTTCAGGAAATAAATTTTGAGTTTTGGAATATTTAAAACATTTAGGGTAAAAGGATGGGAGATGGACCAGGAGGGTAGACGGTCCACTCAAAATATCCGGCAAGGTTTGGCAACAGGGCAAGACTAACCTGTCCCGTTCTGTTTCTTAGCATCAGTTGCCTTTGAGACGGCGACTGGAACGCATTATAACGCATATTCGCGAATGTTATTTACGATAGTTGAAATCACCACGTGTAAAAATTTTATATCAGTTTTGAGAATCTTATTTTTTTTTTAATCAAGTAAGTTTAACCGATTTTTGTTGGATTAGTGTTTAGATACCATATACAAGGTGTACTAAAGAGCACCAATCGTAGCTCTAATCGGCATATTTTAGAGGCTAGACACTAGTCCATCTATCCTCCTATTTGAGGATAGATGGCCCACTTATGTGGAGGAGAGTTGGACCAGCCTATTTTGTTTTAGAATTATGCCCACTAAATATATCCGAAAACAAAATGCACCTTAAAGAGGTTCTTGGACGGCTAGAACATTAGGTGATGCAGTTGATGCTGTGAAGAATGGCGGTATGGGCATTAACGAAGCCGCGAAAGCATTTGGGATCCCAAAAACAACTTTTAAGCGCAGATTAAAAGCAAATAACATCGATAGCTGTAATCGTCTGGAGCCAGATTGTTCTTTGGGCTCGAACGTCGAAACAAAAGTAGTCAGTCACATAAAAAACTGCAAAAGGCAGGCTTTGCACCCACTAAATCAGAAGTAAAAATCATGGCGTTTAATTTAGCTGAACAATTGGGGATTCCAAATAAATTTAATAAAAAAGAAGGTATATTAAAAAAAAATTAAAGCCACATTGCTAATGTGGCTTTTTAATCGTCTTTTTTAGGTAAAGCTGGCCAGAAATGGTTAGAACTATTTTTAAAGCGAAGACCTGAAATTTCAATCAGAAAATCCGAGAACACCTCAATTGCGCGAGCTTTGGGAATGTCAAGAAAAAACCGTTAATAATTACTTTTCGGATCTACAAAGAATTATGACTGAACACAATTTTTATGATAAACCCGGGCATATATTCAATACAGACGAAACAGGATTACAACTGAACACTAGGGCTGGTCAGGTACTAGCCGAAAAAGGATCAAAAAGTGTTCCAACCGTAAGGCCTGGGGAAAAGGGTGAGACAATTAGTGTCATAGCATGTTGTAGCGCAGAAGGCACTTTTATCCCCCCATATTATATTTTCAAAGGAAAAAATAAAAAAGAAGACTGAAGATGCATGAAGATATGCCACCGGTTCTAAAATGATTACGACCACATTTTCTACCAAGAAAGCCCTCGGGTAAAACTTTACTAATAGTAGATGGCCACACGTCCCATACGGCCAACCTGGACCTACTAGAATTTGCTGTGAAAAATGATATAATTTTGTTTTGTTTACCATCGCATACCACTCACTACCTGCAGCCTCTTGATCGCGCCTTCTTTAAATCTCTTAAAAGCAACTTCTACGCTGAATACCGTTTTATGGTTTAAAATAACCCAAACAGTGTCCTTATTCGTCTTCAATTTGGTAGGCTGTTAGGTCGAGCATGATGAAACTCAGCAACTGTTCAAAATGCGGCCTCTGCATTTAAATCAATACTGGGATTTATCCATTTAATCCGTTAATTATCCCGGAATATGCTTTTTTAACACAGACACCCCTTGAAAGTCCTGAAACAGAAACATTACAGATGGTCCAGACGGATAACTTATCAGTTAGAGCTGAGTCTCCTCAACCAGGCCCCTCCGGAATTCAAAATCTAAAAGCCTAACAAGCCATCAGCACCTGATGAAGATATAACTCCCGGAAAGGCTCTTGATGAAGTAACGCCTATACCTGTTTTATCTGCAGCAGTGAAAAAATATCCGGAGAGATAACAGCTAAGGAATTTATAAAAAATAAGAAAGATGCACAACTCAAAAAGAACGTTAAATCTGTAAGAAAATTAAAAAGTAAGAGAAAGGTGAGTGAATCTTTAGTGTCTGAAGATCACGTTACTCTTGATGACAGTTCCAGTGGTGAAGAAAACTTTAGTGATTTAGAAAATGAATGTGTCGGTTGCAAGGAGGACTATAACCAAACGTCTAAAAAAGACGAATGGCTGCAATGTATCATTTATAAACGTTGGTTACATGAAACTTGTTCTGGCTTCGTTAACCTCTGCAATAAGTGTGGAAAGACTGTAGCCACCAAAAAAAAGAAAGTATAGCGTGGTCCGTCTATCCTACCCCTATTGGTCCATCTCATCTCCACAGAGCAGGGTAGATGGACCAGTGGCATATCTGTCATTATGTATATTTTTTAGTGCCTAGAATTAATATTTTTAATTCCTAATTATACCAAAAGAAATATCAATGTTATGTTATGTTATATATATTTTTTCCAATTTTGTTATTTTTTTTATTAAAGAAGCAAGTTTAATTTTTTTAAATGTGGTCCACCTCTCCTGCTTTTACCCTATATCCATGTTCTTTCCAAATACTCATCACAGTTTTATGGTGCATACCCAGTTCTTTTCCAACACTCCTGCCCGATCGTGTTGAATCCAAAACTAGCACTACAAACTATTTCTTCCCACCATTCTCCTAGACCCTGTGGTTTTTCAGCTTTTATGTTACAATTTATTCATTTTTGGCAGCAAAAAGATGTCTCAACATTTTACATGACATTTAAAATAGTTTTGGCACAAAAAATCGCTATATTTTTAAATTTTACTCAGAATAAATCCCTGCATTGTACTGCAAAATGGCCTCCATAAAACCATTAAATCAAGTGAAATTTTTCGGAAGGGGTATAACCAGCCATAATGATAAATATTTAAATAAATTAAAAAAGCGCTTTGAGACTTAATAGTGCAGTATGCAGTCACACAGCAAAATAAGGTCTATTGATTGTGCGGTGACAAAAATAGCTAACCAGATAGCAGGGAAGCGGTGTTGCCATTTATAATGCCTATGTGTAGTATTCTATTCACCAACCTGTATATAGGTTACGGGTAATTTGATACATTCCTTCGGAGATGTGATGGGGGAGGGGGTAAAAAGTAAATTGAACCCTACTATGCATTATGCAGAAGTTTATAGTTTTTGAGACATTTAACTTTTTTTGATTTTGTCCAAAAGATAGTCCTTAATGGTTTAAAAGTCAGTTTCCAGAAAATCTGCCGTACATATGTTTAAACTGTTCAGCAAGATACATAAGGTGTTAAGACCAAACACCATGGTGTTACGTTTGAACCGATACAAATTCGAAAATAGTAGATAAACATAATCGTAGATAAACTGTAAATGCAAAGTGTACGTTTTTCAATTTTAAAATAAACTATTACACACTTGTAGTCGTAATTTTTCGAGAAATATTTGAGCTACATTTGTGAAAATTTCCTTAAAACTTGCTTATTACGTTAGCTTACAGCTTACAAATGCTTCCAAAACTGCTTAATACCGTTTTGTAAATTTATTATGAATAGTAAAAGGCGCACTTATTTTTACAAAATTTGTTTTATTGGAATATAGATGCGAAAATATAATAAATTATTCAAATTACCTAGTAATATGCAATATGAATTCACTCAAGAAAGGAAATATCGAAATATTTTTATATAAATAAATAGTTGTCATTGTTGTCCTATTCTTAATATCTTTGCTTATTATTAAAAAACACGGATAATACTATATAATACACATCAAAATAATTATTATTTAATTTAAATAAGTACTCGAAGCAATTAAGTTTTCAAAAAAAATCAAATATTGAAGGGAAGTTTTGAAGTAGTAAGTTAAAGATACAAATGGAACCTCTGCTTTTAATTTTTTTTAATTTTAAATACAGTTAATGATTTGGTTTCTATGTCATAAAAACCAAATGTTTGCAAAACCAAATGTATTTTACCTTCTACACGCGAAATTTAGGAAACCCTAAATGTCAAACAAAATAGAGTGAAATACAAAAACAAAAAAATTCCATTATTTTGTTTTTGTTATAGTTTTAAAATTGGTAAAAATAAATTAGTGTCTAACTCAAGTCTATTAAACATCGAACCAGTATCCATCCGATTAGTTTCCTATGAGAAGGCTTGGCAAAAAAATGAAAAACAAAAAAATAAAAAGTTCACACACTGTACTTTAACTAAAATTCTTATGTAATGGCACTTGGGCCATTGGTAAACGCAGTCTTCATTCTTTACTCTAATGTTTTGTGATTCCTGATTTTTCCCTCTGATAATGTGGCGTTAACTTTACAGTGTTACTATTTTGCCAAGAGTTTGCAGACGGTAGCTCAGAATTATTGGAGGCTTGGGATTGTTCGAAGGTTCACTTATGACTGGCTATTAAAGAATATAAACTTACAGGCGGTTATCACGCGGCACTAGTATAATATTTTTCTAATACAAAAATTATATGTGTTAAACCCGCATAGATTCATAATTATAAGTTTTTTATGCTCTGCCTTGCATATTGGAAATTAAAGCGTTGTTCTTATTAAAATAAATTATAAACTCTACTTAAAATAAAATGTAAACACTATAAGAAAATAGAAAAAAACTTTAAATAATAAAACTATTAAAAAATTCTTTAAATAAAAGACTCAAAAAGAAGTCCTTTTTTAACTAAAAAAAAAGATTAGCCTATCGTAAAAGCTATTTCTTACTCCCAAAAGAGTTTGAGGTAAAATAGAATTGGCAGATTCAACAATTTTGTTTCTAGAGCCTTCTAAATTCGTTGGCCTACTATTATAATGTTTATAATTAATAAATGATATGTTTATAATAATAATAGATTCATTGCTCAGTTCTGATTCATCAGTCATTTGGTAACAAATCGAGAGATCTTGGAGGCATATTGCTAGTCCCACTAATAAGGCGGTAAGGAAAAGTATTTGTTAAAAAGCATTATAAGCAGGACAGCTATCTTGTTGAAAATAGACTGATACCAGGTCTATATGAGGGAGGAGTTGAACGACAGGAAGAACTTGGTTTTGTAGCTTCTATCGTATTTTTCGGCGTTCAAACTACCATCAATGAATATGCTCGCCCAAAATACCAGCTTAAACATTCAACGTTTGAGGGTATTGAGTACATGATTGAAAACTTCTGTGCTCGTTTTCCTGCGACCAGTAACGAGCAATAACATGAATGCAAAATAAGATCTGTTGATTGCGCCGTGACGAAAATAGCTAATCAGATAGCAAGGAAGCGGTGTTGCCATTTATAATGCCTATGTGTAGTATTCTATTCACCAACCTGTATATAGGTTACGGGTAATTTGATACATTCCTTCGGAGATGTGATGGGGGAGGGGGTAAAAAGTAAATTGAACCCTACTATGCATTATGCAGAAGTTTATAGTTTTTGAGACATTTAACTTTTTTTGATTTTGTCCAAAAGATAGTCCTTAATGGTTTAAAAGTCAGTTTCCAGAAAATCTGCCGTACATATGTTTAAACTGTTCAGCAAGATACATAAGGTGTTAAGACCAAACACCATGGTGTTACGTTTGCACCGATACAAATTCGAAAATAGTAGATAAGCATAATCGTAGATAAACTGTAAATGTAAAGTGTACGTTTTTCAATTTTAAAATAAACTATTACATACTTGTAGTCGTAATTTTTCGAGAAATATTTGAGCTACATTTGTGAAAATTTGCTTAAAACTTGCTTATTACGTTAGCTTACAGCCTACAAATGCTTCCAAAACTGCTTAACACCGTTTTGTAAATTTATTATGAATAGTAAAACGCGCACTTATTTTTACAAAATTGGTTTTATTGGAATATAGATGCGAAAATATAATAAATTATTCAAATTAACTAGTAATATGCAATATGAATTCAATCAAGAAAGGAAATATCGAAATATTTTTATATAAATAAATAGTTGTCATTGTTGTCCTATTCTTAATATCTTTGCTTATTATTAAAAAACACGGATAATACTATATAATACACATCAAAATAATTATTATTTAATTTAAATAAGTACTCGAAGCAATTAAGTTTTCAAAAAAAATCAAATATTGAAGGGAAGTTTTGAAGTAGTAAGTTAAAGATACAAATGGAACCTCTGCTTTTAAATTTTTTAAATTTTAAATACAGTTAATGATTTGGTTTCTATGTCATAAAAACCAAATGTTTGCAAAAGCAAATGTATTTTAGTTCTACACGCGAAATTTAGGAAACCCTAAATGTCAAACAAAATAGAGTGAAATACAAAAACAAAAAAATTCCATTATTTTGTTTTTGTTATAGTTAAACCAAATGTTTGTAAAACCAAATGTATTTTACCTTCTACACTCAAAATTTAGGAAACCCTAAATGTCAAACAAAATAGAGTTAAATACAAAAACAAAAAAAAATCCATTATTTTGTTTTTGTATTAGTTTTAAAATTGGTAAAAATAAATTAGTGTCTAACTCAAGCTTATTAAACATCGAACCAGTATCCATCCGATTAGTTTCCTATGAGAAGGCTTGGCGAAAAAATGATAATGTTGCAATTTGAATCCTTAAAAGCTGACAATATGCAAACGTGAAAAAGTTCACACACTGTAATTCAACTAGAATTCTTATGTAATAGCACATGGGCCATTGGTAAACGCACTTCATTCTTTACTCTAATGTTTCGTGATTCCTGATTTTTTCTTCTGATAACTATTAGAGAAGTTACCACAGTCAGCAAATCTGATAGATTCAGCTCTTCATCTTCAGTACTAAAAGATTATGGTGATTGCAGATCTATGCAGCTTCTATCTTTGATTTTTCTTTCAGATGATGATTTTAAATGGTCTAATTAAATTCTCTATCTTTGTAGTCACAGTCAAAATACCAAACAGTTTTACCACTAACCAAAACTTTTTATTTTATTCTCGACACATGTTTCGCTAACAATGTTAACATGTTCGGGAGAATATTAACTCTAAATTAGAACTATTTACTACATTTATATACTAAAGGTAGAATTTTAGAATTAGAAGCATACACGCTTTTTAAAAAACTCACTCTTAGACAAACTGATTTAGAGTATCAAGCAATTGGTGATTATCAAAGAAACATGTTTAAGGTTATTAATCGCAAATTTATTAGCAACTTTTCTTCACTAAATAAAAAACTAAGAAAATTGAGAAGTCCGAAGGATAAACCACGAAAAGAAAAACTAATTAATATCATTGAAAATTAGTTCTTTTAGTCGATAGGAAAGAACTGATATTCTTAATAAGGGTCTTAACTTTTTAAGTCTAACAAAATAGACAAGAAAATGTAAACATAGAATAAATGAATGTTAGTTTTAGTACCGGTATTGGAGACCACTAATTAATTTAATTAAAAAAAATTGTTTTAGGCTGTGATCTTCGATGAGATCGAACTCACCGACCTGTGCCTAGCTGAGTGTTCAACTAAAAACGTCAATCACAGTTTTCAGGTAAATAATATTTTCTTATAAACTTTTGTTAAAATATTTAAGCTTTATCACCATTTTTCGGTTACTATTTTTTGCTTATATATTTTTTAAATTAGATATTATTATTTTATAACATTTTTTTTCAGCTTATAACCCCGTTTAGATCGCTTGTGCTTTGTTGCGAATCCCGTAGAGAAATGGAGGAGTGGCTTACCGCCATCTCTTCCTCCTCTCAACGACGTTATCATGAATTAGAACCGGATGTTCTTTCAGGGCAACACCATTGGTAAGTAATTATTTATAATAAAATTCTTATGAAATGAAATATGATTATTTTAAGACGATTTAAAAAAAAAGCAAAAAACGAAGAAGGTATTTTTTCAAAAAACCTCGGATCGATTTTATTTTCGAGAAGAACAATATTTAATGGACAAGGCCAGCTCAAACCGGGAATTCCCTACGAGGGGGTGCGATCACCCTTAAAATCTTAAACAGAAACAGGGGTCGTATGATACCTTAGTTGAAACGTATTTTAATTTTAAATATAACTGCCAAGTTTGGCTGCTGTCATTTCTTTGATTATGGAAGCTTTTCACAGTTCTAAAAACATCGAAAATTAAAAAGGTGGTTTGCACTTTGTATTGGATATTTTTTTTACAAGGGCAAGTCAATCTTATTTTTGAACTTATTAATTAAGAGGCCATTCTGATATCTGCAGCCCTTTACGAGGGAGTGAAATCACCCGTAAAATCTTAAATATCAAGAGGAGTCGTGTCATGCCTATGTTTAAAGGCGTTTTTTTGCTATTAATTTGTTAATTATAAGCAAAGGGGACACTCCCAGATGCTTTTAACCTAAAAATAGACGTAAACAAATAGAAATAAACCCTTAAGGCTCAACTTCTTTATAAAAACATTTAAAGAAAAATTTGATAGTCATTCTAGTGTTATAAAGACGCATATTACAGATCATAGTATAACCGTTGATTGAATATTTGGGAAGATACGCAATCCTGTGTTAAAAAGTGTACCCGGTCGACTATCGGATTGCCGTTCAGTTTCGTGCACCGTGTGGTGCTGCCGCGAAGCGTCAAATCTAGGAACGATTTTATTTTAGCTGCGTGGACATGGCTTTTGGCTTCTTTGAGTCAGGTTTTCAACGACGCTGAAATCTCAGGTTACGCGGCCGTGTTGGATATTTTTTTAAGATATGGGATGATGCTGCCAACTATGTTTTTATTTTTTTTTTGAACATACAACACGGTGTCATTTATGTGGTGGTCAAGTGATAAGTGATATACTTAAGGGTGGAGGCATATTGAAATTTCTTAAAAGTTTAATTTTATAAACAAATAATTACTTACCAAAATATGTTTTTGAGACAAAAATTAATACATAAATATATATAAAAAGCTATTTTTACAAAATTACCAACAAAGTTTAATACAAGTTATAATTCCAACAAACATTATGTTTCCTCCATTTTGTGTTCAAAAGGGTCAAGTTTTTAAATAAAACGGGCTGCACTTAATTAACTAAAAACTAATATACATAAAATATATGGAACAAATTTTAAGATATAAGTAGGTTTCACGGAAATATAAAGAATAATTGAAATTATTCATAAGACTTAATACCGATGGTAATATAACTTCTTGATCAATAATTTTTTGTAAAAAGTAACCCATTTTGTCATGTGATTCAATATCTAAAAAATTGTGCAGCCTAGTGAGATCTGTAAAGTAAGGGGTTGTGAGTGAGGATGTTAATAGAAATAGAAAATAGGCCACATTTTAAGTTTTAAGCGACACAGGAAAATTCTCAATTACCAGTTGTTACAACTATACTTAAAACTATAAAAAGATACCTAGTAACAAAAAAAAACATTTTGTTTAAAGACCCCGCATCACGGTTATACAGGACGTCAATAGAGGTGGTCAATTAGAGGAAAGTTGAGCAATATAGTGTCCTTTTATAATAAAATCTAAATACTTCCTAAATTTTGCAAAAAACTGAAATTTGGCAAAATCATTTTATTTTTTTTCTGGCGTTATTTCAAAATATATGACAAAAGTATTTATTAAATGAATAAATTATTGTGACCACTTTTTCTCGCCTATACGATGACACCTTTAAATTTAAAATACGACGTTCTGTCTTTAAAGAGCCATCATCAACTTTGTTTTTCTTTGTCGGCGCTATATTGACCATTTGCAGTTTAACGACGCGGGAATCTTTGGGCGCCCGGCCGTTTTGTTATTTTTTTAAGACAAGGGCGATGATGATAACAGCGCTTTTATTTATTTTGTTATTGCCGATATTTAAATGCGCTGTGATCTCGCATAAATAACTAGATAAATGTGGTGGTCAAGTAATGTATTGGAAGGTGCTATCTCTTACAACTTAAATTTTATTAACAAATAATAAATTACTTACCAAAATCCTTTTTTGAGACAAAAATAAATAAATAAAAACAAAAGAAAAATTCAATAAGCTTTTATTTATTAATTAGAAAATTAACAAAAATATTAAATAAAGTTGATGATATAGGTAGGTTTCACGTAAATATAAAGAGTAAATTAAATAATTAAAGATTTAATATCTATATACGATACTATAGTTTTTTAGAGTGAATAATTTATTGCAAAAAGTAGCCCGTAATGTGATTTTTGACAATACGGGTTTGTGAAACCAGCCAATATCTCAAAAACTGTGTAGGGTAGTGAGATCTGTGAAGTACACTTTTTTTGGACAAAAATATTGAAAAATAGATACCTTTAACTGAAATTAATATAAAAATAAAATCGCAAAATTTAAAAGGTTTTGAATAAGGGTGTAACAACACTATAAAATATAGAAAATAGGCCACATTTTAATTTGCAATACAGGCAAACACTTAATTACTAATTCTTAAAACTAGAAAAAGTTAATAAGAAAAAAAACAAATATTTTGTTTAACAGTATGAAGGGTCTCATCGCGATTATACAGGATGTCCAAAATAAGGATGAGCAGTAAATGGTTTAATTAGGCGAAAGTTGCGCAATATAAATGCAATGATTGAATAAATGCAATCTAAAAATTGGAAAAATGCCAAATACTTCCTAATATTCAGGAAAAAGGTGAAATTTGGCAAAATGGTTTTTTTATTTTTTTCTGGCGTTATTTGAAAATATAAAATAAAATCATTTATACATTGTTGTAAACACTTTCTCTCATTTACAAGTTAACATCTTTAACTTTTAAATACGACGTTCCTTCTTTAGAGAGTCATAATCAACTTTGTTTCTTCTTGTCGATGCCATGTTGGCCACTTGCAGTTTTGAATAACCCTTTTAATTACTTTATCAACGAGGTAATTTCTAGCTAGTAGTTGGAATCATCCCTATTAAATATTATATACCTCTCTCTCTTTTAAATACAATTTCGAATTTCAAAAAATTCAAAACATACTTTATTCATAAATACATGGTACCTACTTGTTGACATGGTACTTTTATGATATAAAATAGGCACATTAATCGACATATTACTAACACATAATTTAAAAACAATACACAATAGTGGGTTCAACATACTAGTATAAACACAAAATGTATTTTCAATTTCAAAGCAAGACGACTTAAAATTTTATCCTTTACATCTTTACTAAAAACTAATTATATACTATTGGCCTATTCCTAACTATCTTCAAAAAATTCTAATGCTATAAAAATATTTGCTTTTAAGAAGTTTCGTTAAGGACTTTTTAAAGCGAGGAGACTTTTATGACATTTGGAAAATGATTAAAAATTTTTATGCTCAAGTAAATAAGAGAATTCTTAGTTCACTTTTCGGGATGGGCATTGGAATATTGTATTTTTTTCTGATATTATAATGTTTTAAGGAGCCATTATTTTGAAGATACAATTTATATTTTTTGTATATTAGTCAAGCAGACTCAACAATAAACAAGCAACACAAGGAAAGTATCTTTAAATAGGGGTCTGCATGTCCTGTGGAGATTTATGACACATATATTTAATGGCTTGTTTTTTAAAAACAAACATCGAGTCAAAAAGCCGTTTACTAATGCAACTCCAAAATGTTATTCCATACTGTAGGTATTTTTATATGAAAGTAAGTTCCAACTTTCGACAAAAAAAATATCAATCTCAGTTGATTTAAAACCATTCTAACAGCATAACATCGTCTAGCCAGTTTTTGCCTCCTGACATATCTCCATAAAACTTAGGTTTATGATCGATAACAATTCCAAGAAATCTGTTAAAATTATTCACTTCCAATTCTTTGTTGTGAATCATGAACTGCTCTGAGCATAAAAACTTAACAATTTAGTCTTATCTATGTTTAAAGACATCAAATTAGCATCAAACCACTGTTTAATCATTAATAAATCTTTAGAAATTGTTCTAGGTTAATGTGCTTTTATTATTGTCCATAAGATAGTGGTGTCATCTGCAAAAATAGTGAAGAATGCTCTTATCTGGAGCGACCCCAGGTCATTTATATACAATAGAAATAAAATAGGACCAAGAAACGAACCCTGCTTACTACACAAAGTTCAGACAAACTGCCATTTGGCCAAACAAACTTTTTTCTGTCTAACAAAACAAAATTTTAACCATTCTAGAGCAACCTAAACCCATATCTAGAAAGCTTACCGAGCAATATTCCATGGTTGACACAGTCAAAGTGTTTAGAGAAGTCGCAGAATACCGCTGCAGCAAAGTGACCTTCTTCAAGCTCAAATATAATCTCTCCAGGAATGAAAACATTACTCGACATTCATTTAATATGTTATTTTTTTTAATTAGGAAAGCTACCATTCGTACTATAACCAGTTTCTCAATAACTTTAAAGGCTTTTTAGGCTTTATTTTTATCTTTTTCATGAATGAATTTCATCATGAAAACAATTATTGAAAATACTTAAAACACTAAAGACCATAAACATAATATATTGATTTAAAATTTTCTTAAAGAAAAAAAAGAAAAAGAGAAAATGGCTCTCATAGACATGAAGAGACAGTATTTTTAAGAGTTCGGATTGATTTTTGTAGATAAAATAGATAATTTTCTGTGAGGTTTATAATTAGATTTTTTTAAAGATTTTCTAATAAGATTTTGAGATTCCCATATTAGGTTGTTATAAATCAAAGTCTTAATTAATATATGCACACTGATTAATTTTGCCTAAAGAAGCCATCGTCTCAAAAACTAAACACATTTACATATATCTATCTATTTGTGATTATGATATCCAAGAAAAATTTTTAACAACTACCAAATTGCAATACGGCAAACACGAACCTGTGCAAAAACTCTCCCACACGACTCGGATGATCGGCCGATTACTAATGAGAAGCGACGGACGAAATTATTTTCGCGCATACTGGAGAGAATCGCCATCTATTTTTCACGCATATTTGCGGTCACGTTTTAGCCCATAAGGTTGCGTCCAATCTTCCCAAATATTCAATCAACGGTATAACAACTTATTTTTACACCTTCAATTCCTAAGGCTAATTATTCATCACCAAATAACCTAAAAATTTATATAAATTATAATATTGCGGAGGGTTGTTGGGTGGGGTCAGAAATAAAATAGAAACCTGTTTACCTAAATGTCGACGTTTCGACTTATACTAAGTCATCCTCAGGACACTGAAATGGATTCAAGTAATTACAGAGATAAAACAAAGTAATTTCAAGTACATAAAAAACACTATTAAAATAAATGTTCTTTAAGTTACAAAAATTAAAACAATAAAAAACAAAAACCACGACACAGTTAAAATTACATTCAGGTACAATCCATTAAAAAAAATGTTTATAAAAAAAACAGTATAAAATTAATTTTTTTTTTTTTTTATACATTACACCTCTTACCTAAGTCTAGGTTTCTTAAGTTATAATTAAAACACATTTATAATAGGAGCGTAGAATTATTTTTAACATGGGTTAAATTGTAGGAGTTATTGTGGGCAAACCAGAATCAACAATAAGCCAAGAAACAAATGTTTTTATTCTTCCGAGCGTTTATTTATTTAATTTTTATGATTCAATGTTATGTTGATAAGTTAAGGATTAGTAGATAAGGAGGATGTATGTATCTATACGTTCAAAACCAGAAACTTAATTTGTTAATACACTGTGTGATCTAAATTTGGGACATACACTCTTTGACAAAAATACATTTTATGTTTTAGTTTTATCTTTTTGGTAGTAAATTAATTAAATTATAGTAACTTGCATTTAGACCATCGGTGTCTTGTTTTTTATTAATGCTTTCTTTATACTTTTTTATATTAACCATTTCTAGTAAAATTCTTTTTTTATAATTTGATTCTCTGCCAATGCTCCGAGTGCTGTTAAAATCAAATTGGTGTTGTTGATTGAAGGAGTGTTCTGCTAGAGCAGTCTTCCCAGATGCTGCGTAGTTCGTTGGTTTTACGCTTCTTTCGTGTTCGCTAATTCTGGTTTTTAAGTACCTGCCCGTTTGACCCACATACAGATCTTGACAATCAGAACAGGGTATTTTATAAACCACGCCACTTTGTAATTCATTTGATGTTTTATCTTTGAGCTTTGAGAAGTATTTGTTGATGGTATTTTCATTTTGAACGCTATTCTGACTTCATCATCAGAAACAACTCCTGATAGCCTTTCAGACAAAGCTTTGACATAAGGAATTTTTGCAAATTTATGGTTTTGGTTTTCTTTGACTTTAATAGGTGTAGGGTTGTTGTTTAGGATTTTGTTTAATAGTTTATGAGGAAAATTGTTTTTTAGTAAAATATCTTTAATTTTGTTAACATTTTTTTTATGAAAACTGGAGTAAGATAAGGCTATTGCGCGGGATTTTAGGTTGCTAATTATGTTTAATTTTTGTTTAAATGAGTGATTTGATTGGTAGTTAAGAAATCTCTCAGAGAAAGTGGGTTTGTGATACCAATCAGTGATGATTGTATTATCTTCTGTTCTGATTAATAGAATGTCTAGAAATGGAAGTTTGTTATTTGTTTCACACTCTATAGTGAACTGTAATTTAGGGTGGAAACTGTTAAATGTACTTTTTATGTTTTCTATTTCAGTTTTTAGAATACACGTGGCAATGTCGTCAACGAATCTTTTAAAAAATGGTAACCTAAATTTTATTTTCCCCATACAATATTTCTGTAATTCTGACATAATCAGATCAGAACATATGGTGGTGATAGACAGTTACCCATTCCAAGACCATAGATTTGTTTGTAATACTGAGAATTTTAATTCAAATGACGAATCAATGGTTACAGGGGAGAATTTTTTTTTAAACGTCGAGATAATGACACCCAAAGGCAGTGGCTAACATACAGCAAAGGCAAATCTGCGCTATTTTGCTCTATTTGCCTGGCATTTTGTGGCACCAATGAGTCAAACAGTTTTATTGAAGGTATGAAAGACTGGAAACATGTACACCAGAGGTTAAACGAACATGAATCGTCCAACCTCCATACAAGGAATATACAATCGTATATAAGATTTAGAGCCAATATTATAGAGCCAATAAAACAATAGACAAGTATATATTAAGGCCCGAAGTAATAGAAAAGAGAAATTCTGAAATTTTCCGTAATAGACAAATTCTTCACAGAGTGTTAGATGTTATTAAATTAATTGGAAAGAGGGGTTTATCCTATAGGTAAGTACCCACTTATCTATTTCTGCTTTTTAGATTTTATTCTCGATTTTATTATTATTATAGTTTTTTATTTCTTATAGTATATGTATAAACATTTCATAGCGCCGGTAATAAACGTAATTTTTTCGCGTCTAGCCCAAATGGAAAAAAAAATCAAAAACTATAATTCCGTATTTTTTACAGAGGAAACGCTGATGAAGCTGCATATACGCTAGATGATGCTGATAAGGATCATGACAATTTTTTAGAAATTGTCCTACTTCTTGCCAAATACGATATAATACTAAAACAACATCTAGACAAAATTATTGAAAAAAGTAAGAAACTTAAAAATGCTGGTGTTAAACAAAGATCAGGGAATTTTTTAACATTTATTTCAAAAACATCCATAAATTTAGTTATATTTTAATAACAAATAAAATTAAAAAAATTATTTGTAAAGAAATAAAAGAGTCTGGAATGTTTTCTCTAGAAATAGATACCACACAAGATATCTCGGTTAAGGACCAGTGTTCTGTTGTGATCAGGTGAGTAGTATTCATTTATTCATTATTTATTTAAAAAATATTGTTTTTTAAATTTATAATACATTATTAAATAGTCTATGCTTCCAACATTTATTAGCCTAATTTCTTTTAAAATCATATTAAGTATAATCTAAATTTCAAAAGACTTAATCTTTTAGGTATGTCTACAAAGGAATGGTTCACGAGAGGCTTCTGGCAGTAATAAATTGTCATGATACATCTGGACAAGGGTTTCATGATTTAATAAGAGAAGTAAACAAATGTATTGCTGATTCAACAGATGGTGCTGCTAACATGCAAGGGAAATATAGCGGATTTACTAGTAAGATGAAGCAACAAAATTTCGAGCATGTCCATCTGTGGTATTATAGTCATATACTGAATTTAGTCCTGGGAGATGTTTTAAAAGGACATATTAAGGCGGCAACCTTTTTTGCATTTCTGAACTCAGTTGCAGTTTTCTTTAAAGAGTCATACAAGAGAATGGATATTTGGAAAAAAACGTCACAAGATCCAAAACTTAAAGTACTACAAACTAAAGGAGAAACCCGATGGTGGTCGAAAGAACAAGCATTAACTAAAATATTTCAGCTTAAATGTTTTAGTAAAAATGCTAAAAAAAATTTTACTCGCTATATGTAGATCTACTAGAATCACTGGACATCATTTCAAAAGATACAGATTTTAATCCAGATATCCGATCTACGGTAGAAAACTTTAAAATTAATTTGACAAAGTTTGAAACGATTATGATGGCCCATATATTCTTAAAAATATTAGAAAACGATTTTCCGAAGACAAGAAAAAGACGAGTTAAAAAGTTTTTTGACGAAAATACGTCTGACGAAGCTCCTCAAGACGAACATAAAAGTTTTCAGGTTAAAACATACAATGTGATTATGGATATGGTATGTGAGTCAATGTCGAACAGGTATGCCCAGAATATAGATCTCTGTGCTGAACTAGCTATTTTTAATCCAGCATATTTTAAAGAAATAAAGGCAAACAGCTCGCTACCTGACAAAAGTATGCATTTGATAGCTAATTTAGTTGCAAAATTTAATAACAAGGCGACGCCTGATAGAATTAAGGAAGAGTTAATAAGTTTTGCTGCTAACTGGGACGTTTACAAGTTATTTCTTCAAGAAACGTTTGCTAAAATCGATATTTCCAATCGTAGCGATAGCGATGACAGTGAAGGGGAGGATGATAGAGACGGTGTGCAAGGAGATTGGAAAGATACAATGACAGTTTGCTCTTGCAGGGATTGCGTGTACTTATTGCTGTTACGTTGCTATTTTAAAATATAACTTGTATCAGGAGACATATTCAGTCTTAGCAACGGTGTATCAATACATTTTGAGTTTGCCAATAACCCAGGTGTCATGTGAGAGATCATTTTCCATTCACAAATACATTAAGAATAGACTAAGAAATAGATTAAGTGATAATTTGCTTGAATCTTTCATGCTTATGAATATAGAAAGATCTCTACTTAATCAAATAGATAATGAAGATATTATAAATGAGGTGGCAAAGTACAGTACCTGGTATAAAAAAAGTTTACTGTACTGAGTTTTTTTGCATTTTCTATGTTTTGTTGGAGAGTTCGTTGTTCCTTTTTCTTTTTCTTAATTTTAAAACTTTTCGGCTGTTAAGCTTGTTTGTTCTTTCTTTTTAATATAGTTGACTGAAGACTGAATTTAAAGAACGAAAAGTTATAATTTAGGATAATATTAAGACATACATATATTATTTGTGTTATAATTTTTTATTTCGTTGTTTACTGAATTTACGTTGATTTTTTAAAATTAAATAAAAAAAGGTGTGTTTGTAGGCACTAGCGAATTTTTTTAATATAATTCATCAGGGCTAAGTGGGCCGCTTCGCCCGAAAATTTCTCGGGCCGGTTTCAGAGAGCCCATCCGTCCCTGAAAGTGAAATAACTATTTTCAAATACAAACTCTAAAAGACTTAAAAATTCTTCTAAAGGGATGTTACAGTGGTCTCTGATAAGGTGCCATTTATTTTGGACTATATTTTTAATTAAATCAGTTGGTATGTTGGTAAATAAAGATATTACATCTAATGATATTAGAATAAAGTTATTTGGAATTTTAAAATTTTGCAATTGCGTGACTACTTCAAAGGAGTCTTTTGTGTAAAATTGATCTTTTTCAAATGCTAAGTTAAGTAAATTTGCTAAATATTTACTAAGATTATATATTGGAGAACCTACAAAACTTACAATTGGTCTTAGAGGAGTATTTTCTTTGTGTATTTTTGGTAAAAAATACATTTTTGGAGGTACTCCGTTATTGCATTTTAGTTTTTTTATTTGATCTTTTGAAAAGAAGTTTGATTTACACAAGTTTTCTAATAGTTTATTAAGTTTGTTCTAAATAGACGTAGTGGGGTCTTTGTTTAAAATTTGATAGGTATCTGTATTTGAAAGAAGAAGGTTTGATTTTTGTAGGTATTCTTCCTTATCTAACGCGACGGTGACATTGCCTTTATCAGCCCTAGTTATTAAGATATTATTATGTTTTTTTAAGAATTCTTTCATTTCGTTACTGTATTTTAGGAGGGTTTTTTCAGATTTATTTAATTTATGCAGAATAGATGAGTTTATAAAATTAGTAATTATGTAAATAGATTGGTTTCTTTTTTGTGTTTTTAATTCATCATTATTTGAAAGGCCAATGGCATACTCTATATCGATTATAATCTGCTCAAGAGGAAAGTTATGATTATCATAAGGTAGATTAAATTTATTGCCCAAATCTAAAGTTACTTCTACATTTTCTGATGATGAAGTCAGAATAGCGTTTAAAAATGAAAATACCTTCAACAAATACTTCTCAAAACTCAAAGATAAAACCCCAAATGAGTAACAAAGTGGCGTGGTTTATAAAATACCCTATTCTGATTGTCAAGGTCTGTATGTGGGTCAAACGGGCAGGTACTTAAAAACCAGAATTAGCGAACACGAAAGAAGCGTAAAACCAACGAACTACGCAGCATCTGGGAAGACTGCTCTAGCAGAACACTCCTTTAATCAACAACACCAATTTGATTTTAACAGCACTCGGATCATTGGCAGAGAATCAAATTATAAAAAAAGAATTTTACTAGAAATGGTTAATATAAAAAAGTATAAAGAAAGCATTAATAAAAAACAAGACACCGATGATCTAAATGCAAGTTACTATAATTTAATTAATTTACTACCAAAAAGATAAAACTAAAACATAAAATGTATTTTTGTCAAAGAGTGTATGTCCCAAATTTAGATCACACAGTGTATTAACAAATTAAGTTTCTGGTTTTGAACGTATAGATACATACATCCTCCTTATCTACTAATCCTTAACTTATCAACATAACATTGAATCATAAAAATTAAATAAATAAACGCTCGGAAGAATAAAAACATTTGTTTCTTGGTTTATTGTTGATTCTGGTTTGCCCACAATAACACCTACAATTTAACCCATGTTAAAAATAATTCTACGCTCCTATTATAAATGTGTTTTAATTATAACTTAAGAAACCTAGACTTAGGTAAGAGGTGAAATGTATAAAAAAAAAAAATAATTTTATACTGTTTTTTTTTATAAAATTTTTTTTTAACGGATTGTACCTGAATGTAATTTTAACTGTGTCGTGGTTTTTGTTTTTTGGTGTTTTAATTTTTGTAACTTAAAGAACATTTATTTTAATAGTGTTTTTTATGTACTTGAAATTACTTTGTTTTATCTCTGTAATTACTTGAATCCATTTCAGTGTTCTGAGGATGACTTAATATAAGTCGAAACGTCGACATTTAGGTAAACAGGTTTCTGTTTTATTTCTGACCCCACCCAACAACCCTCCGCAATATTGAAGATTTTGGGTCACAAACACGAAATTAAAAATAAATTATAATAAACCCTAAGACTATTTATGTAATATGAACTGGACCTCTATGTATGAAATAACAGCTGATATACAAGATTGTTGTTCCTATTTTATTGATTTTCAGTTTCGTGTTTGTGACCCAATATCGACAACCGTCGTCATAAACGTAGAATAATAAAAACTTATTAAGAAATCTATAATAATTATAAAATATTTGATTTCCATAAAAATGCTTTATATATACTCTAATGAAGTACGATAAAAAAACATATAAAGAGTTCATAAACGGTAATATTATTTATAATTTAAAGTATAATCTCCTAATAATAAATATTTATCATGTAAATATTTTTGACGAGGCCACTGGTAAAGATTACTTAAGCGGGGTTTCCACATGCAGGGATTACTGGCGCCATTCGACTGGCGCCAATTTTTTTGCATGTGGAAACCTGTAATATGGACTGGCGCAAGTTTAGTGGCGCCACTAAACCATGCGCCAGTAAAGTTCAATGCTTGTGTACTTTTTGGCGCCAGTATTTGTGTAAACATAAGTTGGAGTACTTTTCGTTCCCAAAAAAATGTCGAATTTTTGAAAAAAATGGTCTACTGAGTTCATAATGAAGTTCTTAGAAGCCTACGAACAACAACCTTGCTTATGGAATAATAAAATTGGTGACTATAAGGAACGAAATAAAAGGGATGCAGCCTTAAGAAGAATTGTTAGTATCATGTCTGATTATCTTAGCGAGTTTGATGTAAATTCGGCAAAGGCAAAAATTCGAAGTATTAGGAATGCTTACATCCTAGAGCATAACAAGATGTTAAAATCTCATAAAACTGGATCATCTACAAATGATTTATATACCCCAACTTTAGGATGGTATTCAGTTGCTGATCGTTTTTTAAGTGCTATTGTTGAATCAAGGGAGATAAAAAACACTATGGTAAGTAAAACATTTTTAAGCATATTTAAAAGTAATACGGAACGTGTAAAATATTAGATCCTTTCGTTTTGTTTTGCAACTTTTCCTGGTCCTACGAAGTATTGAGTATATTTATTTCTTACTCCCTCAGCTTCCCTTGTATAGTTATGACCCCATATTCGTGATGCTGCTTAATCCATCTCTTCTAATTTCTCGCCATGTACCTAATACCATTTCCCCTGTCTCTTAATTTTCCGAATCTGTTAGTCTTGCAGTTAAATAATAAGAAGTCTTGCGTAACCAGTTGTGTAGTGCACAACATGACAGAACCAATTTATTCACCTTTTCAGGAGATAGTGAAATGGGTTTCTCAAAGACTCTAAATTTGGAAAATAATATTCCGAAAGCATTCTCTACTATGCGTCTTGCTCTACTAAGACGATATTTAATTTTTTTTTCATAACAAAGTTGAGTAGCTCGTAAGTATGGCTTTAAAAGATAAGTCTTTAAAGGGAACGCATCATCTGCAACTAATTTTCCTTTTTAAAGCAGATCGTGAAAATATCCCTCCTTCTGATTCTCTTCCTGCTGCGCCCACTTCTAAATATATAAAACAGTAATTGCTGTCTACCAATGCTAACATTATCGTACTAAAATAGCCTTTATAATTATAAAAAGCTGAGGCACTGTTGCTTGGACATTTTATATTTACATGCTTGCCGTCCATGGCTCCCACATTCCGTCAAGTTGCAAAATCATGTTCTATTTCTTTCCAGTTTAGTTGTGTAGCAGGTATCTGGAAAAATATAATATAAAAGTGTTGATGTGACGAATATGTTGATTTTTCTTGGAAAACATATTTTAATTCGAAAGTTTTTAGATACCCAAATGTTCATAGTCACTAAGTAAAAGTAGATATTTATGTTATTAATGTGAAGAAAGAAACCATTAAGGGATAAAAAATTATAGCAAACATCTGTTTTCTTTATTCCAGAAATCCCAAGAAAATAGATGGTGATGATACTACTGATTCGGACTACAGCGAAATTGTGGAAGAAACAACTGAAAGCTCGTTTCAGGTACCTTTAGCGTCTTTTGCAAAGATAGCAAAAGCGAGGAACAAATCTGCACCTTTGCTACCTTCTAAAAAAGCAAAATGCGATTCTATCACAGCGGCGGCTACTACTTTCCAAGACATTGCAAACAAAGGTGAACATTTACACGAAAATGTCGATGAGTTTCAAGCATTTGGAAAAACTGTTGCTGTAAATTTGAGACGTCTTTCACTATATAATGCCTTACAAAGTCAAGAAGATATAATGAAATATTTGGTACAAAAAAGGTTAGGATGGTATGCTTCTTTTTCCACAAACACGTTTACGTATCAGCAGAATCAATCACCCGTAATACCACCATACCCTTCACCAACAGATTCCAGTTCGGATTTAGCAAGTGTTAACTTTCAGGAACAAACACATATCCAAACTAGTACTATATTGAGATCACAAATGAAAAATTTCATCACTGAACATGAAACCGCTGATTTATTAAGCCAAGCTTGGAACAATGCCTAAATACATTTTTGTTATTACTTTTTGATTCTTATGTTAGTAGCACCTACCTAGTTAGAAAATTAGAAATAAATAATGTCTTACCTTAATGTATTCCTTTAGAACAGTATAATTAGCATCTCGAACATCACATATAAATTTTGATATTGTCAATTTTGGTATCCTGTACATATATTGTAGAAAGGCAAAAGAATCTCCCGCAGCCAGGAATCGTAGTGTTACTTGTATTTGAGACGAGCTGGAATAGCGTCTCTCATATGAGTGTTTTATTTTTGTATTTTGTCGGCTATGAGATTCAACAATTTTGTTTACGTTTTTTCTTTTCTTTCAATTGCTTCCGCATTTTTGAACAGCAAATCTGCAACACAACATTGATACTAGCACGAAAAATTGCTGCTGTCGCCATTTTGATGACATAAATGACATGCCAGTTTAGAATTTTATACAAACCTGTGGAAACGCTTAATGGTGCCTGTTAATTGTGGCGCCAGTAAACTGGTGAATACTAGCGCCAGTAATCCCTGCATGTGGAAACCCCGCTTTATGTCGGTGGAATCAACAATGCGATCAAGCTGCGTTGCGATGTTGTTGCTTTTTTCTCTAACATAGGGACGTTATCTACATTCATTTAACTTTGAATATTGACTTCTTTATAGAGCATTTTATCATATTTTTATGAAAAGAAAATGCGTCATATTTTATTAAAGAGGAAAAGTATTATTTTGCGCCTGTCAAAATAAGTGAAAAATTTTTATGAAATTATAAAGTATGTTTTTTTGCCATTTCTACAGAATCATTTGGCACCATTGCATCAGAGATGTTGCAAGCAAACAAACGGCCTATAGTTCCACGGCAATGCTAATTTTAGCCTTTCAATGTTCTAAGTATAAAGCTTTGTCTGCCATTTTGCATTATTTATTTAATAAATATTATAAACTATTGTCTATTTGAAAGCTCAATTCCAAATGAGTGGAAAAAAGCCGTTATTAAACCCGTGTCAAAAGTTTCTAAGCCTAAGGAAATGGATCTTCGTCTTATAAGTATTTTATCAGTTTTCTCTAAGATTATAGAAAAACACATATAATATTAAATTTCGATTCATTTGGAATAATTTCTAGCTCCCAATCAGGTTTTCGTAAATATTGTAGTACAATAACCACGTTAGTAAATCTTACAAATGAAATAAGATAAAAATCATAGTACACTTCTAGCTTTAATAGATTTTAGTAAAGCTTTTGACACGATCTCTTATGAGTTACTTCTAGCGAAATTAAAATTTTGTGGTTTTTCTGTCGAGGCTTTAACGCTAATGTCAAATTATCTAATCAACATAATGCATTGTGTCTCTGTTATTAAAGATGTTATTAGCGAAATCAACCTATTTGAATATTACAACTGGTGTGCCACAAGGGTCTATTTTGGGTCCACTCTTGTTTTCTATATATGTTTTAGACGAATCAAACCTTGCAATACTCTAAATTATAACAATTTGCAGATGACTTTCAGGTATACAAATTTTGCACTTTTATGAAATTACAATACCATACAAACTTACAAAAATTAATAACAATTACACAACTTAACAAATTAAATAGTGACCTAAATAAATTAAATAAATATGTACAAAGTCATACCTTAAATTTAAATCCCACGAATTCTTGCATAATGCTGTTTGGTAATGATAATATTAATTATAATCGTATTAAAAATAACAATAAAATTCAAATTCAAAATAATGTATTGCCTATTGTTAAAGAATCAAAAAATCTAGACCTAATTATCTAGACTCATTCTTATCATTTGAGTCACATATCGCTACAAAACTTCGTATTTCATACATGCGGTTAAAGAGTTCAAAAAATTCTTATTATCTACAGTAAAATATAGCTTCTGCGAAAGTCTTATGTTGTTATTGGTTGATTATGGAGATATATAGTATTCACAGGAATGTTGTATCGGAAAATCTAAAAATTAAAAAACTCTTGTATGAGGTTTGCTTGTAATATTTCAAATAGGTGCCCAATTGATCCTTTATTAATTTAAATAATAATTTGATTTTAAATATGGAAAGCAGGACAAGAGTCATATGTTTCATTTTATTTATAGAATTCTCAAAACAGGTCAGCCAGTGTATTTAAAGAATTTATTTAACGGTTTTTATCATAATTATAATATAGGACACATTGACAATTTTAGAGTACTACGGCATAGGTCAACTAATTATCAAAAATTACTTGAGTACATTGCAAACAGGTTTGCCAGAAGAGGACAAGACTTTTAACCAGCAAAAGTTCTCAATGTATATTAAAATCATGATGTCTAATGAGTAATTAGTTGGGGCTATGAATTGAGCTTGTGAAATATGTCTAAGGATATCTAAGTATGCCGGGAGGTTACAAGTACTAATTTCATAAAATTTAAAACACTTTGAGTATTTTCATCTTCCTGTAAGCATTTTTTCCCTTCGACTTGTTCTCGGCTCCGACACATATGATACGCGACTTGTTTTTTTTTTATTATATATACTCGTTAAGCACACAATTATATATATAAGAAAGACTTCTTTTATATTTCTTAAATTTATTTTTGGTATGTGAAATACGCGTCTGTGCATTAGGGTGCTTATATTATCGGTTTCTTTTATAATCCCTACGCAGGTCGTTTTCACCATATTGTTAACTTTGATTTATAATTGACGAATAAAATATTTGGGGGGTAAAATTAGAATAGTGGACTGTATTTTTATAGGTGGAATGAAATATTACGACGGTTAAGACAACCCTATTAAAGTGGTGGCCTACCTTGCTGTCGCTCTTTTTCTATCCAACTCAAACTGCTTGTCCCACAGGTTCACCTCAAAATCTACACATCAAAATTCGGTGCAGTACTACCTGGTGATAAGTGCGACTCTTCTCGGTCAAAGAATAAGGCTGTCACACTATGACGCGATAAAAGGCCGCGCAAGTAATTAGAATAAGATTAGCATTTAAAACCAATAAAGCTCATGTTAATTATATTTAGACACAAGACCTAATAAAGAAAAAAAAATATATATATATAAATAAATAACCATTCCGCTAACGCGAAATATGCAGGAAAAACTAATTGTTCGGTAATAAACATAACTTTGAGACAGGACGGCGCAGTATCCCTTTATGCGTCTTTACAGCTACAACATGCGTAATGCCATCCCTGCCTGGAAAACATTCTATTACACGACCCAACAACCACGAAAGGGGTGGAGCATTATTCTCCTTTATTAATACCAACGAATCAGTTTCAATGGCTTTACTTGTATCATACCACTTCGACCTCTGATTAAGAGTATGTAAATATTTATTATGCTACCTCTTCCAAAAATGGGCTTGGAAAATTTAAAAATATATATATATATTTTCCCAAAAATAATTACAACATAAGTTTATAAGAACAATGACGAATTTCAAGTTGTTAGGGTAAGTATTTGCAAAGTTATAAGGCTGCTAGTCTGGGGTTTTTTATACCTCCCGAAATTCCGTCCCAATTACGCACTACGTCATAGACGCCGACGCGACGCGACGGTGTACTATAGAGCGCTCGCTAGCCAGCCAGCCACAGCCTAATGCCCAGGCGTTATTTTGACAGGGTGGTTTTGTTTGTTGACATTTTGACTTTTAACTTTTAATATTGACATATTTTGCTTGTTGATTAATTACAATGGAGCAGGGATTTGTTCGTGGTCCGTCAGACAACTTACCCATTATATAAACGTAAATATTTAAAAACTATAAATTCTATTCAAAAATAAATAAAAACTTTTACTTTGACACCCTGTTTTTCAAAAACTAAGCATTTTTGTTAGAAAAATGAGTGGACCTGTAATCACGCACCAGGGACGCCGCCAGGGGGGGTCGACCGACCCCCCCTGGTCATTCAAATATAAAACAGTGTTAACAATATTATCAAAAATTTAAACGAAATTTTGAAATTTTATAAAAATATAACATACTTATATAAATAGGAGCGATGCAAAAATGCTCTCAAAACCGCGGAAATCGAAAATTGTTCTAAAAACCGGCAAAAGGTGGCGTAGGTATATAACTATCTATAGTCTGTATATGACAGACGGAGCTCTGGCTACGCGGCATGGGTTTGGAAACGCAGTAGTAAATAAAACATTCATTGAATGGCCATTAGCGTATATGCAATTTTCAAATAATAATTTAACTTTTAATTTTAAAAATAGGTAATTAAATTAATGTTTAAATTTAAAGAAAAACGAATTTACTCTATAACTAACAAGTTAATAAACAGAACAATCTTAAACAGAACACTGAACGAAGTTTAAAATCACATCTGAATTAAAACGCGAAATGCAAAAAACTCCGCCACTGAAATTTACATTTTTCTTTGTTCTTTCCGTTTTCCCTTAATTTCCCTCGCCCTCCCTTTACCACTTTTGCTAATGTCAAGTCAATCATCTGTGAACTGTCACCTGGTGGCGCCCTCGAAACTAAGTTCTTCAACTAATGATAAATGTCAAATATGTCAAAATTACTGTGTCAAAGATGGGTATCCTTTTAAACCCTCTCTTATTTTTATTTCTTTATGGTGTGATGTTTTACTTTAAGTATGAAGGTTTACTTTTAAGTGTAAATTTTTTAAACATATTTTTAGATGAGAGATACAGTAAATTAAGTAATGTAATTTTAAAATTGTCATCTAAATAGAGTTAGGTTTAATGAATTTTGGGTTCAACTTGGGTTGGGTTTGAAAAAAAATTTCCGCCTCCGGTTGCGCCTGCGGCGGGCTTTTGCAAGACCTCCGCATTTATCAGCCACGAGCCGCCACTGTGACCCCCCTACATTTTTTTCTGGCGGCGGCGCTGTCACGCACCTAAAACGAGCTGCTTGCTACCAAATCTGCAAAAATGTCATCTGGCAATTATTTTTCCTACGAAATTTAAATCAAAACACTGAACATCCCACTTTGATGTAATATCCAAAAAGTATAGATTTAACCAAAAATTTTACTTAAAAAAAAACAAGAATCTCTTAAAATACACTCAAAAACAGGTAAGCGTGTCACCATAATGCGAGAAAAATTCGGCTCACTTCGTTAACATTGTAAATATAGGCTAATACCGGTCCAACCATTTTCCTTGCCTTGTCTAAGGCGTTTTTCGACATAGAACATATGTACATATAAACTTATTAAAATACAATACAATATGTGTAGCAGACATTTTGAAAAACACAAACAACAGCAAAAACATGCATAATAATATTACCAAAGCAAAGCAGCGTGCGCGGACGACATGCTAGCGTCGGTCGTCGCGTCCACTAATTGGGCGCCTGTGACGTATCATCCCGGCCGCGCTGGTACAAGGAAAAAATTAAACATGGCGTATTTATTCGAAATTTGAAAATTAATTGTGAAGTAACTATAAACGCTAGAGAACTGAAATAAATTGCTAAATTTAAGTTGGAGCCTGCTCTTTTTTACTAAGGAATAATCGAATTGTCGTTTCCAAGCTCATTCTGGTGGATACGTTAAATAAGTTGCCAGCGCGAAAGACAACCCAATTTATCTCTTTTAGGTCGGATTTAACGAAGGTATTTAAAGGTTCCAAATTCAAAAAAATACTTGGGGTCAGAGGGTTTAAGTCATTAGGGTCGCTACTTAATGAACAGAGAGATCGAGAGTTTAGGATTGCCTCTATTGAGGTCAAGACAGTATTAAACTCCTCATAGGTGAGGATGTGCGAACCAACTACGCGATGTAGATGGCTCTTTACGGCCTTAATTCCAGCCTCCCAAATTCTATCAAAATTTGGGGCTGAAGGGGGGTTGAAATGCCACACTATGCCTTCGTGGAGTGATGCATTACGCATATTTTGCATCAACTCTTTTGACGCATCCACAAAATTCGTCCCACAATCGCTAAACATGTCTGTGACACGACCTCGGCGAGAAACAAAGCGCCTTAATGCGGCCAAAAAGGCTCGCTTGATAGCTCTGTAACCAGTTCCAAGTAAAGAGCCTTTGTTCACAAGCAGACAAAAAGGCAAATATAAGCCTTACAAGTTTTGCTGCCACGATGCTTGCCGATAGTGATTAAGTATGGCCCTCCAAAATCCACACCATTTTTGGTGAAACATTTTACTTGATTTACCCTAAAGAACGGTAAATCACCCATAAGAAGAATTTGTGATGAAGGGTTACACCTAAAGCAACGCATGCAGGAAGACAAAACCTTTTTAATAATTCTTCTTGAAGAGGGAACCCAAAAACGTTGACTGAGTAAGAATTGGGTAGTTTGCAAACCAGGGTGCAAATATTTAATATGGGTCTGTTCAATGATGAGAGAGGTAATTCGATGATCACTGGGCAATAGATAGGGGTGTTTATGATTATAAGAAAGCGAAGCGTGTTTTAATCGTCTGCCCACCCTAAGGACACCATCGTTATCTAAAAAGGAAGATAGCTTCCGAATATATTTCGGTAATACTTTTAGATTAGGATTGGATTTCGAAAATTCTGCCATTTCTTGAGCAAATGAAACTTTCTGAACTTCTTGGATTAAAAGCAAGAGAGCTCTATCCAATTCTGCCAATGTTACATGACCTTTATTGTCAACGAGTTTTGGAGCCTTTACATATGGACAAAAGCGTAAAACATATGCAAAAATACGAATAATTTTGAATAAAGAGGAGAATCTCGAAATAAAATGATTCCATAAGTCAATTACTGGAGTTGAGGCTAATAATAGAATCTTCCTTTTTTCAAGGTCCATATTATCGTCAGGCGTGTAAGAATCGTTAAACCATTTATTGAGACAGGATGTTAGAAAACCGGGTCCGGCCCACCATTTTTCGAGATGAAGTAACTCGGGGGAAAGAAGACCTCTGGTTGCACAGTCAGCAGGATTATTTTCCGATCTAACATGAGCCCAGCAATCTGCCGATAATTTTTCTTGAATATAGGACACACGGTTACTTACAAAATTAGTCCATTTATGAGGAGAAGACTTTATCCAGCTTAAAGCGACCGTGAAATCCGTCCATGCAAAAAATGAGGAAATATTTATAGAAGGAGCAAAAACTTGTTTAGCTGACGCCATTAAATCTGCCAATAAAACATCCGAGCATAATTCTAGCCTTGGAATCGAGATTTTCTTCTAATTATTTACGATTTTTAAAGTTTATTTCATCTTGTCTATGGCAAGCATTAGCCCACTGTTTTGAAAAATGTATGTTTTTAGGAACTCTAAAATATTTTATATTGATTCCTTTTGTAACTCGACTGTAGTTTTTACATGTAGCCACGGCACAACTAGACATTTTGATATAACAAAAAACAACTTAATAAAATAATGACTTATCTAATTTTAAATTCACTTCCAATATAAATAAATATTAATACACAATAACCACGTAACACGTAAATAAATAAAACTCGCCAGCTTCCAAAAATTTCAGAAAAACTATATAAAATGAACCGAGAAAGTGATAGGAATTGGATGGTAATCAGACGCTACTTGCCACACTACGTCATTGCGCGAAATGAACCAATTGGTGTCGAACGAGGAACATACCGTTGTGAGTGTATCGTGAGGTGTCAGTATAAAGATCTTGTTTAGGCTCTATTTTAGCCGTACGCCTTGCTGACACAATATAGGCAAGAATAAGTTAGATGGTATAATAAGTTAGTAGGCAATAATAAGTTAGTGATAGAATAGTATCATCGTCCTTTTTTTGAAGATTACCTTATGATTTCTTATTTTTCTTAAAATTGACTGATCAAGTAGTCAGGGCCACTTTTATAAATGTTGTTTAGGAGGCAATTCATATCTATGCGTATTAAGTTAAGTAAAACCGAATTAAATTCTGTATAAGAAACCCACCATTGTAACTTATTATGTAATATTGGTATATTATGATTTAAAAAAAAGCTTCCTCTGTAAAATCTTGATTTCACAACTTGTGGGATATTAAAATTAGACCATCGATATACTACATAAAACTGCAACGCCCTTATCTCAAATCACTATTCCGTACTCAAAACTTTAAAATTTAATTATAGCCCAACTGCCGTTTATTATAATCTTGTATGGAAATTTGGTTTATAGGCCTTTGTGCCATAAGACCTCAACCTTTAGTAAATTGCCTAAGTTTGAGGCATATTATTAATTTATATTCAAAATAATGGCCTCTTGGAGCTGTAAGTATTGTGCGAAGCGACTTTATAATTAATGTTTGCTGAAAAAAGTTTAAGGTGGGCCTTACAAAAAAAACTTAAAACACTTAGAGATACTAGAAGACTTAAAAGTTCTGAAACAAATCTTATAAGGAAGCAAACTTAACAACTGAAAAATATTTATTATAATCGTTAAGTTAAATAAGTTAATTAACTTTACGCTAAGTAAGTAAAATAAATTTTGCCCAACTAGAGATTTAAAATATAAATTATTCTGAGTAATAAGCAGAAATATCTTCATTCCATCATTTACACAATTAACTTTACGTAATGCTGTTTTTTGATTTGAAGATTCATGACTTTGAGAACGAATTTAAAATAAAGTTTCGCGATCTAATTGTAGAGTCAGGAGTTTTATGCTTGTGCTCTCGTGCGCGAAAAAAGTTTAGGCAATTAAAATTTTTAACGTAATTATCTCGTTAAATTCAAGGTTTAATTAAAATTGTTGAGGTTAACATTTAAACGGCAATTTTTAATATACAGTGGGGCTCTTATTTGTCCCCTCCCCCTCTGATATTTTGAATGCGTTTATATCAAAATTTGAAATTTGGCACACATCATTAGCAACTTAAATACTACTTTTTGGTCTCTAGCTCATTTTGCCAAACTTTAAAATGTGCGGCGAGACGCCATTTTAAAGAATAAAATTAAATAGAAAAAGGGGTCATGCTATACATCATTTGAAAGCTCCCACTCCATGCTTTATGGTGCTAGAATATTAAATCATTACTTTTACCCATAGCAAAATGGCAGTCTTTCAAAATCTTATTTATTGTATTTTTATTTTATTTACTACGTTCAGGTATAATTTCTTTGTAAGTGTTTTATTTTGTTGTGTTTTTTTTGGGGTTGGGGAGGTGGTCTGGGCTCTAATCGGCGTAAGGCTGAACGGCCCCTAGCACACCTCTTGGGTAGTTTGTTGGACCTGCACGGAGACCTTTTAATTTTTCTCCTTGGCTAGCACCTCCAGTCATCAAACTACCAAGACTACAGGATACTCCCCTGCATATGGTGGACATATGGTGCTTCTCGGGGGGTCTCAGGATTAACCCCAAAAAAGCAGAACTCCTACTTTTCACGAGGAGACGTAACTTTGGCACGCCCCCTGTTATATCTCTAGGTGGCATACAGCTGCATTACTCCAGGACAGTTCGATTTCTGGGAATCAAGTTGGATCCCAAACTCTCCTGGCACGATCATGCAGACACCAGGATGAAGAAGGCCACCTGCGCGCGATGGGCCTGCAGGCGGGCTTTCGGCAATACCTGGGGTCTGTCTCCTAAGATCCTCCACTGGATCTACTCGCGCATTGTGAGACCTCTTCTCACATACGGGGCTATCGTTTGGTGGCCATGTACGGAGAAAGCGAAAATTCGTGCTCAACAGGACAGAGTCCAACGTCTTGCATGTCTCAGCATAACGGGTTCCATGCGGACGGCGCCAACTAGAGCGCTTGAGACTCTGCTGAGCCTTCCCCTCTGGACCTCGTTGTGCAATTCGAGGCAATGAGGACTGCGTACAGGCTATACGTCCTCGGCGAACTACGTGCTGGCGAAACCGGTCACGCAAAAATTTGGTCACAGGCCATACAGGAATGTCCTCTGCTTCTGATGGGCAGTACCTGCATGGCTCCAGTGACTATGGACTGCGAGGGATTTGTGACGCACATTGCAGGCAGAGAGGAGTAGCAGCATTCCAACAGACCTGCATTGCTAAATAGGGGGACCATCTGGTACACAGATGGCTTCAAAAAGAATAACAGAGCTGGATCAGGGCTTATTGGTGGGATCCCATATACCAGTAGGGCATACTCGCTGGGGGAGGACGCCACTGTCTTCCAGGCCAAAGTATTCGCTGTATTAAAATGCGGACAGAAAATCCTAAGCTGCAAACACCGCAATACAGTCGTATCAATATGTTCGGACAGCAGAGCTCCATTAAGGCTATCACGGCCGCAAAGTTAAGCTCCAAGCTTGTACTAAAGTGCATAAAAGTCCTGCTGAAAAAACTGGTACAGGATGCAGGATCCAGCTCGTCTGGATTATTTCGTTCGTCGGAAGAATTTAAGGTGTTATAAGTGTAAGCAGTTAGGCCATTTTAAATGTAAGTGTCGATTAAACTTTGAATCTCAGAATGCTTCTGGCAGGAGTGTGTCCAATGCATTTAGTGTGGTTTTTTAAATGGCCAATTTAGTAAGCAAGATTGGTACATAGACTCTGGAGCCAGTGTACATCTGACTGTATGGGAAGACTGTATATATAACAGAAGTGACTCAAGGAGTTTGGAAGACATAATGGTAATAGTGGTCGGAGGTAAGGTGCATGATGTCACAATTAAAAATGCCTATTGTATGCCTGAGTTTACAACTAATTTGTTATCAGTTAGTCAATTAATAAACTCTGGCAACAGAGTACTGATTGATAATGTATATAGGCTAAATGTCAGGACACAGAGTACTAACAATGAAGCAAGTTGTATGTTGGCTGCAGCAACCGGAGAAATTTGGCACCGGAGAATGGGGCACATTAATTCTCATGATTTAAGAAAAATGAAAAATGGGGCTGTTACGGGGCTGGAGTGTACTGGAGCGTGTAATGAAATTGTCCTTTCTTTTATCTACCTAGATTGCATCACACGCTGTGAAAATAAGCAGTCACGTCTGCCATTTCCAAAAAGAGCTTCTAGAGCTAGCAGTGTTTTGGAGGTCGTTCATGCTGACTTATGTGGACCGATGAACGTTACATTCATAGGTGGGTCTAAATATTTTTTACTTTTGGAGGATTATTATTCTCGTATGGCCTTTATTTATTTTTTAAACTCTAAAGATGAAACATTTGGCTGTTTTGGAAAATTTAAACAGTTGGTAGAGAATCAAACCTCCAAGAAAATTAAGATTTTCAGGTCCGACAATGGTGGAGAGTTTTGCAGTGAGACCTTTGAATCTTACTTAGTTAAGCATGGAATAATCAACCAAAAGACTAACGCTTACACACCTTAACAAAATGATCTGAACGGATGAACAGGACCTTGATAGAGAAGGCTAGATGTTTTGTGTTTGATGCTGGGTTGCATAAGCGTTTTGGGGCTGAAGCTGTTAATACGGCTGTATATTTAAGAAACAGGTCTATAGCCAGCGGTCTGGGAGATAGAACGTCAATTGTAGTTTGGACTAGACATAAGCCGGGTGTAAGTCACATTAAAATATTTGGTAATACAGCCATGATGCATGTTCCTAAAGCTCAAAGGAACAAATAGGATAAGAAGTCAGAAAAAATGGTCTTAGTAGGCTTTAGTGAGACAGAGACAGGCTATGGGTTGTACAATCGAAATACCGACTCTGTAGTGATAAGCCGGGATATGATTATTATGGAAGACAGTCCAAAGGTCCATGCACTTACTAGTGAAGAAGCAGAGGAGGAGGATTGTCCTGAAAATGACAAGTCAGAGGAGCCAGCTGCAGTGAGGGCTGATGCGAGTGTTCTATCATAAATTTTAGAGTCTTATGAAGATGCACAGGATAGTGATAGTGACTATGAATATCCTGAGGAAGAGGAGAGTATGCAAGAGATAGACATGGGCAGCAGGAGGTCACAGAGGCAGCCAAAACCCAAGAAATTCGAAGATTTTGTGACATATATGTGCACACAAAATGATGGTAAAGGAGCTGGTATAGGAAAAAATCCTAGCAGTGTCGATGAACCTTTATCTGGACCAGATGGTGAGGATTGGAGAAGGGTAATGCTTGACGAGCAGTCTAGTCTTTTAAGGAGAATGATGCCTGGGATCTGGTAAACAAGCCGGATAATGGAACAATAATGGACTGTAAATGGGTTTTCAAAAGGAAGGTGAACCGTGAAGGTAGAATTAGGTTTAGGGCTAGGTTGGTAGCGAGAGGGTTTAACCAAAGAGAAGGCATTGATTATGAAGAAACATTTTCACCTGTGGTTTGACACTCGACGCTTAGGCTTTTGTTTACTTTAGCTGCAAAACTTAATTTGATTGTTTACTACTTACGTAATACATAATGTGTACCACGACGTAACTACTACTGCTTTCTTGAATGGTGACTTGAAGAAGTTAGTTTTTATGACTCAACGTGACGAATTTGTGGCAGATATTCGTAAAAATAAAGTTTGTAAATTGAAGCGTGCAATTTATGGTTTAAAACAATCCTCCAGGGCATGAAACAAGAAAGCAGATGATTTTTTGATAAGTTTGGGATATCAGAAATCAAAATATGAGCCTTGTGTTTATAAATTTACGACATTATTTGTCGATGATTTTTTATTTTTCTGGGAATAAAACTGAAAGTAAATTGGTAAAAAAGGAAATAGGTGCTAAGTTCAAAGTGAAGGACTTGAGGGAAGTGAAACAGTGTTTGGGAAGTTGTCAGGGATAAGGAAAATAAAACTATTAGGTTAAGTCAAAAGGGTTACATTGAGGAGTTATTAAACACATTTAAAATGTCTGAATGTAATATTGCAAGTACTCCTATTAAGCCAAACCTAAAAGTAGAATTTAAAAGCGAATGTACTGATAATAGCTCTAAGATATTGCCTTATCAACATTTGTTAGGTAGCTTGATGTATGTAGCTGAAATATATTGGAAATATGTAAAACGAATCTTAAGGTATTTAAAGGGGACCAAAGATTTTTGTTTAGTTTTTAAAGGGGATAATAAGGGCTAAGAAGGATATGTAGATGCTGATTGGACTAAGAATGTTAAGGACAGGAAGTCTTATACGGGGTTTGTTCTCAAATTGTCTATGGGGGCAATTTCATGGTAAAGCAAGAAGCAGCCTACAGTTGTACTTTCCAGCACTGAGGCTGAATACATGGGTCTATCAGAGGCTTCCAAAGAGGCCATTTACTTAAAAAAATTGATAAAGGAATTAACTGGGGTTTTTGAATGTGTTACTTTATATAATGATAGTCAAAGTGCGCAGAAACTTGTAAATAATACAATGTTTCATCGTAGGTCGAAACACATTGACATCAGGCATTATTTCATAAGAACAGTAATAATATGATTGCCGATGTTTTGACTAAAGGATTATGTAATGTAAAGCATATTAAACTTTTTAATGGTTTGAGGATTAAAGTATAAACGTAGAAATGTATTGACACGTATTTTGATATGTCAATAAGTGGGGGTGTTGTAATAATATGTTATGGGTATTGAAATATCGCAACACTGTATAACCCCTTTATGCTAGGGTTGAGCAAAATTTCACTACCTGTGAATTATTCACTGTGAATAAAAAATCATATTCACGACTTGATGACAACTTAAATATAAACTGTGAAAAGTCAAAATGTGAATGAGAACGGCGCGTTCACATTAAGACAAACGAATACGCATCAAAATTAACCGAAAGGAGTCAGAACCTATTCCACATTCAATCGTATTCGTCCGCGCCCGATCTCGCATCAGCGATTGGCCGTCGTTAAACAGACTATCCAATTCCCATCGTCTATCCGTCTTTCTCCACAAAACGAGAGAGACGTATAGGCGCTAGATTTATGTCAATTGGAGACATCGTTTTGGTCGTAGCTTATAGCAGGAATTTTGGTGGGAATAGGATGTTAACTTATGATTCGATTCATATTGATAGCCATTTAGTGCCTATGTATCTGTGTATATTTTAAATTCTTACATTAATATATTTTAATCGGTTTCATTATCTGTATCTTTTTTATTAACAGTTTGATAGTAAATACAAAGTGAATAGCAAAATTGTGAACGAGGCTTTTTCACATAAACAATAAATTATTTGTGGTAACTAGTTACCCAAGTAGGTAAGCTTGCTTCTTTGATCAAATGGATTTTTTCATATCAATAATTCAGTTTTAGCTTGTGAGAGACTGAATATTAGTTTTATAATTTAAATATGCCATTACCTGCAAAACGAAGAAAAATTAGTTAGTTATGGAACTTTTTTACTCAATTAGACGAATGTTATGCAAAATGTAATTTGTGTAGTGCAAAATTATCCTACAAGACTAATACATCAAATTTAAAAAAACACATGGAAATCAAGCATCACATAGTCTCCTTAGATTTTACAAACGTAGAGTGTTCATCGGAGAAAATAAGGTAGGAAAATTATGTAATATTTTTTGTGCAATTTTCCACTTTTATTCTAGGTTTTTGGAGGTGATGATCCTACTTATTAAATTAAATTTATTCTTTATAAGGTAGAGAATATTTCAGAAATGGACGCTCATAAATGTCTTTGATGCATTTTATTTATTATCATTTTCGTTTATACGTGATGTTATTTATCACTATTTAAATTTTGTATAGAACTCCCAATTGTCGCAGTTGACTACTGGTGAAAGTGTTGGTGAAAGTATTTCCAAAGCTGCGAGAAATCCAAAAAGCACAGATGAAAGCAGTGACCAACCAGAGGTTCCTAGTTCATTAAAGCCATTGCATTCTAATTCGGACCGTATTATAGGACCCCGTCAAACTGCTATCTTTGCATACATTCCTAAAAGAGTAACACCAAAATGCAAACAAAATATAGATGATATGCTGCTGGCTCTTTTTACATAGAGTTTTCAACTATTAAGAATTGTAGAGGAACCTACCTTCCGTGAATTTGTAGCAGCTTTAAATCGGTCTTATGAATTACCATCAAGACACACAATATCAAGAACACTCATACTTGCAATGTTTAAACGAAACTCGTCTTCTTTTGAGGAGTTCTAAAAAACTGTGTTACTACAGACTGTTGGACGTCGATAAATATGGAGAGTTTTATGGCTACCACAGTGCATTTTCTGAACGAGAATTTTGTACCAATCTCGCTTCTTTTAGAGTGCTCAAATTTATCGGTTCAACGTACTTCTATAAATCTTGCTGCTGAATTAAAAAGGGTGCTTAAAGAATGGAACGTAGAAAATAAAATTCTGATAGTCGTTTCTAATAATGCAGCCAATATTAAAGCTGCAATTCAGAACGAATTAGGTTGGAAACATTTTAGTTGTTTTGTCCATACCCTAAACCTTGTCGTGAATGATGGCTTAAAACAAGAAAAAATAACTGTAATAATTACCAAGGTAAAGGGTATCGTAGGGCATTTTAAAAGGAGTCATACGGCTACATCTAACTTACTAGCATACCAGAAATCGCAGGGAAGTGGAAATCCATTAAAATTATTACAGGACGTGTCCACGCGGTGGAAGTCCACATTTTTTATGTTGGTTAGATTTTTATTACTAGAAGAGGCAGTAGAAACCACAATGGCTCTAACTAACATGGATGCGGCCAATCATTTAACAACACATGAATGGGATATTTTGTGGCAACTTTGTCAAATTTTAAAACCGTTTGAAAAAGTGACGCGAACAGTGTCTATACTCTATTTCAGAAGTGTATAGAGCAATAAACTGGGGAATTCCGTTCTGTTTGACTACATTTCGTGGTAGTTCATAGGCGCAGGTACTTATAATATTTATGAATTTAATTTTCACGGATTAAATGCCTTTATTTTGAAAGAGATTAAATACTAAATAGATACTTTTAATCCTTTTGTATAGGTACCTATCTTTCAACGCTTTGTAACATGCAAAAATGGGGTCAGGTAATATATACAGACTATAAATACTTTTAAATCATATTTTAAACGTTAGTAGTCACTGCTACGCTGTAGTGTAATCACAATATTATTATCCCAATATTTAAAAAATGGAGGTATTCAGTCCAACGAAAAGATGTACTAAAAATTCTCCACTATCGCTGAGTGAAAAAGTTATTATTTTAAATGTACATAATTGCATAAAACACGATTACCCTAGTTTTACTGTGCAAGAAATTGTTGAAAAATGTTCTCGAATGAGTGGAATTGGAAAGTCCGCCATTTTCAAATTGTTGCGGGAAAGAAAAGTAGCAGGTCAAGTGGAATCTCCCAAGCAAAAGCCGGGACGACCTACAAAAGTCCTTGATGAAAATGCTAAATGTATAATTCGAAGAAAAGTTCATTTTTTTTATTTTAAAGAGGAAATACCCACCCTAGACAAAATTTTAATGGAGCTTGGCCGAGATGACAGTATTCCGTTGATAAGTAGAAAACTTTTATGGAAAACTTTAAAAAATATGGATTTTGCCTGGGAAAAGCATAACCGCAAAGCACTTTTACTGGAGAGCGACGAAATTGTTTGTTGGAGACGACAATACTTGAGAAGTATCAAGCAGTACCGCAGGGAGCAAAAGAAAGTGTTTTATCTTGATGAGACGTGGATTAACGAAGGTTATATAGTCCAAAAAATGTGGCAAGACAAAAATATAACCAGTGCTCGCCAAGCTTTTATAGAAGGCCTGTCTACGGGTATTAAAGTACCTTCGGGAAAAGGAAAAAGACTTATAATCACACATATTGGAAGCGAAGAGGGATTTTTAAAAGAAGGTCTGCTAACCTTTGAGTCGACTCGCACTGGAGATTACCATAAAGACATGAACTCAGACGTTTTCGAGGACTATTTTGGTTAAATGATAAAATTTCTTCCGGCTAAATCGGTGGTGGTTATGGATAACGCAAGCTATCATTCACGGCGAATAGAGAAGACGCCAACTTCAAGTTGGAGAAAGCAAGAAATTATCGATTGGCTGACTGCAAAAGGTATTGCGTTTGAAGCAAATTTGATAAAAAAAGAACTGCTGGCAATAACAAACTTACACAAAACTCGTTTCATGAAATACGCCGTGGAAGATATAGCCGAAAAATCTAATATAACTGTACTGCGCTTACCGCCATATCATTGCGAACTAAATCCTATAGAACTGATATGGGCGCAGGTAAAAGGATTTGTAGCAAGACAAAACACGACTTTTAAAATGAAAGATGTTAAGCTACTGTTTGATCAAGCCATTACGGAAGCGACACCAGAGAATTGGCGAAAAGCAGTCCAGCATGTAATTAAGCAAGAGGACAAAATGTGGGATCTTCACAACCTCATCGATCAGACAGTCGATCCTTTAATTATAATGTCAAAAGGTGATGACAGTTCGTCAGATGACGAAGAAGACTACAATCTATTATAATTTAAAATTGTTATACACTGTTCAAAAAGTGCCAGATCCAAAAGTGACATTTTCAACTGTTTTACTCTACATATTATGTTCAATAAATTGGTGAAAAAAATATATTATTCCATTTAAACAAAAGTAACTTTCTAAAATAAAATAGCATTTAAGTACATTAATTATAAGGTAAAAAACAAGTCCCAGTTGCACGCCTTTGGCGAACCGTTTTCAATGTTTATCAGTGGGTAACAATGGGCAAAACTCATAAATTGACCCAAAACCGGGTGGCACTACCTGCAATCAACGAAAAGAAAGAATTTTACATTGAAACTAATACCCAACTAAGGTAGTGGCATAAAATATTGGTGGATCACCAGGTACCACTTTTGCATACCTAATGAGGTTTTATTGCTCTACACACTTCTGAAATAGAGTATAGTAAAAAATATTTAACCGCATGGATTAATTTCAATTTATAATAATTTCGCAAAGCAACAGTTTCTAGAATGTATACAAAATATTGTAAAACAAATTAATAAATCACCTGATGAGAGGTTTGGAAAGTTAGAAAACAGCAATACTCTATCTATAGCGTTATTTCTTGATCCACGGTTTAAACAAATTGCCTTTAAGGATAAAAATAATACTGATATTGCAAGAAAAAATGTTATAAGCCTAGTTGCAGAAAAGTTTTCAGTTCAACAATGCATCGACAAAGATAAAGAAAGAAACGGGACATCTAAAATACCTTCTGATCCTATGGATAGAGATGACGAAATATGGGCCGAATTTGATGAAATTGCTGCAAAAGACCAACCAATAATAGGTACATCCACTAGGAAAGCAATCATTGGTATTCAGAGATTTTTAGACTATGAAAGACCACAGAGAAAAGAGGATCCATTAAAATGATGGAGAGAAAATAAGCACATGTTTCCCCATGTTGCTTTAGTTGCCCAAGAACGCCTTAGTGCCATTGCGACTTCCGTGCCCTGTGAAAGGCTTTTTTCAAAAGCTGGACTATTTGTGTCGGAGAGACGAAGTCGACTTACCAGACAAACTCAAATTTTACTTTTGAGTAGTAATACCAAATTTTTAGGATAATTACTATATATTTTATAAAAAGTTTTTAATGCTATTAATATTTTTTTATTATATAAAAGGAGAACTTATTTTAGGTTTGTTATAATTTAAAAGTCTATATTTTATTTTTTAAATTATTTTATTTTAGATTTATTAATGACTTTACGTAGCGATCTCGTGAATATAGTACAAAATATGGTCAAAAACTAAGAATGCAAAAAAAACTAAGAGATGCAAAAGAAATAATTTTTATTGTACATATATTATATTTTATATTGTCATGCTTATTTAGTTTTTTTTTACTGGATTTTTATTACGATAGGATATTTTAATTTATCCATTTCTGAGAAAGGTCGAATATTAAGATATGTTTATTTTTATCATTATTTTAAACTTTTAAGATAATTATTTCTTATTAGGACATAATGATATTAGCTTTGAAAATGTCTATGAAAATATATATTTTTTCAAATATGACAGCAATGAATCATTGTTACAAACCATGTTTCTGTCATCTGCAAATAGCGAAGAAGTAGACAAATATGATGGTAGGTCATTTATATAAATAAGGAAAAGAAGCGTACGAACTTGATAATAATTCATTGTTAACTAAAACTCATTGCTTTTTATTGGAGATACAGGGTTGATGGTAGCTTAGACGTTTACGGAGAACGAAAAATAATTTTTTTTGGAAATTTGGCATCTTGGGTTTTAGCTATAGTCCATTTCTTAATCCGTAGGAGCACACGAAAGGGTCGATAGCCATAAAACGGTCGTAAACCATTGGCGTCCCACTTTTCAAGTACATTAAGACCTGAATGTTTTCATTTGTTGGGTTTATTTAATAGTGCAAGAAATAGGCCAATTTTAGCCATAAATTCTTTGAATTACTTAAGTACCTAATGAACAAGTTCTTTTTAACCCTTATAAGTAGATTTTATCTAGGTAGGTAAATATGGAGGTATAAGTATTATAGGTACCTAAATTGTGCAATCTTAAGTTCAAACAGGTAGTTATATTTTATAGTATATAATATAGATATATCCTAAAAACCTAATTTATTTTTCAGTATTGTTGCGCATTTGTTGTAAGAATGTCAAAGTTTAGCCCCGTAGTGTGTAAAGGTGTTTAAGATTTTAAAGCAAGGACTATAGTACTAAACGCACTTGTGCATCAAATGCCTCTAAGTACTGTTAGAAATCTAGTTTCTACATGTGCCAATATGACAGGCATAAGTAAAGCAACAATTTACAGACTTCTTAGTGACAGAAAAAGTGAAAACCGTGAGAACTTGCCTAAGAAGAGTATAAAGAAAACTGCCTGTAGGAAGCCGATAGCAGTTGATGAGACAGCAAAGCATATCATCAGGAGGACAGTACATTCATTTTATTATAAGAATGAAATCCCAACTATCGACAAAATTTTGACACTTATAAAAGAAGACGAAAATATACCAGAAATGGGAAGAAAAAAATTATGGAAAACTTTACACGAATTACATTTTTCTTGGCAAAAGCAAAATAGAAAATCTATTTTAATAGATAAAGAGAAAATAGTCTGTTGAAGAAGAAAGTATTTAAGGCAAATTAAGGAGTATCGAAAGGAAGGAAGAAACATTTATTATTTGGATGAAACCTGGCTTAACGAAGGACACACCGGGAGCAAGTGCTGACAGGATAAAAATGTTGGAAGCTCCCGTCAGGCTTTTTTAGAAGGTTTATCGACTGGCTTTATTACTGGAAGTCTCCTTCTGGTAATGGCCACAGATTAATAATTACACATATTGGGAGCTATAAAGGATTTTTAAATGGCGGTCTGTTTGAATTCGAATCGAAGTCAACTAAGGATTACCACGAAGAAATGAACGCTGATGTTTTTGAAGATTATTTTTCCGAAATGATCAAGTCAATTCCCGAAAATTCAATTATTGTTATGGACAATGCCAGCTACCATTCAAGATTGATAGAAAAATTACCATCATCCTGCTGGCAAAACGGGGAAATAAAAAACTGGCTTACCGAAAAAGAAATACCTTTTGGAGATGACGCGGTAAAAGCAGAGCTTCTGACATTAGTTACAGAAAATAAATCAAAATATAAAAAAAACGTTGTTGACGAAATGGCAAAACAACATAATATAACTATACTTCGTTTGCAACCTTACCATTGTGAATTAAATCCTTAAGCAGTTAATTTGGGCTCAAGTAAAAGGATTTGTGGCTAGAAATAATAAAACCTTTAAATTGAAAGATGTGAGAGAACTTCTGAAAGCAGCAGTGGATAACGTTACCCAAGAAAACTGGAGCAATGCTGTGAATCATACTATAAAAGATAAAGAAAAGATCTGGACCCTCGATAATCTTCTAGAAGAAACTGTCGAACCCTTAATTATAACAGTGAGAATGTCTGATTCGGATGAAAGCGATGAGAGTAATGAAATGTGTGATTTATAAATTGATTTTTTTTGTATATTTCGTAAATATTTTTATTGTAATATATGTAAATATGGTTAATAAATTAAAAGATCCTTATATTTATTTACCTTTCTTATAAATGACAAGATATGTTTGGAGAGTCGCATTTTTCATTGGTTGGTGTTAAAAAAATGAAATTTTAGAACAATTTTTTAAACATTTAAAAAACAATCAAATTGCGGTATTAATCAAATTTTTATATTTCATTTTATTTGCCATAGGTTTATAATGAGGCTTTTCCGCTTTTAAGAAATGTTTCTTGTTAATTTAATAAATATAGGTTATACCTACCAACCATACTTTTTCTAAAAATCTTTATCTAATAGATAATAGATAAAATCCAACATTATCTATACATTTTCCATAACAGATAATTATTTAACTTAAAAATTAAAATCAGTATCCATAGTCTGGACGACACTGGCAACCCGTTTGTCATAAAAATGAACTCGAAACCATTGTTCCGAATTTTACGACCTTGTCCACTTAAAATTGGTAAAAACAGCCTGGTTTATCATTTTGTTACATGTAGAAAAATGGAAGACTTACCCTATATTTATGCTACTTCTGCATAAATAATGAGGCACTGTGCTCTCACCAAAAAGGAAATAGAGTATAATAATCTAACGACTAAAAATATTTTTAGCCATGCAGCGTTGCCGCTTATATAAAAAAGTAGTAGCAACTTTGTTATTTTAAATAGAATACCTTATATATTATTTTATTTTTTGATCCGCTATCGCTTTATGATTGTTTTTGTATAAGATGTTTCTATACCTATTTTTAGTGGTTTTCGAGAAATTAATTATTTTCTTAATTTGTTGGCCAAAACAGCTCCAAATAAATTTTTATTACTACGGCACTGGAACGCGCAGAAAATTGAAATTATGAGCATAATTTACGGAAGTATTGTATATTAGTCTTCACTATAAAAATTTGTTCTACATTATACAGGGTTAGTCAAAATTTTATCGCTAGATACAAAAATTATGAAAAATGCATTTTTTTAATGGTACACACTGTATATTATGTCATACTCTACAAGGAAATTGAAATCCCTTTCTAACAAGGTATTATATTTGATATTTAAGTAGTGCGGTTTCTGAAATAAAAAAAAATTATTATTATTATTAATAACATAACTGTCAATAGCATAGCATTGTTTGGTCATGACCTTTCATGGCCGCGTAACGCAAATATGTCAAAATATCCCGATTTTTACAGAAAATTGCTTTTTATTTAGGAAAAAAAATACAGTTACAAAGTAAATAGTTTAAAGGCGAGATTCAGCGCACAAATATTCAGATATCTAAATGCCTGTTCTTCCATCTAACCTAATTATCTATACTATACTAAGTTTCAAAATAGGAATAATATAAACGCTATAAATAAATCTGACAGCATATACGCCTACATAAGGAAAAAGAAATAATTACACCCTCACAAACAAAACACAACACAAAGCAAAATATACAGTCTGTTATATGTATGTATATCATAATACAGGGTGTCCAAGATAAGAATCCTAAGCATGGGGATCTCGGTACCTGTTGGAGATACAGCTTCGGTTAAATTAGGAAAAAGTTGTGCACTTTGAAGCGTATTTACATGCCGTTGAGAAACTTCAAAAATTTCTATGGCCTGCTGAGATATTTGGAAAAAACGGAAATTTGCCAATATCGATTTTATTTTTTCCTGGCTTTATTTTAAAAGATATCAAAAAACTATTGACACTTTCTCATTGACACTTTTGAATCCATATTATATCCAACGTTTCGTTTCCGAGAAACCACCATCAACTTTATTTTTTTATATGGCGTGAAAAGAAAGGCCACCCTGTATCTGATTCCATTTTTTATTACAAATTCAACGATGTATCACATGTCACATTTTTTTTGTTAGTTAAAAGGAAAAATACAATTTTTCTTTTTTTTTTAACATATTATTAAGTAGGCTTTGGAAACAAATGCTTTGACACTTTAACGTAAATACCTTTTACCCTGTCACATATTTTTTATTAAATATTAATTGCCGTTGTTGTTACCGTAATTGTCGAGGTGTTGTTTGTTGAGTAATTATTGTTATTATTATTTACTGTTGTCGTTATTATTGCTATATTTGCTACTACTATATTTGCTGTTATTATTATCTTCAAATATGCCTGGTGGTCATTATAGTCATGAAGAGAAGTTTGACATGCTGTCGTGCTACATTTTGTGCTACAAAAATACTGTAAATACAGCAGCAATGTATCTTAATAAATTTTCAGATAAAAAGCAACCATGTAAATCCATTTTCTTAGAGTTGGCTCGAAATTTAAAAGAATATGGTTTGTTTAAAAAGCCTGTTTTATCTCGAAAAAAGGAATCTCTTGAAGAAACTCAAAATAATGTTTTACAAGCAATTATTGAAAACCCCGAGATATCAACCAGGCAAATTGAAAAAAATGTAGGAGTGGCCAAATCTACAGCTCAGTTTATTTTACGTAAAAACAGATATCACCCCTACAAATTTAGAATTTGCCAAGGACTTAAACCTGGGGATTTTGAACGACGTCGGCATTTTTGCGAGTGGTATACACGTGCCTGTGAAGAGGATTTTAATTTTCTATCAAAAATAATATGGTGCGACGAAAGTATGGTCACTAATAATGGTATCTTTAACCTCCGCAATAGTCATTACTGGGTCCAACAAAATCCGGGTGTTAAGAAAATATCTAGACATCAACAACGTTTTGGGTTTAATATGTGGTGTGGAATTTTAGGAAGCAAAATACTAGGTCCATTTATTTACCATTATTCATTAACAGCAGAACGATATCTTAATTTATTGCAAAATGATTAAGAAGACTGCTTAGATGATTTACCTCTGGCACAAGTCAATAGCTGTTGGTTTCAACAAGACGGGGCTCCTGCACATAATTCTGGGCAACTTCGACAGTACCTTTCGCAGCGTTTTCCTGAAAGTAAATTGGAACCTCCAGTGAAGTGTCTTGGCCAGCGCGATCCCCGGACTTAACCCCTTTGGACTTCTTCCTTTGGGGATTTATTAAAAATCGAGTCTATCAACATTCTTTTGGAATTGAGCAGGAGTTACGAGAATGTGTAACGGCCGCTTTTCAAAGTATTACGCCAGAGATATTGCGTGATGTTTTAACTGCTACTGTAAGAAGATCATACTTATGTCTAGAAAATAACGGAAACCTGTTTGAACACCTGTTTTAAATTAAATTTATAAAATGCGTTAATTTATTTGCTTTTTTCGTTATTTTTAAAATGTATTCATTATTTGTTGCATATCGTTATTTTTGTCTATTACTGGTTACATTTTTTTATTTATAAGTAGTACAATGTACAATGCAAATCATTGCTTCATTTAGCTTCATCAATCTCTAAATAGATATTAAGAAAAATGTGACAGACTCGGTAACAGGTATTTACATACGTCAAAGCATTTGTTTCCAAAGCTTACTTAAAAAATATGCTAAAAAAATAGAAAATTTGCATTTTTCCTTTCAACTAACAAAAAAAATGTGACATGTGATACATCATTAAATTTAGAATAAAAAATGGAATCAGATACAGGGTGTACTTTCTTTTCGCGCCATATAAAAAAATAAAATTGATGATGGTTTCTCGAAAACGAAACGTCGGATATAAAATTTAAAAGTGCCATCACGTACTACATCAAAAGTGTCAATAGTTTTTTGATATTTTTTAAAATAAAGCCAGGAAAAAATAAAATCGATATTGGCAAATTTCCGTTTTTTCCAAATATCTCAGCAGGCCATGGAAATTTTTGAAGTTTCTCAACGGCATGTAAATACGCTTCAAAGTGCACAACTTTTTCCTGATTTAACCGAAGCTGTATCTTCAACAGGTACCGAGATCCCCATGCTTAGGATCCTTATCTTAGACACCCTGTATATAGTCTATTGCGTTAATTGTTTTTGTTATCATCATCGGAATAGAGAAAAGAAAGTAAAAAAAAACAAAACATCCACTAAGTTATGCTTTATTTATCCTGCAGTAATTTCTTTAAAATGTATTTCTTAAAAGCTAAAAATGTTTTCAGTATTAGTTTGGAAGCTATTTATAATTTTTGAAATTTGATAAGAAAATCTATTATATGTTTCGGTTGAGTGAAGCGGAGGTGTTAGCCGTCCTTTATCCGGGTATTAATATTGTAAACATCTGTGAGAAATTTTATTTTATTATATAAGTAAGGCGGAGATCTTAAATTAATTATTTTGAAAACATTGAAGATGAGTGAAAAGTCCTTTTGTCGTGCATAGTCAACCACCTGGTTTCCTTAAACTTTTTATGGGGTTGCACTTCCTTATACCATATATTAATCTAAGACATGCTTTTCGGAGTTTCTGAATTCGACTCTTTTCAGAAGTTCTCAAGCATAGACCATACACTGCACCGCAATAATTAAGTTGTGATAGGACCAACGAATCACACAGTAGAATTTTTATTTTTCTATTTATAACGTAAAGATGTGGATAAATATTTTTAAAGTTTAAAAATCCTAAATAAATTTTCAAAGGTCTAGAATGAAACTTAAGCTCTTGCAGTGCTTGACGTATTTTATAGGCTCTTTATTGATATGAATTAAGTCCCTATAATACTGTAAAAAATTCTTACGGCTACCCTTGCCCCTAAACAGCATAAATGCTGATTTCATTAAATTTAATTGTAAGCAATGATTTTTAGAAAATTTTTAAACATTATCAAGGTCATAATTAATGGCAGCCACTGCTTGGGAACTTTCACCTGCTTTAAAGCAGAGATTTATATGAGTATCATCATCATAATAGCACTGCTTAGATAATATGAATATTTTTGCCATGTTTGAAACATAAATTAAATAAAAGATTAGCCGAAGGATGGAGCCCTGGGGCACACCAGAAGTAATCTCTAAAAAACCAGAATCTACCCCATTATAAGAAATAGCTTGATGTCTATCTCTAAGATAATTAGCAATCAACGCGCATGCCTCCTGCCCTAATCCAATAAATGTCAAAATATTTAGACATTGCTGAGAGTATCAAAGGCCTTGCTATAGTCAAGCATTACCAGTAATGTTAGTTTGTTGGAATCAAATGCTGATAAAAAAATCAGTTACAGATGCCAATGCCGTACAACAGCTGTGGTTCGATCTAAACCCTGATTGTGTCACTGGTAATTGAGTTGTCTTTAACATATTTTTTGAATATATATTTATGCTGTATTTCCATTACTTTGTCTAATATTTTTGAAAGCGTTGGAAGAATACTTATTGTTCTCAGATCGCTTAATGTAAGAGGAGTTAACGTCTTGGGTAAAGGGCTAACTTTCGCTCTTTTCCACAATGAAGGAAAAACGGAATTTTCGAGACAGAAGTTAATGACATGGACAATATAAGGTAGTAGAAAAGGCAGGCATAGTCGGATGGAAAGTATATTAATTTTATCAATGCCCGTGGCAGTAGTTTTAATGTTATTAATAACCTTTACAACATCATACTCCGACACGGCCAAAAACCTAAAACTTGTTTGAAATCAATTATTTTTAACACTTTTATAATAGTTTAGATTATTTTTATTTAAATTAATTTTTGCAACAGAGTTAATAAAAAACTGATCAATTATTTCAACATTTTCAAGACTTTTTTAGGAATATTATATCTATTTTGTTTATTTTTTAGGTAAAGTAATATTACTAAGAACAAACATCTTTTGTAGCAGTTAATTGTAAGTTAAAATACGGTTTTTTTTATTACGTATTGCAAGAGTGGTCATATTTCTTAGGAGCTTATTACTATTCCAATCATTAATTATTTTTCATGTATTTTGCTAGCAAATCTATCTTTATCCTGCCGTTGATTGAATATTTGGGAAGATACGCAATCCTGTGTTAAAAAGTGTACCCGGTCGACTATCGGATTGCCGTTCAGTTTCGTGCACCGTGTGGTGCTGCCGCGAAGCGTCAAATCTAGGAACGATTTATTTTAGCTGCGTGGACATGGCTTTTGGCTTCTTTGAGTCAGGTTTTCAACGACGCTGGAATCTCCGGTTACGCGGCCGTGTTGGATATTTTTTTAAGATCCATATCTTAAAAAAATATCCGATGATGCTGCCAACTATGTTTTTATTATTTTTTTTGAACATACAACACGTGTCGTTTATGGGGTGGTCAAGTGATAAGTGATATACTTAAGGGTGGAGGCATATTGAAATTTCTTAAAAGTTTAATTTTATAAACAAATAATTACTTACCAAAATATGTTTTTGAGACAAAAATTAATACATAAATATATATAAAAAGCTATTTTTACAAAATTACCAACAAAGTTTAATACAAGTTATAATTCCAACAAACATTATGTTTCCTCCATTTTGTGTTCAAGAGGGTCAAGTTTTTAAATAAAAAGCCCGTTGCACTTAATTAACTAAAAACTAATATACAAAAAATATATGGAACAAATTTTAAGATATAAGTAGGTTTCACGTAAATATTATAAAGAATAATTGAAATAATTCATAAGACTTAATACCGATGGTAATATAACTTCTTGATCAATAATTTTTTGTAAAAAGTAACCCATTTTATCATGTGATTCAATATCTGAAAAATTGTGCAGCGTAGTGAGATCTGTAAAGTAAATGAGGATGTGGTTGTAAGTGAGGATGTTAATAGAAATAGAAAATAGGCCACATTTTAAGTTTTAAGCGACACAGGAAAATTCTCAATTACCAGTTGTTACAACTAACAACAAATACAACTAACAACAATACTTAAAACTATAAGAAGATACCTAGTAACAAAAAAAAATAAACATTTTTACAACTATGCTTAAAACTATAAAAAGATACCTAGTAACAAAAAAAAACATTTTGTTTAAAGACCCCGCATCACGGTTATAAAGGACGTCAATAGAGGTGGTATAATTAGAGGAAAGTTGAACGATATAGTGTCCTTTATAATAAAATCTAAATACTTTGTAAAATCTAAATTTGGCAAAATCATTTTATTTTTTTTCTGGCGTTATTTCAAAATATATGACAAAAGTATTTATTAAATGAATAAATTATTGTGACCACTTTTTCTCGCCTATACGATGACATCTTTAAATTTAAAATACGACGTTCTGTCTTTAAAGAGCCATCATCAACTTTGTTTTTCTTTGTCGGCGCTATATTGACCATTTGCAGTTTAACGACGCGGGAATCTTTGGGCGCCCGGCCGTTTTGTTATTTTTTTAAGACAAGGGCGATGATGATAACAGCGCTTTTATTTATTTTGTTATTGCCGATATTTAAATGCGCTGTGATTTCGCATAAATAACTAGATAAATGTGGTGGTCAAGTAATGTATTGGAAAGTGCTATCTCTTACAACTTAAATTTTATTAACAAATAATAAATTACTTACCAAAATCCTTTTTTGAGACAGAAATAAATAAATAAAAACAAAACAAAAATTCAATAAGCTTTTATTTATTAATTAGAAAATTAACAAAAATATTTAATAAAGGTGATGATATAGGTAGGTTTCACGTAAATATAAAGAGTAAATTAAATAATTAAAGATTTAATATCTATATACGGTACTATAGTTTTTTAGAGTCAATAATTTTTTGCAAAAGTAGCCCGTAATGTGATTTTTGAAAATACGGGTTTGTGAAACCAGCCAATATCTTAAAAACTGTGTAGGGTACTGAGATCTGTGAAGTACACTTTTTTTGGACAAAAATATTGAAAAATAGATACCTTTAACTGAAATTAATATAAAAATAAAATCGCAAAATTTAAAAGGTTTTGAATAAGGGTGTAACAACACTATAAAATATAGAAAATAGGCCATATTTTAATTTGCAATACAGGCAAACACTTAATTACTAATTCTTAAAACTAGAAAAAGTTAATAAGAAAAAAAAAACAAATATTTTGTTTAACAGTATGAAGGGTCTCATCTCGATTATACAGGAAGTCCAAAATAAGGATGAGCAGTAAATGGTTTAATTAGGCGAAAGTTGCGCAATATAAATGCAATTAAAAAATTTGAAAAATGCCAAATACTTCCTAATATTCAGGAAAAAGGTGAAATTTGGCAAAATGGTTTTTTATTTGTTTCTGGCGTTATTTGAAAACATAAAATAAAATCATTTATACATTGTTGTAAACACTTTCTCTCATTTACAAGTTAACATCTTTTCCTTTCGTATTTCGAAAACATCGTCGAGCCAGTTCTTGCCTCCTGACATATCTCCATAAAACTTAGGTTTATGATCAATAACAATTCCAAGAAATCTGTTAAAATTATTCACTTCCAATTCTTTGTTGTGAATCATGAACTCCTCTGAACATAAAAACTTAACAATTTAGTCTTATCTATGTTTAAAGACAACAAATTAGCATCAGACCACTGTTTAATCATTAATAAATCTTTAGAAATTGTTCTTGATAATGTGCTTTTATTATTGTCTGTCCATAAAATAGTGGTGTCATCTGCAAAAATAGTGAAGAATCCTCTTATCTGGAGAGACGCCAGGTCATTTATATACAATAGAAATAAAATAGGACCGAGAAACGAACCCTGCTTACTACACAAAGTTCAGACAAACTGCCATTTGGCCAAACAAACTTTTTTCTGTCTAACAAAACAAAATTTTAACCATTCTAGAGTAACTCCCCTAAACTCTAAAAATATTTGTATTTACATTTTTTTTTCTTTTTAAACGGATATGTTGCATTCTTTTAGCCCTAATTTGGTTTTTTAAAACATCTATTTTAAAATGTACAGCACCCAACTGTTTTTTTGTATCGGATTTTGTGGATGAGGGACTTGATATTTGACATAGTTCATTTGCCTGTCGTTCTGGGCTTATTATTTTACATAATTCTTTTTTTTCAGTTACAGGGTTTTCGGGGGTGGTACATAAATGCTTAACACTATAAATAAATGAATTTATATCTGCCTCATCATTATCATCGTCAACTGCTGGATTTCTCTTTCTGGAATAAGTTTTGATGGTGTCCGCTAAAACAAAAACATTACAAGGATAGAGTATTGCAAATAGCTTATATTTATTTGTGTACAATTGCTGTATTGTTTCCCTGTAACGTTACATTTCTGTAATTTGCTTTTTAAAACATTTACTCTAATATCTAAAATCTTTAAAAAAGTTTCAAACCAAAAAATAATTAGCGGACCCTATAAATAAAAAGTAATATCCTATAAAAAGCATCTTTATCCCGCCCAAAAATGTTTGTGATACGTCTTTAACATCTTCTAGTTAGCAAATTAAGTGGCCTGTTAAATTTAAAATATTTGTTTGCTGTAGAACTTTTTTTGAAAAGCGAAGCTTTCTTAAAATAAATAGGCATTTCCAAATTTTGCTAAAAAACAAACAAACTTTTTATCCTAAAATGAGGAGATCTATCGTCCATTTACATTTGTGCATTAAAAGAATTATACTGTCTATATGTAAGTAATATATAATAATAATTATAGTTATAATAATATTATAATACTTATTGTCGTAATAGGTAAGGTTTGTCACCAACTTGTAAAAGGGTTTGAAAATATGCAAAAGGGCAAATAGGAATATTTTCAGTAATGCGAGCACAAGAATGAGTATTAAAAGTATACCCACTCATGTACTTTTAACAACAGTTAAAAAAATCTGCCTATAAAAAATAAAGTGTCAAGTTTAAGTAATATTATAATATTCTTTACTTACCATTTTCCCAATTTATTGATAAAACTTTTGCATCTAAACTCTCAAGGCTTTGAGCGTTACATTAGGTATCAGGCAAAGAAATTGTGTTTTTAGAGGCCGGTTCTATAATTTAGAGTAAATTTATAACACTAATTTGGAAGGAAACAGTAAAATATCAAAAATAATACCTTTCCATGAAATTGGTACAGCTGATTTTAAAAGTCTCTTTCGCTTATGCAATATATATTTTGTCAAAATGTTTTTCGCAAACCACTTTGTTTTTTAATAAATTTTCATCCATAACATATGTTTCCGCATTGCCTATATTTTCTATCCACTGGCTAAGCAACACTGGTTTTAAAATTGGAAATTTGAAAAAAACTGAGAACATTGTTTTTACATTTTCTTACATTATTGCACCCACGTTACGCACACTGATTAATTTTGACAAAGGAGCCATTGTCTCACAAACTAAACACATTTACATATATCTATCTATTTGTGATTATGATATCCAAGAAAATTTTTTAACAACTACCAAATTGCAATACGGCAAACACGAACCTGTGCAAAAACTCTCCCACACGACTCAGTGATGATCGGCCGATTACTAATGAGGAGCGACGGACGAAATTATTTTCGCGCATACTGGAGAGAATCGCCATCTATTTTTCACGCATATTTGCGGTCACGCTTTAGCCCATAAGGTTGCGTATCTTCCCAAATATCCAATCAACGATCCTGCATTATAGCCTGTCTGTCAGCGTCTGTCAACCATGGAGCGTACGGCTTGGTAATGCGAAATTTTATAGGTGGTGCATGCAAATTAAGCAAGGCAACTATGTTGTCGGTTATAAAAGAAATTGTTTGATCAACATCTGTTAAATGATATAATATTGTTCCAGGGTATAGAACGAAGATCCGACTCAAACTGTCGTAGATTTATACTTTTGAAACAGCGTGATGTCTAAAAATAGGCGTATTCTTGGCTGAATAAAACACAGTTTTTATGTAAATAAGTTTATGCTAACTTGTTGGCTCATTAATAGATATTTTTAGCTCAAACGATTCCAACACACACACACACAAGAACCACCAATCTAGAAGAATTCCCCAAAAAATCAACATTAAAATATCCTGAAAACATTAAATTGCATTTAAGTTAAGAAATATAGCAAACTAGTGTTTCCGATTGCTCCAAAAGAGTAGACAAGTCTCCCAGTGGGGATCTATAGACACATACTATAATTAAATTATTACTACAAATTTTTATGCCACAAAACTTTGCAGTTTGACAGATACAGAAATCAGACAGATCCAAACTTAAAATATTACGTTCTACATTATCCGTGCTTGCCAGAAGAGCGATAAAAAGAGGCACTTAGAGAGTCTCTTTCAATATAGGTTTTATGGCATCTTAATCTAGCCAATGTTCAGATATGCAAACAAGTTTTACTTATCTAAAAATAGATTAACCTGGTCAATCTTATTGGAAAGAAATTGAATATTTAAAAATAATAAGAAGTCTATAAAAGAACAACTACCATCAGGCGTATCAACATTACAATCAGATTTACAGACAGGCACATTATCCTTAGTAAAAAAAGAATCTTGATCTAGTCAAGTTTGTAAGTCTCTCCATCTCTAGAGGGGAGAAAATTGTTTTTTCTTCGAGTGAATAAACCTACTTTGAGATAATGGATGAATTTTTCGAGCTATTTACATGAGTTCCAGTTGGCTATAATGTTGGCTCTATTGCTGGTTCGAGATTTTCTTCATATATGTTAGTCTTAAAAGATGAATAATATGTAGGGTAGCGAGACTCCATTTTTTCATAATCTACTTCCGGGAATAGAGGCTTCAAGTACTCTTTAAGCTATGAAGTTGAGGTATCCGGGTGCAACTTATTCACATGTAAAAATCCATATTTTGGAGATATTTAAAATTTAGTTTGACCCGATGAGCCAATAATCAGAGTTGTCCTGAAATTACTATACGACCAAACTTGCGATGGAAGGTATTTGTTGAAGTTTGGGCTTTATTGACAGCGCTAGATAATTGTTTTAATAAGTAATTTTATTATGACTTTTTAATTCGTCCCTGTACAATGGTTCCTTAGTACCTAAACCAGATGATTTCGCTACGCTACGCTTCTACACTTCTACAGACCCACTGCTAGTGCTTCTGCCACATTCTGCTCGCGTCGATTGTTACGAGTTTTGTTAATATCGTTTTTAAAACTTTGAATTCTTGTCGGCTTTTTAGTGAATTCAGCTCTCGTTTGCAGATTGCTATTTGTTGCTACGACCGGCGTTCGATTTGGTTGCAGATCGTTACTGTAATTTGGCCGACTTATTATAGGTGCTAGGTTTTGTTGTTTATGTAATTGTAGGTTAAATATTAGACATTTTAATGAGTCAATACGATCAGATTGCGTCCTTATTACTAATTGTTTCATTCGAATTAAGTTATCTTTTACCTCACATTACTCCTTTAGATAATGGATCTCCACGTCCAGGATTTTGTTTGTTCCAGTGTCATTGGTTTTCATGCTGCTGTTTAACGACTTATCAAGATCGACAGTTTCACCTACACAATACTATATAAACTTATGCGCCTACACGATCCACAATTAATACAATTTAAACCACTAACAGGGGTAGATTTGCATCTACGACAGGGTCGATTAGGAGGTAAATTTTGGACGTCACTCTCAGTCGGCGCCATGCCATTGATAGGATTTAGGTTGCTAATGGTGTATGCCAAATTTCAAATTTCATTTAAAAGATAAGTCGGGGGAATAGTTAATAGCCGCACTGTATACTTAATTTCAGTAATTAAACGTAATTTAATATTAAGTTTAAGCTTACTGATACACCATGATCTCAAAAATTATGGATCTAAGGAAAAACATTTATGGTAAAATACCACAATACTGAAGAAATTAAACTTAAGAAGAACCCCGACACGTCATTTACTTAGATAATAATAAATCACTTTTAAAACAAACATTCATAACAAAAAAGTTTTTTTTTTTGTTCTTAATAGTCAATTTGGAGTCATGTACTTAGTGACTTTTTAGCAGAAGTTGATCATTTGAGACCACCAGATATAAAATTGTAACTTGTAAATATTGGTTTAAATAGTACTTTGGAATTATATAATAATAATAGTACTTCTGTAAAATGCTTTCTCCTAAATTATAACGACTTAATGATATAATGCTTTAGATAAAGGTAAAAGACCCTTCTTGTGTTTCGACACAGTCGATAATGAAAATTAGATAAAAATATTGGAAAATTCAGAAATAGCAAGCGTTGCTTCAATTTTTTTTTAAGTTATCTTAGTAAGCGCTAACATTGGGTTAAGTTTGAACACAACATCAGTAGTAAGCAGGCTATCCAATATAGTGTTCCCTAGAAAACAGACCTAGGACTGCTAATATTAATCATCTATATAAACAATCTGTTTGATCTAAATTCGCTTGAGAAAATAGCATGTTTTGCAGATAATTCTGCAATAATATGTAGGGCAAAACTTGGCGTTGCAGAGTATTTGGATTCGAAAATCTAAAAAACGAGATACATTAATGTCTGTTACTCATAAATATAATACTAGACAAAGGGCCAAATATTTTCACCCAGTCTAAAGTCTATAAATTCATTACTTTTATTTAAATCACAATCGCAAGCCCAGATACTTGACTAGGACAGAAAAAAGATTTACGAAATTATAAACAAAGAATTTACTAGATAAGATATATTCTTTATTTTGAATATAGTTAATTAAAATATTGCATTTCTTAGAAAGGAAGTAAGTAACTATTAAATGAGTTATTTAAAAGTTAGATACAAGTAGATTCAAATCTTATCACAATATATTTGTTTGGGGGGCTCCTTTTGGAAAGGACAAATAATAGGTATTGAAGGACCAGCGTGAACTTCACACGCAAAAGAAAATAAGAAAAAGAAAACAATTACAAATTTACGGCGTCAATAATGACTTACCTGACACTCGATGAATTGGTATATGTAGAACTGTAAATTAGATGGTTGGCCGGCCAGTTTTCTCAACACACACGCTATTCTATGTTTCGATGCGTATCGTACGATGGTACCGATCAAAAAGCCCGTCTCTCGCGGGAGGAAGCGTGCACCTGTCCAAGCCATCATTGACGCATGCACGCGGATATGGATTGTTATTGGTCAATTAAAATAATCAATACTTCTAACAAAATTGGCGGTGCATTCAAATACCCTTTAAATTTGCCAATTCCAAACATTCCGCCCACCAAAAAATACAATTTTTTCTCTTAGGCAACTTAAAAGGTCAAGTGTGTAATCACACCTGATAAGGATTTCCATAGCAAAACTCCTCAATAAACAACAAAATAAAAATGGTTAGCTAATTCAAATTATAATTTCATCCATTGGTAGAACAACACACAACCGAGAAAATAATGAAAAAAGGAAAAAAAAAAGGAAATAATAAAATAAACAAAGAATGGTCTCAAACTTATTGAGATGGCAAAGGACAAACCTTTATTAGGGGTCGGTCCAATAGTCCTTTCATTGTACGAATTTGCACAACTCTGGGAACGTTATCGGGACTGGAGTAAATCCTTTCCAGCCTACCAATAAGCCAATTAAGAGGGGGTAGGTTATTGTCTTTGATTACGACAAGAGAGCCAACTTTTGGACAACGGTCAGGGAGAGTCCATTTATTGCGTTGTTGCAATCGATTTAGGTATTCCAAAGACCAACGTTTCCAGAAGCTTTGGTGCAATTGCTGAATCAATTGCCAACGTTTCAGTCGATGAAAAGGGATATCGATTAGTGCCTCATCAGGAGGGGCGGTAAGAGCTTCCATGGTCAGGAAATGACCAGGAGTCAGACACTCTAAATCATTGGGGTTGGAACTCATCTCACAGAGTGGTCTGGAATTCAAAATGGCTTCACATTGCGCCAAAACAGTGGACATTTCCTCAAAGGATAATACTTGTTGACCTATCACTCTCGCAAGATGCGCTTTAACCGATTTAACACCTGCCTCCCACAGGCCTCCGAAGTGTGGTGCGGAAGGCGGATTAAAGTGCCATTGAATATGCAACGTTTCCGCCGAACCCTGCAGATAGGACAAAAGCATTCGGAAAGCACCTACAGAATTGGTGCCTTGGTCACTGTACATATCAGAGCATCTGCCACGACGTGAAACAAAGCGTCTAAATGCCGCTAAAAAGCATTCAGAGGACAAATCGGACGCTACTTCTAGGTGTAGGGCTTTGGTAACCATGCACACAAACAGACATATATAGCCCTTTTGGCTTTGAACACCTCTACGCCTAGACATGGTAAGTGGTATGGGGCCCATATAATCCACTCCACACTGTGAAAATGGTTTAACTTGGGAAATACGAACTTTGGGTATATCACTCATGAAGGGGGAAAACGGAATTGGTTTCACTCTATGACATCTAAAACATTGGGATAGGACAGAATTTACGGCTCTACCAATAGATAAGATCCAAAATTGCTGTCTTAAAAGATATTGTAAAAGACGTGGACCAGGATGGCCATGATCTTTATGAAACATTTCAATAATTAACGAGGTCAATCGATGATCTCTGGGAAGAAGCATGGGATGCTTGGCATCAAATGGTAAATCAGAATGGCGCAGACGTCCGCCCACCCTGACGACTCCATGGGAGTCCAAAAACGGGGCAAGTTTTCTAAAGGGTTTAGGGGTAGCTAAATTGGTTTTTAGGCATTTAATTTCCTCAACAAAGACTTTGTCTTGGACAGATTTAACAATGATACAAGTAGCTTGATATATCTCATCAGCACTTAAACTTTGGGATAAGGGAAGTGATCTTTTCTTTAGACCTTTATCCCGGAACCGTATGCAATATGCTACGATGTGTTGAACAGTTTTTAAGGAAGAAAACCGCTCAAGCAGCCTAATTACAACACATGAATTTTCTGGTATGGTTAAATTACAAGTAACTTTGCGTTCTTCTTGAAGCGCAATCGGATTATCCTTTGGATCGAACTCTAAAGGGGTTGGCCAGAGTTCGTGAGACAACTTTAACCATGGGGGGCCATTGAACCATAACGGATGGTCAAGCAATTGCTTGGGCAACAAGCTACGAGAAAGGCAATCAGCAGGGTTTCCTACACCACTGATGTGAAACCACCTATTGGGAGGAATTCTATCTTGGATCTGCTGAACACGATTGGCTACAAAAGTCTTAAGCCGGGAAGGATGACTTTTAATCCAATACAAGGCTACACTGGAGTCAGACCAAGCATAGATTCTGTCAAATTTAATGGGAGAATTGGTAATCACAAAATGCATCAAATTGGAAAGAAGCAAGGCTGCACATGTCTCCAATCGGGGAACGGATAGAACCTTTAAAGGACACACCTTACTTTTTGCGCATATGAAATTTACATGTACGTTACCTTCAGAATCAATTTGTCTCATGTATAAGACACCACCATAGGCTAACAAAGATGCATCACAATAACCATGTAATTCAGTGCAAACAGCATCAGAAATAGTTACGTGACGTGGAATCGCAAATGAGGATAATAAAGGAAGTTGGGAGACATACACTTGCCATTGGCTAACGACATCTGAAGTAGGAACTTCATCCCATCCAACGCCTTGAATCCAAAGACGCTGAATAAGGCACTTGACAACTAATACAACTGGAGCTACAAACCCTAATGGATCATAAATCTTGGCTATTTCGGACAAGATAACTCTTTTGGTGCACTCACGCGCGATTGGTTTTACTGAATAGGAAAATACATCTAACACTGGGTTCCACTGTAACCCCAGAATTTTTAAGGTACAATTGGCATTGTCATTAAAGGAGATATTGTATTGATGTGATTCAGGTACTAGGGATAACAACTCCTTACAATTAGAGGTCCACTTTCGAAGCTCAAACCCACCGCAAAAGAGTAAATCTGTTAATTGCTTCTGAAGTTCTAAGATTCCTTTAACTGAATGACCAAGACCAATTATATCATCCACGTAAGTTGACTTTAAAAGAATGTCACGAGCAAGGGGGAATTCTTTTCCATAATTCTTGGCTAATTGGTGTAAGGTTCGGATTGCCAAATATGGACTACAATTTAGACCATAAGTGACAGTACACAAGGTATATTCTTGAATAGGGTTTGAAGGATCAAACCTCCATAAAATCTTTTGGTATTTTAAATCTTGTTCATAGATGCCGATCATTCTATACATTTGGCGAATATCGGTGCTAAACACAATGGGGAAAAATCTAAAGGTTAACAAAATGGTAACAATATCGTTTTGGAGTTTTGGACCTGGCAATAAAACATCATTTAAGCTAAGGTTATTAGAGCCTTTTGAGGATCCGTCAAATACAACTCTAATTTTAGTAGTTCCATTGTCATCTTTGACAACACAATGGTGAGGAAAATAATATGAAAGATTGTCAGCGGAAGTACAGGGTATCATGTGGTTTTGATCCAAATAATCTTGCATAAAATCGTTATACAAGCTTCGAAGACTTGGATTTCTAATCAATCTGTTCTCCAACAAATTGAAACGTCTCAAGGCTTGATGTCTGGTATCACCCAAGTCAATGTCTGGTTGCTTAAAGGGAAGACGCACTACATAGCGTCCATCAGGTTTTTGAGAACAAGTGGAAACAAAGAAATCTTCACATCTCTGTTCCTCAGGACTCAAGAGAACCTTATCTGGAACATCCTCAAGCTCCCAAAATTTATGCAAATTGATATCAAGAGGACTTTCAACTGGGATGGTACTTGGCACATAGGTACACAATGACACAAATTCATTAGTAGGAGTATTATTGCCACCTATTAAAATCCATCCAAATATGGTTTTAATAGCACATGGACTACCATTGATACTTTTCCTAAAACCTGGGAGAATAATCTCAGAAAACAAAGGAATACCTAGGAGCAAATCTATACCATGGGGTACAGCAAAATTCTTGTCGGCTAATTCAAGACCTCTCAAATGTTTCCACTTGGAGGGATTAATTGGAAAGGTTGGGGTATTTTCACAAATGGAATGCACAACAATTGCTTCAAATTCCAAACATGGGCCAGTTGTGGACATAACTTTTAGCTTAACTGTACCTAATGACGAAGCTGTAGACATATTGTTTATGCCCTGAATAGGAATTTGGCTAGGTGTAATGGGTAGAGCAAGTTGCTGTACACAAGATAAGGTCACAAAATTAGCCACACTAGCACAGTCAAGCATAGCACGACAAGGAAACAAATCTTGAGAAATATTGTACACTGATATTTCAGCTGTAGCAAACAAAGTAGGTTCTTCATGGGAAAGCACACTTGTCAAGCAAGGCACTACAGAAGTGGCATTAACAGTAGGGGGTTCCTTGACTTCACTAACATTGGGAACATCATTGATAGGTTGGAAGTGCAGCAAAGTATGGTGTTTCTTGGAACAAATTTTACAAACCTTGGTTCCAAGACATCTAGGAACACTATGAGTCCTGGAGAAACAATTGAAACACATATGCTGCTGTTTAACAAAGGAATATCTTGCTGAAACCTCTGCTTCAATAAACTTGGTACACTTTACAAGGGGGTGTGAACTCAGGTTGCAGAACAAACATTTCTGCTCGGTATTGGTCATATAAGCTTTGGCTGGAACCACTCTTTAAATCTATTAGGGTCATAAGATTCCTTTTGTTTCGAATTGGATTGAGATACTACTTTGGGCTCATTAAGAAGGACACTATTTTCCAAGGCTTTACATGTTTTGTTTAAAAATATAGTTAAATCTCCATATCTGGGAATGGGTTTATCACTGCATTCAATTTCAAATCGGGTTTTTAAGGAAGGGTCAATTTTTTGCAATAGCAAATTTAATTTGGTAAAATCCCACAAATCAATTCCTTGCAAGGAATTTAAAGCCTCCATATTTTGGGAAAAGGTAGTGATAAGTCTTCTCAGATCACCGGCAGAGTGAGTTTTGGCTGGAGGTGCATTATATATAGCTAGCCAATAGTCAGTTGCTAGGGCTCTCTTATTCTCAAAACGCTCAATTAAAGCATTAAAAGCCACAGGATAATTAGCTTCAGTTAAGGCAATATTTCTAATAAGCTCAGCTGCTTCGCCTTGAACAGCCATTTGGAGATGTTGGAATCTTTGTATATCAGAAAGGGATCTTTTCTCATGGACAAGGGTTCAAAATAGATCATAAAAGGCAGGCCAGTCTCTTCTGTTCCCAGAAAAGACAGGGACTTTAATTCTAGGTAGGTCAATATCATGATCATGATCATCACTTGGCAATTCACTAAAGGAGTGATTGTTGCTTTTGCAGCCACTTTTTGGTACAACATCTACTGGAGGGAGTAACTCTCGAAGCAAGGAATGAACAACATATTTCATTTCATCAAAGGTATTTCCAAGAGAATGTTGCTCATCCTGTTTATCATCATCAGAGCAAGCCAAAATGTCTAAATGCAAAGTCTCAAAAGAAGAACAAATACTAGGAAAATCCTCAGCGCGGGCTCTCAGTAAATTCAACTTGGAAGGATGGTTTTGACACTCAATAGCCAAATTATATATGGCTTCTAAGCGTTTAATATAGGACTGACGCTTCTTTATTAATTTAGCTGCTACTGGCTGATTTGTAGACATGATGGTAACTAAGAATGGTAAATACTAAATAAAATCTCCACAATATGGAATTTCCAATCCAGACAAATCGTTAGGTTTATGTATATAACACTGGTATAGACAACGCCGGAATAACGTTGAATATCACAAAGGAATGAAGCACTAATAATTTAACGTTCCACAATAAACGTTAATGGAATGGGGTATCCAAACAAATCGGAAGATTTGTGGATAAATCACTGGTATAAACAACGCCGGAATAACGTTGAATCACAAAAGGGTATATTGGTCGGTAAAAATGAACTTTTATCAATCAAAGAGTTAAAGTTCAAATTTCTATTGGGCAAAATCACAAAGATAAACAATCAAAAATTGGGTTAGGTAAACAATAACAAAACATTGACGTTATGTCTTGTCACCTGTCACAACAATGGGTTAAAAACTGACCGGTTATCGGTTATTGCAACCGCACATTACTCGGACAAATGGAAATCGACACCAGTGTCATAGGAATGCTACTTGGTCAAGCGTTGCTATAAAAAATGGTAAACAAATGTTTTTTTTTAACGGAAATATCTGCGTCTTGCTATGGACTTCCAACCAAGGTTGCGATTAAACACTTTTGGATAGTTAAATAGACTGTAAATTTTAAGGACGATTCGATTTATTTGGCTCGCAAGGATCAAATGTTTGGGGGGCTCCTTTTGGAAAGGACAAATAATAGGTATTGAAGGACCAGCGTGAACTTCACACGCAAAAGAAAATAAGAAAAAGAAAACAATTACAAATTTACGGCGTCAATAACGACTTACCTGACACTCGATGAATTGGTATATGTAGAACTGTAGATTAGATGGTTGGCCGGCCAGTTTTCTCAACACACACGCTATTCTATGTTTCGATGCGTATCGTACGATGGTACCGATCAAAAAGCCCGTCTCTCGCGGGAGGAAGCGTGCACCTGTCCAAGCCATCATTGACGCATGCACGCGGATATGGATTGTTATTGGTCAATTAAAATAATCAATACTTCTAACAAAATTGGCGGTGCATTCAAATACCCTTTAAATTTGCCAATTCCAAACAATATTTCTTAGTAATAAAAAATAATAAGAATATTTTTTAATTATAATTGAGGTGGTAACATAACAACTTTTTTTTCTTTTATATTCTTTCTTGTACTATCGCTAATTAATGCACCGACAAAATGAATTTCTTTGGTGTTAGTACTGTATTTACTTACATATTTTTATTGTCCTTTATTATATTAGCCTGTATCTTATAAGCATATAGTTTATTGAGTCAAAAAAAACTAATACAAGACGTACTTATTTATTTTCTTGTTATATTATTGTAAATATTTCGGAAACACGGAGTTTGGAGATAAGATGTGTTATAGAAAACTTGCTTGGAATTTCATAAACGCAATAAAAAATATAGCATTCCATTTAAAAAAATGACCGACGACGCCATATCTTTTTTTTTGTTCCACCCTGTATACAAAAATTTATGTAAAATACGGCGCAACTTACAATAAAAATCGACGGGTCCGAGCGTTTTTTCAAAAAATGTCTCTAATTTTTATCGAATTTATGCGGAACTTTAGGCGGTCACTGTATAATAATAATAGTAGTTCTGTAAAATGCTTTCACTTAAATTACAACGACTTAATGATATAATGCGCTAAAGTATATTTATTTCCAAGGTAGATACGACGAAAACAAACGCATGCCCATGACACGTCACCTGCGCGTGATCAGACACGGCGAAAGTATTGAACAGGGCCGCACTTTATAATATAATATGCAAGAAGTGAGTTTTTTACAGTGCTGGAAAGTAATGATTCGAAAATAGGTTAAAATATTGTAAAATTTTGATGAAACAATAAGGATGTGGCAAACACATTTAAATATTTTTTTTACATTTTAACCTTTTTTTTTAATTTCAAGGGGTGGTAGGGGTAAACCTTTGGAATTTCAAATAATATTAATATTTCCATAATATTATCTATCCTCCACATTCTGCTTTCCACCTTTTGCACTACATGTTTGATACATTTTTGCCACTTTCCGGGTGTAATGTTCATTAAGGCGCGATTAAAAAGGTCTTTCACATCGGATAACTTATAGGTCGTATTATGTTTGGCAACAAAATTCTTTGCATCGGCCCATATGAGCTCAGTTGGGTTGAGCTCGCTGTGATAAGGAGGCAAGCGTAGTACAGTTTTATTTTAAGCTATTTCATCAACTATGTACTTATTGTATCGCGACTTACGTTCTTTTACAATATCTAAAAGCTGATATTTTAGCATTGTTTCATTAAACTCGAGTTTCTTCAAACGGAGCCAGTTTTAAATGTCGGCTTTTCTTGAATTACTTGTTGAAACTTTTTTAAGCTGCCGTGAGTGATATGGAGCATTATCTAACTAACGAATCTATCAATACTTCCAATACGGCAAATTATTAGCCTTTTCCCTTCTTCTGAACAAAAAAAAATATATTAACCAACATATTTTATAATTTTTTTAACCCACCTACCTGCAGGATTTTTGAGCCCTGTTGAAAGTCAATCCATAAATGCTCTTCTTGACGATGTCAAAATTTCATCCACCCAAGCTTTTGGTATTGTATGACCAGCATTTACCCAGGTCTCGTCTAAATAGTATATTTTATGTTTCTCGTTCCTGTAAGCCTTTGTTGCTACCAAATAATCTTTCCTCCATCCGAAAATTTCTGCCCTATCTAGCAGGATACTATTGCGACCACGTTTTTTATATGTAAATTTTAAATGTTTCAAAAGTTTATAAGGTTGACCTTAAAACATTCGGCAAATCGGGATCATTGTTAACCACCCTGAGAACCTTATCTAAAGTCGGTATTTCGTTCCTAAAAAAAATCGTGAACTTTCCTCCGTATTGCTTGTTTTTCAATTTCGCCCAGCGTTTCAATAAGGTTCATGGGATTCTGATTGGTTTTCGGTTTCGAAAACGAATGCGATTGTTTGTATTCTCTGATAACATTGAACACAGATGAACAACATATTATATCAACTTCTTTTGCAACGCTTTGAACAATATGTTCTTTGAAAGAATCAGGATGCTCTCTCAGTTCGCACTTATAAACATTTAAAATAAGTTCTTTCATCGCAACACTTAAACAATTTTTCTTTAGATGTTTTTTAGTTGGGCTATAATCAACATAATTTTGAATTTCGTCTGCTGTATCTGTGCCAGACATTTTACTTCTACAGGGAATTTAAAAACACATAAGCAGTAATGCACTGTAGTAAAAAATCACGAACAATTAATAAAACTAAACTAACATCACGTATACGTATATATACAGAAATAAAGAAAATGCAACTAATGTAATTAAAAAGCAAAGCAGCAATGAACACGACATTCGGCGTAAAACTGATTGCAACCCTGTACAACAATACGCCGACCGGCCTCGATTGAAGGTGCACGACCAATAAGAAACTGCGTACGTGCTGATCACGCGGTAGCCACTGTTTATGTCGTGTCTATCTTGGAAATAAATATACTTTAGATAAAGGTGAAAAAACCTTCTTCTGTTCTGATAATGAAAACTAGATAAAAATATTGGAAAATTCAGAAATAGCAAGCATTGCTTTCATTTTTTTTTAAGTTATCTTAGTAAGCTGAAACATTGTGTTAAGATTGAACGCAACATCAGTAGTAAGCAGGCTATTCAATATAGGGTTCCCTAAGAAACAAACCTAGGACTGCTAATATTAATCATCTATATAAACAATCTGTTTGATCTAATTTCGCTTGAGAAAATAGCATGTTTTGCCGATAATTCTGCAATAATCTGTAGGGCAAATACTTGGCTATGCACAGTATTTGGATTCGAAAATCGAAAAAACGAGATACATTAATGTCTGTTACTCATGAATATAATACTGGACAAAGGACCAAAACCCGTTCTAGTTTTGGAAGGAGGCCTTCCAAAATAAGAACGTCCATATCTCAACGTTATTTTCTTCAGTCTAAAGTCCTTTAATTCATTACTTTTATTCAAATCACAATCACAAGCCCGGATACTTGACTAGGGTAGAAAAAAGATTTACGAAATTATAAACAAAAATTCAACAGATAAGATATATTTTTTATTTTGAATATAGTTAATAAAAATATTGTATTTCTTAGAAAGGAAGTAAGTAATTATTAAATGAGTTATTTAAAAGTTAGATAGAAGTAGATTCAAATTTTATCACAATACATTTTTTAGTAATGAAAAATAATAAGAATATTTTTTAATTAAGAAATTAAGGTGGTAATATAACACCTTTTTTTTTCTTTAATATTCTTTTTTGTACTATCACTAATTAGTGTACCGACGAAATGAATTTCTTTAGTGTTAGTACAGTATTTATTTCTATATTTTTATTGCCCTTTGTTATATTAACCTGTATGTTAATCATATAGTTTATTGAGTCAAAAAAAAACTAATACAAGTTATTCAATGAAGTTAACCTATAATTACCATATTACATCTAGAAAAATTTAATAAATAATTTACATATAAATTACTTTTACACACTATATACTTTTTGTCAACTATATACTCTACAGTTACCACAAACATATGTAAATAATACAAACAGAAATAAGACAAAAATTAGACAACAATTTATTATACCAAATTTACAATTAAATAATTTTTACATGCTTTTTTAAAAATCTTTCTATACTATCTATTGTTTTGATTTCTATTGGCAACATATTGTATTTGTTTAGACTATTAAAAAATAAAAAATTCTGACCACATTCTTGGGAGACTCTTGGTATGTAAAAATTATTTCACGATCACGTACTATGATCATGTATTTCGGCAGAGAATGTGACTCAACAGGTACTATAGACTATAAGCAATTTTAATATTCTGGATAAATATCAGCGTATTGAGTACAAGGTGCTCTCTGACTGGTAACCATTTTAAAACCTGAAACATATTTTTTATTGGGGTCAGTTTTGGCTTACCTGTATTATGCGCATGGCCTTATTTAAAACTTTTAAAGTGTTTAAAACAACTCATTTTCTTTTAATAAAAATTATACACAAGAGCAATAATAAAAGTTAGGTAAGTACATTCTAAGTAGTTTTTTTGTTCACAAGCTTGAGTTAGGTAAACATCTAGATAAATAATAGACCTTTTATGAAATCTTCTTAATGATCTCAAGTGCAGCCTAAGTATTTGATTTTTATTACACATTCTATCGAATTTTCCCTCATTTTTATATTTAAATCTGCTGGTAAGTGTCTGTAAAAACATTCCTTTGCTATTATTATACAGTGCGGCTCTTAATTGTCCTCCCTACCCTATTGTCTTTTCAATGCGTCTATATAAAAATTTGAAGCTTAGCACACATCATTAGCAACCTAAATACTACTTTTTGGTCCCTAGTTCATTTTACAAAACTTCAAAATGGTGGCGAGTCGCCATTTTGAAAAATAAAATTAAACAGAGACGGGGGTCATGGGGGTCATATATCGTTTAAAAGCTCCCACTAAGTACTTTATGGTCCTAGAATCACAAGATTAAGCGAACTTACCTGAAGTGAAGTTCAATTTTGATTATATGAAGGTCTCGTCGAAGTAAATAAGTTCAGTGTAGTACCCTTATCTACATGCTTATGCTATTGAAAAAGTAATCCTAATATATTAATATTTTAGATACGACCCATACCTAGTATTAATAACACTTTTTGAAACCATAAAATAACTAGGTTAAATACATAATAATTATAGCCTTTAAAAGTATAAAACAAACAATAATTATTGAGGCCAAATTATATCATTTTACAAAAAAAAATATTTTTTCATTATACAGTGCTTTTCTTTGAAGTCCCCCCCCCCCATTTATTTTTTGAACGGGTCAAAAAAAATTTTTGAAACTTGGCATAAGTAAATTGGTCTATAGATACTATTTTTCACTGTAAACTAGGTAGTTGTAAATTCCAAGATGGCGGCTGGGCGACATCTTGAGAAAAAATTTTAAATAGAAAGGGGGGTCGTGTGGTACCTCATTTTAAAGGTCTCAATGAGTACTTTATAACCCTGAAATATTAGACCCATATCTTAACTCGTTTCAAAATGGCAGCCTAATAAAAAAGTATTTTTTTTTTATTTTAACGTTTTACATTTTTATGATTTTTGAATAGGTAAAAATCAGTGTACGAAAATAAATGCGTCACTAGTTTATTTTGACATAAAAACAGTTCTAAATGTCAAAATAACACATAAGCGCCATCTTGAATAAATGCATTAAATAGAAATCTTGTGTTACCTCATTTAAAAGGTTTTATTGAGTACTTTTAATATTTATTACATGGACTCGGTGGACTCCATTTTGACCTGTCTAAAAGTAACAGCCAAAAAAATACACTGTTGCGATTTTATTAACGTTTTTAATAGAATACAATGAAATACTAATTTACAATTAGCAAATAAACAATTTATCAAAAGAAAAACAATATTTAATTTAAAAGATGCCGGAAATGATTTCCTTGTACCTCTTGACACATAAATAACCTATCTGAAAATTCACGTCGAACATTTTCAAATACATCTGCCTCAATATTTTGACAAATGCTAGTGATTTTTTGTCGTAGCTCAAAAATTGAGGCAGGTTCTGTTTCGTATACCCGCTTTAGGTATCCCCACAAAAAAAAGTCTAGCGGCGTTAAATCTGGTGACCGAGCTGGCCATTCAATAGGACCCCGAAGACCTATCCAACGACCAAAATAATTATCATTTAAATAATTTCTCACATTCCTGACAAAATGCGGAGGAGCACCATCTTGTTGAAATGTAATTTCCATGTCAAATTCATGTACATTAGCCTCAACAATTTCTGTTATGAGAGGATCGATAGCATTTTCCAGCATATTTAAGTACAATTCACCTGTTAAATTTTCTTCTAAAAACAGCGGCCCTACGATATGATTCCCTAATATTCCTGCCCATACATTGATTTTTTGCGGATACTGAGATCGGGTTTCACGAAAAATGTGTGGATTGGTATCACTTCAATATCGACAATTTTGTCTGTGGACATTACCATTTAAAAAAAAAGTACATTCGTCGCTAAAACAAATGTTGCGCACGTACGTAGGTTGCCTTTCTACTCTCTCTGCCATAATTTCACAGAATTGCACTCTTCGGTCAGGATCATCTTCAGTCAGTTGATGGACCATTTGAATCTTGTATGGGTGAAACTTATTTTTTTTTAAACTCTCCATGCCTTCGAAGTTGAAACTTCACAGATATCAGCAACAGTTGGAGTAGAATGTTGGGGATTTTCTATTATTTCGCCAATTATTTGGACTTGCTTTTCTTCTGAAATAGACATATGGCCTGGGCGTTTTTTATCCTGGACAGTACCAGTAGTTGTAAATTTATTTACAAGTTCCCTTAAATATTTACGGCAGATAGGACGATCAGAAAAACGTTCGTTGAAAATCCTTTCAGTCTCATCAAAATTACGCGTTGCTCCATAAATAAAAATTGCTTCTACTTTTTCCTCCAATGGACGAGAATTAACCATTTTGAAAAAACCAATAAATTCAAACTGCCAAACACACTAAACAATATCTAACAATGACCGATACAAGAGTAATTTACCGGTTAAGGAAAAATATCTTAAAATTTTTTTTCGAGTTTTTTTAATAGCTATTTGGTTTTTGGAATGTCTAAATAATGTTCAATAACCTTTAACGTGAAATGTGACATACGAGGGCGGTTCAGTAAGTCTTTAGAAACCAAAAAGTTAATCTTTAAATCCAAAATTCAAAAATTATAAATTATTTGTATATTATTATTAAAAACGTTAATAAAATCGCAACAGTGTATTTTTTTGGCTGTTACTTTTAGACAGGTCAAAACGGAGTCCACCGAGTCCATGTAATAAATATTAAAAGTACTCAATAAAACCTTTTAAATGAGGTAACACAAGATTTCTATTTAATGCATTTATTCAAGATGGGGCTTATGTGTTATTTTGACATTTAGAACTGTCGTTTTTATGTCAAAATAAAATAGTGACGCATTTATTTTCATACACTGATTTTTACCTATTCAAAAATCATAAAAATGTAAAACGTTAAAATAAAAAAAAATACTTTTTTATTAGGCCGCCATTTTGAAACGAGTTAAGATATGGGTCTAATATTTCAGGGTTATAAAGTACTCATTGAGACCTTTAAAATGAGGTACCACACGACCCCCCTTTCTATTTAAATTTTTTTCTCAAGATGTCGCCCAGCCGCCATCTTGGAATTTACAACTACCTAGTTTACAGTGAAAAATAGTATCTATAGACCAATTTACTTATGCCAAGTTTCAAAAATTTTTTTTGACCGGTTCAAAAAATAAATGGGGGGGGGGACTTCAAAGAAAAGCTCTGTATATATATGTGAGAATATATTCCGTGCCAGACCAGCTAGATTCGAAACTCAATTGGGCCCTCTTCATGAAATCGTCACCCGAGCCATTACCTTTATTTATTTGACATTATGGGACACTTTATGATGACGATTTATGGATGCGGAGTGTTTGTGTTAGTTTTAAGTTTTAAGTAAGAGTTTTGCTATTAAAAAGAAAAGGGAATATTCGAATTTTAGACAGCGTCTGCGACGCATTATTTCTGAAGAGAAATTTGTTCTGTTTTATTTTAAGATTTTTCGTTTTATTAAATCATAATTTAATTAAAACTCGGTGTTTTCTTACATCAGAAGTGGGATCGGCTTACTAAAAGTACCACTTGTTGTTCGATATCGTTTTCGTGGACGGCTTTAAATCAGTAAAATAAAAGAAAAACTTAATCGCGTCTTGTGGATATAAGAATTATGGATGAATTCGCGAAAATTTTAACCGACTCTCTAAAAGCGCTTAGAGATGAAAACAAAAGTGCTGTGTCGACGTTAGTGGACATTCCGACGTTTAATCCGGGAAATGACGATGACGGTGCGGTAAGGTGGTGTAACGAATTTGAAAAATTGGGTGAAACTTTTAAGTGGTCTAATCATGAGTTACTTGCCAGAGGTTCGAGTGGGTTGGCTGGAGAAGCAAGGGACTGGTTGTCGACTTGGAAGCCGTTACAGCGAACCTGGGAGGACTTTAGGACTGAGTTATGTAGTCTTTATCCGGCCAAGAGAAATCTAAGCGAAAAGTTGCGAAGAGCCTGTTTGTACACCAGCAATGACGCTACCTCGTACTGTGAGTATGCCAGAAAAAAAATTATTCTTTTAAATTCTCTAGATTTTAGTCTAACTGATAGTCAGTTATTAGAAATTGTCATTGGTGATATCAAAGACATTCATGTCAGAACCGCTGCTTTTAATAGCAACCTAGACTCAGTTAGTGGATTACTAATTCTTTTAAGTGATTATAATAAATCTAGCCCGGGTAATTTTTCTGATAAAAGAGGCCAAAAAAGAAGTTTTCCTTTTCATTTTAAAAATCAATTTGACAATAATTTAAAGAAATGTTACAACTGTAACCAAACTGGGCATATCAGCCGCCATTGTCAGAATAATCAATTTAAGAGACAAGCTATAGAAAATAAATCTTATAATGACCATATAAAATTGGCAAATAAATCTGAACTTATTTGCAACTATTGTAAGAAAACACCGAGTTTTAATTAAATTATGATTTAATAAAACGAAAAATCTTAAAATAAAACAGAACAAATTTCTCTTCAGAAATAATGCGTCGCAGACGCTGTCTAAAATTCGAATATTCCCTTTTCTTTTTAATAGCAAAACTCTTACTTAAAACTTAAAACTAACACAAACACTCCGCATCCATAAATCGTCATCATAAAGTGTCCCATAATGTCAAATAAATAAAGGTAATGGCTCAGGTGACGATTTCATGAAGAGGGCCCAATTGAGTTTCGAATCTAGCTGGTTTGGCACGGAATATATTCTCACATATATATACCTATATATATATACCTATATATATACTTTTTTTTTGACACAAAGTTTTATAAAAGAAAGATTAATAGTTATATTATAATGCTCTATAAACTAAGAATCGTTTCCGCAAACGTTTTTTCGTTAATTAATAACGGTCTATTATAGTCGCTGGCAAACATTTTTGATTTTTTAGACCACCCCGCCGCAAGCCTCATGGTATCAAAATTTAACCTTTTTCTGGCGGCTGCTGATGTTGTAGCATGCCGTGTACTGTAAGCAATAAATTGATTTGTATCAATCCCACTTTTGACAAAAATGTTTTTTATCTACCATCCCAAAGTTTGAGTGGATGCCTGCTTATGGGGTTTTTTAATAGTACGAATACGGATTTAATTCTCTAGCCTCGTAAAATTCCTACCATAATTTTAGCCCCGAATTTTACTGTTTTATAGTAGCACTCGTTATACTGGACATACAAATTTCCAGAGCTTCATCTGTGATATTATCTAAGAGTAAAGCTTTTCTGATAACCGACCTCCCATTAGAGAAAGATTGTTGAACAGGGGATGTGGCATTTTGCTAAAAGAAAGTAGAATTTTATTAGCAGAGAAAAGTATCGGCTCCTCTATTAAAAGTGACTTAATTACAGGATTCCATGGTTGCGAAACCCAGTTTGGTACAATCACTATACCTTCTTCTAATAATTTTTTGAATCGGAATCATAGAGAATGGGGGGAAAGCATAGAAATAAAATGCCTTCCAATCTACTGTAAAGGCATCGATCGTGTACGCGTTTGAGTCCCTTTTCCATAATAATGTATTTTTTACACTTGGTATTTACACGCGTTGCAAATAGCTCAATTTCGGGAAACCCCCATTTTGCCACTGATTTCGTAAATGCCCAGTCCGCTAAGCTCCATTCTGTTTCGATTTTAAATTCACGTGAAGCCGTATCGGCCTCTTTATTTTCTTCAGATTTAATATATGAAGCTTTAATATATAAATTTCGCTTTTCACACCATTGCCAAATTATTCGAGTACGATTATTCAACTTAAGGTACTGAACACTTCCCATGCGGTTTATGTATACTAAGGCAGTAGTGTTATCTACCCTGCCTAAAATAGAAACATTAGTTAAGTTTCTAGCAAAACACATTATTCCAAAATAAACCGCTAATAATTCTTTGTAATTTATGTGTTCATTTATTTCCGTATCAGACCAAATACCTTGAGAACTCATACTATTACAATAAACACCATCCAATATCTGACGCATCAGAAAATATTTCCAAAACAAACTTATTATATGACAACAATTTTTTACTAATGGACACATTTCGAATCCACCAGCATGCGTCAGCTCGTAATTCGTCAGAAATATACATAGGCTTGTTGTAATTACCCTTTACTTGTTTGAGTGCTAAGAATTTTTCGCTTTCGAACAATTTGGTGTATAGGTATCCTTACTTAATGGCTGGGCATATAGATACTAATTTCCCGGTTAACTTAGCAACCTCTCTAATTTTTTTTTTAATTACTCCAGGTTAAAATTTTTTTTTTATTTGTAATAATATTTTACACATTTTTTCTTCCTAAAGAGAAATAGTCATTTCTATAGAGTTAAACTGAAAGTTCAAATATTTTCAGGCGTTAAAATACTCTTTTTATAATTAACAATGAATCCGAGATATTCTAATAACTCAACGGTTTCTAAGCGATTATATAAACATTTTTCTCTCAAGAAAGAAACAACTGGCTTAAGCAGTTTTGTAAATACCATAGGGGTACAGTTTAAACCGAAACAAAGACAATTATATTCATACAGTTTGTTTTTAAAATAAAATCTCAGATATTTGCGATATCTTTTATGAACTGAAATCATAAAATAGGCCTCTTTTAAGTCTAATTTACACATAAAAGAGCCCGGCTTTATTAGGGCCGAGGCTATTTTATAACCTTCTAATTTAAAATGGCTTGTGCTGACATATTCATTTAGTTTTTTAAGATTTAAAAGTAGGCGGCTTGAACCATTTGGTTTAGGAAGAACAAATATATCTGAGATAAACTGATTTTTACATGATACAACTTCAGAAATTGCACCAACGCTAAGTAATTGTAGGATACTATCCCTAATCACTTTTTGTTTTTGAACTTTTGAAATCATTGTTTTCTTATATATGATTTTTGCGATGGTCTAATTATAAAAGGAATTTTAAACCCTTGCAACCATGCTAAAATTCGTTTATCACTAGTGTAAGCCTTTCTTCAAGGTCTTTGCCAAAAAGCCAGTTATCTATGGGTGACTCTGATAAAACATTTTTCAATTTTTGTTTAGGTCAAATGTTACAAGTTCTCTCCTTGACATCGACTCAGAGTGTATAACTTCAGTTATAAGACGCCCTGCGTCATTTAAGGTTTGAATATAATATTTAACCTTCTATTGTTTCTCTTCTTCCCCCACCTTTCTTTCCTAACATTTTGGTCATAACTTGACCAACAGCGGACAAACTGGCAGCCAGACGTGATTGTATTGTTGCCAGTTTATTATCCCTGCGCTCCACCGATTCATGAATAGCTTGTTTTATCATAATATTTAACTGTGGCGCGCCTAAACTGATACCATTTTCTGGAAGCGGGTACTTCTCCATTACATTTTTAAGAACAGTCTCCTCAAGCCCATTTCCAGAAATATGTAGCCATTTTTTTACAATCTCTGGCTGGATGGGTTGACCATAAGAATTTTCATTATTTATATCGTTTCCCAAAAAAGCTCAATCCTGTTAGAAAACATATCTTGGTAATTTACCTATTTTATGTAGGCGTTTAATATTTATTTTAAATTCCAGTTGAAAGCAACACAACAAGACTTTTAAGCACTCAATAATGGTAACCACCAATGTACCTTTATGAGAATTTAAACCATTTTTATGTAAAGAAATATTAAAGCATATTCACCAACAATATACTTTATTACATCAATTGACATTCGAAAGATAGAGTAACCACCACCGTACTCTACCGACATGTTAAGCTAGAGTAACCACCACCGTACCCCATTAACATGTCTATATTGTCTTATGTCAGTTGAATAATATAGAAACTATGCACTATGCCATACAGCGCTCAATAATTGTGACCACCAATGAACCTTTATGAGAAATTGAACCATTTTTATATAAATAAATATTAAAGCATATTCACCAATAATATACTTTATTGCATCAATTGACACTCGGAAGACATGTTGAGCTAGAGTAACCACCACCGTACCCCATTAACATGTCTATATTGTCTTGTGTCAGTGGAATAATATATAGAAACTAATTTTTCATAACCAATAATGCTTAAATTTTATTTACCTGTATTCTATACATTTCTATTTACCTTTATTCTGTACATTTTCCTCGTTCCTACTCTCTATCTCACTTCGCGAACTAACCGAATAATTATCCTCCTCACTATTTTCACTATGCTCACTTGAACTTGTTATTACTTGTAATACCCTTTTTTTAGGGGTATTTTTATTTTCTAAAACTCTTAACGAGATCGACATCTCTTACGCGTTCTGTTTGGCATTTTTTATTTTTCAACAAGTGAATCGTATCGCACACAAAAGAAGACTGAATCTAGCGGATTGCTCATGGGACGCGAGAGAAGAAATGCTGATGCTGAAATTTTTGGCTTTAAAGATGTGTGGTCGTAAGCATGTAGATAAGGGTACTACCCAAGTAACAATTTAGGTTCTAAAAAGGTTATAAATAACCTAGAACCTGTTTAAGAAAAATTATGGATTATGCCATTATGGCATAACCTCCTGTAGTAAAAAAAGGCCCAGCCTTAAAGAGGTTGTCGTTGCCAATAGGCCCTGGCCAATTTGAAACCAGATCGCATATCACATAACCTATGTAGCTAATTGAAATAACCTTTATCGAACCCGAAGATGTCTAAAAGTAACCTGTGTAAAACCTGAAAGCTTTTACGCCTACCTGTTTACAACCCTTTAGCAAAGTCCTTTTAGAATTTTAGGTGGTTATATAGTTTGGCCTGTTCGCCGGCTTTTGGCATTTCAGATACATATTGAAGTATTAAAATTTTGCCATTTAGTTTTAAATATGGTATTTCAGAGACACCAAAGTATAAAAATCTGACCTTTTAGTCTTAAATATGATACAGCCAGGGTAAAAATAAGACAACGCCAAAATAAAAGGTAATGGCGACATTTTCAGTAAATATGACTTTATTTTAGAAAAAAAAATTATACTGGAATAGATGACCGATTTTCATTGCGCTAGTGTGCGCACTTGAAAAAGTTAGGTGTAATTTAACTGTAAAACAGGCGCGCCAATAAAAAAATAAAAAAATAATATATTTTTATTTCTGAGATTCTTTAGTGATAATATGTACTTAAGTGCTCCAGTGTCTTTATATATTATCTAAATTATTTACATATTACATTATTTTTGCCTGTATTTGAATAACTTATCAAAATGGAAGAATTACATGTTTTCTTCAAAATGGACGCCTAGCAGGGTATGCTTTTAAGCTGCTATAATAACTTAAGTAAGTATCAAAAGCTATGTCGTTGGACAAAAGGCTTAAAAAAATGCCAGTGGGTTTTAAAAAAAGCTAAAACAGGACTAACTAGCATCTTCCAGGACTTATAGGCCACTTTTAATAACCAATTAGCTGGCAAAATCTGGGCGAATTTCAATAAATGGCTTTTAGGCATTTAGTAGGATCTATTGGAATTATTTATATTGTTAATATTTTATTTGTCATATTTACCTGACCAGTTGTAATTCTTTGGAAATTTCGCTTCACTTTTCTTTTAAAATTACGACTTCTTACAATTTTGTGCCAAGACATCCCTGTATTCTAAGAATAAATGACGTAGGATTTAATAGTCGCGACCGTCCGCAAACTGTGTTTTATTGTGACTAGTTGGTTAAACCTTATCCCATAAAGTTATCTTATTATCCATATGACTTTTAGCAAGACTTTTAGCTTTCCTTTAGGTGTTAAAAAATGCTATATTTTCCGGAATAGGCCGTATAAAGTACCAAAAAGTTAGGCAATTGATTCAAGACCATATGGTTCTGAATAGGTAATTTTAATGCTAAAATCGTTCTATATTGGAATTTTGATTACCAAATTAATGCTGAAATATAACCTCTCCAAAACCTTATTATCTCAAAACCATCAAGCCCTCGTTTATGGCCATAACAACGTTATTGTTGACACTTGACTAGAACTAATTAGACTTTTAATTTACCTAGTTCCTATTGGCACAAAATTTAACCTAAATAGTTCCATCAAGCAAGCCAATGACTATTGCAGAACCTTGGTGCGGCTAAAAGGCAACTTTAAAAACCAACTGCTTAAGAAAATGTTACTTGGGTTATTTACGGAGACGAGACCGAATATAATATTAAGTTATTACTTATACCCAAAATGACAGCCTTTTAAAATCTTATATTTCGCATTTTTATTGATTTTATTAACTACACCTGTTCAGGTGTAATTCGTTTGTAGGTGTGTTCTTGTTTATAAAGTTTGAATTTATATTTGACAGGGCACCTTTACCCTATAATATGTTGGAAAATACAGTAGAACTGATCCTTGAGATCTTAAATTGAAGACAATCTTTATGGATTTGAGTTGGAAACAGTTTTTTCAACAAGATGGGGCACCGCCTCACTTTAGCAGAAATGTTATATTGATTGTTAATGAGAATATTTGACTACTACTTGCCGTAATCGGTGGATTGGTCGTCGAGGGCCTACCGAGTGGCCAGACAGGTTACCCGATCTTAGACCTCTGATTTTTTTTTAAAGGGTGAAGTAATGTGACAGTGTTATTGTTATATTACTTTAGCCCAAACAAATTCGAAACACCTTTTTTATCAAATGGAAAATAATAAAAACATATAAATATAATAATTTTAAATACACATACGTAATTCACCTGCATTAAACACATATTCTATGCATAACCTAAATGTATACAATTTCTGTTTCTTTAAATGAAGTATAAATAATAAATATACTCTAATATTGAAGATAAGTTATACGAAGTGATATGTATGATATGTATTAGTATTATATGTTTTGCCATAAAATTCTTAAAAATCGTATACGGTATTTTAATTAACAATATACCCCTAAAGCATTATGTGTCTTATTATAACACTAGAAAAAAAGGATACTAGATAATTTTTAGTAATAAATAAGCTTTTTTAATATTCAAATATAAGGCAGCGTATAAATATGATTCCGATAGAGAATCGAAAAAGTGAATTTTATAATTAATGTTTCTTTTGTCTTTAGTGCCTCACCTACAATATAAAAGGATGCTAATAAAATTATTAACCCTTTGAAATCATATGAGAAACATAGCTGTTAAACCACGAACTTTAAATTTTTAAATGTTTTAAACATACTTAAAAAAATTACAGGTGATTCTACTGCGAAGAATATAACTACAGATGAAATATATATGACTCTTCTTTTTATGCAATTAAAATCTGAAGATAAATACAGGGTACTGCTTAATAGTATCCAAAATTTTATTTTCTGGTCTGATGAAGTTGGCAAGTTCGTATAGATGAATGTTTTAAAATGATTAGAGGATACAGAGTGTTAAAATTACTTTTCTAGAAACACTTGAAATGCCAAACCAAAAAAGGTTTAAATCGTCCAAAAAGAAAATGTTTTGTATTTCTAACGCCATAGAGCTGAAAGGGTCGCCTTCAGCTACGCATTTTGGTCTTCCTACGCGTAGACTATTTTACATTATTTAATTATTCATTCGTAGAAGTAATATTTCATCTTATGTTTTAGGTATGCCCCATCTTTCGATGCCAGACCGACATATTGCAACGTATGCCGCTACAAGATTAATGCTAGACATTTACTTCGATGTGAAGTGTGTAAATTTAACGTGCACAAACGATGCGCCGCAAAAGCAATAAATAACTGCAAGTGGACCACTTTAGCTTCTGTCGGCAAGGACATTATTGAGGATGCCGATGGGGTAAGTAAATTAACGCCAAGCTCTATGTTTGAATTCAATTTCGACGATTTGTCTTTACGTCAGCTCAAGATTCTAACGTATAAATATAGTATAATAATCTTATAATACGTTACATACGGGTAGCGTTAAGTATGCCTTATTTAAAATTAATTATGACCTAGTTTTTAAAATCCGGAAATCGCGTTAGAAACTCATTTTGAGAAGAAACTTTCTGAGAACCCAAAATTAATCTCGTACAGTATTCTATCCAGTTTTCACAGCTACCATGGCTTAGAAAACGGCTTAGCTGCACTGTTATATTAAGCAACATTATTAATATTTTTAGTGAGCAAGAATATTAAAGTAAGAAAGCTCTGTTCCGGGTAAATGTTGATTTTACCGGGAAGCGCTATTTTTGATTAGATATTAAATTGCTAACGACTAGGATTAAATTATAATAGATGTAGACCTTTCTCAGAATACTAATGTAATTTTTCAGATATTTTTTTATGAATATTATCGATTTTCTGAGACTCGCATCTTTCTTTTGCACCGTAATACAACACTAATAAGTTAGTTTGCGTTTTTTAAAACGCAAGAAATTTATGATAGATTATTGAAATTAAAGAATAAAATATTGGACGAAAGTTCGCGTTGATACACTGTCAGTAACGGAAGCAAGGTTTCCTGATGCGAGACGATGCCAGAGTTTGATTTCATATAATTTTACTTAAAACTCGATAGAGAAGAAGACAGAGTGATGTATGCATTGTACGCCCAGTAAAAACAACTATTTTTATAATCATTGAAAATCCCAATAATACAATTAAAAAAAAGAAATAAGTTTCATTGAAAGTAAAAAATAAATTATACAGTTTATGTACTAGGAAAAAAGTTAATAAAAATAGTCCATTTTAATTTTAGACTTGTAAATTCTCACAAGGTATCGTGAGGTACCCGGAGAGGCGTACAAAAAACCTTATATTAAAATTAAACATTACGGAGGGTTGTTGGGTGGGGTCAGAAATAAAACAGAAACCTGTTTACCTAAATGTCGACGTTTCGACTTATATTAAGTCATCCTCAGGACACTGAAATGGATTCAAGTAATTATTGAGATAAAACAAAGTAATTTCAAGTACATAAAAAACATTATTAAAATAAATGTCCTTTAAGTTACAAAAATTAAAACAACAAAAAACAAAAACCACGAAACAGTTAAAATTACATTCAAGTACAATCCGTTTCAAACAATTTTTTATAAAAAAAAAACAGTATAAAATTAATTTTTTTTTTTTTTTTTTTTTTTTTTTTTTTATACATTACACCTCTTACCTAAGTCTAGGTTTCTTAAGTTATATTTAAAACACATTTATATTAGAAGCGTAGAATTATTTTTAACATGAGTTAAATTGTATGTGTTATTGTGGGCAAACTAACAATAAGCCAAGAAACAATTGTTTTTATTCTTCCGAGCGTTTATTTATTTAATTTTTATGATTCAATGTTATGTTGATAAGTTAAGGATTAGTAGATAAGGAAAATGTATGTATCTATACGTTCAAAACCAGAAACTTAATTTGTTAATACACTGTGTGATCTAAATTTGGGACATACACTCTTTGACAAAAATAAATTTTATGTTTTAGTTTTATCTTTTTGGTAGTAAATTAATTAAATTATAGTAACTTGCATTTAGATCATCGGTGTCTTGTTTTTTATTAATGCTTTCTTTATACTTTTTTATATTAACCATTTCTAGTAAAATTCGTTTTTTATAATTTGATTCTCTGCCAATGATCCGAGTACTGTTAAAATCAAATTGGTGTTGTTAATTGAAGGAGTGTTCTGCTAGAGCAGTCTTCCCAGATGCTGCGTAGTTCGTTGGTTTTACGCTTTTTTCGTGTTCGCTAATTCTGGTTTTTAAGTACCTGCCCGTTTGACCCACATACAGACCTTGACAATCAGAACCGGGTATTTTATAAACCACGCCACCTTGTAACTCATTTGGTGTTTTATCTTTGAGTTTTGAGAAGTATTTGTTGATGGTATTTTCATTTTTGAACGCTATTCTGACTTCATCATCAGAAACAACTCCTGATAGCCTTTCAGACAAGCCTTTCACATAAGGATTTTTTGCAGATTTATGGTTTTGGTTTTCTTTGACTTTAATAGAATTATATAATATAATAATATAATAATAGATTAATACAACCCTCCGCAATATTGAAGATATTGGGTCACAAACACGAAATTAAAAATTAAAATTAAACATTCAAATTATGAACCTAGATGCAAGGGAAATAATTTAATAATCGGTCTTGTTAAGTAATTTATTTCTTTAAATAATTTATTTTGTTTTATATAGAATGAACTCATCAAAAAATAGGAATAGTCTATGCATATAAGCGGGGATAGAGTCAACAGTTTTACGTTGTTTAATAGTTTCTACCGGCTTTTGTCTCCATCGCTTTTGTTAATAGTATGTTTTCATAACCACGGCAGATTCTTATTGACAGTGGTACGTTAACGATCTATTATCTTACTATCTCATGATATTGTCTATCTACTCCCCTGCAAATTTTAAATGCTTTTTCAAATCTCTTCAGTAGCATTTTTAACAGCTTCACGCCATCTGGTAAATTTAACTATGTACAATCTGCTTCTCAAAATATTCATATATATGAATTAAAAAATAAAATATATTTACAACACGTGAAATTCTTAAAATCTTTGACTTTCCTCGACATATTTTGGTCCTTCGACGACGGATTTTCTTGTGAACAATCCAACACTTCACTAGGAGTTTGTTAAACAAACACCCTTGTATGCAATCGTATAAAACCATCATCAACCTCTGGAGCACACGATACTAGTGAATTAAAAAATAGGAGCTTAACTGTTCTCTAAATAAATACAACCTAAATCCTGACTTAAACTTGGTTAAATTATGAAGTAGTAAATCATTGTTTGGCAAAGAGTTACATGTTTTAATCGCATTGTAAGTAAAAGACTTTTTGTATCTTCTTGTACTATGTCGAGGAATAATATATTTACATTTATTTCTGGTATTTATATCATAGACGTTCAAGTTGGTTTTAAATTTATTTTTTAGAGATTTAGATATGAATTTTGAATTAGTAATTAAACCATGCATAAAAACACAAATGTTGAGTTCTACGATTTGACATATTCAAACAGTGCAAATCGTTACGTGATCTGATTTTCTTAAATTAAAAATTAGACGAATACATGTATTCTGCACCTTTTCAATACGATATTGTTCCGCTTGACGAAGATAAGGGCCATAAATAAAGTCAGCATAGTTAAAGTGGGAAAGTACAAAAGTTTCACATAACATTGTCATTAACTTGGTACTTAAAAGGTTTCTATTGGAATATAGTTGTTTAAGCGATATATATGACATTTGTAGAAGTTGCTTAACATTATCGGAAAAATTAAGCTGACAATCAAGTATAACACCCAGATTACGAGCAGAATTACAAAATGGTAATATTTGGTCACCTATTTTGATTTTAATATTATTTTTTAAATATTCGTTTTGATTTCTTTTGCCACACAGCATAAATTTTGATTTTGATGGATTCAGTTGAAGGCCGTGTTTTTTAGAAAGATCTTTTAGGTTGTTTAGTTCATGATTAATAGTTTCGTTACAACTAACAAAGTCTTTTGAAGAGAAGTGATAGTACATTGTACAAGACCATGATCCAGTGCCTCTATTATATTATCAGTTACCACAGCCAAGGCGGAGGATGTGGAATACCCCTTACGAAACCCGTTTTGCAATTCTGAGATTATACCATTATCATTTAAATATGAGTACATCTGGCTGTATAAAATTTTCTCTATGATTTTCGAAATGGCAGGTCAAACTTTAAGGAAAATAATTTTGTTCTTTGCAACTGTTGATAATATTAGTTATGTAAGGATCAATAAATGGACTGCAATATTTTAACATAGATGACGTGATTTTATCTGTGCCACAAGCATTAGTTTTCATGGTTTGAATAATTTTATGAACATCTTTTATAGAACACATAGAAAGTTTACATTTTTTAGATGCGCTGAATTTGTTGTTTTTGTAAAATTCTAAAGTTTTACCACAGTCATTAGATCTGTTGTTAAAAAATTGAGAAAAATGCTAGTTTATTTAAGTTTGAATTTTTTAAATTAGGAGATAACTTGCTATTATTTGAATTTAGGACATTTAACGATCTTAGTGCTGACCATGATTTTTTTATATTTTTTTGTCTAGAAATAAAATTGAGATAGGCGTTTTTTTCGGATCTCAGTACAGAAACTGTAAAATTATGCAGTTCTTTCTACCGGTCCCAATATTAAGGTTCTTTAGTACGCTTAAATTTTTGTAAGGCTTTATCTCGCTCCTTCATGACAGCCGTCAAATTTTCTGTTAGGCATGGAGCATGAGGTTCTGTCACTCTAGATTTTTTAAAGGGAGCATGAATATCAAAAAAAGTGTTTAAAAAATCAGTAAAAAGAAGTAATTTTTTGTCTATATCGTTCTCATAAACAATGTCCATCCAAGGCGAATTGTAGAGATTGGACAAAAAATCATTTAAAACAAAATCTTTAAAACAATGATACGTAACAAGTTTTGATAAAGGTTTATTAGATTTTAGTTTTAAGTCAACAAAAACGAGTCTGTGATCAGAGATTGTATCGGCGGAGAGTTTACCAGAGGATGTAACTAATGTGGTATTACTGATAAAAATTAGATCTAAACGCTTGCTTGAATTTTGAGTTATGCGAGTTGGTTCGTTAACCCTTAACTGGTATGGTGGGTCAATTTTGACCCCATCCAAAATAAAAAATTTTATTAAAGAAAAACTATTGCAAGTGGCAATACTGCCTTTCATGTATTCCTCGGCCGTACTGAGTAGAATATTGCTGCGTGGCAGTCGCGTTTGAGTTTTCTTTTAGCTAAGGTCTGTGAATTAAATGGGTCAAAATTGACCCCGCCATACGTTAAACGTAATTTTTTGGGTTTCCTAATTTTTTAATGAAACGGCTTCTTTAAAGGATAAAAAGGCATCACTAACAGAGCAAGAGTTAGAACAGCTTGCTAACACTTTTTTTTGATAATGACAGCGACATTTCTGATGCCGAGAATATCGTTAGTGAACATATTTCTGCAAGCGATAGTGATTCTGAACCGGGTGTTGGTAATTTGCCAGATGAAATAAATTTGGAAATTGAACCAGATATTTTGGAAGATAGTAGTGATAATGAGAGTGAAATTGGCGTAAGAAACTACTATTATGGGAAAAATAGAAAAAAATGGTCAACAAAAGCTCCTGCCACAAGCCATGCTCATGCAAGCCATATTGTTTCGCATCTGCCAGGAATTTCTGGACCAGCACGAGTTAACAAACCAAATTCAGCCACAGAAGCTTTTAAGCTGTTAGTTGACGATACAATATTCGAGCAAATTATCGAGAAGACCAATGAAAAAATAACGAGCTTGCAAGCTAGTTATGGGCACAATGCCTTATCCTGCCAATTTTTAAATCATGTTGACGAAACCGAAATGTTGGCATTTTTTAGTCTCCTCTTCTTGGCAGGCGTATTCAAGTCGAACCACGAAGATATTAATTCCCTTTTCGCAACTGATGGCACGGGTCGTGATATATTTCGTTTCGTAATGACTGCAAAAAGATTTAATTTTCTCCTCACAGCTTTGAGATTTGATGATATAGACACCAGAAGTCAGCGCATTGAAGCCGGAGACAAGATAGCCCATATTTGCGATATATTTTATCGCTTCGTGAATAATTGTCATACAAACTATTCATGTGGGGAATATGTAACTGTGGATGAAATGTTGATTGGTTTTCGCGATAATTGTAGTTTTCAAATGTTTATCAAAAGTAAGCCGGAAAAATACGGAATCAAAATGATGTGTCTCTGTGATGCTCGGACGCATTAATTAGTAAACGCCTTTGTTGATACCGGAAAAGACACTCAAATGCAGAATCCTAAGAGGCTAGCCATACCCACGCTCAATGTTCTTTCTTTAGTTGATCCGATAAAAAATTCTAACCAAAATGTTACTGGGGATAACTGGTTTTCTTCTTTAGAGCTTGTCGAAGAGCTACAACGCTGTAAACTTACCTATGTCAGTACTATCCGAAAAAACAAAAGGGACCTACCAAAGGAATTTTTGCTAAATAAGCAGCGACCGGTTTATTGTTTGATTTTCGGATTTACCAGAGGCGTGACTTTGCTATCTTATGTTCCAGTAAAAAATCGAGCAGTTTGTCTTATATCAAGTTTTCATCATAATGATAGAATTTGGACAGAGAAAATCTTCCAGACATGATAGATTTTTACAATATTACCAAAGTGGGGGTAGATGTATTAGATCAGACGTGTGCAAATTATAAAGTTGGTAGACACACTAGAAGATGGCCGCAAACAATTTGGTTTCGAATGATGGATATTAGCGCTGTAAATGGAAGTATTTTATATAATAATGCTTATATAATAATTCGCCGATCTCAAATGGAAAATATTCCCAGGGAATTAAAAGCGCTTATTCATCGAATTCGCCAGATTCCAGAGATAGGTCCAGGCAGAAATGAACATGGCGAAAGACCAGCTAAGCGTGCAAGGTGTTCTATTTGTCCACGCAATGATAATAAACAATCACTTATATATGATAAATGCCATAAATACGTTTGTAAAAATCATTGCGTAAAAAGAATTCGTTGCAATAATTGCCAATAATAGAAGGTTCAAACATGTTTGTTAGTTTTTTTTATAAACCTTTTTAGGATTTTATTTTTAAGTGTTTTGAACGTTTTCACATTTATTTAAGAACATCTTCTTAATTTTTCATTTAAATTTTGTGTTTTTTAGTTTATTTTCGAGTCATTTTGAAAAAAGTCTATTTTTTAAAAAACCTTATATTTTTTAGTCTAGCTTTATTTTAAGTTCAATTTTTTTGGTTTATATGGCCTCAGAGTTGTTAATATATTATTATTTTCATATTTTTAAATTTCTTTTGTTTTAGTTTAAAAAAAAAATCGAAAGGTCTAATTTGACCCCACCATACTTGGAACGTGATTTTTTTCCTCCATACCAGTTAAGGGTTAAGTATTTGTACAAGATTACAGTGTAGCAGACGGATCTGAAACACTTCGGTCTGAGGTAAGGGGAATGCAGTAGTGGAGACAACATGGCCGACTTCATTCATAAAATGGACAGTGGCGTGTGGTATTATGTGAAACTATTTAAATTCGATTTAAGGAAAATATTTTAAAATTTATCAAAATAAAATTTCCTGATTAATTACTCATTTGTATGTTTTATGGTTTTAGAAATAAGTTCTTTTTTTTTGGTATACAGGGTGTCCCACAATCAACGTCATAGGCTATAACTTTTTTATTCTTAACTATAAAAATTAAAAAAAAAATGTAATAGCTATAGAACCACTACCCAAAATTACTTAAAAAAACTACCCCCAACAAACACATCTCCCAAAAATGAATTTGTCGGGGGTAGTTTTTTTAAGTAATTTTGGGTAGTGATCCTAAAGCTATTAAAAATATATTTAAATTAATATATACTTAAAAATAAAAAAGTTATAGCCTGTGACGTTGATTGTGGAACACCCTGTATACAGGGTCGCACGCAAATATCTCTATTGCTAAGCCGAATTTAAAAACAAAGTTTAAATAAAAGTTGCTAAGGTCACAGGGGGGGCACGTCACTGCAATAATACGTGTATTTTGAAGGTCATTAAAAAAAACAAAACAAAAGTCAAACGTCGATTAAAATGAGTCACCTGGTATAGATTATAAAAAACGAACAGCATAAGCGTTTTGGCAATGATAAAAGATCGGTTAAACTAGGAACAGGAATTTTTATGTTTTTTTATGCGAAATTTTCACTCTTTTTGGTATTTTCGAAAAAGTAAGGTAATTTGAGAAAAATATAAGGTAAATACCTTACCTAATTTTTCGTTGATTGTTATTTATATTAATGTTTTTTTTAAGTCTCACACACTTCACTTAAATATGTTTTTATTTTCACTGGTGAAATAAGCGAGCTCGTTTTCTTTACCTTCAGCTTCGTATTCACTATCGTCTTCACTACTACTGCTATTACTGTCACTGTCCTCATTTCCCATTGTGATGGCAAGGGGCTCGATTTCTTCCATGATTTGGTCAGTTTCCCAGAATTTATCCTCCACAGTTCTGACGTGCTGGCAAAATTTCTGCCAATCATTTTTGGAAATCGAGGATGTAGCAGCATCCTCAGTAACCTCCTTTAAGGTTGTAATGTTAAAATTGCCAGTAGTATTCGACCTCTTATAAAAATTTGAGTCTTGCCCAAGCTAATTCAATTAGGTTTAACTCGCATAAATAAGGCGGTGTTCTTAATGAAGTATGCCCATGGGACCTTATAATCCGATCTACTATATAATTTTTTTGGTCACCAGGTGGTTTGTGGCGTAAAACCAAATCGAAAAGATGAAATTTTCTGGCACTTGCATCGTGACTTATACCTATAACATATAGTATATGTACTACATAATAATATACAGGATAAACCTTATTGCACCCCATTTTTTTCAGCCATTTTCTTAAAAAAAATCGATATTAGACTGCAAGGGACAAATTTATTTGGTATTTTTAACCCCTTAACTTTAACCCCACGCAGGGGTGACTATCAACCCCAAAATCTTAAATAGTAAGGGTATCACTCGACATCCCTTCCTATTTAAGATTTTGGGGTTAATAGTCACCCCCGCATGGGGGTTAGAGTTGAGGGATTGAAAATACCAAATAAAAGCATTCCCTTGAAGTCAAAAAACGATCATCAAAAATTTTTTTTAAAAGAAAATATCTGAAGAAACTGGGGTGGAAAGTTTTCATTAGCTCACCGTGTATGTACATATTATGTAAGTACATTTATATATTTAAAATTTATTAGTTCAAAAAGCTTAATTAAGTTGTTATAGTTACCTTTCTTAGTTAACCAGGCGATTATATCTCTTTTTAAAGAGGATTTTGTTGGGGTTTTATCCTCCTGCACCGAATGATAAGGAGCATTGTCTAACACTATTACCGAATTGGCAGGTATATTTGGGAGAAGTTTTTCCGTGAGCCATCTAGTAAAATTTTCCCTATTCATTTGGTCATGGAAATCACCTTCCGGCTTTAAATATTAAACAGGCATTGTCCACAAAACCCTTGTCGGAACCTGCATGAACAATTATTAGCCCACCTAAAATATCATTTAAAATATATATATTTCTCAAATCTAACGGGTTCTTGCCGGTGAAAAAATATATAACTGTAACTTATACACACTGTTTTGTATTGTATGCTTGAACTAATATTTTTTAAAACACCAGTAACCGTATCGCTCTGCCAACATTTCTTGAACGTGAAATCGTTATCCACCCAAGTTTCGACCAAGTAAATAATATTTCGGCCTTCTTTACGATATTTTCGTATTTCGCGAAGATATTTGTATCTCCAGGAAAGAATATTGGGCCTCTCCATTAAGATTTTCCTCTTATTTTGACACTTACGCCAAAAAAAGCCATTTGACTTTAATAAAAGCCGAAGCGTTTCCCTGGAATAAGAAAAATTTGCTACTTCTTTTAATTTTCTTAACAACTTTCTAGTTGTCGAAACCACTTTATATTCCAGGTAAAATCTGGTGATACAATGCCTAACTATTTGAAAATGAAAACTGTCATCTTTTTCGACGACAGTTTTCCGTGGCCGTTTTTTCCCTGGACTGGCTAACATTTCATCAGGGTTATTTTGTCGCCTTTTTCATCTTCCTTGTGAATTTTTCTCACAGATGATACGGAGACTCCGGTATAAAGGGAAACGCGATCAAGCTTACGCTTAAGAGGCAATTTCATCGAATTATTTGCAGCTTCTTCATCGCAAATCCTAATAACAACATTTTGAAGGCATAGTTGGTATACAAAAAGCAATAAAATATAATATAAACTACTGTTTTTTTTAAGAGGCACAATGTATTTCACTTTTTTTAAAATAAATTATTATAACTTACCTGTAAACGTTTGCACTTCCCTCGTTTGACTATGAAGGACCTTACCCTCAGTGAATTTATTCATTTGAATAAATGTTATTATTCGTATATATGTAGACAATAATAAAACAAACTAAAAAATTAAATATTAGGTATTTCATGTAAGTAATAAAACAGTAAAACTCCAAACCTACGAAAATTGCAATACCTACTTATAGGTATACACAACACTAATATCAGTTTTTTTAATTAATAGCCACAAATAAAACAAAATAATAAATAACATATAAAATAAACGGAATCCAAAAATCAACGATAAAACCTACGCCACTGTCCACCCTTCAATAGTAATCAATGATTTGAAACGGTAGCAATCATTGTAAACAGGTGACAAAGACGCTGTCCAATAAACTGTCGAAATAATTCATAACAAAAATACGTGCGGCGAGGGAAACCAATCACAAGCGTTTAGGTTCATAATGGCTGACCCCTATTATACAAGAAGTAGAGGAGTAGAAGTAGGAATGTAGAGGTGGAACGTAATATTGCCAGATTTACTAAACATGATCCATTTTTTGGACAAACATTTAATTGTACCATATTTAATAGTAAAACAATTGCGTATTAAAGTCAAAATAGAATAACTATTTAGATTATAATTCTTAACATTTTACCCTCTATATCTTATATTGCATATTATTATTGATTGTAAAAAATCTTATATTGCATATTATTAGAAAGTAAGTCCCGCACAATTACGTTTTGAGGTTAAACGTGGCAAGGTCGAATATTTTGGCCCACATTCCTGCCGCTGTTTCAGATCCACTTGCCAGACTATATATGTTCTGACTCTATACAGTTCAGGAAAACATTATTAAAATCAAAGAAACTAATATTAAAGTCTTCTAAACATAATACCACATCAAAATTTCGAACAACTTTAGATAAAATATCAAAATCTTTCAAAAGAGGACCTATGTTTATATTTGGGGGCCGTAAAAATTACCAGTAGCAATAGACGAAGATTTAAGCTTTATTTTTAAAAAGATATATTCAAGTTTTTTAGTTATTAGGAAATCAACTGTAATTAAGTCTACATCTAAGCGATCTTTAACATAGGCACCCACACCGCCTCTACCATCTCTGTTTTTTATATAAAAATTATAGCCCGGCATTTTGAAAACAGATACATCCTGACCACTAGAAAGCCAGGTTTCTATGACTAAAATAACATCAAAATTATTTGAATTTACAATCAAATTCTAAAAGTCATTGAAAGCTGTATTTATTGAGGGCAAATTAATATGCGCTACTTTCATTTTCACGGCATAAGCATTTAAAAAGAAAACAAAAATAAATAACTGTACTTAAATAAAGATCTCCTTTAAACTAAATATTAACGCGACAAAAAATATCATTACATAATAAAGATGTCTCCAGAAGTATCTACCAATCATACGATATACAAAAATATATCAAGAAAATAATAAATCAGCCCTAAGTACAGTCTAACAATTATCAATAAAAAATTTTAATAAATTGATTATGATTGTATATGGGTATTAGTAATATGCAGGTTGAGTAATTAACAATTTAAATTTTAAGTGGGTGCAGGTTTTAAGTAATATATGATAAATTCAAAAAATAAATAAAATTAATGTAAAGAAAATAAAAATCTACGCCCTAGTAACTGCTCAAATGGATAGATAATATAAATTATAACTTTTCATTTACTGCAAAAATAAAAAACCCAAAATTAAACAATTGCCACCAAGCAGTAATAATTACAACAAATAAATAATGTAGTAAACAATTAATCACAGTCCTAGCGCACCCAAAATTATGTTATACTGGCATGTTAGAAAGATTATTGTTAAAGAAAAAATGAAAATTTCAATAAATAATAATATAGGTACTAAAAAAAGCTATAAATCGTAAAATTGCAAATATTTAGCAGTATTAAGTACACTATGTTTAGCCAGTATACCTAAGTTCGTTAAAATTAAGCTAATATAACTACAAAGGGTTTATTGTTATTAATTTTAATTACGTACGCTCGGTTGCAATTTATCTAAATCCTCTAGGCACTTCACTCTACGCACCGTGTCAATAGTTTTTACACAAATAACCCCGTTGTAAGACCATACGGACTTCTAAATCTACTTTAATTATAGTATTTGTCGATTTAAGAAGATTTCTATTTTTAAATACCGATTTACCGACAGCGTCACTTGCAAACCGAATAAGTACTGATGGTGGTCGGCCGGTGGGATGCCTGGTAGAGATTCTAGTGCATTTTACTATATCAGCATCGATGATATTTTTGACGTTCATTTTTTGGAATATGCCTAACATTTTGGTACGAATATTTTTGTTTTCTGAGTAAAATACTCCAAATACTCTAATGTTAAGGTTCCTGGAAACCTGCTCCTGATTATCAAGGACGCGCTCTGCTCTTTGATTGGCATCCTTTAAATTCAAAATCTCCTTACGTAGGTCACTAACAATTTGATCCTAATGTTGAAGACGCTCCTCCAAATTTCTCTTGGACAAGTGTAGACACAGTAAACACATTTGGTGTGCTGAATGATCTATCTTCAATCAAAGTTGATCTCACAGACCTGGAGAATCAGATTCCACGGGTAAATGTTGTTTGCTGCAAGATTAGTGAGAACCTAAATTTATTTTTATATTTGCTATTTATGTGCCACCTAATTCTCCAATTGACGATTACAGATTCTTGTTTGTCTATATCTCTCTTTTTAATTGCATACAAAACCAGAAAGTTTTAATCATGGGTGATTTTAATATCAATAATAAGGGTCTAGAGCCAATGTTAATACAAAGGTAGTATTTGGCATTTTCTGATCTGTATCAATTTAATAATATTTGTAATATACAGGGTAATATTTATGATCTCATATTTGCTAATCTCGCATGCACTGTTGATGGTGGTGTCTCGCTTGTCCCGGAGGATGCTTATCATTTTTCTATTGATATGTCATTTAGAGCAGAAGCCAATAGGAACTATAACTTTAAATTAGATCTTAAAAGTCTCAACTTTAACTTTAGATTAACTTTCCCACGCTATATCAGTTTATCTCTGAAGTTCAGTGGAATTTTCTTTATTAAGTTGATGATGTTAATGGAGCAATTTCCAGTTTCTATGATGTCTTTGACAGAGCAGTTCCTTGTTATAGACATTGAAAGAATTAGTATCACTATCCCAGCTGGTATACTGTCCAAATTGTGGCATCTCTTAAGGAGAAATATGGGCTGCATGGTAGGTGGAAAAGAACTAACTCATTCGCTAACTATAATGCTTATAAGGTATTGTGAGCATCCATAAAGTCCTATGTTGATGTAGCGTATAGGGTTTATGTGGCAAATACTGAAAATTCTATACATCATGATTCCAAAAAATTTTGAAAATTTGTACAATAAGCAAGAAACACATCTAGAATCCCTAATATTTTGAACTACAATAATAATTGTCTATCTAGTCCCCTGCAAATTGTATGCAAATTTCATCGGTAGCATCTTTAACAGCTTCACTCCATCTGGTGAATTTAACTACGTACAATCTGCTTCTCAAAATATTCATATCTATGAATTAAAAAATAAAGAGACTGCAGCGTTTGACAGCGTTCTTTTTTTTCTCCTACCTAAGTGAGCTTCTGCTTTCGCTGAACCTGTGTATTCTTTTCAATTTGTCACTACGTGCAAGCACTTTTCTCAACGTCTGGAAACAAGCAAGAATTTGCCTGTCGCTAAATCAGGAGACAGAAATATGGTAGAGAACTATCGCCTAATCTTTATTTTGTCGCAACCTGTTTTATTAAATTAAACATCTTATTTTGCCTAACCAGCATGGTTTTTTTCAGTCTAGATCAACAGTTACTAATTGAACATAATTTCTGCGTAACGCATATGAGGCTATAAACTGCAAATAGCAACTTGCTGTAATCTACACAGATTTTGCTAAGGCCTTCGATAGATTCGACCATGGAATTCTTTCGAAAAAGCTTTATAAAATGGGTTTTCATGGGCAACATGTAACAAATAACCTTGTATATAGACCGCAATTTGTGGACGTCAATGGGTTTTGATCATCTGAGTACCTTGCCTCAAGTGGTGTCTCCCAGGGAAGCAATCTTGCTCCATTTTTGTTTTTGATTTTTATCAATGATAATTCCACGAGTATCGGCAGTAAGTTTCTACTATTTGCGGTTCACATGAAGATTTTTCATCTTGTTAAGAGCCGTCATGACTGCATGCAGCTTCAGGCTGATCTTGATAGGATTTATGAATGGTGTGAAATTAACAGACTCCACTTAATCTTCAGAAATGTAAGAAGATGTCAATTTCCTTATTTAAAGATGAAATTGACTTCGATTATGTAATAAATGATACCACTCCCAAATTGTGACTCTGTTCGTGACCTGGTAGTCTGTATGCCTCTCTAGTATGGTTTCCTAATTATGCAGTGCGTATTTACAGGCTGGAATCAATTCAATGAATATTCTACAAATATATTAGTTTTAAGCTGGATGGTGTATACCCTGAGAGAGATTTAAGTAAGCAGTTATTGCTTTCAAGGTTTGATGCACTGTCTCTTCAGCAATCTGCTGTTTGTGGGAGTTCGATGTTTGTATTTAAAATATGTAACAATCAAATTGATGCTTCAGATTGAATTTTGCTATTTCCTACATCCATACAAAAAGACACAGTGTATTTTATCTTGACACTTATGGCACCAATTTGGCCAAGAAAGAGCCCATATATAGAGCATACAATTGGTTCAATGATGTTCAGCTAAGGATTGATGTTGCTCTGTTTGGCATGACTGAGTAATTTCAGATAGAATTAGATTGTTAGTTGTTTAAGTATTTAATATAACACCTACTATTCGTTTTTTATTGTACCACTTAATGAGTTTGATATTATTATTTGTTGCATTACTGAATTTATTATATTATCTGTCGATATTTTATTAATTGTCTTATTATATAACAAATCCTAATTTGTTTCCTGTTGGACAATAAAACTTGAATTTGAATTTGCGTGTCGTCCGAATACATATTAATATCTACTATTTTTGTATTTTACGGTTTATATCTGCATATACTTAATATTTTTATAATTTGCTGTATTACATTTTATTTACGTTAACATTTTGATTGTTTTTGGTTTAATTTAACCATTTACGTACAATGCAAGTTCTTTCTTTATTCTGTATATTTATTTCTCTTATATAAACCCTAACACTGATTATTTTTGTTTAAACGTAACTATATTTAAATACAATCTCATGTTCTTAGTTATTTTATTCTTTACGATGTCTGACCCCAATAAAGTTAGATGTACGTCTGCTAAGAACTCTTTGACTCGATTTATGAATCGATATATTAAGCAAAGTGTAAACATTAATTTTGCAAATTTACGTAAACGATTAGAGAACGCTGAAGAACTTATTTTATTGAAGCATTTTTATAAGAAGAAAAAATATTTAACGAAGCACAATTTTCTATTGAAACTTTCAATTCGTACTCAGGAATATAAAACGCTTCATATTCCTGAACGGCAAGTATTTGAAGATAATTTTTATGCTATTACTGAGGTAACTAAATTTATTGAAGAGCATGACTCCCACAATACCGATGGTTGAGATGAAACTAGATCTCGTACTCCAGTAGCCGGTCCATCTGATGATGATTGTTGTGAATTATGATTTACTATCGAACCATACTTTAATTATTACATTTAACGCGGTTTCTCTCAGTGAATCGTACTAAATTCAAACGAATTTTAACGGTTCTTGGATGCACCTGTGTCGGCTTCTTGACAAAGGACGGCGGCGGCGGGGTTCGCGCTGCGACAAAGGCTTTTTCTTTGCTTTTTTTTGGCGACTTTTACCAAAGTTTACTAAATAAAATACAAGTTGCTTCACTCGGCGAAAAACCTTTTATCTTTCGATCTCAAAGGCAGGCCGCCGAGCTCCTCGCCGACGGGGAACTAGCAAAAAATGTAAAGGGGAATTCTGGTAAAAGGTACCTATTATTTTACGAGTTTCGTCTAATTCGAACTGTAGGGGAAGACGGAGCACGATTTTATAATAACTTTATTATCTGAAATAAAATTATTATTTAATGTACCTACTTGGGAAAAATATGTAAATTGATAATACTATAAATTATTTGTTTTTATAACCACCAAACTAAATAAATTTTACATTATCAAAGTTTACCTAATTTAAGAACTAAATGGTTAAATTTTTTTTGTTAATAATTAGGTACTTAGGTATCTTATTAAAGGTTGTTTTGGTACGACTGGTTTCATTAGGATTTATTTTTAAATCAAAGTCAAAAGTTTGTGTGAAAAAATGCATATATTACTGTTACTAAACTTAACAACTGAAGATAGACATAACTACTAAGTAATGACATTTTGTTTGAATTTTAAATGATTGATTACTACACTTTTTGACGTTTTTGTTATTTTGTCAGACTAATAATAGCATTACCAAAGACATTATAAGTAATAAACGTAATGTTTCATTCATAACTAGCCCAATAATGTGGAATTTTATTGTTTTAAAATTAGTAGTGAGAGAGAAAAGGATGGAGAAAGGATTGTGTAGTGTACAAATACTTTTCTATATCTATACGTGTTGTTTTCGTCGCTCTTGTGCAATTTTAAATAGAGGCGAAAAATGTCATTATATAATTAATTAACCGTAATATTTTTCATGTGACGACGCTGGTGGTAAAAATACAAAAGTCTTTTGCTGCTTAAACGTAAACAAATAAACTTACCGATGAAATTTGGATTTTAATGCTCTACTCTCTTTACTACACAAGAATGCACCATGATCGTTTATTTTGGCATTAATTTTTTCCAAAAAAGTACGAAAACAACAAAAAACTAATAAAACACACTCTAAACACAAAATACAGCCTTAGACTCAATAATTTAAAGCGTTTATTTGTTTTACTTCCTTGGTAACATCGCTCGAGATTAATTCATTCTCATCTATACATAAAAAACAGTCTTTTGCTTTGTCATTTAAAAAACGCGATTTCAATTCTGTTAATCGAAAAATAAAATCATTAAATCCTGGATTTATTGGCCAGTTTTTTGTGAAACGTTGAAGAGTGGACTTTGACGGCAAACGACACACGGATGACATTTTTTTATAGGCTTTTGGTTCAACAAGGTATAAACTCATAGCAAATTGTTTATATTCATTTTTGTACCTGCTCCCCCGAGGAGACTTGTTCAGAAGAGATAGCTGACTCTTAAGGAAAGTACAAGAATCAAAGTAGAAAAAGAATACACAAGTAACTAAGTAGAAATCTAAGAAAATTGTCATCTAGGAATTTTTGAACATCGTCCAAAGTAACTTCTACTTCCAGGGATCTTTTTGTGTGAGAGCTTTCCTTGTCCAGAGTTTTAATTTCTTTTCTTAGTTGAATTTTTCTTGGAGTCATTGCCGAAATCTTCATTGACGTTTGACAGAGCTTATCTTAAAAGTAACATTTATTTTAGATATACGATACCTGTTTTAATACAACATTAAAATTTAACTCAAAACAAGATCAAAATAATTTAAAAAAAATTGAAGGTAATGTTTTTTGGAATGTATTGAACTTTACCCAAACTGAAATAATAAAAACTAACAAAAAATAAAGATTTTTTTACTCAGGAGCTAAAAAACTATTATAGGAGTAGCGTCGTATTCATTATTAAATTACTAGTTTTTTTTTTAATTTTTGTTGTACTTTAAGTAAAACATTTGAGTATAGTGCAAGTGTAATTGTTTTACATATTATAAAAAAGTTCACAGTGCCGATTCTTTCACTTACCTGTATTATTACATACATCCGTCTGGACAGAAACATTAACCTGCATCGGAGTGTCAGTATGCACGAAAGCATCACTGAATTTCTTCCTTAATGTGATGTGTGACTTGCAATGATGTTTGCAATGAATTATCTGTACCTGGAAAAATAATACGTAAATTTGTAAATAATTCTGATTTCCCTATGCACTAAAAAATTGCAAATATTAAAAGGTATCTTCTATAATACATATTGCCATTATAAGTGCACAAATTAGAAGAAAACATAAAACATACTTGTCGATACTCTGGTCAGGAACAATGTAGGAATTGCGTCGGGTCTAAGACGTTGATTTGAAGGGGACATAAAACTGCTCTCCGCAAAATGCAAGCTACAGATATTAACCCTTTTATAACATTGTTCCGGAGTAAGATCGGCATATCTATGTTCGCCAGTAAATCCCAAAATACCTTTCCAGAGTTGGCACATATAATCCATTGTTTATATTAATTTAAAAAAAGAAACAGGAACCAGATCATAAAGTAACTAGGAATGCAATCATGAATTTAATAAACATCTAATTCCAATGTACTTACCTATTTTCATTTTTCGGACATCTAAAAAACATTAAACCACTTCCACGCTTTGTAAAACAACTGTCTACCGAACAATAAGTCGACATTTTAATATAATAGATTATAATAATTTGCCATTCCACTGAGTCCACCCGGTACAACTAGTAATAAAACGCTCGCACATTAAAACGATTTAAACTCTACTCACTGTGTAACCCAACGGATTCGATTGTAGGAGCGTCGCCCGGCAAATGAAGTGAGGGGCGGTGAATAGGTAATTCGGCGCGTGGAGTCGAGTGAAGCAACTTGTATTTTATTCAGTAAACTTTGCTTTTACCGACTTTGCCCGTTTTACGGCAGTCTCACTTGAGTTTTAACACGATAAGGTTGTGCCTCAATATACACACTTTTCTGAACTTTTACCTTTTCTCCGGCTAATTTCCACACGCTGCCTCTTGTCTTTATTAATTTCAAATTACTAGCGATATGGATTTGTACAGTTCGTCTACATATAATTATATATTATTTTTAGTTTTTACTGATGAGGTTAGGCTTATTTTAAAACATAAAAAGAGGGCAATCAAGTCAGGTCAAATCTACATAGATACTCAGACAAATCAACGAGTTGCGAGTGAAAGCATCGTAAGGAGCAGGGCGAAAATAATCTCTATATAAGGTATTTTGGTGATTCTTCTAAGGTAATAGCAAAAAACGAGGCTCGGCTTTATTAACGCTAATACTGTAACCCGTTTTTATTAGAACGTTCAGTCTCAATACTAAAACTTCCTTCTTGCTGTCACTGCTCATGATTTTTACATTGTGTGCACCACAGAGAGCTAGATTAAGCCAGAAGTATTCACTGCAGAACTATTTCCTGATACCTATCATATCTACGCACTGTAAATTTGAACCTGAAAACACCACCGCCAGGTGTTTTTTTAGGAATTTCTAACAGGTTTACGTCAAAGAAAAATAATTTAATTGATTTTTGTAGTAGTGTTGCACCTTCCATTAATATTGTTTGTGTTAAAATTACTTTTAGGTTTCAGTTGCTATATATCTTTGTATTGCACATTCCACCAACAATCACGTTCGGCAATGTTCAACATTTTTTGAACAGTTTACTGGTTTCGGTATTCTTACATAATATAATAGTGTTGGGTAATTTTAACGTATCTGATTTTTAGTTGAATTCACCTACAGGAAACTGTGCTACAGTAAATAACTTTGCTGTTTCATTTTATCTTTTTCGGTATAATCAGAGACTTAATTACAATAACATATTATTGGACCTTTACGTTCTATGGAATTTTAGTGGCACTGTTTCTCGTGGGTGCCTTTCTTCATGAACGATTTGCATCATCCTTCAGTGGAAATTGATCTTACCATTTGCAGCCAGCTTGTTAACTTACATCTTATTTTTAACTTAAGAAAAGGGACTTAAGAACTTTAAAACATATCAAGAACCTAAAATATATCACAATAAATTTTATTTCCCGAGACGCCTTGTTAAGCTACAAATATGTAATGATTGTAGTCAATATAAGCAAGCATGTGTTTTGGATACTGAGAGGAACATTTCTACGAACCCGTCCAATTTCTGGGTTTTTATTAATAATAGAAAATGACGCTCTAGGATACCTGGTATAGTGAGGTTGCCCGATGATATGGTGGTTATGGATCGGCAAGTCATAGTCTACGCATTTGCATCCTTCTTTGGGAATACTTTTATAACGTCTACTAGAATCGAGTATTCCTCGACTTCTGATAACCTGTCTCTTTTAGACGTATCCCACATTAAACTTTTCCAGGTGGTTTCGGGTGGTAGAACACTCAAGAACAAGTTTAACATCTGAGGTGGATAGAATACCAAGCTTTTTAGTTCCACTGACTTACATATTTAACTTAATCCGATCTACAGAGCAAATTCCAGAAGTTGTCAAAATATCATCCTTATTAAAAAAGAGAGATTCTGAGCAGGTAGCCAACTAAGTAGCCAGGCCAATCTCAATTCTCTTCAATTTTTCGAAAATATTTAAAATTATATTGAATTTGTCTTGATTCGACCATGTCAAAGTTTTTATTTCCGTTAATCAGCATGTTTTTTTCTGAGGTCAATCTTGCATTACTAATTTGTCTTGCCTTCCCAGTCATATCTTTGAATCTATTGATGCTCAGTCTTAGGTTTACCTTATATATACCGATTTTCTAAAAACGTTTGACAAAATTGATCACTATATTTTATTGATTAAATTAAATCGCTATTCATCCAGGCTAATTAATTTGTTTCATTCGTATCTACCTAGCAGATTGCAGTTTGTGGAATATGAGTGCTATAGATCCAAATTCATTAATGCTACCTTGAGTGTCCCTTAAGGTTCAAACCTGGGTCCGTTGTTATTTGTTTTATTTATCAGCGATTTAGTTAGCTCACTCAACTGCCATAGACTGGCTTTTTTTATGGCTTAAAGTTATTCTTTAATACGTACAGTATTAATAACTGTTTATATCTTTAGGATTGTCTAGATTTCCTGGAGAGTGGTGTGCTGATGGCTGAGGATTAATGCGGCGAAGTTCAGTGTAGTTAGTTATTCAAAATCAAAGATTTCTATTACTTATAAGTACCCTATCAACAATACCATTCTAAGCAGGCTTAATCAAATTAATGATCTCAAAATCACCTTCGATTACCTTTATAATATATTTTAATAGTGTTGTGATATCAGTTCTGAAGAAATTTGGGTTTGAAGATTGGGTCGAATCTACGTTTTAACAAGCCAATTTACCAGTGCTACATTGATTTGATTAAGTCTGTTTAGCGCAGGTTCGCTAAGTAGCGAGTAATCAAGCTTATTGGCTTGATGGTTTATATAGCTGGTGGTATTGACCACCGTCAACTATTAGATCGCTGTAATCTACATCCATTGCGTCTGAGAAGAGGTATCTCTTTCTAAAGATATCTTAGCTTTTATATGAGTTAATTAATGGTTTAATAGATAGTCCTATTCTTCTCTCTTTAATTTTTTCTTGTACCTACCCTTTTTATCTTACGAAGGCGTCATTTTATTAATTTGTTAAAATCACCTTTACATTTAATATGCTATATATTTAATAAAAGTTCTCACTTGTGCGACATAATTGTTTCTCCAATAAATGTGATTGCTGGTGATCTATTTGATATTTATTATCGTGCCTTTGATTAGGGCTTATTGCGGTCAGTTGTGTTTAAAACTTACATTATATATTATTTTTAGTTTTTTTAAATTATTAGTTTGTATATAGTTGTTAAAGTTTTTTTCTTTTCTTTTTTTCTTTGGTATTGATTGTTTTGGTTAAATTTGGTTTATTATTTCAATTAACATGTAAACAATTTCCTATTGTTTGGCAAGTATCTTTTGGAAATAAAGGCCTAAATAAAATAGATAAATCTAGAGATAACAATGTATATTACGGTATATATTCTAATCGCAGAATGTTCACAATATTAAATCTAATGTATTATTAAAGGCCGTAAAATAGGTCTCTATTTTGATTAAGACAAATTAAAAAGATTTCAAAAAGAAAATAAAAGACTTTCTTGATGGCTTTTCAATAGAACGTAATTAACTTCAGTTTCTATGGCCACTGGTTGTCCTGAACTTTCATAAATACATTGGAACCTGCGCATAGATTTCTGCGCCAAGTAGCAAATCTACTGGATTGAGCTTATGACATCGTATATGATTTACTTTCAAGCGTATATTGCCTTAAAAATTATTTACGAGTTACATTATCTAATTTTTGCAAACAAGCTTTACTTATAGTCTCATTAGCGGAGTCTAAAAGAGTTCAATAGTTTGAAATTTTTTTAAATCAAGAATAAACTACTTTTATTGTGTAGTTTTATTGAAGTAAAAGTCGAATATTTAGAATAAATTACTGTATTTCTCTGTTAGAACTATAGAAGAATATGATGACTATCTTCAATTATATAGGGATAGGCAATCCAAAAAAAATCATTAACCCTGAACTACTACCGACACATTTTTATTACATATATACTACTGATAGGTCCTTAGGACCCATAATAATAAACTTGCCATAAAATCAATAAAAAGAAACTTTTATTCAAAAATTTAAAATTACTTGGGTATATTACAGTACATAAACCGAAAAAACCTAAAATTATGTTTCAGAACACTTAGGGCACAATTTCTTGCAGCATTGGTTGCAAATGGGCAACTTACATATGTCACACTGGATAGCAGTTTTCCTATCCTTGTTGGTGGGGCATATGGCACAACTTTTTCTTTTACTTTTTTCAGGAGGTACTTGAGGCTGCTCAGAAACTGGGATTCGCAACCCCCAAAAGTTCAGCAATGAGGATTCGTACATTTGAGTGCACCTTCTTGTTGGCCATTCTGAGTCGCAAATGTTCATCTATTAATTGCTTCCCAAGAGTTTTGAAAAATGAGCATCGTTTTATTTCTTTCCCTTTTGATGCAAATTGGTACAATACTCGAGAATTTACACCTGCAATGTTCAATATAGCAAAAAAAAATTGCCATTGGCCAACGGTTAGTTCTTAGTACTGGATACTGAATACAACGTACATTTCGCATCTAATGCGTCAACTCCAGATTTTGTTTCATTATAAAAATGAATTATCTCCGGCTTTTTGGTTGTTTCGTTGACAGAATTGTCATGGTGCATGCTAGAAAGTAATATAACGCTTTTACTTTTTTTTGGCACATAGCTCACTATAGTGGTTGAAGATGTAAATCCAAACGTTGATGAATGAATTGCACGTTTTCGGTTTGGTAAAAATTCAGGTGGTACAGATTTTTTATTTTCTTGTAAGGTTTCCACGTACGTCAAACTGTTTTTCTTGAGTTCGTCGACGAGTTCCACTGAGCTGTACCAGTTGTCCCCGTTGATGTTCCTGTTGGTGCCTTTAACACACTTCACAAGCCTAAGAACCACTCTTGTTTGATTTGATAATGTAGGCTTTTTTGCACCATCAACTTTTATTTCGGAACCGGCATAAATCTCTGCATCTACGAGATAATGCGTTTTAGCGTCAGCCAAAACCTGCACTTCAATTCCATATTTGGCAGGTTTGTTCGGAATATACATCCGAAATCCACACCTTCCTCGAAACGGTACAAGCATTTCGTCTACAGTTAGGTAAATTCCCGCTGATTCATGATTAGATTTAAAGATGGACTGAAGATACAACAACCCAAAAAACGCCTTGATTTCACATATGTTGGTATTTTCACTAAATGAAGGCCAAAATTTAGTTTGTGACTGAGCAAACCTTTTAGACTTTTTATAGTTTTCTCTGGTGGAGGTTATCTTCAAATTGGTAAAATCAACTAACTTTTGTATAATCTCATTAGAAATTAGTAGACTCCAAGCATCTACAGGCTCACGTGGAGGATTATTACGAGCAGGGCTAATAAGACCAGGCAAAATAGTAACCAAATTATGAGCAGGGTCCTACCTCTAATACCTGCTGTTTTTGACCATTTGGTATTGTCTTTCCCATACCAACTGTTCCTGATGGGCAACTCTTCTTCTTCCGAATCGGAGTTTTCTTGCTCTGTTTCGGATTTGTGGTCGCTCAGTATTTCATTGTCCTCTTTATTCTCGTCACTCTCTTCAGCCAATCTTTCTAGTTCCTCTATCCACTTTTCTTGCTCAAGCCCATTTGGTTTGAGTCTTCCATACTTTCCCAAAAGTCTTCAGACTCTAAAATATTTCTTAACGTATCTTCTGACAATGCCCTAGAACTGGACGCCATTGCGTTGCATTTACTGAAAGATAGTAAAAAAACACATTTTATATCTATTAACTTATAGGTATGGCCACTAGTACCTATTCTTGTGAAATAGATAAATACCTTGTAAAAAATAACAACGAAATAGATACTTTCAAACCAATAAGCAGTTATTAACTTGTCGCGTATTTACTACTGATGGGTCCTCAGGACCCAGTAAACACTGCCTTCGAACCTCGCCGACACGAACGAATACTGAAGTATGAATTTATAGCTTTGTTTTGGTTCTTGTTAGAATCGTCCTAGAATTGTTTTGCACATACGCAGATTGTTTTATGCGTTTTGGTTAAATTAGAATTGATTCCGAATTGAAAGTTTGGTGTTTTGGTTTTTTTTTGGACCGGTTCAGAATTGTCCTAGAATCATCCAAAAAAGGTATCCAAGTAGGGATCAATTCAGAATCAGGCAGTTCGCACATGCGCAAGAAATATATCCTTACAATTTTACTCGACTTCACCAAATTTGAGAAGAAGAAGAGGAAGAAGAAGTAAATAAGTTATTTTTTTTATGCTTTGTTAATGTTTATTGTTTTTCTTGTAGATACACTTAACCTAAGAATTATCTATTGATTTTTTTTTAATCTATTGACATTTTACCATTTGTCCTAATATTGATGACCGACAGTCCTAATGTTTAAAAAAATATAAAGGTCCAAAACCAAAGCAATAAGCAATATTCAAAATTTCAAAACAAGTTGTGTTTAGTAAATAAACAATCAGAATCAGCTGTTTACTGCCAGTGCGTCAAGCGTTCGGGTTCCATACCATGCAGAATTGAAACAGGAGCGTTTCCGGATTTTACTTTACGGCGCAACGAGTTCTGCGCAGTTCTAGAATCATCCCAAAATCGGAACCAAAACAAAGCTTATGACGGCGAAATCACGCGTATGGTATTGCCGATAAGTACCGAGACAGCGAGTATCCAATGTTGCGAAATTTAAAAAAATACCCTATTTAAATATAGGATGGGTCCTTAGGTCCTCAGGACCCATCAGTAGTAGTAGCTACGGGTTAATAGACTAGTCAGAAGCAGATTTAGAATTTTTAATATTTTTTATTTGTAGTTTGAAAAGATGTATTTTCATTAAAGAAATTATATCGGTTTGTAAATATAATAATTTCATCTAGAAACAATAAATCTCGATCTTTTTTCCATCATTTTTCCAAAAATTTATTTTGATTTGTTGAAATTTGAGTTGGCATTAAATAAAATAATTCCAACCTTTTAGACTAATTGTCCAAAAATTCTACAAGATCCATAAAACATAGAATATATTAATTTCGAAAGCAGATCTAGTAGACATATTGATTTCTTCTAGCAGTATATTAAAAAGTTAAAAGGATCAATCAGTAGATCTGTTCGGTTTCATATTTGAAACATTTAATAGTGAATCCCAATATACTCTTGGTAATAATTCCTTTGTTCCTTTGATATCTCTTGACTAAATTCTGAAAAGCAATTATACCGGGTGGTGCGTCGCCGAGCGGAACATAGGAAATCCCAGTGAATTTAAGAGGGTCAATTATTGGCTTCCCTGTACATTTTTTCAGAAAAAATGTAAGATAACTTTTTGAAGAGACTAATCTGGCAAACCCTAGTGCAAAGTGTCAAAAATTTTTATAAACGAATCTTGAATTATTCAATTAAATGTAATTGCAAAATTAGCAAATTTTCGGTTCTGAATCCAATGATGTATGATTTTTAATTTAATAATGAGATTCTTAATACAACGAGAGTTAAATAGTTTCCTTCACATTTTTTAATCCTTTGTTTTCTCTCTTTTTTATAAAATTTCTAACTATTTATATTTAGTTTAGTTTATGAGCAAATTAAATGCATGTTATTTTCCAAGTTTTTGCAATTAATTATTTTATTTATTTGCAGAACATTCTTATGCCTCATCAATGGATGGAAGGCAATCTTGCCGTGTTATCAAAATGTGCGGTTTGCAATACTGTATGTGGCTCAGTATTAAGGTAAGGTTTTAATATTATTCTTTAATTATTTTTTTACCGAGTAAAAAAAAATTAAACACACCCTTACAAAAAAAGGTATTTATAAGATAAAACACTTAGCCTTATCACCTCCAAGAATGGTTCACAAAGATAAATAATAATGACAAAATAACACGTCACACATCTCTATCTCTACATTAATAACGGACCATTAGGTGTATTTTTGGGCACAGTCCTAATTCAATAAAATAAGATTTTCCCGAACCTCTTGCGGATATGAGATTTTAATGGCTTTGAAATTTCCCGAGAGAAAAATGTCGGACTTTTGCTTAACGTTTGTTTGGGAGGGTGTGGGCGATAAGTGATTCTTTCAGGTATTTGCGGCTTATATTTAAAACGATCATGGTTATTTCCACATTTTTCATTTGCTTCCTTTTCTTTTAGCCTTCAGGACTGGCGCTGTCTCTGGTGTCATACGACAGTTCATACACACTGTCGACCAAATATGCAAAAACAGTGTCCATTGGGACCAGCCAGGGTCAGTGTAGTACCACCCACGGCTCTTCATTCGGTACAAGATGAAGCTTGGGAGGTAGTTAGACCTCAGGCCTCCAGTCCTCTTTTAGTTTTTGTCAATTCAAAATCAGGTAAATTATTTTAGATAGAATATAATTTTTTTTCTAAGAATATAAGTTCCCATTTATTGGAACAGCAAAGATATTCTTAGTAGTAAATAAGCAAGGGGTTTACTGTTTTATTTTACAGACACGAATACTTAGATAAACCTAGCTCAGTACAGACGTTATCACTTTATATCAGTTATACAGGGTGTCCCAAAAGTAGATATCCAAACGAAAAGAGGCGATAGAGGAAGTTATTTGCAATCAAAAAACCATATATATTATTATCCGATTGTTGATTATTTAAAAGTTATTAACGCTTGTGTGTTTTTTATAAAAATAGTGTTATGCATTCTGTAAAAAAAATTATAAATATTATTCTTACGTATTTGCTTGCTATTTGCTGCAAATATTGCCTTGAAGAGTGTATTCTAAAATGGTGATAAATAATCGTTTACAGCATCAGTTTTCAGTCAATCTATGGGCAAATTAATTGAACCATTCGAGTTACCAGGAAGACTTAACGACAAAGATAATTTACATTTCCTGCAACGAACAATTTACTTAAAGACATATCTCTAGCAACACGCCAAGATATGTGGCTGCAATATGATGGAGCTTGTTCTCACTCTGCTCGAATCGTAATGCAACATCCCGATTTTACTTTTAATAATCAATAGATAGGAAAGGGACCATTGGATGAAGAGATATTACGGAATAGCTTTTTAGTGTACCTATTCCGACCTATACCAGTTCCATATAAGAACCTATTCAAAAAACCTATAACAGCTCTAGCTTATTCCAACACAAATAAATTAAAACAGGTAACGGGGCGGACCGACTGAGACCATAGGTTTTTAGATTTTTGCGACACTTTGTTCTTTGTTGTCGCTCCAAATAGTCCGAATGGAATGATTGACAGTTGGTTCTGGACCGACGGGTTTTATCTTTAATATTTATTTTTTTTCTGTATTTTATGTCCTTCATGAACGCCAACGGACTTCAGCTTTGCTTTTTAGGAAGTTTTTAATTTATCCCATTGACCCGTTTCTTGACTTCTTGTTGTTAGTACCTACTATTAGTAAAAAGTAAGAAGTGGAAAGTAGATCGTACTATAGTAATATTTATGCAATCTCGCGAACTATATTCATTTTAAAATTTTTGGTAATGTTGAGTAAATAGCCTTTTTTATTAGGTACCATAATGAAAAAATCAGTGTGGTTTGGAAGTTTGTTTTCTATCGCAGATGGCAATAAACAACCTGCAAAATACACACAACCGCAATGTCTAGGGATAATTTAGAATTTTCTTAATTTTTTTTTTAATTTGTTAAAATTTTATTTACTTGCTATAAATATAAAAATATCTAGACTTTATCCTTATTTTAGACTGCTTAAACCACACTGTACATTTTTCTACTTAATTTATTTATCTCAAATAAATAAACAAATACACATATCGTTATTTATTGTCTTGAATTCTTTTACCAAAAAAAAGTGTTTGCGTTTTTTTGGAAAAAAGTTTGTTCATAGAGCTCAGTATAGTTCTTGCTAACCATGCAGCGCAGACATTTAACGAGAGAAGAAATGATACGAGCGGTGGGCCTTTTAGATGGTGGTATGACGCAAGCACAGGTTGCAGTGAACATGGGCACTACTCAAAGCGTAATTTCACGCTTATATGCACGGTATCGAGAAGAAGGCGATGTGGCGGAAAGGCATAGAGGTCGCTTACGTATTACAACCCCCTCTACAGGACCGCTTTTTACACTTAAATGCTCGAAGACGCCCCACTGTAACAGCACCAGAATTGCAAATCATGCTACAGCAAGTGCATAACGTTGAGGTTTCAGCCGATACTGTACGCCGACGTTTGCATGAAAACAACCTACGTAGTCGTCGGCCTTTAAGGGTGCAACCGTTGTCCTGGGGTAATCGAGGAGTACGACTTTTGTGGGCGGAAGAACATTTGTTGTGGCAAAATGAAAGTTGGGCAAATGTGCTGTTCACTGATGAGTCTCGGTTTGGAATTTACCCCGACTCAAGAAGAGTTCGCATGTGGAGAGAGCCTGGAAACGCAAACCGCCTGTAGAATGTCCAGGAAGTGCATTCTTTTCGTGGCGGAACCATCATGGTTTGGGGAGGCATTAGTATTGGAGGAAGAACAGACCTCATTTTATTAGAAAACTTTTTAACTGGCAGATTATACGTGGATCAGATACTGGCACCTGTTGTTATTCCGTATGCAGCAGCAATTGGTCAAACCTTTGTTTACATGCACGACAATGCCAGACCACACACTTCAAGGGTTGCTAGAGAGTTTCTAGAAATGAATAATATCGATGTCTTACCATGGCCACCTCAATCCCCGGACCTAAACCCCATTGAACACATGTGGGATATGCTTCAAAGAAGAGTTCTTCGTATGGAAAGACCAAGAGACAATAGAAGAACTTTGTTTCTGACACTTCAAGAAGCCTGGAATGAGATACCCCAAGATGATATTGATCATTTAATTCTAAGCATGCCCAGACGATGTCAAGCAGTTGTGAACAGTCGTGGAGGTCATACAAGTTATTGAATATTGTTTTTGTTTATTTTTTGTTAATTTAAAATTAAGAATTAAATTTTTGTAAAACCTAGTTTCTCAACAACTTTAATTTTTTTGCATTTTTTTAGAAAAAATATAAATTATTTAAAATTTTTTGGGTTTTTTTATTACCTTATAAACTACTCTTAAACTTGCAAATAAATTTAAAAAAAAAGATCATATTAAAAAATATATATACAAATTTATTCAAAATATCCCTAGACATTGCGGTTGTGTGTATAATATTTGTAAAACACTTATGTCTTATAAGACTAACCGTATCAAACTTGAAAAAAACACATGATTGGAAAACATCATTCTGTGGAACTTTTTCAAGAAAAGGCACCAAAGTGCAATGATAACAAGGACAATAATAATCAATGTATAAATAAAAATAATGTTGATATAAAAGAGTATAATGATATGGCGACTACGTCAACACGGCAGGTAAGTCTTGATTATATAGCAAATAGGTAGACACTAAAAACTAATTTTTTTAAAATATTATTATGAAAATGTAAATACGTTAATTATTCTCCTAGTTTTTGTACAATTTTATTAATATTCTGTAGTTAAAGTTGATTCGTAGGGTTTCTTTAGGGTTCTACTTTACGTTTGGTTTATTACTTTTATCTATAGTGTTTAGTTTTTAAGTAGTTCATCTTGTTCGAGGGCCCCAATTTAGGTTATTTAGGTTATATTATTGTAAATCCCTATAGTTCTAATTTTCTAGAATTTGTATACTTGCTTGCTTTGACTGTCAGAATTCTCCTAAAATTATTGGTCTCTTTGGGCAAAAACAATGAAGATAATTCTAAATATTTCGAAACTGTTCCATCGGGTTTTAAAAAGAACGCGCTTCGTGACAATTCATTCATTTTTAATTGTTTAGTCAGTTTTTACCTTGAAAACAATTAAACGACAGTCAAGGCGAGTTAGGTTAGTCTTTTTGACGTTGACGATAAAAGTGTGTTCCCGAATTTCGTTACAATTGGTGTCAGAAGTGGGATATTTGGAAGCTCACTTTAGTGGATGCCTTTAACAAGAAGTCAGGCCAAGATGAAGACCAAGAAATTGATGGAGCTGCTATTAAGGAAGTTTGGCGAGCAAAAAGTAGAACAAGAAGAACGAGAGCGTAAACAGAGGAAAGAACAAGAAGAACGAGACCGCAAACAGAGGGAAAAACAACAAGAGTGAGACAAGAAACAAGAAGATTTACTGTTTATTATATGTTATATTATTATATGTTTATATATATGTTATACTGTTATTTAATTAAATCTGACCTGAAGAAGGAAAATGAAGACCTGATAAGGACTATGAAAGATGACCATGAATGATAAATTGCGACGTCTTCTTTAAGAAAATCAAGATGTGTTTTCCTTGCACGATAATGACCTGGGAAGAACTGATTTGGTGCAGCATCGAATTAACACTGGAGGCAATGCTCCGATTAAACAAGCACCTCAAAGAATTCCGATAGCTAAACAAGGAGAAGTTTCCTCAATGCTTCAAGAAATGAGGACACAAGGAGTGATAGAACCTTCTCAAGAGTCCTTGGACATCAGTTGTGCTAGTGAAGAAAAAGGATGGATCCACTAGATTTTGTGTAGACTATCGGCGACTGAATGACATTACCAAGAAAGACCGTTATCCCCTACCAAGAATTGACGACACCCTGGACACGCTATCAGGTTCACAATGGTTCTGAACACTCGATCTAAAGAGCCAACCTGAAGCTAAGTCATAAAAAATGTTGCTTATTTTAAAAAGAAGTTATACTTGGCCATTTAATATCAGAAAAAGGTGTGAAGACTGATCCTGATAAAGTAGAGGCAATCGAAAATTGGCCACGACCCACTGACAAACACCAGTTAAAAAGCTTTCTGGGCCTTTGTACCTATTACAGAAGATCTGTAAGAAATTTCGCTAATCTTGCAAAGCCTCTACATAAGCTCACGGAGGAAAAAATGGTATTTAGTTGGTCAACAGACTGTGAAGAAGCATTTCAACGGTTAAAAAGAGCACTATGTGTACATCTCCAATTTTAACATATCCGATTCCTGGACAAACTTTTATTTTGGATACCGATGCAAGTAATGTTGGAATTGGGGCCGTTCTATCACAAAAATATGAAGATGGCAAGCAAGTGATAGCTTATTTCAGTCAAACATGTCAAAACCAGAAATAAACTATTGTGTCACCAGACGAGAGGTATTGGCAGCAGTAAAAACTATTGAACATTTCCATAAATATTTGTATGGTAAACAATTTATCCTTAGAACTGACCATGCTTCGTTGAAATGGCTGTTTCAGTTTAAAAACCCCGAAAAACAAATAGCAAGGTGGCTTCAACGATTACAAGAGTATGACTTTACAATATAACATAGGAAAGGCGAATATCACCAAAAGCCGATGCTTTATCGAGAAGACCCTGTATTGAAACTTGTCAACATTATTTTAAAAAGGAATTAAAACAGCATCCAGAGATATTTACTTGTAATCGTATTGGCCTTCACAGTTATAAAGAGTGGGATGTAGCTAGTTTAATCCAAGATCAGTGTAATGACCCAGTATTTGGTCTTATTTACGAACTGAAATCTTAAGAAATTTCAAAACCAGAATGAAAAGATATTTTTGACAAATCTTTAGAACTAAAAGCTTAATGGTCTCAATGGAATTCATTGGTTATAAAAGATGGATTGTTAAAAAGAGTCTGGGAGAGCGTAGATGAAAAAGAAAATACATATCTGACAGTCCTTCCTCGAAAACGGATTCCGAAAGTTCTTAAAGCTATTCATGGCGGTGTCGGCGGAGGACATTTTGGAGTTAGTAAGACCTTGGCAAAAGTTAGAGAACGGTTTTACTGGCTGAACAGTCATCAAGATGTTGAACGCTGGTGCCGAGAGTGTGAGCAGTGTTCGTCGAGCAAGGGCCCAAGAACCCGGACAAAAGAAAAGATGATGCAGTATCTTGTTGGTGCACCCTTTGAACGAATTGCCATAAACGTAGCAGGACCCTTTCCTACTAGTAGCTCCAGAAACCGATATGCTCTTGTTGCTATGGATTACTTAAGTAAGTGGCTCGAGGTTTATCCGATTCCAAACCAAGAAGCAACGACAGTAGCTAAGGTGCTGTTCCAGAACTGGATTTGTCGATTTAGTGTACCCAGAGAGATACATTATACCAGACCAAGAAAGGAACTTTGAGTCACAAATATTCCAACAAGTATGCCAGTTGCTGGGAATCAATAAGACCCGTACAACCCCACTACACCCTCAGTCTGATGGAATGGTTGAAAGATTTAACCGCACATTTGAAACCTATTTGAGGATGGTGGTAAACTCTAAGCAAACCGACTGGGATACCTGTATACAATCATTGCTATTGGCATATCGTTCTTCTATCCACAAGTCAACTGGAAAAAGCCCGGCAAAAGTTGTCTACGGTGATAAACTTCGTTTACCTTTGGACATTATTACTGGAAGACCCCATAAGTCTAAAACCCTTGAGAAGTACTTCGCTCATTTACAAGAGCGTTTACAAATTGTTCACGAACAAACACGGGATAAACTTCATCTAAAAAGTAACAGAATGATATCACGTTATGATATAAAGGCAAATTCTACTGGTTTTAATCCTGGGGATAGAGTTTGGTTATAAAATCCACGGAGGACGAAGGGCAAGTCACCAAAGCTCTAGAAGGATTGGGAAGGTCCACTCGATGTGGTAACCAGAATCAACGACGTCGTGTACCGTATCCCGCGACATCCGACAACGAAGATTTGGAAATTGTAAATATCGTCCGACTAGCGCCCTATTATGACTCAGGTGGCCCCATATTTGATTGGGCCGATCAAACTTGAGAGGAGAGCAGTATTATGAAAATGTAAATACGTTAATTATTCTCCTAGTTTTTGTACAATTTTATTAGTATTATGTAGTTAAAGTTGATTCGTAGGGTTTCTTTAGGGTTCTACTTAGGTTTGGTTTATTATTTTTATCTATAGTGTTTAGTTTTTAAGTAGTTCATCTTGTTTGAGAGCCCCATTTTGGCCACAATTTAGGTTATTTAGGTTATATTATTGTAAATCCCTGTAGTTCTAATTTTATAGAATTTGTATACTTGCTTGCTTTGACTGTCAGTATTTTCCTAAAATTATTGATCTCTTTGGGCAAAAACAATGAAGATAATTCTAAATATTTCGAAACTGTTTCATCGGGTTTTAAAAAGGACGCGCTTCGTGACAATTCATTCAGTTTCAATTGTTTAGTCAGTTTTTACCTTGGAAACAGGTAAACGATAGTCAAGGCGAGTTAGGTTAGTGTTTTTGACGTTGACAATAAAAGTCTGTTTCCGAATTTCGTTACAATATCTTTATATGTTAAAGAATGCAATTGTTTAATTTATTTTAAAATAGTTATTTGTTTTATTTTAAGTATTTTTTTAAAAATAATTTACATACGATTTTAAAATATTTTGACATCTATGATTTTTTACTTTTTTGCTATCAGTATTTCTAAGGGCTCATTTGACATTGGATACAACACTAACTGCATCTACCTCTAGTATAACCGGTTACCAAATACCAGAACATACCAAAAACCAAAAAACTATAGCAAGTCAGTCCAAAATTTCCTCATTTGTGCCCAAAAAGATCATTGAAGCTTCCAGGAAAAAAATTGACGATCTGCTGCTGAAATTGTTTTATAAAGATTTTTAACCATTTAGTATAGTTAAGGATAATGGGTTTCGACAACACATGCAGACCATGAATCCCTCTTATCGACTACCAAGTAGGTAGCTATGTAGGTACAATGTGTGGTTGAATTCAGAAAGCAAGTTAACGATATAAAAGCAGTTTCTTTGACAACCGATGTTGGACTTATGAATATTCTGCTCTTCAGTCAATGCTTCTCAAATGTGCCATATTTTGTGAGTCCCATACAAGTGCCAACCTAGCTGAGAAATTAAAATCATTCGCCCCATTTCTGGGTAGAATGGGGCGTTGAAAAAAAGATAATTATAGCCGCCAATGTAAAATGTGCCATAATGAATGGGTTAAGATGGAAATTTGTTGGATGTTATACCCATACCTTAAATTTGATAGTACGCGATTCGCTCAGTGAGGTCGCGGTAGCAGGAATTCTCGAAAAGTGAAAATTATTGTTTCGCATTTTAAAAGAAGCTTAAAAGCAACCTTAAAATTAAAAAAAAATAGGACAATATTGGCATGAAAACCCCTAAATCATTCAAGATGTGGTAACAAGGTGAAACTCCACATACAACATGATTGAACGCTTTATAGAATTAGAAGAAGGTATTCGAAGGCCTACAGCTCTACTAGACACTGACCTGACCCAACTAACTTTGGATGAATGGCTCCTGCTAAAAAAATTTAAAGAAATCCTGGAGCCATTTGATGATGCAACTAAAGTTATAAGTGGACAACAATATCTTGTAGCTTCTTTAATTATAGTTCTCATAAATGGTCTTTTAGGTATATGCAGTGAACTTTGTAAAATTTAAACATCCTCTCTAACTTCCAAGACGATAATAAAAAACTGCAGCATGGACTTCGAAACCGATTCGGAAACGTGGAATATATTTATTTATTAGCAGCAGTTACACGCTGTGTCTGCCGAATCCTCCAATGCTACTTAGCTGGTTCTAATTATGAGTGTATTGAAATTTAAACAGACCCCTATACCCAGCGAAGGACCAGTAATTCATCCGTGTAACAAAAAGAACACTTTCTGGATTAACACCTCTGTATTTATTAACTAAATGGTTCTTGAAGATTTCTTGAAGAATCTTGAAGTTCTTGAAGAATCTGAATTACGAAACTTAAAGTAATAATAAAATAATCCCAAAAAGAGGGAAAATAGGAGAACAAATTTACTTAGTTGCGCAATGTTAAAAATGCAGTGAATTGCGAGTAAGAAGGGTGGCGCAGACCGAACGTGTTACTGGTGGGACGTGTGTCGCTCGACTCTTTTCTTCTAAATATTATTTTACCAAATTCGGCCGTAAACGATTATTCAGTTGGCCTTTATTTTATATTTAATATTAAAAGTTAAAGAAAAGTTGTTTAAATCCCAACAACTCTGTCATTTAAAAGTCCCGATGTGTTGGAAAGGGTAAAAAAGAGTGTAATACAAGAATTGAGCGATAAAATTTTTAAAAAAGACCCAGTAAAAATTCCACCATCCACCAGTACTGCAGAAGAAAATATCACAAAAAAACCGACATTGACAGTATGGCCCACTTTCGATAAAACTATTTCTCAAAATAATACTGAAGTACCTACTAAAAATTCTACCTCTAGGGCGATTTAAGAAATCCAGAGACATGAAAGGCACCACTTTAGATGGGAAAAAAGACCCATTGGAGCGGTGGAGGGAACATGCATATATATATATATACAGGGTTACTGGTAATTCGATACATTCCTTTGGAGATGTGATAGGGGAGGGGGTAAGAAGTAAATTGAACCCTAATATGTATTATGCAAAAGTTGATAGTTTTCGACATATTTAATTTTTTCTGTTTTTCTTCAAAATGTAGACCTTAGTGGTTTAAAAGGCAGTTTCCAGAAAATCCGCTGTATATTTTTTTAACTTTTTAGGCAAAATACATGCTCAACACAATAGTGTTACGTTTGTAATGGCAAAAGTCCCGCAAATAGTTGTAACCATAGGTACATTCTCGAACAAAGTGTAATTTTTTTTTCTTAAATAAAATACTACACTTTCTAGTGGATATTTTTTGAAAAAAAATTATGCTACATTCTTCAAAATTTACGTAAAACTTTCTTATTATCTAAGCTAACTCATAGACTATAAATGCTACCAAAAATTTTAACAGAATTTTGTATTTTTATTATTAATAGTAAGAACGCATTTGAAAAATGCCAAGTGGTATTTACTTCTATGGTATTTAAGTACTATAGCAACAATTTGTTTTTTTAATTTTATTGTTAAAAATTTGATGTGTAGATAGTCTGACAGCAATAATTGTTGTGGAAAGTAGTTAAATTACGAGTTTCGAGTTTAATTTTCTCGTGTTTTCAAAGAAGGTATTCTATTGGTTTGTGCGCTATGGCCACGTTTACTAACACTGAATATGCAGATATTATGTTTGTTTATGGGTTTTGCAATGGTAATGCCGCGGAGTCTCGCCGAGAATACCAACGTCGCTTTCCGAACCGCCGCATTCCAAATGTCCGTGTTTTCGCTTCGACCTACCGAGCCATCGCTGAAACTGGATCCGTAAAACCAAGAAGAGGTGACGCTGGCGCTCCTCGCGTATATCGAGCAGAAGATGAGGAGGAAATATTAAGACATTTTGAAGACGATCCAACCACATCCACTAATGCCGTAGCGCAGCAAACAGGATCATCGCAATGGAAAGTTTGGTCCACGATTCGGCAAATGGGAAGCCATCCTTACCATTATACGCCTGTCCAAGGATTGGAAGCAGGGGACCCGATAAGAAGGGTAGAATTCTGCAGATTTATTATAAATTCTGATGCAGACAATAGAACTTTTTTAACCGACATTTTGTGGACGGTCGAGTCAAAGTTTAGTCATGAGGGCATTACAAATTTTCATAACCTTCATTTTTAGGCCGAAGAAAATGCCCGTTTAACAAGAGAAACCAGTTTTCAAAGAAAGTTTTCTGTAAATGTGTGGATGGGACTTATTGGCCGGGATGTAATAGGACCACATTTTTTCACAGACCATTTAAACGGGGATATTTATGAAAATTTTTTACGACTCGCCGTTAGAGGACGAATGATATTTAAAAATGACGGCTGTCCAGCTCATTTTCGGCGGTCAGTTCGGCAGTTCCTGGATGAACGTTTCCCGAATCGTTGGATTGGTAGGTCAGGTCCAATAGCTTGGCCAGCGCGAAGCCCTGACTTAACCCCGCTTGATTATAGCATATGGGGTCAAATGAAAGCACTGGTTTATGCAACCCCAATAATTACCCGGGAAGATCTTATCCAAAGAATAACCAACGCTGCCCAGCAGATCAGGAATACCATAACAACAAAGACTGAAATGAGAAGGCGTTGCCGAGCCTGTATTCGCAATAGAGGCTCTCATTTTGAACAAGATTTGTGAAGGTAAATACTGATAAATGCGTTACTTTACAATTTATATTAAAAATACAAAACCATGTCACCTAACTTTTAAGCATTTGTATCCTGTGAGCTAGCTTAGGTAATAAGGAAGTTTTAAGGAAATTTTGAAGAATGTAGCATAATTTTTTTTCAAAAAATATCCACTAGAAAGTGTAGTATTTTATTTAAGAAAAAAAAATTACACTTTGTTCGAGAATGTACCTATGGTTACAACTATTTGCGGGACTTTTGCCATTACAAACGTAACACTATTGTGTTGAGCATGTATTTTGCCTAAAAAGTTAAAAAAATATACAGCGGATTTTCTGGAAACTGCCTTTTAAACCACTAAGGTTTACATTTTGAAGAAAAACAGAAAAAATTAAATATGTCGAAAACTATCAACTTTTGCATAATACATATTAGGGTTCAATTTACTTCTTACCCCCTTCCCTATCACATCTCCAAAGGAATGTATCGAATTACCAGTAACCCTGTATATATATCCTAATTTAAGTGCATTGACCAGAAAAAAACTATGTGCTATGGCGACCTCGGAACCATGCGAAAGTTTATTTTCGAAGAGAGAATACTAAGTGACCGTCGACATCACCTTAAATTAAAAAATGTCAAAAAATTATTAATTTTAAACTTTAATGCAAAATTTTGTATATAGAAAACGTTTATATATCTTTATTTAAAAAAAATCTATCGCTTTGAAGTGTTAAAACTGATTTTTATTTAAACAAAGATAGAGCTAGGTTTTTACAATATTTTTTATGAATAATTTTATTTTTACACATTTTTTAAAAATATTCTTGTTTGTTTTTTTTTGTAGTAAGTATATTTTACATTAATAAAATATCAAAATGTTATACAAATCTAGATATATTAATATTTAGTTTTACATTTCGTTTTACTTCATATTGATTTGACAATGAATATTTTGAGATTGTATTATGATAATTATAAACCTCATTTAAAATTTTTTTTAACAACTTTTCCAAGCTAAAAAAAACGACCGCAATACATAGTTCCAGTTGCAATACTACGCTACTGAATTGGAACAGCGTAGCGTTAGGATATAAGTTGGGAATAGATCATATTGAGCCCTTTAAGGTCTATAGAATTGGATGTTGTGGAGCCAATAATAGGCCTATAAAAGTGTGCTTTAATAATACCGAGATTGTACAAAAATTTTTGAGAGAGAAAAAAAAATTAGGTGGTAGCAATATAGTAATTAAAATGGATTTCACCAAATTACAGCGTGATGAAATTCGAGAAGTTTATGGAGAATTGGCAAAAAGAAAGGAAAAAGGTGAAGATGTCATAGTTAAATTTACCAATAGGGTTCCATCAATCTCTAAGAGAATTATACGAGGTTCAAAAAACGATTAAGTGATTCCTTGGTAATGTATTGTTTTAACGCTGGGGGTATAAGGTCTAAGCTGAAGCATTTGAAGCATACAATATCCGCATGCAGTTATGATGTAATTTCGTTGGCTGAAACATGGTTGTTATTAGACATTTTGTCATCTGAATTGGAGTTTACAGCATATGAAGTATTTAGATATGATAGAAGTGCCTTAACAAGAATGGTGAGGGTATTTTACTCATTGTGAGAAAGGAGTTAAAACCGCGATTAATTAAACTCTCTTGTTCATCGTTAGAGCAAGTTTTTGTTTCTGTACAACTTAATCTTAAGAATATTGTTTTTGGTGTGGTTTACCTGCCGCCAAAATCTGATATGGGTCAATGCAGTGCTTTTTGTGATACTGTACTGGAGATCTTTAAGGCCCATCCGAATTGCTTATTTACTATTGCAGGTGACTTATCTGGCTGCACTTGGTTTAATGAAAATTAAAATCTTAAAGTTACCTTTTCGGATGGGTGTTCGAATGTCGCACCAGCTTCACTGCTTAGACAGGTATTTAATTACTTAGATGGCAAAGAAATGTTTCAGCTACCAAATCCGGAAGGCACATTTCTTGATCTTTGTTTTTCTAATATTAATGGGTCTTCTGGATTGGCGGATGATTTTTTATTGCCGGGGACTGGCTCTCGACATACTCCGTATGAACGTGTCTTTTCAGTACCATATAGGTCAAGGTCTCTGAAGTATGCAGTAATGTTTTTTGACTTCAAAAATGCTGATTTTGTATCGTTAAATAATTTCCTTGGATCTATCGACTGGTCCTTTATAAACAACACTTCTGATATAAATATTTCCCTAAATAAGTTTTATGACCTTTTGTATGAAGGAATCAGCTATTTTGTTAACCTATTAAGTCCTATAATACTAGTAGCTTTCCTGTATGGTTTTCAAGAGAGTTAAGAGGCTTAGTTTTACGTAAGAGGATTACTCATAAGAAGTTTAAGGAGTCTCAATTGCAAAGTGATTACTTGGTTTTCTCTGGGCTTTGGCATTCATGCAGTGTGTTAAGCGGTCAGTCTTACCGCGATTATATTTTTCGTACCGAGAATAATCTATTGTTAAATCCTAGGTAATTCTGGAAACATGTAAACAATGTTAAAAAGTCAAATATTATTCCTAAACATATGTTTTTTTAATGATGAAACTAGTGATGAGGGTGGTGATACTGCTAATTTATTTGCCAAATATTTGTCAAACGTATATTCTAATAAAGCATTTCAAATACCTGAATATTACATAATAGAGCTTGTTGATCAATTCGATGTCAAATTTGTAGAGTTATCTTTAGTAGAGGTTTTTGACGAGATTCTTGGCTTACAGAGCCTATTTGCACTTTATTCAATCTGTCTTTAAAGTTGGGAGTATTTCCTTCTTTTTGGAAGAATTCGTATAATACGCCGATATTTAAGTCTGGTAATACTAGTGATGTCAGTAATTATCGGGGAGTTTGTATACAGTCAACCTTGCCTAAACTTTTGGATGCACTTGTAACCAAGCAATTGTCATGGCAATGTAAAAGCCTTATTATTAAGAGTCAACATGGTTTTCAAAAAGGTCGTTCCACTGTTACTAACTTAATATGTTATGAAAATTATCTGTTTATTGCTTTGGGTAAGGGTTCACAAGTTGATGCGGTTTATACGGATTTTTCGAAGGCGTTCTACAGAGTTAATCATGCGCTTCTAGTGGCAAAGCTCCAAGCTTTGGGTTTTGGGTCAAATGTTATTTGTTGGCATAAGGTAGGATGTTTTACTTTCCAACACTGCGACATGTGATAACAACGTGCGTTGAACTATCGCGACGCAGATTGCGGGTTTGCGACGAACTGTTTTCTTACTATGCGACATTTCAGTTCAGCGCAAATCGTTTGAGGCAGTACAGTTTATCAAGATGAACGCTATTCGTCGTAAAATTGTTGCGATTCTTTTGCTTTACGACGAAGAAGAAGAAAATTTAGCTCTATTACTTCACGCTACTGAACCTTTCCAGAAACATTCTGACATATACAAGAATCGTGACGAAGAGGGAACTTACAACATTTTTATTGAACAGTTCAGAACAGTATTTCAGTTTTTTTTATGTAAATACTTATACCTGAGTATTATAGAAATAAATAGAGGTATTATGAAAATAAATAGAGATTCGAAAACTAATTCTTATTTTAAGAGAAAGCAGTGGCGTACAATTTTTCTCTACGAAAATATTCAAGGCAAAACCCGTACGGACGCCACTGGTAAACATATTAAAATTATGTGTACATCATAAAATGCATATTGATGTATAGAAGATATGTACCAAATTTTATAAAGATATCCAGAATAGTATCACAGTAATTATAAAAAACATTATTTTTATATTATTTTTTTTTTTAATTTAACACTATGATCCTTAAAAATTAGGGTGTGCCGGATCTATGTCCATATGAACCTTTAGTCTTAGAATCATCCAAGGATTATCACCCGGCCTTAAGTATCGGTACTCAATTACTAAACACCCTGTATGTATTTCAATCTTTCTTACTCTAAAAACAAAACAATTAATAAGAGATTGCATTCATATTAAAATCAAATAGTAATACTATTGACCTAAATGCCTCAAAATCTCCGAGATGTTTTTCCATGCGTTGTCTTTGGCCACCTTATCCTTATATGACTTTCTTTTCATCTCCCAGAGAACTGGAAATACACGGATACAATCTACTAAACCTTCGTCAAAGTCATCATCTATGGTTTGTGCCATGGCAGAAAAAAAAACAAATAATTTAACCGCCAAAAATACCAAATAGACCGATGCCGGGGATGCTACAAAAGTACTAGCTGCACTGTTGCTGTCGTTCAGAAACTATTTTATTTTTCTCGACGACGTACCGCGACGACATCTACGATGCCGCCGTATCGGTGCCGCAAGTCGATAGGTTAAACAACACACTAATTTGACTAGTGCCAGTTTAAATGTACGGCACACCGCAGTGTCGCACGTCGTTATTGCATGTCGCAGTGTCGGAAATTAACACATCCTACCTTTAGGGATTATCTACTGGGTAGATCGCAATGTATACGGCTTAATAACTTCTTATCTAGCAGCTTTTCTGTGCCATCTGGCGTTCCTCAGGGGTCACATGTGGGTCCGTTGCTTTTTACAATCTTTGTTAATGATATAGGATTATTTGTAAGCAATTGTGAATTTTTATTATTCGCTGATGATTTAAAATTGTTTTTGTCTATGAATGGTGCAACCTTATTGGTTTGAATTTAAACGTTTCGAAGTGTTATTCAATAACTTTTGGAAAAGAAAGAAAGAAAGAAAGAAAATGTGCTATATTACGTAAGAATAATCTTGTGTACAAGCATCCTACAAGCTAAAAAAACAAAACACAAATACAATTTCAAAAATTGATAAAACAATCCGATATATGTCTAACACACAGAGGAACATGATTGTACATTTTTTTACTTATGTAAATTAATGAGTTTTTGGTAAGGGAAGACGTAGGAATAGGTAGGGGAACATCATTTACACGATGAGTCAAATGGCCAGTGTCAGAGGGTAGTTTGGGAATTTTGTGAATAAGAGCAGCTGTTTCTAAGATAAAGAGTGAAAAAAGAGTTAGGATTTTTTCAGAAATGAAGAGGGGTTTGCAAGAATCTCTTAACTTAGCAGAATACAGGTATCTAACTGCTTTTTTTTGTATAACAAAGATAATGTGAAGTAGCCCCTTATTGGTTAAACCCCAAAAAGGCAAGCCATACCGAATATGAGATTCAATAAGTGAAAAGTACACTGAACGTGCAACCACCCCTTCCAGCTCTTGCTTTGCCATTCTTACTGCAAAACATCCAGAAGATAATTTCCCAGCTAAATGTAAAATATGATCTTCAAACCGAAGGCGACCATTGGTAATTCCTAGGAACTTGCAGCACTCTTTATTCTGCAAGAGGGAATTTTCGTCAAACATCAGACCCTGAACATCGCACTTAAACCCCATAATAGACGTCCTTTTTACATTAAACACGAGCCTGTTGGAAGCACACCACCCTGATAAAATCTGAAGGTCTTCAAGGATACAAGTTTTAATATAGTCAGAATTTTTATGGCTCCATAGTATGGTGGTATCATCAGCAAACTGAACCACCTTGCCCTGCAGTTTCAATGAACTCAAGTCATCCACATACAGTAAAAATAACAGTGGTCCCAACACTGAACCCTGGGGAACGCCGCATTTTAGGGATCTAGAAGCAGACAAACGCCCAGACAGATAGGACTCAAGCCATCGCAACGCTACGCCTCTAAAACCATATTTATCGAGCTTAGATAAAAGTATTCCAAGATCCACACAGTCAAATGCTTTGGATAGATCACAAAACACTGCCGCCGATGACTCTCCAGAATTCAAGGACACATAACCGCTCTCCAAAAAGCTAAAAACAGCATCATGAGTCCCTTTACCGGCTTGAAATCCAAACTGATTTGCAGACAAAATGCCATTATGATGAAAAAAGGACAAAATTCTGCTTTTTGCAAGTTTTTCAACTATCTTAGAGAGGGTAGACAAAATAGAAATGGGACGGAAATTACAAGGCTGATCCAAATCTCCACCCTTATGAAGAGGGATAACCACTGCCTCTTTTAAACATGAAGGAAGTTATCAAGATATTAGAGGTATATCACAATAATAGTCGTTTAAAATGTCAGGTTTTAACTCTGGTTCCGATATTTTTCCGCAATCTTACATTGTTTTATTATAGTATAGGTTCCACTATTTTAAAAAGGGTAACGGAAGTTAGAGATCTCGGAGTAATTTTCGATTCTAAGTTGACATTTGTGTCTCATGCTGAAAAGTTAGTTCATAAAGCGTATAGAAATCTAGGATTTATAACTAGAGCAGTCAAGACTTCTAATGCTCTGTCTATAAAGTTCTGTACTGTTCGTTAGTCCGTTCTGGTTTGGAGTATGCTAGTCCCGTATGGTCTCCATTTTATAAATCGCAAATTGAAAATATTGAGAAAGTCCAAAATAAATTCTCAAGAAATTGTTCTTTTAAACTTAAGGTTCCATTAGCTAATGGTCATACTGATTACAAGTCGGTCATGTCAGTTCTCTCTTTGGACCCACTTGAGTTAAGGCGTAATAATTCAGACATGTGTTTTATTTTTAAATTAATATCTGGCATGTCTGATTGTGATTATCTTTTAAATAAGCTGAATTTTCGGGCGCAACAATTGACTAGACTGAAAAAACTCTTTTGTGTAGATTTTAATAGTAGTTCTTATGGACAGCATAATCCTATAACTAGAATGCAACGTTTTGTCGATAGGTATAGTCTTGACTTGCACGTTTCTTTTAGCAGTTTTAGGAGTTCTCTTAAATTAATTAGTAACTCGTTACTTTAACAGGTTTCTTTAAATTAATTTGTAACTTTTATTGATTTAAGTCTTACTATTATCTAGCTTAAGTTGTATTAATATAAGTATCTTTGTGTTATTTTATTTTTGTAAAATTTGAGGATACCGTTAAATAAATAAATAAGTAAAAAATAAATAAATCATCAAATTCCAGTTTACATTTGAGACAGCTATTTGCCGGATCACCATCGAATACCGCACTGGAACTGACCATTCTTACTTTACGATCAAAATTCGCTTCATTAGTAGGTAAAATAGGTAAAATACAATCACCCTCGGAATGCATACAATGGTAACGGAATGCTCGATTCTGATCTTTCCTATAATGAATATTAATAATGATATGCTGGCTGAATGTTAGTTATCATTATATAATTGGATTCCAGGAGTCACAATTCACACATAAAGTACAAAATACAATATTTAAAATTGACTTTAACGCACTAAAACTAGCAAAAATAAGACCGGCTTTTTCGCGTCTTCGCCGTCTCAATAGTTGAGCGGTGGTACTATACAGGCTGCCTCCGATTAAGTCGGCACTATTGGTATCTTTGTTAATATTTAAGATACAGGGTCGGTTAAATTAGCAAACTAGTAGGATTTTTTCTGCTGATTAAAATTGTGAAAACAGAAAAAAAATTGAACATCGCGTTTTCGAGAAAATGTGAAAAACGTACTTTTGTTAAATGGAATCCCCTGTATGTTTCTACATAAATCAAAAGATAATAATTTTCTTAATAAAAAAGTTTATTGACACTAATAGTATAAACCTAAAAATAACAAAGTTATAGCGATATAACTACATAATTTTGTCAAATTTAGGCAAGTTGGCTTTGAACTTTTTGAAAGCAAAACAAATAAATCATTGTTTGAATATTAAAATGACAGTAGCCGTAAAGATTTTATTAAGTAAAGAAAAACTGACAGTTACATGTTAGCAAAGTTTGTGATTTTTGTAAAATCTAAATTAGTAAAATGCCTTTTACGCATATTGAAAAATGTGATATGTTAGAATGTTACCTTGTATGTCGAAAAAATACTGACAGAGCGCTAGAAGAGTACCGGCAGAGATTTTAGACTCGTAACTTGCCAAACCCTAGATACTTTTTAATTCTCTACAGAAAATTTAGAAGTAACGAAAACGTGTTTAAAAAAACTAGAAGAAGGAACCAATTTATAGTAAGCGCGAATGTTGAAATTTCTATTTTGGCATATTTTGAAGCTCATATGGAAAACTCAACTAGAGATTTAGCAAGAGCTTACGGTATGAGCTTAGTAACAATTTGGCGGGTCTTAAAGAAACAGAAATTTGTGCCATATAAGTATCGACCAGTACCAACATTGTTGCCTGGCGATAACGAAAGAAGACTTGCTTTTTGCAACTGGTTACGTAATGCATATGAAGCTAATGATAATATTTTAAACCGTATAATTTGGAGCGACGAAGCTAATTTTTCAAACAAAGGTATGTATAATCGTAAAAATGTACACTATTGGTCCCAAGAAAATCTTTTGCTTACTGATCCCAGAAATCCTCAAAATCAATTTAGTATAAACATGTGGTGCGGCTTAATAGGAAGCCAAGTAATAGGACCTGTGTTTTATGATGGTACTTTGACTGGAAAGAGATATGTTGATCTGATATTATCTGGAGCGCTGGAAGATTATTTGGATAATGTTAACTTGGAGAGACGGCAACAAATCTATTTTCAACAGGATGGAGCACCTCCCCATCAACTAAATGATGTAAGAATATTACTTAATAGACTGTTTGACGATAAATGGATTGCGACACGTGGCCCGATTCGTTAGCCACCTAGGTCACCAGACCTAACTCCTCTAGATTTTTATTTTTGCGGTTACATAAAAAATTAAGTGTATAAAAAAAAATACAGAACCGTTGATGAACTTCAAACACATATTAGGCAAATAATTGGATCAATAGATAGAAGATCATGAAGATCTGAAGATCTGAAAAGCTACAAGACGTGTGCTTAAGTGTGCTCAGAAATGTATTAAATAAGATGGCGATGTTTTTGCTCATTTATTGTAAATTAGTAGTATTACTTAATGTTATTTATTTCAAAGCCAACTTGCCTAAATTTGACAAAATTATTAATATCGCTATTACTTTGTTATTTTTAGGTTTAGGCTATTAGTGTAAATAAACTTTTTTATTAAGAAAATTATTATCTTTTGATTTATGTAAAAATATACAGGGGATTCCATTTAACAAAAGTACATTTTTTACATTTTCTCGAAAACGCGATGTTCAATTTTTTTTCTGTTTTCACCATTTTAATCAACAGAAAAAATCCTACTAGTTTGCTAATTTAACCGACCCTGTATCTTAAATATTAACAAAGATACCAATAGTGCCGACTTAATCGGAGGCACCCTGTACAATACGCTCGACATATTAAATATGACAATTCTTCTATTGACAACTATCTATGAGAAAAGAGTTATGAAAATGAAGTAAAATACACCCCATGCTTTTTAATTTGATTTGATTAAATTGAATTATTCTGTTAGTAACTTAAATTTTATTATGATTTTTATTTAAGGTAATTAATTATGATTGATTGTCCGACCTGTCTTCTATAATTAGATATTTTTTTACAGTCCCTTTTGATCTCACAACTAGAAGCTTGTTTATTTTTGTTCTCTAAAATTATATCAACTACTTTTGGATGCTAATTAGTCTCTTGATATGAATCACCGTATCTAATGGTTGCAAGGGAACATTCACTTAAGTATCCGTTGAGGTTTTTGTTAAATTTATTAAATATTAAAGGGCCAGTTCAGGTTGACAGAGATGAGCAATACATTTCAATTATATAATGAAGTAGTCTTAGTATTTGTCCGACACTGTTATAAAGTGTTTACCGTAACTCTGCTCCTCTGCTGCACCAGAATTTAAATCTCAGCCATAATTTATTTAAAATCAATTGAAAAAAAAATAACTGCTGGCCCAGATCGCGCCTCACCATTACATACAATATTTAATTTTACCATTAAATAACTGATGAATTGTTTTCTGAGAGGTGGCAAATAACAAAGATCTACCGGTAGTTAAGAAAAAGTATTCCAGTAAACCCGAGAACTATAAGCTAATATTTTAATGTGCAATTTTAAATTTTATAAAATTATTCCCCATCATATTTATTCCAAAATTCCCATTCGAATTTCCGTTTACTAGTCTTAAAATTCAAACTAAAATGCATTTCAGTTTGAATTTTAAGAAAACTCGCTGACTTTTACGATCATGAAGAAATCTGCATGGAACATGTTTTAAACATATCTTTACTTTTGCGCAATATGTATTCCAAAGTTTGTCGCAACCCATAAGCAATTCACAAATGCCAGAGGTCTACTAAACAAAAGTAAGTAACGAGCCAATTTGTGCAGACATAAATTGGCTCTAATACCTTAGACTTAATTTAATATTTATCAACTTAAATAAGTAACTTTCTAAAACAAAGCTAGTTTCTTGTAACGCAAAATAAACTAACTCCCGAACGAATCCCTTTTATCGAAAACAGTTCAAGTTGTTTCGACATTTTTACTAAACGATTTCTTCAAGTTAAATAGAGTTTGAAGAACCCTTTAAAGTCCTGAGAAAATCCCTTTCTAGAATCAAATGGTTAAATAAATATTTTCCAATTTTCTTTAAGTCTATTTTTGAGACCCAATTTTGTTTAAATATTAGTGATAGCAAACATACATCTAGTTTACATGTAAGTTAATTAGCGTGTTAGCTATCTAAGCCTCTATTAACACAAGAGCGTTGTATCTTGGGATTTAATTTCCGATTAAACAAAGGTAGTAGTGGAATGTTTGTGTCATTGCTTGTTAATTGACCAATTTAGGAGAGCCGCTATTGATCGCTTACTCTGGCCTATTTCCGGCAATTATAATGGATTATCCGATAAAATTACCAATAGATCAGAAGGCTGATAGTATAGAAAATATTTCTTTGCAAATAAGTCATAAACGAATAAATAATTTTGACCTTTTTCACTAATTTACTTTCTCCTTTTCGACGTTAATAGATCTGCTCTCCACTTGTCCGGTTCACGCAGTTTGCGTCTACCTAACCTGAGTTATATTTATGTCCACTAGCTATATCTATCTTATATGTACAGATACGATTCTAGGTTACTAGAACTCTAGTACCAAGATGCATTGACTTAGTAGATCCCAAATTTACCATATGCCCAAAAAGAAATTGAAGTGGGAGTAGAAAACAAACTTGTTGTTGATTATTAAGTTCAGGTGTAGCTCCTTTTTATTATAGATATTAGATATCAGACACAATATCTGGAGCGGTTGCTGTTTTTTTTTGTCCAGTTGAGCACGAATTTTCGCTTTCTTCAAACATGGCCACCAAACGATAGCCCCGTATGTGAGAAGAGGTCTCACAATGCGCGAGTAGATCCAGTGGAGGATCTTAGGAGACAGACCCCAGGTATTGCCGAAAGCCCGCCTGCAGGCCCATAGCGCGCAGGTGGCCTTCTTCATTCTGGTGTCTGCATGATCGTACCAGGAGAGTTTAGGATCTAACTGGATTCCCAGAAATCAAACTGTCCTTGCGTAATGCAGCAGCATGCCACTTAGAGATATACAGGGGGCGTGCGAAAGTTACGTCTCCTCCTGAATAGTAGGAGCTCTGCTTTTTTGGGGTTAATCCTGAGACCCCCCGAGAGGCACCATATGTCCACCATAGGCAGGGCTCTCATCATAGGGCCCCGCATTGAGACGGCGTCTTTCTCCGGGCAAAGGATTACCAATTCATCAGCGTACGCTTGTGTGTATAGGCCAGCATTATTTAAAAAATTTATCAGGCTGTTGACCACAAGGCACCACAAGGTAGGGGACAATACTCCTCCCTGCGGGCAGCCCCTAGACGCCAACGTTTCGACAATCTCGTTGTCGAACTGGGTAGATACATGACGTTTCGAGAGCATGGCCTCTATCCAGCTAACCAAACAGGGTTCTGAGCCGCGGCTCTCGAGTGCTTGGCAAATGCAGGGCTTACTATTTCTTCATAATGCTGGTTTCTTAAATGCACCTTTCTGCTTAAGATTTGCAGCCAATCGTCCCAAAATGTTTGTACTGGGTTGTTTTCTCTTTAGATAGTTAAGTTCGTCAAATTCGTTAAATTCGTAAGTCGTATGTTATAATTTAAAAACATATGACTAGCTACAAAAAAAGAAACATACAATACTTTATACAGTTTAACAAAATTAAATAAGGTCAAAATACAAAAAAAAATAGTAAATAAATAAAAAAGAAAAGGAAAATCAATATACATTAAAATTTATATAAAGGCAAAGGGTAAACAAATCAAGGGTATATAGCAACACAAGCACGTATAACAAAAAACTAAAAGAAGTATTTGTATTTTAGTTTTTGTTTTAATTAAAAAGTATGTGGAAAATTTATAAATAAGTCTAAATAAAAAAGTCGTTTAGTGCATATAAGGCTCTCTCCACGAAGTACGATTTTATTGCTTAGAAAAATTAGGTAAAGGAAGGTATGGACTTTATTTCTAATGGCAGATGATTGGATTGTGCATTTTTTTGCATTATACAGAATCGATTTTTTTTACTAGCTTTAAGCAAGGGGTTGAAAGATAAGATGCTAATAATGCTGAAAGACGGAGATGCTACTAAAAAGGGCATAATATAATATTCTAGAAGTGGATAAATTGAGCTCTTTAGAAATTGATCTTAGTGCAAAACAGGCAGAGCCTAAATTTTTTGATAAAACATCAACATGGAAGTCCCATTTTAATGAGTTATCCATAATAAGCTCCCATAATTTTCTTGAATCAACGACGTCAATAGTGGTGTTATTTAGTATAAAAGATTATAACGTACTTTTATATCAGAAAGCCTTTATTTTGGAAATGTTAAGGCATGAGAAATTAAAATCGCACCAAGATTTTATGGTCAATAAATCAATAGAAACGCTTCTATGGAGTATTGTGTTGTCTGGATTGCTCCAAGTTAAACTAGTATCATCCACGGAGAGATAAATTCTTCCGCTAATATTGAGGTTAGGGATATCGTTGATAAAGGGCAAAAACCAAATAGGACATATTTAATTGGCTTATCATCGCTTGGTCGTCGAATCACCCCTTACAAGCTGACTTCTGCTATTAAGATACGACTAAGAAGCTATTCAAAAGGCGTACCTCTGAATCCGTAATACTGTAATTTATTAATTAGGATGTTGTAACTTACACAGTCAAATGCCTTTGAAAAATCACAAAAGATTGTTGCTGTTAATTGATAGTTGTTCAAGTTGAAGTACCATTATTAGCAAGAGAAAACATAGCGTCATTTGGGCATTTGTTTTTCAAAAATCCAAATTGATGAGAAATGTAAATTTTATATTTAGACAGAAACGATAGAAGACTTTTTTTAACCCATCGTTCAATCAGCGTGGGGAAAAGTGCCATTCGAGGCTTTTTATTTCCTTCTTTATACAAAGGAATAATTATCGCAGTCTTAGGACAGTTCTGAAAAACTCAATTTTGGAAGGACAGGCTAATAAGAGTAGTAATATGATTTGAAGTGCATTCCGGCAGGTTTGCAAACGTTTTTAGTGTTAGTCTATCAGTTCCAGATAAAGCTTTATTTTTAATGTGTTTAATTGTACTGCTAAGCTTTGCTATTATCACAGGTGTGAAGAAGAAACTATGCAAGTTGACACTAGAATTTAAAAGATATGACAATGGATCAATTGAGGGGGTTATGGTATTCATATTCAGATTTTTAGCCACATTTCCAAAATAATCGTCGGCTGTTTGGTAAAGTAGAGATTTTGCTAGATGTAGGAGCCTTATTAAATCATTAATAATAGACCATATTTCTTCAGCAAGATTACCGGATTTATCCAACCTTCTATTATAAGTATCCTTGGTGGCCTTTTGTAGTCTAATGGTAAACTTTTCTCTAGAGTTTTACGTAATTAAGAAAGTGCTGTCTAAAAACTTTTTCAGATAGGATAATGAGCGTATATTTTTAGCTGTTGTACGTAGGCTTTTTGTGGTCCAAGGTTTTTTTTTTATTTAATAGGCTTAAGAGAAAAGGATTTAAACCCTAAACTAGATAATGTTTTAATAAAGGTAGAAAATTTGGCATCAATATCTTCAGAGAGAACATTCCAGTCTGTTATTAGACAGAGGTTCTTAAAATTGTTAGAAAAAATACTGTGTATGTGCTTTAATTATGTGTATATGCTTAATACAATTTTATGCTTTGAAATTTTTGCTTGTGTTTGACGATAACATAAAATTTGTTAATACTGCTTCATGGTCCGAGAAACCTCAACTTAAGTACTCTTAACGAGTCCTAGATGGAAAGAGGAAACTACATATTTGACGCTGCTGGAACTAGTGTTAGAAATTCCAGGAGGTGGTGAGTTAATATGCATGAATATACCAAATGAGTCGAAAATCGACTGGAGAGATTCTTGAGCAGTACACACACTGAAAAGGTCAATGTTAAGATCACCACATAAAATTAATTTTCTTTTTAAAGATAGGGACTCAAGTAAGCTCAATAATTTCTGAAAGAATATATTTACGTTCGCGTCGCAGGTTCTGTAAATACACAAAATATAGAGGTCATAATTATTATGATAGATAGAATAGAAGATAGATAGATAAAAAAATTGAATACTTTTTCAGATGGCAGATTATCAAACTCCGTAACTGTTTAAAAATCGTTGTTAGTAGACTTTATTATGGTACCTCCATGAGATAAATTACTTCTTTTAAATCTAGCGATTATTGTATATCTTTTAACAAAAAAGGCTCCTTAATATTCAATCAATGTTCAGTAATGGCATTGATGTCTGGAAATTAAGTTCTTCTAGAAGATAAGATATAACTCATAGAATATAAAAATAGAATAACTCATTATTATATATTAAAAAAAAACAATTTATAAATGAAATAATTTCAGGTTGCTCTTATCCAAATTTACAGAGGGTGCTCGATCCTCTGATCGCGTGAAAGTAATTAATTTTTTTTTGTTTTTATTTGAAGAACTACTAGATTAGCAATCTAGTAGCAAAAAATAATAAACTTGGATATTGTTTGAAAATGAATGATCCTTATACAGGGTGTCAAAGTTAAGGATAATACTGAAGGGGCTGATGGAGCAACTCATAAGCACCCAGAAAAACTTAAAATACTATCACTCCTTGAAAATTGATATTTTTTAGAATTTTTCTTTAGCTTTGCAACGCTGAATAGCCATTTTACTGATCAAAGACAAACATTAAACTAAACAGCCGAAACTTTTAATAGGAGATCTATTCTAAAATGAAGTACTCCTTAGTTTTATTTTTAATACCTCAACTTTGACCCCTCATACAGGATCAAAAATTTGTACGGCAACCTGGCTAATACCTTATAAAGTTGGCTCATTTAATCTACTTTTAAAATTAGCCAATATGTTTTAATAACCTGTTTACTATTATTGTGATAGAGTGAAAGTACCTGAACAAATTTTTAAATTATATTAAAATGTTTTTATTTAACTTAAGAATTAAGAAATCAAGAGCGAAGGTAAAGGTGTTTACAGTATGCCGTGATTTAACTACTTTTTGCTTGTATCCTAACATTTCTGTTACCTTTTGCTTCGGATTTGTTTTTGAGTTCATTTCTGTGGACTCTGTTTGTATTTTTTGAGCTGTTTGTTTTATTGGTTAATCATTTATTATGCCCTTGCCGTATACTGTCCAAGCGTAAGCAAATATGCATCTGGCTATTTATGCTATTTATGGTGAATGCAGAGGAAATACTCTAGCAGCATCTAATCTTAACCAAGTAAAATATCCAAATTTGGCCCGATATTCTGACTATCGTGTATTTATTAATATTCACCGCTCATATTTCGAAGTCTCCTGTTCGCGAGGGAAGGAGAGAAGATACTGATTATGTTGACCAAGTTTTAGAAGAAATTGAAAATGATTTGACTACTTCGGCACGAGCTATCGAAAGAAGAACAGGGATACCGAAATCGGTAGTAAACGACATAACTAGGGAATTTCAATATCACCCATATCATATTCAATGGGTGCAAAGCCTACTTGAGACTACGAACCACGCCTACAGCTGCTGCAGAATGTTGCAAAAAATCAAGAATGTCCGAATTTTTTAGATAATATCCTGTGATCCAATGAGATTACCTTTAAAAAGGATGGCTTTATGAACATGCATAATTTGCACACTTATACGTTGGAAAATCCCCATTTTATTCGAGCAGAAAGGCCGCAATACCGATTTAAAGTAAACTTGTGGGCCGGTATCTTAAACGGACGTTTAATTGGCTCATTCGAATTATCAGAAAATTTAAACTCGCAGGCTTATTTAGGGTTTTGTCAAAAAGATCTACAAGCTCTTTTAGAAGATGTTCCTTTGTCCTGAAGGAACATCTCATGGAGGGCTGGCACATTATGCCCACGAAGTTTATCGATATTTAAACCAAACTTACTCGAACAAATGGATCGATCGACCTAAACCCCCCTCGATATTATAATAATTAATTTTTATATTTTGCATAAGGTAGATTAGATTTATCTTTCACTATAACAGTAAACCATTTTTAAAACATATTGGGTAATTTTAAAAGTAGATCAAATGACAACTTTATAAGGTATTAGCGAGGTTGCCGTACAATTTTTTGGTCTAGTATGAGGGGTCAAAGTTGAGGTATTAAAAATAAAAATAAGTAATACGTCATTTAAGAATAGATGTCCTATTAAATATTTTGACTGTTTATTAAAATGTTTATCTTTGATCAGTAAAATGGCTATTCAGTGTTGCAAAGATAAAAAAAAATCTAAAAAATGTTTATTTTTAAAGCGTGACAACCGAAAATCTGATCCAAGAGTTAGATTTTGGTGACCACTAAAGTGTCAATTTTTCGAATACCATCGATTTTTTACTAAGGTCATTTTATGTTTTTCTGAGTGCTTATGAGTTGCTTCATTAGTCCCTTCAGTATTATCGTTGACTTTCCGGACACCCTGTTTTTTATCCTATGAGATATTTTATTATTTATCTCTCATCGGGGTAAAAATTATAACAATAGCTGAGAATATTTAATTCTTTCCATTTCCCTCGTGTACATCGAATTGCGACTTTCCAATCCCTCGTCATATTTCTCTGAAAGCCTTGATGGGAAATTTATAAATTGGCCCCCTTGATACTTACTGCAAAATAAATACAATTGTAAATTAAATTAACGCCCCATTTAAAAAAACCTCTTATGCTTCAAGTATCGAGAGAATTAAAAGGCACCCTCTTATTTCAGGAGACAATCAAGGCGTAAAGTTTTTGCGACGGTTTAAGCAGCTCTTAAACCCAGCGCAAGTATTTGACCTGATCTCGACCGGGCCCCGCTTAGGCTTAAGGCTCTTCAGACACTTTGATCCATTCCGTATATTGGTTTGTAGTGGAGATGGATCCGTTGGCTGGGTGCTTTCTGAAATCGATAAATTTGATATGAATGTAAGTATTTATCTAATAGAATTTTAAGAAGACATACAAATCTTAATAAATTATGTAGTATTTAATATTTAAATTCAGACAAATATCTCTTTACAGTTAAAACTATGACGATTTTTTGAAGTAAATCTATTGTTCGATTTTCTAATGTAAAAAAGACCCAAAATTTTACCTAAATTGTATTTATTTAATTAAGAAGATAATCTGTGAAACTATGTCATTCAATATAGAAATAATTAGTACCTGACCCATGTTGGTCCAGAATGTTTTAACCGTCAGCCAAAAACAGTCAACGAAATTTTTGAACATCGTAAATTATTATATTGTTGATGTAGGTAAACACACCTTTTAAGCAATAAGCAAAATTTATTGCATTAGAATGATTTATTTTTGATGAGCGATCGGAAGACGTAGCTAATTCGCCCGCCATCTTGAAAAACCTGTTACTACTTTAACTAACGCTATAAGCTTTTTCCGTTGTTTAACGCCCGTATGCTCTTACTTAATCTGGATTATGGGTTTAAGCTCGCTTAGTTCGAAAATTTGTGATGCACCGTATGAAAAGAATCGTTTAAGCTTTCGATTACAAGATCTATGGAAGAGGAAGGTTTAGTCCCGCGATTAACTGGTTTTCTAACCTAACTTTGTTGTGGTTTCCTGGTTTGTTCTCAGTTTGCTTGAATTGAAAATATTGTTAATAAAATCGGTGGCATACCGCATGTCCTTTTAGTTTACTGTCTACCCATATCACTTTTATAAAATGGATTTAGAAGATGAGCTGTTTGTGGATGATGACCAAGAAATGCTGGATATTATCAATTTCGGTTTTCCCTGACGAAACTATGAAAAAAGTGAATATTTTGACAGCATGGACAATTTTTCATTTTTTCGTCGATTTCGCTTAACTAAACAGACTGTTTTAAACTTTTCAAGTGAAATTGAAGATCAGATTGAGTACAACAATAACCTGTAAGTTGTTTAGCGAAAAAAAAATTGTCCCAGAAATGCTTCAAAGTGTTCTTATGACTATAATTTGTTTCTCTTGTAGCAACAATAGTTTACCACCAATAAATCAGTTGCTTACGATTGTATTCTTGTGGAAACCATCAAACGGCAATATCAGATTTTATTGGATGTCATCAAACAACAGTTTCAAGGATTTTCAGGAGGGTTACAAGAGCAATTTGCCTCACAAGGTCACATCACATGAGAACGCCAGAAAATGAGCATCAAAAGTTGAGAATTTTAGCAGACTATTACAATATTTCTGGGTCTCCTAAGGTGACTGGTTGTGTCGATGGTACTTACATTAGAATTCAGTCGCCTGGTAAGGAGTGCCTTTTATTTTTAAACTTCATCTATTTTAATACCTTTATATGTAGTCTCGAAATGATAATAAATCATGATTTTAGGAGGAGATGATGCCGAGGTATTTAGAAATAGAAAGGGATATTTTTCTATTAACACCCAGGTTGTTGGAGATTCACAGCTAAAAATTCAAGATTGGCCTGGTTCTGCACATGATTTAACTGTTTTCAATAATATTAGGATACGTGCAAGATTTGAGAGACTAGAATTCCAAGATTCTGTTTTACTAGGCAGGTATAACAGTTACAGAACATCTTTCCATTATATAAATTTAAAATTACTGGTTAATATTAGTTTATAATTTCATTTCTATTACTCTATGTACGACTTGAATTTTTGTAATACATACTTATATATTGGTTGATAATTTTAGGTGATAGTGGGTATGCTAACCGCAATTATCTGTTAGTACCCTTGTTAAATCCCTCAAACCATGCAGAGGAGTTATACAATGAGGCTCATATTAGAACACGCAATACTATAGAAAGATTGTTTGGTGTTTGGAAAAGGAGGTTTCCTATTTTGGCTTATGGATTGCGATACAAGCCAGAATTAACCAGAGACATAATAGTGGCCACTGGAATATTGCATAATGTTGCAAAAGAAAACAATGAAGATGAACCACCTCTAGCAGAAAATATAAATGCAGAAGAGCTTAATTATTTAATTGAGCTTGGAAATATTCCTGATGTCATTGAAAGAAGAAATCCAGAAAACCGTGATGCTTTTGACCAACGCAGACATTTAATTGAACATTATTTTTTACATCTTTAAGCATTAAAAAATAATTTAGTCTATAATAAAACAAAAAATAGATAAAGATTTTTTATTAGAATATTTCCCAACAAATTTTATACTTTAAAAAACAAATATATTAATAACCAAAATTGCACTTATGCTATAGGATTAAACTTGCTTAACTTTATTAAACTTGTACTTTTACAAAACCCTAATATTAATGATATATAATTAGTGAGATCATAAGAAATAAATATCAAAATAAACATAAAACTAAACATTTTTGGTAAATATTAAGTTTTGTTAAAACAAAACAAGTCCAAAAATATTTAGATTGTTGAGGTCACTGTATTAAACAGTGATTGTTTATATATAATTTCTGTCTTTAATAGCCCTATTTTCAGTAGCTTTTCTTGCTTTTGCAAGCTCAAATTATCTTCTTCCAACTTTAAATTTACAATTTTTTGTTTATGCTCCCCTTGAGCAAATTGTTTGGCCTCAATTGCCTGTTCATGTTTTTCTATTAAAACCAATTTTCTGTCCAATAAGATATTATACTTTTCACTGAGATCAGATGATGTTAAAGCATGCAAACCTCCAACGGGTTCTTCTATTTGATTGAGGGATTTTATTTTTTCTTCTTTTATTTCCGGGAGTACTACTGGTAGTAGCTTCACTAGTTTCTCTATGAGGTAGGAGTTTTGAATTAATGATTTTTTGTAGTACTGCTGGAGGACACCTAGTACTTTGATTATAACAGATTGACTCAAGTATTATAGCCTAAAATCTTTTTAATTAAACTATTTGTTATGCCTAAAAATATATTAAACTTACCTTATTGCCATTGTCAGTAACATCTGTTGGAACAAATTCAAAAATGTTAACATCTTCAACATTATTAGAGTGCCCTGAATGTAAGTCTTCTTTTTCTTGAGAATTGGTTCAAAATTTTCTTTTTGTGTTATTGTCAAGCTGTCATCCTGGTTAAAATAGTTGTCAGAATCAAATTCAGAACTAAACCCTTTCACAGATTTTTCATTTAGAACTTGTAACAATAGATTGTCTACTCTATTGAGTCAACCATGTCAGGGGGTGCAGGTCCCCCTCCAGTTAAATAAATCTCCTTCTTGTGTTCTGTCATTTTTTTGCTAATATCCTTTTTTTTATTGTCATACAACCTTTTGAGTTGGTCATGACTTCTAAATGCCAAAACAGGTGTTGAATTGTTAAACTCAGATTCAATTTTCTTCCATATTTTAGCTTTCTCTTCAATGCTAGTTCTATTGGTTTTTTTATCTTCTAAGACTGAAGCATATTTCATGCATTGTTCATTAAAGATTCTTTCTCCGCGGGTGAAAAGTTGGGGATTCTTGCCGCCCTTATCATAAATTCAGATTAGATAATTCCCGTACGATGCATCATGAACAAAGAAGATTAATGTAATCTCAATTAGCTAAGTACGTTTAGGTTTTAAAAAGGTGCATACGGGCGTAAGTAAGGCGTGTTACTGCTGCAATTTTTAATAATTTCATTAAGTCAACAAGACCTCAAACAAGTTTTCAATAGTCTTATGGTTGGAACCTTTGGTGTGACAGTCAAATGACGAGACGGTTTTGCGACTAACCAAAATTCTTTATTTTACACATCTATTTTATTCAATGTTAGCATCTTCTCCCGAAGAGACTAACATCGTTAGCGAAATACGTGTCGAGAGTAAAATAATGAGTTTTGGTTATTGGTAAAACTGTCTTGTAATTTGAATTTTTCAATATGAATTATTCAAAAGTATCTATTTAAAGGTCTATACTATTTTTATTACTATACTAAGTTTATAATTATTTCCTTTATGCCCTAAGTTGAAAAAATTGGGCTAAAATTGTCTTTTATGGTGTAGAATAGTGAAGGTAAAAACAAACATTTTGTTAATTGAGGCTAATATTAACCATTAACTGGACAGGTGTAATTTGATAGCATAAACGGACACATGTCGTCTATCAAACTTCCAGAACAAAAGGTGTGAAATAAAGAGACTACATTATTTATTAATTGTTCATTAAAAATTACAATATTTTTTAATTCACAAAAGATAAAAATAAATATAACGAAGAACAAATATTTAGTATAATGAACAAAAAAATCAACAAAGCCAAATAAAGTCTAAAAAAACGCTGATTTCTGAAAAATTATTACATAAAATAAGCAAAATGTGTTTTCAAAAAAATTTTATACAAAAGTATAAATAAAGGTCTGAGAAGTACAATTCAGCTGAAAAAATGCAATATAATTTTAACCCATGGTCTACAGCAATCATAAATTTTTACTATCATGGAGGCAGGAAATACATGTTGGCCTAGAACATTGGAGGCAAATGCGTTGTTTACAATGTACACAAAGAAGTCATTTTACACTCCACCGACGGATAAATGGAATTAAAGGATAAATATCTTAAGCTTTTGGAGCTTTTATATATATATTTATATAATATAACAAAAAAATTCTTAACAATTTTCTTGATGTATTGGTCCTGATGAGGGTAAACCGTCACCTTCTTTATTGAAGAAAAAAATTAATTATTGATTAACTATAATGATTATTTTATTATGACGAATTTATGTTCCTTTTTTTCTACCCTAGCACTAATCTTTGGTTGCCATTTTTGTTTTGTTTTTGGAATTAGTGATTTATTTTTGTTAAGTTTATGTATTAGTATCTGCCTGAAGTATTATATCTACATATTAATTTTTAGGAAATGTTCTTGGTTGAAATATTTTTTTGGAGTTTTTAATTTTTGTTTGTAAGTTAAGTTTATGGTTTATGAACCTATTAGTGGCTTAAAAGTGCATATAAAGTACCTATTATACATATAATTAGTCTAATTTTCTTAAGTCTGATGTACCAAAAGTTTTTTGTATTATTACCTAGATTATTTGTATTCATATTAGTTCCTATCGTTCCTATACTTACAGTTATGTGATTTTTTTTCATTAGGTTTGTAAGATATCTAAGAATTATCTTTGGTGCGTTCTGTTTTTGTTGGTATTTTTTAGATCTATAATAATCCTATATAAATAAAGAAATAAAAGACGTTAAATGAGTTTTTTATTAATTTTATTTTCTAGTGGTAATAATATTAGGTAATATATCCATAAGTTTTCGATAAAATAATGACTAGATTTTATTCGTAAAATGGTGAAACATAAAAATAGCATCCTTCGCTCGGCCACACCCATTGCTTTTTATATTTGGGTGTACTGAGGGTTGCAGGAAATGTAGCAGCATACCATATATGCGTTTTTTATTTCACTTTTTCCCTATCAATCATTTTGTCCGTTATAAATTGCTTTTATGTCTTTACTAACTCGGCGACACGAAATTTTGTGAATAATTTGTATTTTTAGTAATAAGTGATAATCTGTTACATTTGTATGGCATTTTATTACATTTTGGTTGGCTTGTCTGTTACATATACAAAAATCATTCTGGCAACACTGCGCCGGACGGGATTAGTAAACATCTGACTTTCGTGGGAGCTGCGTCGTTTGGCGACAAAATGTCCCAAAATATTACGCGAAAATCCAGGCATTTTTAAAATATTTATTCTAATGCGGGTTTTACAGACATGACAATGTGTAAAACCCGCATAGAATTGTAATCTTAAAATGTTTAATATGCTGTGTTTTGCATAATGAAAATTAAAGCGTTATTCTAATAAAAATAAAATATCAACTCTGATAAAAATATAATTAAAAATCAGAAATAAAACTCCAATAAACATACTTAACAACATATCATTTTTTAAATAAAAGGCTCAAATAAACCGCCTTCTTTCGCTAAACAAAAACTTAACCTATCATAAAAGCTATTTCGCACCTCCAAGAGAGTTTCAGGTAAAATGGAATTGGTACCTTCGACAATTTTATTTCGCAACTCCTCTAAATTTGTTGGCCTACTAAATTCATGCTTGTAAATGGTCTGCTTAAAGTAACCTCACAGATAAAAGTCATTTGGACATAGATCTGGAGATCTAGGAGTTAGTTCTAGTTTTTACAATCTTGAAGACAAAAATATGTCTCAAAACTTGTAACCACATTTAAAACCGTTTTTGCACACGGAATCGGTCTATTCTCAAATGTCACTGAAAACAAATCCCTACATTGTACTGCCGAATTGCCTCTATAAAACCATTTAATTAGTTAAACTCTTTCGGAAGGGGTATAAACAGCCATAGTGCAAAAAAACACGAAAATAACGCTCAAAAATTATTAATGCAACGTGCAGTAACACAGCAAAGTGAGGTCTGCTGACTCCCGGTTCAAAAAATAAAAACGAAAAATTCCGCCGCCTGCAAGCCGCAACCAAGCGGTGTTGCCATTATTTTGGGTAATACGTAGCTTACGATGACACGATCTGTATAGGAGTCTAATGGTTTAACACCATGATACTAATACTCGAGAAGATAAACCACGCGCATGAGATGAGCCTATCTCTCTCGCACGCCTGGTGGGCATTGGCACATTTTGTGTGACAAATGTGGCAGAGTTTATTAAATTATAATAATTAATTTTTTTTTATCATGGTGTACTGTGCAGTGGTGGGTTGTTCAAGCAACAACAACAAAAAAAGTAAGGTAGTTTCGGATTGTCGATTCTTTAGATTTCCAAAGGACAAACAAGTTTGCCGACAATGGATTACAAAACCATTTTAATAACACGTCTACCCATAAGCAATTTAAAAAAATATAGATTATAGATACTTAAGAAAGTGAAATTAATTGGTTGTATATCATCAATGGCATCATGCATTTTCTTTTGGCATTTACTGGTAACACTATTATTACCAACAACCAATGGGTACTCATATGTATACTTAGCGCACACAATTTTATGAAAGTTAATTGTCACAATAGGCTGTATATCAATCCTCTATTTTTGTTTTATTTTTTTTACAACATAATAAAATATGTACATATTATATCACTGATATTTTTCTGCAGAGGCATTCGTCTAAAGTAAAAAAAAGTTAAATAAAAACCATAAATCCTTTTTTTTTTGGCTATAAAGTATTATTAATTTATTATTAATTAACAAGCCTTCAGACGTTTCATATTGTGTATATTTATTTTCAAATTAAAATACCTTAAATAATAAAAATCGTTTTTTAAACCTTATCCAAAACCAAAATAGGCATTTATATTATATAAGGCTTTACTATCCTTGCACAATTCCACGAATCCTACATACTATTAAGGAAATATTTTACATACTATTATAATAATCATAGCATATTTCATATAACAAAATATAATAATACTTAATAAGTAACGTTAAATAAAAAAGGCTTAAAAATACTGCTTTTCCAACCGACAAACAGAATTTTTGTCATCGAGTGACGTCATGCGCAAAGTCACATAAATTGCATTGCCAAGTGGGTTTATCTTTCCAGTAATAGTATTAGGTTTAACACTATTTTCTGATAACATGTGACCAAGAAACTTAATTTCTAAGACTTTAAAAATACATTTGTCTTGATTTAATAAAACATTATTTTCTGTTAATGTTCTTAATGTAAGCTCTACTCCTTGATCATGCTTTTCCTAAGTTTTTTGGCCTCCAATCATTTATCAATATTTCAATATTTTCTTTATTATTTATAAAACCCTGACAGTTTGTTATGGTATAAATAATATTCCGGCAAGACTAACCGGTTTACAGGGACTATTTCTAGGGAGTTGAGTTTGTTCGACACTCTTGATTTAAAAGTTTTAAACAACAAAAACAACTCCCTAGATCTGATAGGTTACAGAAGCCCTGTTAAATTTAAATGATGAAACAAAAAGAACCTATCAGGCCGGCTTCGTGAGTTCTCTGTATGGTCAGTTGTCTCAGTCACCCTCACTCACTCAGTAGTAAAACACTTTAATTCAATTTAACTAGGGTGTTTATTAAAGTTATTATTTACAAAATCTACATGGTAACTACATAAATACAAGTAAATAAGTATACCTGATGATCTTAAAAACGTGTAAACACAAATACTTAAATAAAAGATATATCTTTTATTTAAGTTTTTAATTTAATTTAGATCATCAGGTATACTTATTTACTTGTATTTATGTAGTTACCATGTAGATTTTGTAAATAATAACTTTAATAAACACCCTAGTTAAATTGAATTAAAGTGTTTTACATATATATATGTTTATACCCAAAGGTACCTGTACCTTAATTCGTCAGTGATCACTTCGGAAGCATTACATAATAAGGCGTAACATTGAAGTGTTTTAATTTACATAATTTTAAAATAAATATAGTTTTAAAGATAAAAATGAGAAGATGATAATAAATAATAATAATAAATCATATAGAGACATCAAAAGAATACGGTTAAAATCAAAAATAAAACGGGGCTAAGAGCGGCGAAATTATTTGCTGTTAGGCTTCAGGGCGAAATCTTCCACTGCTGGGTCATGACTGGTGGTTTACGTACTCATTTTCAAGGAGCCCTAAGAAAGATTTCTCAATGGAAACACGGAACACCAAATAAAATGTCACCAACGGTGAAAACTACTTACGAAGTTTCGAGAGGCATCAAACCACTAAAAACCATCACCTTCAAAAAATATTTGCTTGAAAATGCAGAAACACTCATGAAGTTTAGTTTTTAGTATTAATTTAGATAAAAATGTGCTGGCGGAGAGAGATGATACTAGATTTATTTCACTACACCATTAATCTCTCTCCGTCACAGCGAACAGCACGGTTCACCTTTGACAGACGCAGGAGCTGGAAAGACCCCCAGATGCATCGTGGAACTGCTTAAATAGTAGTCCAAAAGACGTCTGGGCGCAAGACCGGAGATTGAGGAACCTCGCTCGTTACTTTATGGGTTTAGCCGCTATGGGCCCAATCAAAGCCCATACGCAGATCACTAATAAGCAAACCATAGAGTGCCTGGTAGAAAGTACAAATACGGGCCAAATCGTAATAATTCGACACGCGGCGTCACTGGCGTCCGCTTTAGTAAACCGGTTGACCAATTCAATTGCCGTGAAATCTTCTCCAAGCACAGCATATTGTAAACAATAACAAAGAATTAAAATGGTGATAATATTGATAGTGGTTTAATGAAAAATATTGGCGAATTCCATTAAGAGTCGAAGGCAATTGTAATTATGGTGGGTGTCTCTGTCAGCAGTCTCGTACTTAAAAAGTTTCAAAAGAAAAATTTAGAACAAAGTCATTTTTAATTATTTTAACCAAATGAATAAAAATTAGGACTCCAGATCCCGTCTAAAGCGTAATTAATCCTGTAACAAGTTAAAATAAACAGCTGTTGACATTATTACTATCTAGTTGCTATTTTAGAAATCTGTTACGCTGCATTTGTTTTATTTTGTTATATGTTTCACAATTATTTATGTCCCATGCATTGTGATCAATATTGAGTTTCAATCCATATTTGCTATTAGACAATACACTGTTGTTGCATTTACTCACGTTACTATGATAATTTTTAACATCGTACTCGCCACCACATTTAGCACAACAATTTTTTTCTTTACAATCTTTTTGTTGATGCTCATATTTGCAACACTTGTAACACCTAATTATTCCAAAATCAGTATAAACCATGCAATAGCTCTAACCCATAATCATTTTTTGATTTAGCATTAGTGTACTATATGTTTGTAAATTCACTTCAAAGATTATGTTAAAATTTCCATTCAGCGGTTTTGTTTTTCTCAAAATTTTCAATTTAAAATTATTATCCTTTGGCTTTACCTCATTTTTTTCATTATTTTTTCTTCTTTGTCTTCGATATTGTACTCAATTTTGGTCTTTCTACTTCTTATTCTTTCCCAAGTTTGTTCTGTCTTTCTGACTGGATATTTAAAATTTTTTTTCGTTGCCACACTCCAATATTAGTCCATTGTTTTTTGTAGAACGCCCTATTGATACGTCAGCTCCTATTTCAATAGGATAGACTTTATCTTAAAGTGTTTTTTTAATTTCATTTGTCTGCTTTGGAGATCTCTTTTGTTTTACAACCAGTATTTTATCAGTACCCTTGCCTTTAGTAATAGATGCATAAGATAGTCCTGATTGTATTTTATTTACTTTCATTCACTCACAAGTTTTTGCAGTTCTTGTTTCAAACTTAAATTTTCCTAAAAATTAAATAATCGATTTTCCCATATAATTCCGATATGGTTTTGACTAGTAGATCTAATGTTTTGTTTATGACATCAATATAACGTTACCTTAAAGTTATACTGTGGTATGTGCATTAAATATATTTCGTTTTTAGAAAAACGAAAAACAAAATATTATTTTTAATAAATCCTTTGGTGCTAAAGATAGATGTTTAAGACATTTAGATAAGTTAGGTTTCAATGCAACATACTAGGATGCATAAACAAAACTTGAAAAAAAAAAGTTTTGTGCTAAATTATTAGGCATGAAAAAAAAACATACCACTTTGACTAATTAATAAAAAATTTTGTTTTCAAAATTTTATGTAACATACAACTTTATCTTTTTTAAGCACTAAAAAAATAATCTTAGCACTTAGTTTTTATGAAAGTAAAAACGGTATTCTTAGAAATACCTCTAATAAAGCAAACTTAAAACCAAAGAAAAATTATTTTGGAAATATTGCGGTATAAAATGCTTGGTCATATTCGGGCATCCATCTATACATACTTTTAATAGCTTGTATTTTATTTTGGGGAATGGATTTGTTATAAAATATACGTGGAAGTGGCATTTTATTGCTGATTTTTTTAGCATCAGATCTTGATAGTCGACTCTCACGAATACAAACTTTCTCCCAATTTGTCATTGCGTGATTAGTTTTATATTCGACTTCAAATTGAGATTTCGTGAATTTTAATTGTATTTGTGATTGTATAGAGAAGCACATGCTTTATAATCTTTAAAATCAGCTTTCTTTAATTGTATAATTTTATACGGTTTCTTAACATTCACTTTTAATAGAATTCGCAACAAAGATAAAGGTGAATAATATTCAGTTTTTTTTAATACCCTTTCTATGCAACTATGTACCGAATCAATTTCTTGGTTGCATGAGTGACCTAGAGTAGAGAATTTCATAGTTATGGAATGAATATGTGGATGCTCGTTAAAAAAAATAGAAATTACAGCTGACATTAGAGAGTTCCTGTTTTGCGGAACGCAGCTATCACTCCATAAAACCAAAGTACTTAAACCTAGATTATCCGCAAAAACCGCCACCAAAATTTTCATTAAAGCACTTGCCAAATCATTTCAAGTTCTTCCCATGCCACCTTCATGCCACAAGGAGCAGTATATTTGCTTGGTGGATGAATGATAAATGATTTTATGACTGAGTTTGAAACTAACATCTTTGGTGGTGTGACAATCTCCTCTGTCTTGGCGATTTTAATATTAACGTAAATAACTTGGAATCTATCCATACGCAAAGGTTTCTTTCTCTACTTCAGGTATACAGCTTAAGTCAAATTATCAATGAGTTCATTCGGCCTGGCTTAGCTGGAAGCGGCTCCCTCTTAGATTTGGTTATATGCTCAAACTTAAGTTTTATACAGAATAGATTCAAATTTTCAGGTATCAGATCATTTTGTCGCTTTATGTAAAGTACGTCTTATGATTGTCAAACCTCCACCCTTCCTATTAACTTACAGGGATTTTAAACATTTTATACATGATAATTTTTACCAAGATTTATTAAACTCTCGATTAGATGACATATTTTATATGGAAGATATTAACGCTAAAGTTGATAGGTTTAATGATTGTTTAATGATTGTATACTTAATCTTTTTAATATACATGCGCCATTTAAAACGGCTAGAATTACTAAAGGAAGGAGTCCTTGGATCACAGATCAACACAAATAGAAAAGAAGTGCTATCTCAATAAAACCTTACAAAAGAGTGACTCCAAAAATAATTGGAAGGTACTACGTCAGCTGAACATACATTGCAAGCCTCAAAACACCATTGGGGTGACCCTGACCACTTGGGTGACCCTGAAATCATAAATACCTTTTTTATAAATGCTGCATCTTCCAACGCGCCTAATCCAGAAACGTTGAATTATTATCTACTAAATGTTAAGGAAGGGGTAGGAAACTTCGAGTTTCAGCTAGCAACGCTTGAAGAAGTTAAATCTACTTTATTCTCAATGAAATCTGAGGCCATTGGGACAGATGGTATAGGCTTGTCGATGCTGCTTCACTGCTGTTCATATATTCTTCCATATCTAGTGCATCTTGTTAATTGTTATATTGAATCTTCAACTTTTCCCGATTCTTGGAAGTCCTCATGCCTTATCCCTATTCCAAAAGTCCCTTCTCCAACTGAATTATCCGACCTTAGGCCTATTAGCATTCTCCCTGTCATCTCAAAAGTTTTAGAGAGGGTATTGGAAAGCCAAATCAGAACATACGTAAACAGATTTGATATCTTGCCGGTTATTCAGTCCGGGTTTCGAAAAGACTTCAGCTGCTCTACTGCTCTTCTAAAAGTAACTGACGATATTATACAGTCAGCTGATTGTAATGAGTTAACAATCTTGACTCTACTTGATTACTCCAAGGCCTTTGATAAGTATACTAAAATTCTTAGGTTTTGGGGAGAGTGCTCGCTCTCTAGTTCGGCAATATTTGACCGGTCGAACTCATATAGTGAAGCTCAATGGTAAGCAATCCTCGGCTATGGATCTCTCTTGCGGAGTACCACAAGGGTCTATTCTTGGTCCTCTATTCTTTACCCTGTATACGTCTCAATTGTGTAAGAGTCTCAAATATTCAAAAGTCCATCTATATGCCGACGATACACAGGTCGATTTCTCTTTTCCTCCTAACAAAATCTTAGAAGCTAATGATAAGGTATCTTACGACCTTTACATGCTAGCAAAGGCATCGGAAAATCATTATTTGAGTTTAAACCCAAGTAAATGTAAGGTTCTTCTTTTTGGTAGGTTGTATTCCAGAGACAAATATGAGAAATTTGTTCAGATTAAATTGAATGGTCAACTAATAAATTGTAGTAATGTGGCTAGGAATCTTGGAGTTTTATTAGATGTTAAGTTGAGGTTTACTGAGCACATTGATCAATATATTAAAAAAGTTTTTATTAACCTTAAGCTACTTTATAGTCAAAGGCAGCTTCTTAATAAAGAACTAAAAAAAGTTTTATGTGACAGTCTTGTATTGTCCCATTACACTTACTGTGATGTTTTGTATGGCCCCTGCCTTTTGATAAGTAATATAAAAAGAATACAACAGTACATTCAAAATTGTTGTGTAAGGCTAATTAATGGAATGAGAAAATTTGATAGAGGTGTTAGTAGTGAGTTACGCTTGATGAGATGGCTAAATTTGAGTAAAAGGGGGTTACTACATAGTCTTGTTCTCTTTAATAAAATTGTCTTTAAAAAATGTCCTAATTACCTTTATCAGAAAATTAAATTTAGATATTACGCTCATGTTTTGAACTTAAGAAATAAGCAATTTATTACACCTCCTCTTCATAAAACTGTTTTATTTGAGAGGAGCTTTAGTTACTGTATTCATCTGCAATATAATAAAATTCCTCCTGCGTTAAAATATATTTCACCTTCTATATTTAGACGAAAGATAAGCAGTTATATTACTGATCTCTGTTAGCCTAGAGTGTTGCTAAATATCTATTCTTTAACTTATTGTAAATTTCATAAGTCTGTGTGGTTATCAAACGTTGTAATGTTAATCGGTTGTGCAGATAGGCAGTTAGAACTTAATATTTTGTAACTATGCAATTATTTAAGATACATTTTGAAATTCTTTGTAATATCTAACCTCAAGCTGATTTGTATGGGTTAAGCTAGGAAGTAAGCTTCAACTTCGCCATTTAGAATTTACCAATTGTAAATTTTAATAAAGACATTATTATTATTATTATAAAAGTGCAGTCAGGTTATAGACATTTAACTTGCTTTTGTAATAAAAATTGCTTACTTCCGCATGAGGACAGCTCAGAACATTCTGTAAGTCAAAGACTAAAAATGTTGTATTTCTATCTCTGTCATTTTTCTTCTCGTTGCGGCACGCATTTTTTTTTTTAAATGTTTCTCGTAGATCATTTTTTTCTCTTTCATCAACACATTATTTTGTATTTGCATTTTAACTTCCTCGCAGAGATCGCAACGATTTTTTTTAGGCACGTGAAAATATAGATTATACTCATTGCAAAAGACGTTTCGGTAAAACGATTCTTTTACTGGGTTTTTTCCTAATGATCTACAGACTTCTGTGTACAGGTTGTGCATTTTTTTTATGTTTAGGGAGGAATATAAATATTTTCGTGTTGTGTTTGCTCGGCAGTAATGCGATTCTACGTTAGGGAAGGATTCAATATGCATTTTTACAAAATGTAGGTCATCTTCAAAAATTCTAAACTTAGTATGTTGCCTTGGGCAAGATGCTTCAGTATATTTATAGCGTCTTTTTTTAAATGTGCTGTATACACAGGAGTATGACTTATAGATAACGTGCCCAGGAAATATGTCTTACAAACTTGAATGGTTTGTCCGTGAATCTCAAAGTAATAGCTAAAAGTTTGCTTTCTTCTGCTGTTTTCATTTGTTTTATTTTTTCGGTGGCGCTCAACATTGTATCGTTTTGTAGAAGCCAATAAAAACATTCTCTTTTCTTGTTCATTTAGAGTATAGTATCGTTCAAAAATATTTTGCCTCTCATTTTCGGAAATCAGCTTTTCACATTTAAAAACACATTTATTTTGACAGTCCTTTGTAGTTTTAATCGCTTTGCAGGAACAATTTTGTTTCTTACCTATTTATACTCTTTTCCTGCTTCATGAGCTCCCTGTCTAATGTTACATTTCCACGTATTTGGATTTCGCTGCCTTTTTCTTGACTGTCGTTGTAAGTCAGAACTAGAGCCATTTTCAGTCACAGTCTCAGCTGAAATGTGTTCAACGCCTTCAAATAATTCATAATCAGTGGACTCTTAACTGCTTGAATTTGATGGTATGTAAGGCCCATCTTTATCAGAGTCATAACCATCATAGTCCAAAATCTCCGAGAATGCATTTCTAAAAATTAAATTAAAAGTTTAAAATTTCAATATAAATTTAAAACTTCAAAAACTTTACCTACATATTACTTGAAATATATCTATAGACGCGTAAAGTTATTAATAAATCAAAATAAAATATGGACTTAACCTCAGGTAAAAATGTAATTTTAACCCTAAATTTATACTTTTTTTTAAATAAAAAACCTAATTGGTTGACTTCTTAGACACATACTAACTCAATTTAATTTACCGGTTTGTAACAATTAGTTTTCCAATATGTTAAAAAAAAATTAAAATCTTGCCCTGCAATCATCTTGTTTAAAAAACCATTATTGTCCTGTTTATGCCTCCTGTTACGGCTCAAAAGTTTTTTCCTAAAAAGAAGAAATAAGGGTATATAAAACAATATAGTTTTTTAAATTAAGCCTTACTTTAAATCTGCAAGTGCTTCATTTTCCGAGTCATCAGACTCAAATTGATTATCAGTGTCCATTTTGTTATAAAAACTGTAATCTGTAAACAGGAACTGATAAAAATTAAGAAATGCAGTTACAAAACTAACCTCACTTTTGCGTTTTAGTAATCCAGGGCTCGCAAAACCTTTTTTAACACACTTATAGTTGAATAAACACTTTAAGACACTTTTTATAAAATTTTAGTAACAAAGTTTTATAAAAAAACACTAATTATAACTTATATTTCATCACTCATAATAGCACCATGTTGAGACGAATTTTCTCATATTAATAAGTAACATAATTGTATGAGCATGTTTACATTGAGTATTCAATGTATTTGCTATAACAAAGTTGTGTGTGTCACATACAATTTTGTTATCGAGAAGTATTAAATATTATTAGGGTTAAGATAGTGTAAGTACCACATACCACTATGCAACCGTACAAGCGTATTATTTCTTGCTTACAACTTTGTAATTTTGATTGCATACCTCAACACTTGTGAGATACAACATTGTTATTCTACAGAAAGCTAGTTTAACCGATATACAACTTTGTAGCGCTAATATCTAAGAAATGACAAAAATGCGACATACAACAGTATAACTCTGAGATGACGAATTAATTTTGTTCAATTACACATTCTTCAGTCCTAGTTTTCTTTCTTGCACGCCCAGGTTTGTTTACAATTTCGCTTCTACCTCCGGAACTGAATTACAGCATGTTGCAGACTTTCAATTTAATTTTTCCATGTGAAAACCTCTAAGTTCGACGTTTACACATTTTTCATGATAATATCGGTTACAATTTGTGCATTGTATTATTGCTTTTACATCATCAAATTGCATTTTACACGTAAAACAGCAGGATTTTGTATCGCTGTCAGCATTCATACCGTCCGGCATAACGACGCCGCGACGCCAATGTTTACTCTATAGACGCCAAAGTACGAGCAATCGTCTATCGTACATATACTGCGTGACGAAATTACGGCAACAATTACAAATATTAAATTTGTCTGCTAATATCTCTATATTCGCGAGTAATTCGATCAAATCGATATATTAAAATCAGTAATATTTTCAAATGGGGTCTTATAAACTTTGCTTTTTAAATAGCCATAAAGGAAAAAACCTAGTTGTGTTAAGTCTGGCGACCATGCGGGCCATTCAATTGCACCACGCCTTCTAATCCATATCCCTGGAAACTGTTTATTAGGCTCTCGAACTGTCAAAGCGTAGTGCCGAGAAATTCCATCTTGTTGGAAATTCAAAATATTTTCGTTTAGTATCTCAACACCATTTTCATCCACTTGGTTTTCTAAAGATTGGACGATTAAAGGATATATTGTATTTTCGTAGAAGTCCAAAAAAACTCGTTCACTTAAATTTTCTTGCAAAAAAAAATTGCCTTTCCAATTCGTTATTGATTCCGTCACCGTAACTTGATGTTTTCAGGATACTTTTTGTTTTGCTCTATTGTTTGCTATTTAAAGTAATGTGTGACACTATGAGATGACCATTTGACTTACCAAAGCTTGAGTTCAAAAAATGTCTTTTATTACCACATTTTTGCTTACTATTTGGTCATACGTCAACCGATTTAGTTTTTTTTGATACTGCTGAATAGACATAGAACGAAGGTCTTGGGTGCAGAAATTAATGTATTTATTTGCAATATACCTTTAAAAAAATTATAGCGTTTCTACTCTCTCTGACTACAGACCGAATTTGGGTCGAACCCCAAATTAAACATGGAGATACGTGCCGTGTTTCTCCTCTCAGCGGCAAACGTAAGTAGGGTGCAATCGATAAAGCATTATCGTTCTGTAATTTGAGGCTTTGCGTATAAATTTATGTTGCATGTTCATACATGGGTAATTCTGCACCCAAGAAATAAAATTACCAGTAAACTTATGATTGCCATTTTATATTGCTAAAAAAACATATGAAATTTTGTATTAGCCGTTTCATTTTTTGGTATTTTTCTTAATTTCAGAAACAATGTCAAGTAGCCGTACTACCTTTAGGTACTGGAAACGACCTGGCTAGGGTGTTGGGCTGGGGTGCCAGTTGTGACTCTGACGCACATTTGCCACACCTTCTAGAAAAATACGAAAGGGCGAGTGTACAAATGCTGGACAGGTAAGCCATCATATTTATTTAAGCTAGTTTAAAATACATTAATAAATTCAATTATTATATTGAATTCCACACAGCTGTTGGTTTTTAATTTTTCAATGTTATTAAATTACTTCCAAAATTGGAAAATTATGTGCTTTTGACGTCAAGCTTCAATATTATTCATGACTATATCGCCATATGAGTTGATTATCTTTAATTGGATTTATTCGTTTTATGTAAAATCTATTTGATATATTACTGGAGATAATTTTATACGCCTTTTGCTACAAAATAATAATAATAATAATAATAATAATACGACTAATAGAACGAACCAATGGTGACTGTGGGAAAAAAAGGCAGACCATAGTAAAGTGACTCGAACAAGATAATGCCTCAACTGAAAAGAACAGCCAGAATCCATCTACAAGTGCTGTGTCTGCTAGAGATGTTCTCGTAAGGTTAACCCCCTTTTATCCGAGACCACTCTTGCAGGGCCAAAAATACGCATGAAATGGACGGACACAAGAACTCGAAACAGACTTAACGGCTTTTCAGCAAAGACTGCATGATGCATTTCTAGCAGAATATCCTGACATCCCAGTGACAGAACAACGTATAGCGAATTAAAAGAGAGTTATACTGAACAACAAATTCGTCTAAAATTATACAAATAAAAAGAGAAATAAGAGAAGAACTTGAAAGGGAGAACAACATAACACCAGACTCTCAAACAGTCAATAATGATCCACCCGCTGATGAAACTCAAAACACGAAGTCAACTCTTCTTAGTGAAACAACTCCTAGCCAAATATAATCTATTCAGCCTAGTCAATTCAAAATTAATAATCGTACATCTAGTCAAGAACCTAAAAATAATAACCAAAGGCGCAATAAACCAACTGTAGAAACAGCAAGAAATGAACAAAGGATATTAGAAATGAATAAATTGTTGAGCACAACTTTGCAAAAATATGGTGGCATGGATCCCACCAAGAGATCTTACATTCAGAGACAGAAAACATCAAGAAAAATTGCTATGATTATAAACTCGTTAAACACTAATATATTACCAGCTAAGCTAGATGTTGAGAACTTCATAGAGCTCTATGAACTCATTTATTGCGCAGCCTTTTACAGCAGCAGTTGCTAACGGCGCAAATATCGATGAAAATAGAACCAGGAGAGAAACCAAAGATTACACACCACCTTGGAAGAAAAGACTAATTAAGAAGATTGAGATAAACAGAGCTGAAATTGCCAGGTTGAGAGAGTACGCAGGAGAAAACTCTAGTAATGGACTTTCTAGATACTCTGAAATAGAAGTTAGCAGCATTTAGTACAATATAAGAAGAAAAGGAGAACGCGAAGGTAATACCTATGAAAGAACCATATGTCACTGAAATCATAGTAACAGAAGGCCACCCAGAGAAGACATGAAGATTTATCACTAAAGGGAAAACCTTTAGTGACAAATCAATCAAAGATCGTGCTTGAAAACAGTATACTAAATCATTACTTCCTATATCACAAGACTCCATAAAAAGCAAGTAGAAGAATAAAAGATAATGACTAAAGAGCAAAAAGAATGCCAAAAGGAAACCAAGGGGTACAAGAAGCACCTCATCATAGACTCGATTATTTTTAGCGAGGTGAAGAGGAAAACCAGAAAATTATCATATTGCTATGTGGATTACCAAAGGGCTTATGCCTCTGTCGCCCATCCCTGGTCAATCAAGTAATTGGGGACATATAAAGTGCACCTAACCCTTATAAAGTACCTACGTCCCTGATGCTGACCTGGAGAATAGTCATCCAACCCAACATGAAGTCAGACTCTACAGTTACCCTAAATTTAAAGTAATCAATATAAAGAAAGGCAAATACAGAATTGGAGAAATGCAACTGACAGGCGGCGGCTTGATAGACCCCTTGCTAGAAGAAGATGCCTGCAAATAGCTAGAGTACTAACAGGCGAGAAAAATTAATCATGCGAGTATTAAAGAGAACCTCTTGAAGGAATATCTCTCCAGAGTAAACAGAATCTGCAAGACTGAACTTAATAGTAAACATCTTTTCAAAGCAATAAACACTTTGGCGATACCGTTAATAAAATACTCATTCCAAGTAATGGTGGAGACAGGGATCTGGACAATATCATGACGAAAATAAGAACAACTCTGGGAACGCGTATCAGGCCTTCTCGATATAGCAAAAATATTCTCTCCTTTTGGTATTATTCGGTTTTAAAGGTAGCGGTAATAAGATTTTGTGTGGAACAGTAACTTTTATGACAATAATGTGACATTGACAAAAATACAAATTCTACAAGCAAATTACCTACAGACCAATTTCACCTGAACAGATTTAGTAAAGAAAATAAAAATAAAAATGCGAAAAATAAGATTTTAAAAGGCTGCCATTTTGCTATGGGTAGAAGTAATGACTTAATATTCTAGGACCATAAAGCATTCAGTGGGAGCTTCAAAACGATGCATCGCATGGCATCCCTTTCTATTTCATTTTATTTTTTAAAGTGACGCCCCGTCACCATTTTCAAGTTTTGCAAAATGCGCTAGGGACCAAATGTAGTACTTAGGTTGCTAATAATGTATGCCAAATTTTAAATCTTTATATAAACGCATTCAAAAAGTAAGAGAAGGGGACAATTAAGAGCCGCACTGTATAATTGATGTAATTTTTAAAACTGGGTGGTGCCTAGTCACTTTGATATTTTAGTGGTAAGCACCATCTACAAGTCAGGTGGAAAATTACAGACCAATTAGTGTAATTACTATTATTATAACAGTTTTTGGAAAAAGTTTAAAAGTATTCACTTCCATAATATGCCGTTGACCTGGACCACGATGACGACGGTACCAAGCCAGGCTATATGCACGTGATCCGAGACGTAATCCTTATTCGGCATATTTCTTACACGGCCTTTCCTGGCTACGGCGTGTCCTCACGCCTAAAATTCATTTCGATCCAAGTCGACTTTGCTAAGGAAAAGAAATACGTATAAGCATTAAAATAAAACAGGCATTAAAAAAAACAAAATTTTATAAAAACAAACTGAGAAAAACAACAGCTTAGCAGTCATGGAGTCGAACATCCCGTGAAACCTAATACCTAAGAAAACATTAAATTTAGGTAACACGGTGTATGCATACACAGGGTTAAGTATTTAAAAAAAAATAAATGGGGTAAAACAATGGCCAATACCAAATATTAAAACGTTAGGTACTTAAATCTAATAATAATAAAAGAATACTAGCGCTAGTATGTTAAAGGCGCACCAGGGAAGACCAAAAGTAACCAGGAACTTTAACCACCTGCATTTGGCCCACCTGAACCTGGGAGCCAAAAGTACCAGGAATTACAATAATTACACCTGCAGATGGCTCCCCCACAGAGCTCTGCAACCGCACCAATACCTACTCTAAGATTCAATACCGAATCTTCTCCAGGGTTTCATATTTTCCAACCCTGCCACGCCCTTATATGGAATGCGTGATCGTACAGCTCCAGGTATGTCGGTCACTTCATACCGATCGTACTCCAGGACTTTTCTGATCCTATAAGGTCCTCGCCACTTGGGCAAGAGTTTCCTGCTGGCCCCAGTATTTGGAGACGCTGTAAGTCGCAACAGCACTAAATCACCCTCCACATACTGATGTCCAGGAATCCTCTTGGAGTAAAATCGGCGTTTTTGCTCAGCCTGATGATTCTCGGCGAGTCTTAACATTTCCGCTCGGATAGCTGTCACATCCAGCGGTTCCTCTTCAACTGATAAAATCTTGGTACCTGAAACTCGAAAACCCATTAGAGCCTCGCTCGGTGATACGCCAATTGCTTTATTAAGGGTGCTATTTAAACCCAGCTGTAAATCGGTAATGTTGTCATCCCAGTCGTTATTATTTTTATTACCCCCCATTGACGCTAAAGAATCGGTTATTACACGGTTGTACCGTTCAACTTGGTCGTTTCCCCTAGGTAAAGCGACGGCATTTAAATGATGTTAAGAACCGTACTGTTCAACAAAACGTGAAAACCCTTTTGAAGTAAAAGCTTTACCGGGATCGCTAATAATTGGATTTGGTACTCCAAAAATTTTAAACATGTCTTTAAATGCTTTTATTACATGTGTAGTACCTGTATCTTTAACCGCATATAATAAAATAAATTTTGTGAACGCATCAATTATTACCAATATGTGAGTGTTGTGTCTATTTGTTTTAATAAAGGGGACTAAGTGATCGACGTGAACTGTATGAAAGGGTCTAGGAATTTTTGAAATTGGATGTAAGAAACCGGATCTTTTACCTGAGTTAGATTTAAAATATAAACAATATAAACAATTTCGAACGTATTTAATAATTAAACGACGCATGCGCGGACACCAATATTTTGCAGAAACTAACTTGAATGTTTTATCTATGCCGAAATGCCCTATGCCGTCATGTATCATTCGTAAAATTTGAAATCTGGCGGCTTTAGGTACCCACCACCGTAAACCACTTGAAGTTAAACGACACCTAAAGTTAAATTAACACTTTGCCGCCCTTAAGTGCGTAGTCATTAAAAATATCTTTATTTTCATGTTGTTCACCGGATTGTTATATTGACTTAACAAACTGAATTTTTTTATCAAGTTGTTGAGCAGCTAATAATAAGTCTTCTTCGGCAATAAGAGCTACTGTTTTTAAGTGTTGAAATGAGTTATAAAGGTTTTGACTTAAAGCGTCTGCATGTTGCATTTGATTATTGCTTTTATGAGTAATTTTGTAATCAAACTGACTTAGTTCAAGGACCCAACGAGCGACCCTAGCATTAAGTTCTTTCTTTTTAAAGGTGTTTTTGACAGCGATATAGTCTGTAAAAATGATAAAATATCTTCCTAATAAATTCTGGGGAAACTTTTTAACTGCGGATATTACTGCTAGGGTTTCTAACTCGAATGAATGGAACCGTTGTTCTCCAGCAGTAGTTTGTCTACTATAATAGGCGATGACATGTTGTTTGTTGTCTTTTATTTGTATTATTTTGAGGTTAAGGACAATCCCGACGCAAATGTCCGTAATTGTGGCAGCGGTAACATAAAATCGAGTCACCGGATGGTGTAGCCGAACTTGGTCCTACCCTAACATTTTTATTAGTGTTAATTATTTTTCCTTATTCGTCAATAAGTCGTAAGTGGTTTGCCAAAACATGAGGATTTGTGATGTTAGCGGCTTCAACAGTAAATTTAATTTGAACATCATCTATGCCCCCGATAATTAAATCAACGCGATCTTCGTCACTTAGCGGAATTTTCATTTATGGATTAAAGATAATTTACGGTAAACCTATTGATAAAGAGATTCAGTAAGTATTGGTTTACAGAACATCACATCTTGTAACAATTTAAACAAACTTCTTCTTGGCCGAAAATTATCTTGCAAAATAACACTCCATTCTTCCCACTTAAACAACCTCGTTGGAAGACCCCTGTACCAGATTTCAGCAGTACCCCTTAATTTTGATAAGGCCAAGTGAGAAGTTGTTTTATCATCCCACCCATGGATGGATGCGTATTCATTAACTGAATTTAACCATTCGTTAACGTCATTTACCAACGGATCGAATTCAGCAATAATGTTGTTATTAATGGAAATGTTACTTACTCCACCTCTTCGGCTTACCAACAACCTGTCAATTCCAGCCACTACGGTCTCACGTGATCCGGTGATCCGAGACGTGATCCTTATTCGGCATATTTCTTACAAATAAGATCCCACAGGGTAGTAATAATTAAGCAGTATTTATATTAAACCAGATAAAATGGAAAATGTACACTTTTTAATTAACGATAAGTCCATATATATAGAGGCTGATATTTCTACTTGCGATTTACTTCTTACTGGTAGCTTTTTTGGCATTTCTTTTTTACTAAAGTAAATAAAAACTACATACATCATATTACTTTCGGTTACTACACTGCAGAAATAAATGCAGGGTCTTTATTACTCAATAATTTATTTAATAGCCCTTTAAATTAGTAGGTACTTTGTTTTTAATTTTTAGATGATAATTATACACTTGACTATTTAAGACAGGTGGCAATGACGGGCCACTCTGCTTAGTTTGATATAAATTCTGAAAATTTTGATGCTGCAACAATAAAAAGAGTTGAGAATCAGCATTGTCCGGAAGCATTTAAGTTAAAAGTAAAGTTCTAATATTAGCTAATGCCAATATGTGTATTTGAAATATAACATAAATATAGCAAGAACCATAGCCAATAAAAAAAACAGCAGAACCATTGCATTTGGGTGGTTTGGTATTGGTTATGCGTTGACATCATTATTTGTAACCAAATACGTCAAATATTATGTTAATAGCGTCAAATAGCTGTCAACCAGAAACAAAACCGGCGTTGAATCGAATACAGCTATTATAGATACGGAGTTCGGTAAATGAAACCTTAGCCACCGCGCTACACTGCACATGAAAGAGAGAGAGAGAGAGGGAAAGCGAGCGTCATCTGCGAAAGGCGAATGTGCGGGTGTTATCGTGTTATTATTATTACGTCATCATCAAGAACAAGAACGTGAACGAACATTACATATCGAGTTCTAAACCTTTTCTTTAATTTGTAAAATTAATTTTAATTAAAAGTAAAGTTTATATTAAAAAAATATATATAAAAATTGAACGTGTTTCATAGCTGGATGAGTTCGAAAAAACAATCCAATAAAATTCAGATAAGCTATAGCAATCGGTAAAAGCGGTATAAATAAAGTAGCGGTAAAATCGGTAAAAGTGGTATAGTAATCGGTTTTAAGCGGTAGAAATGAAATACACCTAGATTGAAAAGTTTGGCATTACACTAAATTTCCGAAAATTTTTCTTTATTGGCAAAAATAGATTGGAAACTTATTAATTAATTAGTTTTAATTAAGAAAACAACTAAAATTAAACGATCAAACGAACTTACCTGAAGTGAAGTTCGATCGTAATTATATGAAGCGTCCAGTTCGAATATATTATCTTGATTATTTACTACGTAGTCCGCCCCTGGCTACCAACCGTGCACCATATTTAAAGACCTAAATATAAAATTAAAAAACCTCGCGCTGCCAAACCCTCCCCGACCCCGTCGGTCTCTCTCTTATTCATTCTTTTAAAGATCCTATTGTTCATTAATCATTTTAACACAATTTGGGGTCTGTTGGCGGGAGGGAAGATAATATATTCGGACTGGACGCTTCATATAATTACGATCGAACTTCACTTCAGGTAAGTTCGTTTGATCGTTTAATTATATTCGCGTCCAGTCCGAATATATTATCTTGATTATTTACTACGTCGTTGTTCAGAGATTTTGTGTTAAAGATTAATGAACATGGAAAAAAGGAACATTTGTTTTACAAAAATCAACTGTATTTTCCTTGATGGCTTCACAAAATATCAAACCATAAGTAAGTAGCATTACTAAATAATATTAAACTAAGTAATAATGTTTAAAACTGCCCTGGCAAAATCCGTTGTCTTGGATAACGGACGATTGTAAAATCTAGCAAAGGTGGTCGACTGATTTGACCATCCCGCAGTCTTGAAGATTGTTTCCAAAGTCACTCCTTTCCTTAAGGCAGCAGAAGCAGATGCATGCCGTGTAGAGTGGGGCCTAAACACTGATGTATCAAGCCCAGCTGATAACATCATTTGCTTCACCCATTTGCTCACCGTTTGCTTGCTGGCCGTTTTGTATGGCTTTTTAAGGGTTAGCAAAATTAAATCTTGATCTGGCTTTCTGTAAGGCTGGGTCCTCACAATGTAAGTTTTTAACGTAGTTGCCACGCATAACAGTGGCTTTTCCTTGAAAAAAGGTATATGAAGGGTAGGCTGGTCCTTACCAATCCCAGATGTTTTAATCGGGTCTCTAATATTAATCTGAATTCCCTCAGAATTTTCTATTACGTTGGATAATCTTATAAGAGATATAGTTAGGTGATCAAAGCCAACATTGTCACCAACTTTTGAGAAAGATGTTGCATAGTCGAGTTTTCTGCCTGTTCTTCGATGTAAGACAAAATTAACTGGGGGTCCCATGTATTGGTATACTTTGGTCGAGAAGGTCTCAACCAAGAAATGCCCTTCATAAATCTCTTTATTATAGGGTCAGCTCCAAGATCATTATAGGAAATAAGACTAAGAGCTGACCTATGAGAATTTAACGACCCAAATTTATAATTATGTTCTTCTGCAATAGTCTGTAGAAAAGTGAGAACCTCATGATTGGAAGCTTTATAAGGTGACAGGTTTCCTCTTAAACAGAACTGCCACCATAAACGGTAAGTAGTATCGTATTGTTTTAAAGTGGAGTCGGCAATCGAAGAAATCATAGTTTCAATGGCTATTTTGGGGACGTTTCTTTGTTCAAATGAAGACCCGATAATTTGGCGGCCACCAGGGTAAGATGATGAGCTAATGGATGCGACTGGCTGGAAGGTAATAGTTTTTTGGACGGTTCAAAATAAATTTCTTTCCCCACAACCAGCCTGAAAAAAAGTGGAAACCAAGGCTGTGAAGGCCAAAGAGGCACAATTATAATACCTACTGCCTTATCTTGAATTATTTTTTGTAATACCCTCAACAAAAGGCTAAATGGAGGGAAAGCATAAAAATATAAATTGTTCCAGTTCACGGTAAATGCATCTACCATAACTGAACCCGGATCTCTTCGCCATGATATATAATCCGTGTATTTAATTATTAATTATTATTTATATGCGAGGCAAATATATCTATTTCAGGTTGTCCAAAAGTTTTCACGATTGTTTGAAAAGCGTCGTCAGATAATGACCATTCAGAATCTTGATTTGTTTGTCGGGATTCGAGATCAGCCTCGTAATTGTCGCTTGAACTCACGTAGGATGCAAAAATCCATATGTTTCTGCTCTCACACCACCGCCATATCTCTCTAGTTAGAAAGCAAAGTTTTGGGTATTGAATACTGCCCATGCGATTAATATACGATATGGCAGTGGTGTTATCGCATCTTATCAAAACGTTGCAATTAAAAAGTTGCTTTGAGAAACATCTTAAGCCGTGAAATATGGCTAGCAATTCCAAATAATTAATATGGCCATTCTTATCCTGTTCAGACCAAAAACCATGGGTCTTTTCCCCATTACAGCATGCCCCCATCCGGTCAAAGACGCATCGGTAAAAATTACTTGCTTATAATTATCACTTTTAATATTGTTAAAAGATTTGAATATATTTTCTCTCCACCAGCTGAGGTCATTATGCAAAAAGGAGGAGAGGGGCATTAACGCATCAAAATTCGTATTATTTCGGGACAAAGCTAAAAATTTTTCTCTTTTTAAAAATTTGGTGTATAGCCAACCATATTTCACGGCGGGACAAGCAGAAATTAAAATACCGATGAATTTTGCTAATTCCCGAATCCTACAAGTGGCTTTATTTCTAAAAATATGTGATAAATTATATACGATTTCCTTGTTTTTCATAGGTAGTTCGATTTTCATTGACTTAGTATCAAAAACGAACCCCAAAAAGGTTTGAACAGTGCTTGGGGAAAGACAACTTTTTTCTCTGTTCAAAATAAAGCCCAGAGATCTTAATAAGTCAATAAGAACTCTAGTATTCTCTAGACAACTATCAAAAGTGTCTCCAAGAATGAGAAAATCGTCTAAATAATTTATACACAAAATGCCCTTTTTACGCAGAAGAGACAGTACAGGTTTCATTAATTTTGTAAAACAAAAGGGGGCCGATGATAAACCAAAAGGGATACAAGTGAATTCGTAAAGGCAATTTTTAAAATAGAATCTTAAGTACTTGCGATGATCAGGATGCACTAAAATTGAAAAATAGGCATCCTTTAGATCAACTGTGGTCATAAAAGAACCACAACTTATTAGTTTTAAGGCAGTTCTGTAATCCTCCATTTTAAAATGTGGGCCAATTACAAAATTGTTTAAGCTCTTAAGGTTTAAAATGAAACGTTTTTTCCCATTACTCTTGTCTGCAAGGAAAATTGAGGAAATAAACTGGTCAGGACAAGCTTTACATTTTTTGATAGCGCCTATTCTAAGAAGCTTCTCAACTTCCGAAGTCATAAGAGCTTCTTCGCTAACAGAAAGTTTATGGCTTATATGACTATTATAGTTAAAAGGAGGTTTTTTAGAAAACTCAATCCTGTAACATTTTATCCAAGATGAGACAATAGAATTAGTGGTCACTTTTTTCCAAGCAGGTAAAAACCGTGACAAGCGCCCCGCAAAGACGTCTTCATCATAACTTACCTCTAGCGCCTCTTTTGAGGAGCTGCTTTGTATGTCGAAGGTCGCCCTTTCTGTGTTCTCATTTCCCTTCTGTAATGGAACGGGCGTCCCCTGTTTCCCTGTGCACTCGTGGAAGGTTTATTTCCTCCCCCGCCCCACTCCTCTTTTCTGAAGTTCCGGGGATAAAGGGCTGTGCACGAGGGGTAAAACGCGTGACAGGTACTGGTCGTATTTCCTTGCCAACTTTTTCCATGGCCCTTAAAGCCTGAATTTTTTCCCCTAAATTGGTTTCAAATAAAAATTCTCCAGGTGGTATTTTGTCTACCAACTTTTTTTATTTGTTTATTCATCATAGGAGTAATTAATTGACGCCTTTTATTGGATATTGAGTTAAAAAGGTTACACAAAATTCGACCAGCGTCCGCCACTGGAACCAAAACTTTTTCTTTTGACTCTTTTGGCATTTTTAAATCGTCCCCCAAAAGGGCGTTTAAAGCTAGACCTAACGCGGAAAGAGATTGGCTAAGTAAAGCTTGGTACCCAGTATGAGTCTGGTCTCTAACAGCGTATAAAGAATTCATGCCGGCTTCAATCTCCGGATTTATTTTGGGAGGCAATAAAAGCTTACAATTTTCCGGCATTTAATATTTTTTAAGAAACTCGTCGGTTTCTTCTTTGGATAGGCCAAAAGGCAAAATATATAACCATATTGCCTCAACGGCCGGGTGCAATTTAAAACTAGACTTTTTAACACTGCTAGGGTGCGGGCCCAGCATGTTTCTTGTCTCCTCGGATAGTAGAGTATCCTCAGATAAAACTAAGACCGGAGAGACATCTTCTATCAAAACTCCATTTTTTCCCTGAGCCGGACCTGTGTCCGTGATAATATTCTCTGTATCTAAGCAATGGCTTACAGAACGAGGCCTCGAATCGCGCGCCGTAGTACGCGACGTACGGCCCCGACTATAAAGCGAGATCGCAACACTCGGGCTGCGACTCCCACCATCATGGCTTCGTCTGTCCCTTTCTATCCGATCCCTACGCACATTTGTCTCACTCGGAGAACGACGAACGCGATAACGAGATCTCCCGCCATGTGTTTTTATTTTCCTAATCGCATTCGAGGAACCTTTGCTTTTTCTAGAACTTGACCGAGACCGCGACATGTGCGCCTTTTCTTTCTCTCTCTCAATCCTAGATATTTTCCGGTGTCGACGTAGGTCGTCATATTCCCTGCTTAAAGAGCGTTTGGAACGAGCTCTACCCCTCGACCTTGACCTACTTTTATCTTTTCTTTTATGTTTTCCCATAATGATCGATCTACAAAGATATGTCCTATGTGAGAACTAATCAGAAAGATCCTGACTCACCTGAATTAAACCGAATAAACCAGTTAAACTGCAAAATAGTCAAAATACACAAATATCACGTGTCGAAATCGTACAGCGCGGCGTAAACGAAGTGGACGGCACGGTGCACCAGAAACAAATGAATAAGAGAGAGACCGACGGGGTCGGGGAGGGTTTGGCAGCGCGAGGTTTTTTAATTTTATATTTAGGTCTTTAAATATGGTGCACGGTTGGTAGCCAGGGGCGGACTACGTAGTAAATAATCAAGATAATATATTCGGACTGGACGCGAATATAATGCTTGTAAAAAACTTTATTACTCTTAAGATTTTGTGTTTTAAATACCGGATTATTTTTTAGTACAAATTAAAATTAAGAAATTAAGTTTTTTTTAATGCTGCGAAGTATTGTGCCATTCTTCCCGAGTAGAAACAAGTTCTTGTAAGTCTTAGGTAGTCTTCGGCCTGCTGCTACTGCCCTGAAAAAGCATTTCGCAAGTATGTGTTATGCTTGTATCACTATATGATTATCGTGTACCAAACAAATTCTTGTTTGGTCAGAAAAAAAACAACGAGTTCCAAAATTCTGGGCTTAACTGTTTCTTCGGATGGTTAATTGAATATACCGGGTCTGTTATTAATTAGTTACATTAATTAGGTACTACAGCTTCTTGGTCTATCATGAAGAGAATTATTCTAGAGATAACGATTCCAAGTGTGAGATACATCACTTCGCCATACCTCAACACTATTATCCACGAACCTTTGAGAGTGGCCCTTTCTTGCCACTATTCTTGCAGGATCAATTTCACTGATAATTTCTTGAGGCATCTTTTCACGTAAACTCGTAGGATGTAACGGTTTTGACCTCAACAATCGCAAAAAAAAATGGAAAACGTACCAAAAAAAAATTGTCAACATTTTTGTCGGGCAACAAATTTCCGAGAAATGAGAAAGACAAACATTGATAAATAAGCCCATGAAAAATAACGCACACTAAAAAATGTCTTCGTATAAAAACAAAGTGATGTATAACTTTTGAATCTAGGTGTATATAACTTTTTCTATAAATGACACAAATCGTGCGAATTTTCGAAATATAAATATTCAAAACAGTGAAGTAAAATTTAGTGAACCAATTGAATAGCTTATTTTCATTAAATATATTGGTATATACATTAATAAAAATTTCAAAATTGGAATATCACATGCCATACTTTACAATCAATGTCAATTTGAAAACTTTCAATTCAAATATCTCTGAAACAGTCAAAAGCTTAATTTGGTATAAATGTTATACAGGTAGGGGAAACTACAACCACCAACTTTTTAGTTTTAGGGTGAGTCACTCCTTGGGCTTGATGCACCTGAACCTCAAAGTTTTAAATGGCACTACCCCTCTTGTAATACCTTAGCTCAAAGATCTTTTGGAGTAGTATTCACCTGCACAAGAATTTTTCCTAAATTTTATACAGAGTCAAAGAAAAATATAAGTTAAGTAAAATAAACTCTGTTTTTATGAACTGTTTTTCTATTTAATTAGATGCTTAAAATGCATTCCATTTTTGACCACACAAAAGTATAATCTATTTTCAAACTCCTAGAATAGATGTATATTCGGTAATAATCCGTTGCCGAAGATCATAGAGTGAAGCTGGTTGCGTCTTAAATACAACAGTTTTTAAGTTACCTCAGAGAAAAAAGTTGAGAGGTGTTAGATCTAGTGATCTCGCCGGCTATTCCATTGGACCTCTTCTCTGGAAACGCGTTATGTAAAAATTGCCTCACAGGAAGAACATAGTGGGGTGGCGCTTCATCTTGTGAAAATGTAATAAATCTTTGTTTAGATTTCTACCTCCATAAATATCTAACTAATTTTCTATTTCTTTCAACAATTTTAGAATAAATGGTGGTGTCCAATATTTTCAAGTAAGATCCGTCATTAAAGTTACCATTAAAAAAAAGAGGCTCAACAATAGTATCACCGATATATTCCCGCCATATTCTCGCCCACACATTGATTTTATTTGGATACTGTCTGTGTTCTTCCCCGAAAAGATGCAGATTTTCATCACTCCAGTATCTCCAGTCGTGGTTATTTACAAAAACATTTAAAAAAAGTGCATTCGTCTCTGAAACAAATATTTTTTAGCAACAAAGGACTAAAATGTAATTTTTCTGTCATTCTCTGACAAAATTCTATTCTTCGGTTATGGTCGCCTTGACGCAGATCCTCAAAAATTTGCATTTGTATGAATGGAAATGACTTATAGTTAAAATACTTCCTTCACGTATAGATTCATGACAAATTTCTGTTATCGCTGAATTTTGGCGTAGGACAATGTAGGATTCATAGCAACATGTCTTAATACTTCTACTTGTGCCTCTTCATTAAGTACTTTATGCTGAACTCTTTTTTTTTCCACCGATCCTTTTTCTTCAAATTTAAGAATTAGCTGCCTCACGTAAATATGACTTACATGTTTTCGAGGATTTCTTAGGTTAAATAATGCTGCTGTCCTTAAAGCACAATGATTTTGAGAACCATAAATATAAATTATTTAAATTCTTTCAGCCATGGTCTAAACCATTGTATGAAGTATTTGGGTGAGACGGTGAAAAGTCACAAGATGATATGCAATGTTAAATATTTTTTAAAGGTTGGTCCAAGCATTTACTATCTGGTACGACCTAAAACCTGCATTCAAACTTAGTAAACAAACTTTTTTATCAGATTAAAAAAATGATTGTTACTTTTGACTTTTTTGACTGTGATTTACAACCTGACACACTTAACTTAAATTGGACACTAATCAGTAGCAAACAAAAAAAAAACAGTTCAGCGTAGTAAGTAGTTGATTTTCTTTGGCAACGGATTTGTTACAAATGTGCATCTAATCCAAGATAAGACTTTCAGAATGTTAGAAATTAGTTTAAAAAATATTATTATATTTGTTTAGTCCAAATTGGAAAGCATTTTGAGCATTAATTAAATAAAATGGCACTTTATAAACAGAGTTTATTTTATATAACTTATACTTTTCTTTGACTCTGTATAAATTTTAGGAAAAAATTCTTATGCAGGTGAATACTACTCTAAAAGACCATTTATTTAAGGTATCACAAAAGGGGTGGCGCCATTTAAAATTTTTAGGTTGAGGTGCATCGGGCCAAAATACCTAATGAACGAAATTATGGTGGTTGTTGTTTCCCCTACCTGTATAACATGTGTACCAAATGGCGCGTTTCTAACTTTTTAGTTTCAGAGATCAAGAGGTTAATCAGTTTGGTTCTGGCGAGTGAGTAAAACTGCAGTGTTCATATCGCTTTTCACATTTGCACTGTTTTATCAAGTATATGAGCGAACAAATGAGTTAAAAAAGGAAATAATTGGTTTAAAAAATTATCAAGCTTCATCACCTTTAACTTTGGAGACAAAAACCTATTTAAATGCTCTGAAAAAAATAGAAACATTTCTGTAGTACAACAAAAAGGTGAAACCAAAGATGCAAAAAAGATTAAAGAGGATTTAAAAAACTTGATCCTGCACACATGGATGTTGGAGTCGCAATGATATTAAAGATTGCTTGGTAGATAAGCCTAAGTGTATTATTTGTGTTAACGCAATTCAAAAATATGGTTTGAGAAGTTAAGGTTGACCATGTGTCTTGGGATGTTAAGAAGTGTGCGACATAATAAAGGCACAAAGATCTTCAGAGGGGTAAATATTTGAAGTAGCAACTAGAAAAAGATATAAGTAAAAATTCGAATGTGGTTTATCTAAACTGTGTCTAAAGTTAAAAGTATGTGTTAAAATATAAAAAATAAAATAATATAACTGCCGGCCCCGGCAGCGCGGTGGGTATATACCTGCCTAGCAGTCGTGTGGCCCTGGGTTCGAGTCCCGACCTTGGCATGGTCGTTTGTGATGTCCGATTTAGTTTTAATACTAAAAAATTATAGAGGATTTTCGTGACTAAATGTGCTCAGCACGAGGTCAATAAATAAATTAAAAAAAAAAAAATATAAAATAAACAATGAAAAAAATATAATAATAAACAATGCTTATGATATTTCAAAGTTAATTGAAGATATATAGATTGACAAGTTATATGTAAGAGTAATTCATGAGGGCCGTGCAGATCTATGGACTAGGTATAAAAGGTTAAAACCAAATAGTTAATAAAATAAGAATAGAAAAAGGTTAATACTTTCGGCAAATTATCGATAACAATAGAAATAATTCAGTAGAGCTTTGGACAAATCTGAAATCACTTCTATCAGGTAAAAATTTTATTTTACCAAATAAGTATTTGAAAGGCAGACATTTATTGATGAGTTTGATATAGCAGATAAATTTAAAAAATATTTTTTTAATAGTATCGATATTTTACCAACATTTTCAGTGTTGAATAATACAGTTAATAATATATCAAGATATAATATGGGATAAATTTGGAAACACTACTATTAATGAAACAAGACCTCTGTTAAAAAATATAAATTCAATATGGTAAATTGAAGATCAGAAGAGTTGAGACTATCCAATCGAAAAATCGGAAAGTCTCAACCTCTTACCGGTTCCTAAAGTCTCAGGCACAAGGCTGGTAAGTGAGTTTAGGCCTATTATCACTGTGTCAGCTTACGAAAAACTTCTAAAATTAACTTACTGTGATAATACTAAAATTTTAACAACAAATCAGTCAGAGTTTAGAGCTTATTATGATACTTCATTTCTGTGATAATTTTAATAGAGAAATAGTAAATCGCAATATTCTACTTCCTAACATGGAAAAAATGGGGATAGGAGGTTCAGTTCTACGTTGGTTTAAATCTTATGCATAACATAAAGCAAGTGATTAAATTTAAAAATAAATTATCTATTTCTGAAGATACTATGTTGGACCCAATTCTGTTTCTTATGTATATTAATGATATTGTCAAAGTAAGTAGTAGAAGTAATTCAGCATTATTTGCAGATAATAATATGCTGTATGTTGTGGGAAAGGATATTGAAAAGATGCAAGAAGATCTAAACTTTGATTTGGATAATATATACAAATGGCTGTGTTATAATACCTTAAGTATTAATGCAGCTAAAATAAAATGTTGTCTGTTTGCGAGTAAAACTAGATTAAACAAAGTGAAGTTAGGTAAAATTAAACATTTGGGAATTTTTTTGATTCCACATTTCAATATTGATCCTTACATTGACAGCATAACACGCAAAATGTCAAAAAAAATTGTCGAGAAAATTTTTTATCGAGAATTGGCAGAAACCTGTCTTAACAAAGAAAATTGCTAATTTATAATAGTATTATTTTGTCGCACTTGGATTTTTGTTCCGCACTTTTGTTTGGTATTCCAGCTGACAGGGTCAAAAGACTCCAAATCATACAGAATAGTGCCATGAGAATAATACTAAAATTTAATAGATATACACTGGTAGATAATATGTTGATTATACTAAAAATCTTGCTGATATAACAAAGAATATTATTTCGTATATTTTATTTTCAAAGAATATTATTTCAAGAATATATTTTCGTATAGTTTATTATTATGTATATTTATTTTTAAATTGAAAAATAAATTGCTAGCAAATTATATTTGTAAATAGATTACAGTCTTTAGTGATCGGCATAAATATGCCAACAGACAGCAAGGGGCTTTTGATTTTCCATAAAGGTCTTAAATATTTTAGTAAATTATCAATAAATTTAAAGAACTGTAAAAGCTTAATAATATCTAGAAAACCCTAAAAAGATATATGGATAGATATAAAAAATATATTTATATATACATATATAAATATATTCCATTCCAACAATTTAAATTATATTTGTACATATGTAACTGTCTTATATTTCGATTGTCTTGCTTTGCACTTTTATTTTTACACTTTTTAACACACTAGTTTTAAGTTATATATCGTCAGTTTTGAGTGTTTTCTTTTCTCTTGCCTTGTTACATAATTTTAGGTATTTTTTATCCATTATATTAATACACTGTAATTTATATGTAGTAAGTTGCTAAATAAATAAATTATTATTGTTATTAATATTACTATAATTATATTTGCATTAAAGGCTTTCAAATTGGCACCCTATATATGACTATATAACTACCTACCTGCTGTACATACATTCTTAAAAATTAAGAAAAGCAAACAATAATTAATCACAACTATGAAATCAGGAATAATATTAACAAATTCTTAACATTGACAACCATCATTCTGTTATCTTTCTACAACCAAAGTACTACAACTATTACCTTACGAAATAAAGTAAGATAAATATATTTGAAAACTTAATAAATTATTAGTTAATTATATAAATATTGGCAAAAGTAAACTTAACTTCTGTAGGTGAATATAAATGTAATAGAGATTTTTTAGTATAACCTTTTCTTCCTTTCTAATACTTTAGGACAAACTTTATATAAATTATATGGCTTATAGGAGTTTAGGTAATTACTTGTCTTTAACTTTGTGGCACACAGATGATATTACAGCTAGGTTATTTGCTAGATGTAATGTAAAAATTATTGTATTATTAGGTTTTCTAGATACTACAATTCACCTATGTAATTTTTGTAATATATTGAATTGAATTGTAAAAGGATTTAGAATAAGCATCAAAATTGACAACTTTTTTCTAATTTAACCGCCCTCGTAGCTCCTATAGTTCCCGAAATAGCAAGTCACACATAGCAAATAGGACATCCTGTATACCGGGTGACACAGAAAAGAGGGAACACTTAATAATTTTTTTACTTTTCAAGATAAACAAATGAAATTAGGTATATCGATAGATGAGTTATAAGAGCATCTTTTGACATATTCTTTTGTTTTCCATCACTTCCGGTTTAACAGGAAATGACACTAACTTTCCTATTTTAAATGGGACACTTGGTATATTATTACGTATTCCGATAAAAAATAAGATTCTAAAAACAATAGTAGTCTATTTGCTACTTTTTGGTTTATACTCATAGAAAAAAACATTTTTTTAAATTTTAAAATCGGGTGCCATGAATGCGTCGAAAGTTTTCATTTTTAATCAAGTTATCACGGAAAAATAGTTTTCATTGCATTTTATTACTTAAATCTTTTACACGCCTATTTAAAATATCCAATCATTAATTTTGGCATTTACATTATTTTTTAATAGCACATTATTGGGAACAACCTATTTTGAAATGCGGTTTCTTTCTCCCAATAATTTGATACGATTATTTTTTAAATCGGTTGATAAATAAGCCCATAAGAAGAAAAAAACTAACTTACAAAAACCAACGATCAGGAACTATTATAATGACACTCCTGCATATTTTTTTCAAGTAATATAACACATCATATTTTGTCAAACGTCATATTACTATTTGAGAATAAAAGAACAAATTTTTCAATATAATATTTTTTCCAATATCTTACATATTACTACATATTTAACAATCTTTTAAAATACTACATATTTTATTTAACATTTACCTGACATAACATAGGTACACACAAACGGTAAACAAACAAAAAAGATATGAGGTTTATAAATTATTTTAATACAACTGTTTACAACTGATACAACTGTTCAGTAATATTGTTCGAAACGACCACCTTTTTGGCGGATGAAAGTACGTATGCGCGGGAATATAGCGTGCGGCATATTAACTTTTTGTTCATTAGTAAACATTTTAAATATTAGCAAATTTATTTAAATAACAAATAATAATGCGCTTAACAAGATGTCATGTATTATGTCAATTGAAAAATGAATGAAGAACGCGTCAAAATGCAGCCATTCAAGAAATCAAAGACGTCTGTGCTATTTTTATTGATTAAATGCGTTTATTTATGTGACTTAGTTTTTTTCTCCTCATGGGCTTATTTATCAACCGATTTAAAAAATTATCATATTAATTTATTGGGAAAAAGAAACCGCATTTCAAAAGTGGTTGTTCCCAATAATGTGCTATTTAAAAAAATAAAGTAAATGCCAAAATTAATAGTTTGGACATTTTAAATAGGCGTGTGTTATACCGGAAGAGATGGAAAACAATAGAATATATCAAAAAATTCTCTTATAACTATTCATTTGTTTATCTTGAAAAGAAACAAAGTTATTTAGTGTTCCCTTTTTTCTGTGCCACCCGCTATATATGCTTACCCTTATGATGATCTTATGCTTCCAATACAAAATTTTAAAAGTCTTGTCTGGTTGTCTGGTCGACAGTTATTTTTGTAAACGCTTGGCAATACCGCATCCCTTCCATATCATGACGTCACCATGCGCGAGGAGAGCGCCGCGCGAGGTAGAAGTGAGAACGACGGACTCTTTTTTTTTGACTTTCTGACGACGCAAGCAATGGCGTCATACTATTTAATTTAATAATTTATACTGTACTTATTACTGTGTTTGGCAAATAAATGTTGTTTTTTAATTAACGTGAAATGCAAATAATCTGAACGCCACACACTACATTTTATGGTCCTTCGTCGCTGGATTTGACTCCTGAACGGAATTTTACTGCATTTTAACATCCGTACGGGACTTTCAACAAGGCTTTTACCGGAAGAAACGCCGACCGCCGACCCAATCGACACAAGTTTGGATATTTTGCCTTTTTGACGACGGGAACAACAAGACCGTCTTCTCAGGGAACACCGATTGGTTTTGCTTATTTCACTACAGGTTAGTGCGTTCCTTTCTCACTTTCTTTCCTTTACTTTTACAGGCCTCTGTTTGATTTATTTGTTTATTTTTTTTAATAAACTTAAACTGCTTTGTATTTGTGTTACTTTATGGTGGTTACTTTGATGGTACTTTACATTGATCTACAAACGATTTCGTGATATTTGATGCAACTTTGGTGACAAAATTAATACCTTTAACTGACATTTGTTTACATTGCAATATATTACACATTTTGCTGGTATACTATACCTATTTACACTAATTTCTTTTGGTATTTCACACTCCCTTTGATGGTGATTTCTACTATTTACATTTTATGAAATTTTGACATTTAATATACCTACTTTATTAGATATTTTACACATTTTTGGTGTCACTTACGTAGGTTTGATAACTTTACATACATTTTAATTAAGTGTTCTGAGAAACCTATTTAATTGCATTGTTTTATTACTTTGCCTCTATTTTGAACAATTTATTTGAAACTACTTATATATTTGTATTATTAACTATTCGAGATGGCTGACGCAAGAAATAAAAGAAAGGCTACTAAAGCTGCTCTTACACGGTTTGAAAACTATTTTCAAGCTATTAAGTCAAACAGAAATCTTTCTCAAACTGATTTGGTGGAACTCAAAATGCGTGCGCAAAAGGCTGATCAATTGTTGGAAGATTTTAACGCTGCTCAGTTAAAGATTGCCGCTACGGAGACTGATATTGATTTTGATGAACATGACAGCGAGTCTGAACAATTTGAAAATAAATTCTACCGCATAACATCTGAAGCGAGCAAATTTTTAATTGACCAGATGCAGCCGCAGGTTTTAACTCCAAACGTGGAAAGTAATTTAGCATCTAATTCTAATGATGATTTAGCCAACATTAGACTGCCTCCAATAAACCTTCCAACGTTTGACGGTTCATATGACCAATGGTTGTTTTTTAGAGACACTTTCAATTCTTTAATACATAGCAATTTCAAACTGACACCAGCCAAAAAATTTCATTACTTGCGCCTCTCTCTAAAGGGTGTGGCAGCTGAAACTATCTCATCACTTGAAATCTCTGACGCCAATTATGATGTAGCCTGGAACATCTTAAATGAGAGATTCGAAAACAAACAGATTTTAGTCAGCAACCATATAACGGCTATTTTTAATTTGCCATCTTTATCACGTGAATCTGGACGTGGCCTTAGAGTCATACTTGACGGCTTACAGAAGCACATGGGCGCCTTGACGGTTTTAAAGATGCCCACAGAACATTGGGATGCCTTAATCTGTCATATTGTGACAGGTAAATTTGACAATGTGACTAGAAGAGCTTGGGATTCCAAAACCTTTATTAAAGAACTCCCTACTTACAAGGAACTTATAGATTTTTTAAAAGACAGATGCCGAATTTTAGAGTCTTTCGAAAACAGCTCTTTAAGAAACGCTTCAAACAAAATCGAAAGGCCTCGCCAATCACACCCCAACTTTCACAAAAATACTTCTCAATCCTTTGTCGCTACTAACAGTAATAAAAAATGCACGTTTTGTCAAAAAGAACATCTCATCTACACATGTCCTCAGTTTTTACAAATTTCTGCTATTGAAAAATTAAATAATGCTAAACAAATGAAGTTATGTATTAACTGCCTTTCTATAGGCCACGCAACTAAAAACTGTAGGTCGTCTGGATGTAGAAAATGTGGAAAATTCCACCATACCCTTCTACATTTCAACAGAACCGATTCTGGGACTGTACAAACCAATAATAATAATACAGCTACCTCTTCTTATTCCAACAGCACTGAGACTGACTTGAAAGACGTAGCCACAACCTCTTTGTCTACACATGTGATGCACACTCCTCTTATATACTCACCGTGTAGTTTAGTGGTAAATGAAAAACTTAATTTAAACACTGTATTATTATCCACTGCTATCATCAAAGTTTTTGACACTACAGACAAGTCACACTTGTGTAGAGTACTTCTAGACAGTGGAAGCCAATCCAATTTCATTTCAGAAAGACTTTGCAACTTGTTACAACTTCCTATTGAAAATATTAAACATTCTATCACTGGTATCAGTCAGAAAATTGAAACCATAAATTCTAGAGTTTTTGCTAAAGTCCAATCCAATTTTTCTAACTTTGAGGCGAACATATCGTGTCTTGTACTTAAATCTATAACTGGAAATATTCCAGCTATATCCTTTGACTCCAGTTTATTGCATATTCCCAAAAATATTGCATTGGCTGACCCCGATTTCAGCTCTGCAAAACCTATTGACTTACTGCTCGGAGCAGATATTTTCTGGGAACTGATCCATATTGGTCAAATAAAATTGGGTCGAGGACTTCCAATTTTGCAAAAGACACATTTTGGATGGATTATTTCTGGTCCTTTACAAACTAATCTTAGTTCAAGCCTTTGCTCAAAGACACAGTGCTTTTTTACAACTTCAATTGACAATCAGCTAACTAAATTTTGGGAGGTAGAGGAATTTCCTAAAACTAAATACTTATCACCAGAGGAAACCTTTTGCGAGGAACATTTCTCTCAGCACACTTCTAGAGCCCCTGATGGTAAATTTGTAGTACATCTTCCTCTTAAGGACTCCATTGATCGTCTTGGGGACTCAAAGTTGACAGCTACAAGTCGTTTTTTAAATCTTGAAGGGAAACTGAATAAAAGCCCTGATTTAAAACGTACTTATCAAGATTTTATAACAGAATATGAAAAACTCTCGAGAATCAAAATGATACTTCTGGGTATTTTTTACCGCACCACAGTGTGCTTAAATTAAGCTCCACTACAACTAAACTACGGGTCGTTTTCGATGCTTCCTGTAAATCTGACTCAGGTTTTTCTTTAAACGATTTACTTATGGTCGGACCTAATGTCCAAAACAGTCTTTTCTCAATTCTCTTACGGTATCGTATACATCCTGTAGTTCTCAGTGGTGACATTGAAAAAATGTATCGACAGGTCTATGTAGCCCCTGAATATCGTAAACTTCAGAGAATTCTTTGGCGTGCTAATATTAATGAGCCGATTTTAACTTACGATTTGTCCACCGTTACATACGGTACAGCCTCTGCTGCATTTCTGGCTACTAGATCTTTGCAGGAAGTAGGTAAAATACATGCTAAAGACTGTCCAAAGATTTCTAACATAATACAGCGTGATTTTTACGTCGATGACCTTTTAACCGGCGCACAAACAGTCGAAGAACTTAGACAAATTAAAGAAGACATCCATGGTCTTCTTATAAAGTATGGATTTCCACTTAGAAAATGGGCTTCAAATGAGCCAACCTTAACTTCTGATTCCTCAATACATTCGATTTCTTTTGATACAGATATTCCTTCTAAAACCTTGGGCCTTTTATGGAATCACATTTCTGACACGCTAGAATATAAAATAGAACCTAGCACTCGCGTAACAAAACGTACAATTTTATCATCAATTTCCCAGATTTTTGACCCTCTTGGTCTACTTTCTCCTGTCACAATCTCTGCAAAAATCATCTTGCAACAGCTGTGGAAGCTTAAAATATCATGGGATGAATCGATTCCAATGGATCTTTTCACAATCTGGTCATCTTACAGGACACAACTTGTGGAATTGAATAATCTTAAAATACCAAGACTAAATCTTTGCGGTAATCCTATTGAGCTGCAATTACATGGCTTCTCTGATGCTGCGGAGCCAGGTTATGGTGCCTGCGTGTACCTTTGTTCAAAGGATTCGTTAGGCAATTTTTTGTCTAAACTACTCTGTGCAAAAACTAGAGTCTCTCCACTTAAAGAATTGACTATTCCTAGGCTCGAGCTTTGTGCAGCATTACTCTTAGCAGAACTAGCTAAAACTGTGTTAGCTTCAATACCCTCTACTTTGGACTCTAAGCACTACTGGTGTGACTCTACAATAGTACTTGCCTGGATTAGATCATCTCCTCATCGTCTAAAGACATTTATTGCTAATCGAATAGCTCAAATTCAATCCATAACTAATATTGATGAATGGAGATATATTAGAACCGCAGACAATCCAGCTGATCTACTTACTAGAGGAATTCCACCTTTAAGCTTGTTAAATTCGACTTTATGGTTTCATGGACCTCCTTGGCTGACTGAAGATGAGTGGCCAACCGACATAGTAGATTTATCAAACATTGATACTCCTGAATTACGAAATGTCACTTCTTTTCATGTGTCCATCGAAAAACATACCAATAATGACTTACTTACTTTAATTGACAAATTTTCTAATCTAACTAAACTGGTTCGTACTTTTGCCTTTGTGCTACGCTTTAAAAACATCCTTAAATTAAAATCTAAATCTGACTTTTTTAATAGAGAGCTTTCAACTCTGGAAATTGAGAATTCTTTGAATACACTTGTCAGCTTGGTACAAGCTTCGACATTTTCTGAAGAATTTAAAGCACTGAAGAATAATAATAAGGTCTCTAATAAATCCAAACTCCTTACCTTGAATCCCTTCTTTGACCACACTCTTAATCTTATTCGAGTTGGGGGTCGTTTGCAACAATCTAATTATGAATATCAAAAGAAACACCCTATAGTTTTACCCCCTAAACATAGACTTTCACTTTTGATCGCACATTCTGAACATATTAAGCTACTTCATGCTGGTCCACAACTTACATTGGCATCACTTCGTGAAAGCTTCTGGCCAATCAATGGCAGGAACTTAATTAAAAAGGTTTACCATGACTGCTTAACTTGTTTTCGCTTTGTTGCAAAATCGACAAAGTACCTTATGGGTAATTTACCCAAGACACGAATTACACCCTCTAGACCCTTTTCTGTGTCCGGTGTTGACTACGCAGGGCCCTTCTCCCTTAGGGATCGCAAAGGACGTAATTTTAGAACTAACAAGGCATACATAGCATTGTTTGTGTGTTTTGCTACCAAGGCTATTCACCTAGAACTAGTAAGTGATCTTACTAGCGAATGTTTCTTAGCCGCTTTGTACAGATTCATGTCACGAAGAGGCAAGTGCATACAAATTTATTCTGATCAAGGGACAACATTCGTGGGTGCATTAAATGAATTAAATTCGTTTCTCAAAGAACACTCTTCTACTATTTCGGATAAATTAGCAAATCAGGGTATACAATGGAATTTTATACCGCCTCGCGCTCCACACTTTGGTGGGCTTTGGGAGTCCAGCGTTAAATCGGTAAAGTTTCATCTTAAGCGTGTAGTTGGTAGTTTATCATTAACTTTTGAAGATTTTTCTACAATAATTACTCAAATAGAAGCCTGTTTAAACTCCAGACCCTTATGTCCTCTTTCTGATAATCCGAATGATCCAAATCCTCTCACTCCTGCGCACTTTCTTATTGGTGAACCATTGACGACGTGCCCACAAGTTGATCTACTGGGAGTAGCAGAGAACAGACTATCAAAATACCAACATAGGCAACAAATGGTGCAACATTTTTGGTCTCGTTGGGTCAAGGAATGCATTGCAGAACTCCAGATACGTACGAAATGGAAGCAGAATTACCCGCAGCTCCTGAAACTAGGCGTTCTTGTGCTCATCATGGAGGATGGATTACCACCATTAAAATGGCGAACTGGCCGAGTGGTACAAATATTTCCTGGAGGAGATGGTATTGTCCGAACAGTATTAGTAAGGACTGCTGCTGGCGAGTATAAGCGTCCAATTACGAAGATTGCTGTCCTGCCTATTTATCATTTTTAAAGCCTGGAGGCTTTCAAGGGGGGCGATATGTCTGGTTGTCTGGTCGACAGTTATTTTTGTAAACGCTTGGCAATACCGCATCCCTTCCATATCATGACGTCACCATGCGCGAGGAGAGCGCCGCGCGAGGTAGAAGTGAGAACGACGGACTCTCTTTTTTTGACTTTCTGACGACGCAAGCAATGGCGTCATACTATTTAATTTAATAATTTATACTGTACTTATTACTGTGTTTGGCAAATAAATGTTGTTTTTTAATTAACGTGAAATGCAAATAATCTGAACGCCACACACTACAAGTCTAGAACACCAATTAGCTTTGAAATAATCTAAAATTATTGTTTTTTTGCATTTTTTCGATAATTGCTTCCTTTTCATTTCTCAGCGATTGTCTCGAAAGTCAAAAAATATTTTTTCATGGCTAACTAGATTGTGTTGCTAGATTTTTAAACTTTTTATCAGAAATGTATTTATTTATAATCTTTTAAGGATACAAACAGGTAAACCTACAACAGTATCCACATCAAAATGAATACTAAGTTAACTAAAAACTAAGAAATACTAACTAAAAAACCAAAAAAATTCATCAAGAAAATTATACCTACTTTGGAACTTATATAAACATATAAAAAAGAAATGTTTTCTTAAACTTAAATATCTAAATCTCTGACAGAAGGGCGTTTTTAATTATTTGCTTCAGTTTTATTTCAGACAAGTTGAAAAAATCCAAATCTAAATCAGAATATAAATCATTGGCCTCACGCATCATCCTGATTATAGGAGAATTTTGAGCATGCAAAGTGTGTCTAAATGGGACCTTGAACAAATGGTTGACCCTAAATGCTCTTGGCGCTATATTAAATGAGATTTTGCTTAACAATCGAGGAGACTCTACTTTACCTGTTAATATTTTATAAAGAAACATAATATCAGATAAAATCCTTCGATCCTGAAGAGATAAAATATTATAATGATTTCTCACAGATGCTATACTAGTAAGCTGAAGCTGGTTACCATATTTGAATAAAAATGACTTCAAAAACCTTTTTTGTACCCTTTCGATTGTGTCTTTATAAATTTGATAATAAGGACTCCAGATTATTGATGCAAAATTATGCTTGCTGTGTACATAAGCATAATAGAGTGTTAAGTATGTATTTGGATTTAAAAATAAGTTAGATTGTCTATTTATGAAGCCCAACATTTTAAAACTCTTTGAAATTGTTAAATCTATATGTTTTTCAAATGTAAGTTTATTGTCAAGTGTCAAGCCCAGATCTCTAACCTCGTTTTCTCTATTTAAGGCACTGTTACCAATTCTGTAATTGTATTGAATTGGATTTTTATTTCTAGTGAAACTGATAACATTACATTTATTTGAATTTATAAACAAGTTATTTTTAAGACAGTATTTATAAATTGATCTAAGTCCTTTTACAGCAATTCACAATCGTGCGGAGTTTTAATTTGTTTGTAAATTTTTAAGTCATCGGCGAATCCAAGAACCATAGAGTTTAAAAAACAAAGTTTTACATTATCAATATAAATAAGAAAGAGCAGAGGTCCTAGATGGGATCCTTGCAGTACCCCAGAGGTAACTTTTATATTCATGGATTCAACCTCATTTACCAATACAGAAAAAGTACGATCTCTTAAATAGGATTCGCGCCAGTCCAGAAAAATGCCATCCACACCGACTCTTTCTAATTTATATTTCATTATGGTATGATCAATTTTGTCAAGCTTTACTAAAATCGGTGTAGATAGCATCCACCTGAACTCCGCTATCCATGTTTTCTCTAATGTATTCCGTATATTCTAGAAGGTTAGATTCAATGGATTTATTTGGTAGAAATCCATGTTGCTCAGAGATTAGCAAACGTTTGACAACATTAAAAATATATTTATAAATTATTTTTTCAAAAACCTTGGCAAAAATACAAAGCTTACTTATTGGTCGGTAATTGTTAATTACGTTTTTTTCATTGTTTTTAAATATTGGAATGACATATGAACGTTTCTATTTATCCGGAAAACAACGCACGACAGTGATTGATTAAAAATGAAGGTCAGGGGAGGGGTGAGACCCATTGCACAACTCTTAACAAAGAAGGATGGAAAATTATCTGGGCCTGCGCCCTTTTTGGGATCAAGTCTTTTTAATGCTTCGAGAGTTTCAGATTCAGAAAGATAAATAGAATGTAAAAAATTGTTATTAGTATTTAAATCATCGCTATTATCGTATACCAAAGAGCTGGGTCTAACAAAAACACTCTCAAAAAACTCCGCAAACATGTTAGAGATATCTTGATTGTTCGAGGACTCCCTATCCATATATTTCATTTTAGCTGGGATACCTGAGCCTTTTTTATTTATAGAAACCATTTTCCAGAATTTTTTACTATCATGCGGAATATCACTTTCTAAGGATTGTACATAATTCCTTAAATCTTGTTTTATAAGTTTTTTAGATCTACTCCGCAAAAGCCTAAGAGTATTGTAGTCAGAAATATTATTGTAAATTTTCCATTTTTGTGGAATTTATTTTTTTCTTTTACAACCTTTATTGTGGCCTGTGTAAAGTAAACCGGAAAACGTGCATTTTTCCGAACGATGGGTACCTTTTCTTCAACAATTTCATTTAAAATATTATAAAAAGTGTTTAAATTATGATTTAAGGAATTATTAAAAATTATTTGGCCAAGGTTTGTTTTTTAATACATTATTTATCTCCACATTATCTGCCTGGTTAAAATTAAAGTAAAAAAGTGATTTATGTTTTAAATTTTTTATATTGTTAACCTGAAAGTTAAATTCAATGGCTGGATGCTTAGGGTCCTCCACAATCAAGGGGTATCACAATGCAACAAATGTTGAAACACGTTCTTCATTACTTAATATTAGATCTAATGTATTATTACAAGTATTCCTTAGATACTTGAAAAGGGGTTAAAAATAAATTATTGTTTTCCTTTTCCCATCGCACAGTTGAACAGTTCATATCACCGCAAACCAAAATTACATTATTTTTATCTATTCGTTGATTTAATGATTTCTCCAATTTATTTGAAAAATATGAATAAGCATTCATGTCGTTAGGAGGGAGGTAAACACAACAAACAAAAACGCAAACATTCCCCACACTAAAATTAATCCACACATCCTCAGCTTCACTGAAAAAATGGCACACGGCGACTGCTCCCAAATCTTTTTTAACCGCTATTAGCACACCACCCCCATCCTTTTTTAAAGAAGCACTAGATTCGCGATCTCGGCGGAAAACATCATATTTATCTAGATCTATAAATTCGAAATCGGATATATTTCCGTTAAGCCAAGTCTCATTTATACAAATTATATCATAGTTTGATGATTCGATGCTAATCTTAAGATTTAACAATTTGGTCATAAGACCTCGGGTATTCTGAAAATAAATACTAAGTACCATGACGAGAAAAAAATGTATATAAACGAATAATATTAATTGATATTGGTTGTAATAAAAATGGAAACTTTTATTGCCAAGAGATCAATTATTAATTAACTGATCCAATATTGAGGAGTCTTTGACATATATAATTTTGGACTTATCATTTTTGCGTAGAAGAATGTTTCCATTTTTGGTCCAGACAAACCTAAATTGGTGCTCCCTGGCAAAAACCCTTGTATTCTTCAATAAAAGCTTTTTTACCGAAGTGAGATTTTCATTAACAAACACAGGTTTTACCTTACCAGGCAGCAACAACCCCGGCTGAGACCTGTCCACGGTAGAGCGGATTTTATTCTTCACCGCACCCAAAAAGTTATCTTTATCAATACGAGATACAAACCTAGCCATAATGGGTTTTGGGATATCTGGGTTTCAAGACGGAATTCGATGAATATAATTAACTTTGTCTAGGTCGCCCTTGAACCCCACTGCAGAGAAAATACCTTGCAACTCTGTGACAAGATTTTCATTTTGGATTTCAGGCAAATTATGGATTTCCACATTATTTTCCCTATGAAACTGTTCCATGTTGTCGATTTTATTACTGAGAACAGTAATGTCCGCTTTGAGGGCCTGGTTTTCTGCCTTTAAGTGATCAACAGCTTTAATGGTTTTGTTTAAACTGTCGATAGTCTTCTGAAAATCAGTCATTTTGTCCGAGCAGAACGTTACTGACTCACGAAGACGTCTTAGTTCCATTTCAAGCGCGCTTTCGGGTAATGCGCTGTTGGGTTGCGTAATGTTTGCGCTGCTGACGGGGGCGGCGACGACTCCTGTTGCGCTCTCTAGTTCCCCTCGACGAGAAGCACTTGTACTGGTATTGCTGCTGTTAGCCCCAGTGAGCGAGCGAGATCGACATGGTGGGCAAAGCCACTGAAGGTCGTTGCTTGCCGACAACAAAATCGCTTGGTCTCGTTTGAGATCGGAACACTGAACACTGGCGCAATAAATGCCGGGTGCACTTTTATTGATTTTTCCTTCGCATTTTCCACAACTTGATAGCATTTTAGATTAGTTGAAGACAAATCACTCGAGATTCAGAAATACTTATATTAGTTTTAGTTAAATAAACCTTCCTTTACTTCAAAATACAGACCGAAAGGTGGAATGGCATCTGAACGCGGCCGCTTCTCACCGACCGACCCATAGAACTGACAAATATAAGATAGAGGCCATTAGAAGGTTAATCTCCCCTAAATCATCCCCTAAAATTGGATTTACACAATTTTTGGGACAGAAAATAAAAAGAACCGCCAAAAAACCAGGGACATGCAAATTTTCGGAAGATTTGACGCATAACTTTAGTTACAGTTCCAAATAGTCGACTTTCCTCAAGCAATTTGGGCGGGCTGTAGCTCTGAGGAGACGCATTTAAGGATACATTTTTCAGGAGGGAAAAAAAGTATTATTTTGACTCCAACAATATGCTGTTCAAATATTTGCACCGAATTTTTTGTATATACACCCTGTATATATATATCCATATTATTAATATAAAATAAATGTATTACTATAGCGTTCTAAGCGATATATTTCTATTTTAAGGCCTATTTTTATAATTTTTACAATCAATTAACTTTTTAAAAGGATACTCGGCTTTAAACGATCAATCTTGAGGCTTTGAGTCCAAATAATTTGGGTAACAAGTGAACTGTATAATAAATTATGGTGGAAATAATTTCATATTAATTAAGCTAAAAAGGCGATCCTGTGAGTGTAGATAGATTTTCAAAGGAGGGCCTCCAATTCAGTGGTGTTCATCGACAGTAAGGTCCAATACGCTTGAGCCACTGATTTATAAGACTGAAGAGAGAAGACTATAAAAATAAAAGACTGAATTCTATACAAAAAAAAATAAAAAATTTTTAAGTAGCATAAACTAATAAAGAGTTCATTAGAAGTCCATATTTTGTAGAAGAATGTGTATATAGACCCTGGTTTATTTAAACCCAAAATAAATCCCTCAAAAACAATTTTCATGACACATTAAAAGAACAAACAGAAAACTAAGGAAATACCATATACCCTCTCGCCCTCCTCCCTCAGAAATGACAGTATGCAATCTTTATGAACTTAAGCAAAGTGGGCACTTTTTATTATTTATTTATTAGATATTTGTTAGATACCCCAGTGTATCTAACAAATCTCAAGCGAGCATTTACCCACTTAGCATATACACTACCGCTCAAAAGTATTTGCCAACATATGACTGTTTTAAAGTTATAACTAAAAATAATAAACCCATTAGTTATTCTTACGAAATGGTTTGAATTAAATTGAATTGTCGAAACAGTGGGCTGCTAAGGCAGTTGTGCATATAGGTCTTCTGATGGACCCGTCATGCCCCACCGGGGTTTACCAGAGCCCGACGGCCTTAGATAAACCGATAAGGCTCTCTGGTCTGAAGGACTTAAAGTCACTCAGTACACTGAAAGTGTTACCCAAGTATTTGAACCTGGCGCGCGTGAGTGCTGGGCACTCCCCGACTACATGGTCAACGGTTTCATCCCCCTCACAGCACCATCGGCATTCCGGGTTGTCCGCAATACCGATAGTATGGAGATGGCTTCTTAAGTGCCAGTGGCCGGTTAAAAGACCTGTCACTAGCCGAATTTCTGTCTTTTTAGGCGTAGTAGATTTTTGGTGAGATAGGCAAAGGGCCCACCTATGTGCGCTTTAGCCTGTCTCATACCAGGGGACTCAGTGCATCTTTGCTGGGTACACTTGTCCAGCAGACCTTTCATTGACGCGACCGCAACGCATTTGGCGATACCAACTATGGGTTCCGGCCCCATCGGCACATTCGCGGATCCCAGTCTGGCAAGAGAGCCCGCTTCCTCATTACCTGCATGGCCTGCGTGGCCAGGTATCCAGACGAGCTGGACCCTGCAGCCAACCTGTACCAGTTTTTTCAGGACTTTTATGCACTCTAGAACAAGCTTGGAGCTTACCTTTGCGGCCGTGATAGCCTTAATGGCAGCTCTGCTGTCCGAGCATATTGATACGACTGTATTGTGGTGTCCGCAGCTTAGGATTTTCTGTCCGCATTTTAATACAGCGAATACTTCGGCCTGGAAGACAGTGGCGTGCTCCCCCAGCGAGTATGCCTTACTGGTATGTGGGATCCCACCACAAAGCGCAGATCCAGCTCTGTTATTCATTCTGGAGCCATCTGTGTACCAGATGGTCCCCCTATTTAGCAATGCAGGTCTGTTGGAATGCTGCCACTTCTCTCTGCCTGCAGTGTGCGTCACCTCGCAGTCCACAGTCACTGGAGCCATGCAGTCACTGCCCATCAGAAGGAGAGGACATTCTTGTATGTGACCAAATTTTTGCGTGACCGGTCTCGCCAGCACGTAGTTCCCCGAGGACGTATAGCCTGTACGCAGTCCTCATTGTCTCGAATTGCACAACGAGGTCCAGAGGCAGAAGGCTCAGCAGAGTCTCAAGCGCTCTAGTTGGCGCCGTCCGCATGGAACCCGTTATGCTGAGACATGCAAGACGTTGGACTCTGTCCTAGTTGAGCACGAATTTTTGCTTTCTTCGTACATGGCCACCAAACGATAGCCCCGTATGTAAAAAGAGGTTTCACAATGCGCGACTAGATCCAGTGGAGGATCTTAGGAGACAGACCCGAGGTATTGCCTGGTCTCTCCCTGGGCAAAGGAAAACCAGATCATCAGCGTAGGCCTTTGTGTATAGGCCAGCATTGTTTAAAAGATTTATCAGGCTATCGACCACAAGGAACAATAAGGTAGGGGAGTATTCCTCCCTGCGGGTAGCCCCTAGCCGCCAAAGTTTCGACAATCTCGTTGTTGAGCTGGGCAGATACATGACGTTTCGAGAGCATGGCCTCTATCCAACTAACCAAACAGGGTTCTGAGCCGCGGCTTGAGTGCTTGGCAGATTAATGCGAAAGGGGTGTTGTCGAACGCCCCTTCAATGTCTAGAAACGCACCCAGGCAGGCCTTGCCACTACCCAGAGCACCCTCCACCTTCCTCACGAGGTGGTTTGTTGACCAGGATGCTTTCCTTAAGGTACCGATCAATCAGCCTCTCCATCGCCTTCAGCATAAAGCTGGTAAGGCTGACGAAACGGTTTATTTATAACAAAATGAATATAAACAATACATTTTTCAATTAATTACCACTGTGTTTAACTGAGGCCACTGTACAATTCTCAGCGACCCTTTCATTGGCATAACGGCGAACAAAAGCTCGGCTCTTATCGCAAAGTGTCATAAGATTTAATAATCGAATTAATGAAATTGGTTCTGTGTTAGAAAGGCCAAGGATTGGTGGGCCCAGGAAAACCACAACCGCACAAGACAGATTTGTTACACTATGTGCGCGGAAAGAGCCAGAACCATTGACAGAGCCATTCACGTGTAGACAACTTTCGCGGCGCCTTTTTAACGCTACAGAAACAAGTGTTTCAATTAAAACAATAAGGCGTCGGTTAAATGGTATAACCTCTTCAGTCCCAAGGAATTGTTTTACTTTTTTTTTGTGAAACTTTTAAGAAAATAGGTTTATTAGGATTTAAAAAAAGCAAAAAAAAAATTTTACAAAAAAAAAATTACTACAGAAAAAAATTTGACATGTCCAGTATTTTGGGCAATTGGACTTAAGTCTCTAATTATGAAACTCAAAGAAACATTGCCTCTTTGGAGAAATGCATAAATAAAGCTTACATTTCACACAAAAAAAACTTATTTTCTTTGTACACCCTTGATTATGGTAGCGCATATAGGAATTTTTGTTATTAACACTGCATATTGGTAGATGTTCATTAGCAGTGGTCTTGACATCTCTTGGTGGCATCTCCGACTTCTTGCATTTTTTAGCAGGTTGACTTGTTTCTTCATCTAATAAAGAAGTTGGACCTTGAAAACCTTTTGCTTGTGCCCCAAGGGCAAGAGATTTCCCGATATACAGTTTAAATTCAAGTAAATCCATGATAGAGTTTTTTCTATCTCCACGAGCGAAGCAGTCTTGGCGGTATTCAACCCACGAATTTGTAATTGCTAAGTCCACAAAATGCCAGAAAAAAACAATTTTTTTGTCGCATATGTATATATCACACATGTCCACTCCTCCCATAGAATGGTTGTAACTAGTGACAGAGTTTGGACATGAAACAAGAAGGTACTTATTATTTTTCTTGTCCCATCGGCGTACTTCTGTTACTGGCGCAGAGCCTGAAGATGTTGATGCCATTGTTACTGATCTATTGTCCATCCATTTCAGAATGGTAATTTTTTTGTCTTCTCGCACAAACTCATCAAAGGAACTACGACCATTCGAGAGGAGCTGTTTATCATTTTTTATTTTGCTCCTAAGATCTCGCGGAATTCTGTTGTTCATAATTGTCCCTGTTCCCACAATTCCTTTTGTTAGTAAATGATCCAGTAGCTTGACTGAAGTAAAGTAACGATCAAAATAAATTATGTGCCCTGGCGACCGATCTTCTGAAAGCTTCTTTACAACCGATCCACCTATTCCCAAATTTTGATCGGGAGAACCATCTGGTCAAGTTTTTGCACCTTGATAAATCATAAAATCTAAAACCAGCCCGGAAGGTGTAGCTAAAACAAAATATTTGAGTCCTACTGGATTTGGCTTGTTTTTAAGGTACTGTCGGAGAGCAGTAGTGCCTGTGAAGGGAATCATCTGCTCGTCGATGCTCAATTCTTTACTCCTTGGTAAAGTAATACACTTTTTACGAATCGCATCGATGATAGGTTGAACTTTCCATAGCCGATTTGACTGCCTTACTTCATTTGAAACACTAAGAGTGTTAACAACATGTAGAAAATTTCTTAATTTAAAAATATGGTCTCTAGGTAGCTGAGTAATGAGCAAGATATTTCAATTCCCTTCATAAAATACAACCGCGGCCGTGGAAGTTCAAAAATGCCCATTAAAATATGTATTCCAGTCAATATTCGATATTCTTTGGCTGTTGACTTTAGTGGTTTTTTTTCATTTGCTTGCATGGCGCGAATATTACTTTGTTCTGATAAATTTTCCCAAAAATAATCTGGAAAGTATTCATAAAAATAGTTCAGGGGTGTCCAATACTCATGATCATCTTGTAACTGCCATTCCGGATCAAGGTAGATATCTTCTCGACTTTCAAAAACATTTCTTTTCAATTTTACTTCTGCGGTTTTATTTTTTGTTTGCTCCTGGAGAACCTGCTCTCTTATTCTGGATAAGGGAACATTATCGTCATCAGACTTCTCTTCAATGGTATCAGAAACCGAATCTGCGTCTGCCGGCGCCGGCTCGTCGTCTTCATTATCATTTGCCTCAATTGATTCACTGTTTTCGGCGGTGATTTCTTCATCATCATCGCTTAAGTAGAAGTCACTGTCATTTAGAATTTCTTCAAGATCTTTATCTGCCAGTGGTTGCATACCACCTTAAAAAAAATACGAAATAATAACAACAATAAAATTTAAAATTTTTCGGTAAAAAGTAAAAACTTGAACCAAATACAGTCCCGACGTTCAAAATACTACACAAAATCAAAAGCCGAACACTCTGTAGAGCGAGGTTACATTTTATGTACGTATATTTGTTGATTTACTAAATAGCAGTCAATTTATTTGATTTTAATCAGTATTTTATTAAAACAATCGAAAATAATGCAAATATTACCTAGTTTCTGATACGACGCCATGATTTACAACACAACACCTGTTCCGTCAAAACAAAACTGAAAAAAATCCAACGTTGCCAAATATTTTTTGGCGTATGTATGCACGTCCAGTCCGCTGCACGGCGGGCTCCAAATCACGTTAAGTCGTCGTGAGCCTGTACTAATATATATTTGAAAAATGTCGACGACCTGTTCAACGTGTCTACCTTTCCGAGGAGGTTTAATAATGATGTGGGGTGGTATATGTTTTAACAGTCGTACTGACCTTTACATTTGCGGTGGAAACAAGAACGTAAAACAATACAGGCAGCATGTCATTAATAACATTGTACCATAATTTCATAATGCTATCGGTACAGACTTTAATTTTTTTAGATGTTCTTGCCAGATTTCTCAGGGCTAGAGCTGTTATTGATGCGATAGAAATGAATAGAATTCCGCATCTTTCACTCCCTTCATTATCTCTAGAGCTTAATTGCATCGAACATGCTTGGGACATGTCGCAGCGAAGGCTAGATGAACACAGTCCCGCTGTCGAAACAATGGCTGAGCTTAGGACCGTTTTACCACAACTTTAGAATGAAATTTTTCCAAAAATGTTTAGCAACCTGATTGACAGCGGGCGTTGCCAAGCTGTTATTGATACGCATGTTGTGTTATTGATGTTATTGATACGTTACCAAGCTGTTATTGATGCACATGAACGCTATACTAAATATTAAAGCTACGAGGTACGTCCAGAAAGTAAGTTCCATTTGGTAATCAAAAAAAAAAAAATTGTGTACAGATACAGGAAAAATATTTAATGCACAAAAATCTACAACTCTTAAACTATTTTTGCACATAACTGCCGAAATTTTGCAGGGATTTGTTATAGCGTGACACAAGTTTTTCTAAGCCTTCTTCATAGAAAGTTGCCGCCTGTATTTTCTTTTAGCTCTTCGTCACTGTTAAAGTGTTGACCTCCAAGGAAAGACTTAAGATGTAAGAACAAATAAAAATTGCTAGGAGCGAGGTCAGGGCTGAACGGAGGATGGTCAAACACGTCTCAGTCAAATCCCTGTAGGAGATTTCTCATCACCTTTGCAGTGTGTGGTCGTGCATCGTCGTGAAGAAAAACAAAACCTTTTGACAGAAATCCTCGGCGTTTATTTTGGATTGCGCGGCGCAATTCGCTAAGTGTCTCGCAGTAAACATCTGCATTGATTGTTTGACCTCGCGGTAAGAAATCAATCAGCCTTTTCTGTCCCAAAACACTGTGTACATAATTTGTGTCAAGATTTGTTTCGGCTTAACCCTTGCTGGGGATGAAGTGTGGTTCCATTCCATTGATTGCCGCTTTGTTTCAAGAGTATCATAAGAAACCCAAGTTTCATCTCCTGTGACAGAAAATCTTCGCCGCCTTCATCATAATGGATTAAAAACTGAAGTTTTGTTGTGTGTTCCTCAGTAAGAATTTTTGGTACCCAACGTGGGCAAAGTTTACAAAATTTCAGTTTTTCTGTAACAATTTCATGAAGTAGTGATCGTGATCGTGAGATTTGGGGAAATTCCATAGCAAGAGCACTTATATAAACTTAGCCTAGAACTAGTTCTTCTGTAATTAAAGATGGACGCCCACTTCGTTCTTCATCGTGCACTTCACAGAACTGTCGAACCCATCTGCTCACCATTGAATCACTCATCACGTTTCGTTCGTAAACTTCGCAAATTTGGCAATAAATTTTAATTGGTTTCACTTTCTTAGCATTCGGAAAACGAATCGCAGATCTAATTTCACAAGCGGCGGGATTTTCAATCAACATCGACCTTGTAAACAAGCACAACAAAGCATACGTGGCTGACAGCGATCTCAAACTGGCGCCCGTTTCTTGTCTCTGATATAGAGCGTCTGTCGCGCATGCACGAAACTGCGATTGCAGCGCTGCAGCAGATATAAATAGAAACGGAACTTACTTTCTGAACGTACCTCGTATATTTAAAATTAAAAAAAATTCTTGTTAAAAACATTTTTTTTTATTTTTAATTATTTTTTTCTAGTTATAAGAAATTAAGTTTATAATAGAAAAAAAATCAGAATTCCTATATAATTTATTTTGGAATCTCTCGACTTTAGACAAAATGGAGCTCCTATCTTGTTAAAACCATACTTTTCTGTAGTCTGGACCGGTCAAACCTCTAATTTCAGGGATAGTGAGGTTTTGAAGCATTTCTAATTACTTTACAGAAGCCAGGTTTACCTCAATAAAGTACGGGACAATTATGAAGATTCCAAATATCGCAGCCAACACATTAGCTTTTTGGGGATACTGGGTGCGCACTTGTCCGCGGATTTTCATCGGTTCAGTACCTGCAATTTTGGCGGTTTAAAATGCCATGAAGCATAAACATAGCTTCATCCGAAAGTACAATATTATTTAATAAGTTCTAATCTTGGTCTAGTTTTTCCATGATTGTATCACAAAAATGCGACCCTCCTATCAAAATCATCTTCCCAATGTTCTTGCACCAAGTGAGTTTTATAAGGACGGAATTTATTTTGTTTTAAAATCACTTCAACCGATGATTTAGGCATGCCAATCTATTGAGCGGATTTTCGTAATGAACTGTCGGTTTCAACGAAACATTGTAATTCTTCCAAACTTTTTTTATGTGTTGAGATTTTGGCAGAGCAGTTTTCTAGTCCTTACTTTAAAGCTGCCAGTTTCGTCGAACTTCTTTACTATTTTCTGAGCAGTTGATTAAGTAAGTGGTTTTCATTTAGAAAAATAAATTAGCGACCTCTTCGTATGGTCTTATACGATCTCAATAACCCCTTAACCTTATTAATGTAATTTTTTTTTCATTTAGTTGAGCCATTTTGGACAATATTGAACTTAGCAAAGACATCAAATCTATTAATCAAAGTCAAAGTGTTTCACCTCTCACCTGTCACACAAAAAAATACTGAGGGTTAAATAATTTAGATTTTGAGGTCAGGTAAAACTTTTAAAAATGTTGATTTTAAATTGTTGACATTTCGAAATCATTAGAATCCAAAAATGCAATAATAAGTGGGGTGTTTAAAATAATGAAGTTGACAGCTGTGCAGTGTTCCATATATGTTTCATAAATCTGAAAACATGCAAAAAAATTTAACAAAATTGACGTGTTCGAGCGTTTTTTAACCCGTTAATTCCTAACGTTGCGTACACGCAACATTTTAGATAATAGTTTTTTTCCATACTATTTAATAATTCTACATTCTTTTAAATAATAATATATTGTTTAACAAAGTTTTCGGTACTTATAGTGAACCGTAATAAATTTGGAGATTTTTTACAAAAACGTCGATTCTGCAATTGTTATCTAGGTTTTTTTGACAGGTAAGTAAAAATAGTAAAAAACAAAAAAGTTACGTCTTAGCGATTAAAACGTAGGATCTAATGCTTATTTTTCAATAAAACGTTATAGCATTTCTAGAAAAGTTTTTAGTTTTTCTGTTACATAACCTCCAACATAATGTTGCGTGTACGCAACGTTGGGCCTAGTCGACAGAAATCGTACACAAGTTGACACCAGTGCACGGATGTGGCCAAGAGGCGTACTTATGTATATTATCTAGTTATGACAACATCTGCTTAATGAATGAACAGCAACATCTGCTTAACAGCAGATGTTGTTTTGTTTTAGTTTGCAGTCGAACTTTGTTTGCGTACTACGTAGTGTATTCATAAGAAGTTTGATCAAAAGTGAATTTTAGGTGTTATTTCTTTGTCAATTGGTAAGTTTTTTTACTCTTTTATATATGTAAATACGCATATTTGTAAAAAATTCGGTCGAGTAAAAACGGCATGAAGCATTTAGAATATCGTAGAGTATTTCCAAAGAAAGACTCATTAAAAAGGTGTCATGATCAAATTTCATTTATTACAGATTATGTCTTGGACCGAAAATGGAGGAATCGAAGACCCTTGACAACTGCCCAGCTTATAGCTACATTAGATGAGAATGATGTATTACAACACGCGGTAAACATCGACGCTGTCTACATTCCGCCGCCGCGCCGGTAGATGAACTTACAAACGAGGAGGAGGTTGACGATAATATTTTGGAAAATAATAGGGATTTACCAAAGGTGGTCGGAATGTATGAAATTTAGGCTAGTTTACATGAAGAATCAGAGGATGAATTACCGTTCTCTAGTAACTAGGAAATCTAAAAAGATTGCCCCAAAGTGGAAAAAGAAATAACCGTCATATAGCATGTTACCGCAAAATGAAGAGAAAAGAGCAATGAATTAGTTAAAGGAAACAGTTGATGGAAAATCTCCTTAGTGCGAATCTTTTTTCATTGAAGACCTTCAGATTTTATCAGGGTGGTGTGCTTCCAACAGGCTCGTGTTTAATGTAAGAAAGACGTCTATTATGGGGTTTAAGTGCGATGTTCAGGGTCTGATGTTTGACGAAAATTCCCTCTTGCAGAATAAAGAGTGCTGCAAGTTCCTAGGAATTACCATTGATGGTCGCCTTCGGTTTGAAGATCATATTTTACATTTAGCTGGGAAATTATCTTCTGGATGTTTTGCAGTAAGAATGGCAAAACAAGAGCTAGGAGGAGTGGTTGCACGTGCAGTGTACTTTTCACTTATTGAATCTTATATTCGGTATGGCTTGCCTTTTTGGGGTTTAACCAATAAGGGGCTACTTAACATTATCTTTGTTATTAAAAAAAAAGCAGTTAGATACCTGTGTTCTGCTAAGTTAAGAGATTCTTGCAAACCCCTCTTCATTTCTGAAAAAATCCTAACTCTTTTTTCACTCTTTATCTTAGAAACAGCTGCTCTTATTCACAAAATTCCCAAACTACCCTCTGACACTGGCCATTTAACTCGTCGTGTAAATGATGTTCCCGTACCTATTCCTACGTCTTCCCTTACCAAAAACTCATTAATTTACATAAGTAAAAAAATTTACAATCATGTTCCTCTGTGTGTTAGACATATATCGGATGTTAAGAAATTTAAAAGAGAATTAAAGTCGCTTTTATTGGCTAAGGCATATTATAACCTGGATGACTTTTTTAATGATAGGTTTTAACCTTGGACATGTTGGAAAGTTTTCTTTTTTTCCTTTTTTCTTCTCTAGTTTTGTCAACAAGTTTACCTTTATTTAGTAATTGATTGTTTTATTTAGTTATCTTTAATTCAAGTATGTTCAAAAAGTTTTGTCTTCTTGTGTTTGATTTTGTTTATTGTTTTGTCAATTTTTGAAATTGTATTTGTGTTTTGTTTTTTTAGCTTGTAGGATGCTTGTACACAAGATTATTCTTACGTAATATAGCACATTTTCTTTCTTTCTTTCTTTCATTGTATTTCAATGATGAAGCCTGGGAAATGATTCTTTGTTCTACAGAAAAATATGCCAACGATCATAATCGACATAATTTTGATATACCTAAAGAAGATTTAAAACGCTTTTTTGGCATCCTTATCTTTTCTGGATAACACACACTACCAGCTACTAAACTTTATTGGTCAAAAGATGAAGATAAGTGCATTCCCATTGTGAAAAATAGTATGAGTAGAAATGAGTTTGATGCCATAAAACAGAATATTTATTTTTCAGGTAATGACAAGCTTGATTAAAATGACAGATTTTCAAAGCTCAAACCTCTTTTAAATGCTATAAATGAGAAAAATATGCAGTTTGGAATTTTTTCTCATAACTTGTCAAACAATGGAGAGATAATAATAATAATAATAATAATAATAATAATAATAATAAGACGTTTATTAGCCACCAATACAAAAAAAAGCATAATTACAGAAGGTAATATGATTATATACATGGAATTGAATATTAGAATATTAAACAAAGAGAGCATATTAAAAACAATAGGTTATATAAAGAATTTAGTTAACACAAGTAAGGCAACTAAAAAGCCATGCATTCAGACTTCCAGAAAAGAAGGAAACAACTTCCTGGATTCTGTTAAGGCTTATAATAGAAGAAGTGAGAGAAAAAAAAACAATTCTTATAGACAAACTAAAAAAAAAACAAATAGGTAGGCATATACTTATGAGGGGAAAAAGCAGTAGGGGGAAAAATGGATGAAACGGAATGAAAGAATTCTTCTTTTTTCTTCTTTTTTTTTTTTTTAAACAGTTAATTTTTGAATAATAAATGTTAATAGAATATTTTACGTTGCATTCAGTTAGTTAGCATGTGCGTAGTATTTTAATAAAGAAAAGCATTCAAGAAAAATTAAGTTTGATTTAAAAGAAGAAGCTTGGTTTTTAATTTAAAAGTTTTTTCAGTGACAGTCAAATTAATTATTTTGAACTTATTAATCAAATTTGGTACGACATAAGAAAAGGATGGCGCCATACTTTATTCGACACAGCTTTAAAATATTTGTGAAGGGTAAACCTATAAGATTTGGTTTCAAACTCTGGTGTTTATGCAGTTGAAATAGATATCTGTATAAATGTATTCCATATTTAGGAAAATCAAAAAAAGAGCAACCAGAACTAGGCTTGGCAGAATCAGTTTTTCAAAATCTTTTGTCAGTTGTCCAAGGTCCAAGATCCATCCATCACCAAGTGTTTTTTGACAACTTTTTCTCCTCACATAAATTTTTTTGTTTGCTAAAGCGAAAAGGTTTATTTGCTACTGGAACCATCTAAGAAAATCGTACTACAACAACAAACTGGAAATCTTAAATCAATGAAAAAAAGAGAGGGGTTTCTATGGCTATTCGTTTGATACGGATGATGAAATTTTGAAGGTGCGATGGAACGACAATTCGGTTAAAACGCTTGCCACCAACATGTGTGCCGTTGAACCTTTGGTATCAGCAAAGAGGTATAACAGGAAAGAGCAAAACAATATTCCCATGCCACAACCCAAAGTTATAACTAACTATAATCAACACATGGGCGGGGTTGACTTGCGTTATAATGGTATATCGAATTATAGATGTAGAGTAAAAAGAAAAAAGTGGTGATGGCCGCTTTTCACAAACCTTGTGGATAGCTTGATTGTAAATGTCTGGATAATACACAACATGGTCAACCAACAAAAAATAAGCCAACTTGACTTCAAATCACAAATTGCGGTTGCTCTACCGCAGAAATGGAGCAAACGCCAGAGACAAGTGCGAAAAACTCAACGCTTAGCCGACCTTCAAGAAATGCGCTACCTTTTGCTGTGCAGTATGATAATATTGTATATGTGATAGTTCAACAAGAAGAAAAATTGAGCAGATGCCAGTGTCAAAGTCAGACCTTATACCGGGTGGTGCGTCGCCGAGCGGAACATAGGAAATCCCATGTAAATTTTAAGGGGGTCAATTATTGGCTTCCCTGTACATTTTAAAGAAAAAATGTAAGATAACTTTTTGAAGAGACCAATCTGGCAAACCCTCGTGCAAAGTTTAAAAAAATTTTAATAAGCGAATCTTGAATTATTCAATTAAATGTATATGCAAAATTACCAAATTTTCGGTTCAGGTAAAACCAAACGGGCACCAGTAAAATCAACATTGTCACTGACGTGAGGAAAAGTGTCAATAAATCAGTGACAGTCGATATTTGAAAACAAGTATGAATTATCCAATCGACGAAAAAAAAGCCAAAATTATTAAGTGGCATTATGCGGGAAACAGTTTTAGAGCAGTATCTGAAATGTTTTCAGAAACTACATCAACCATAAACATTTCTTGTATTCGGCTATACGTCAGATTTGACAAAGACTTATAACAAATTGTTTGCTGGTGGCAGGTGTTTGGTTTTACTTGAACCGAAAATTTAGTAATTTTACAATTACATTTAATTGAATAATTGTACATTTTTTCTGTAAAATGTACAGGGAAGCCATTAATTAACCCCCTTAAAATTTACATGGGATTTTCTATGTTCCGCTCGGCGACGCACCACCCGGTATATGCGCAAAAAATGCAAAGTACATCTTCATAGAGATTGTTTTAATTTATTTAATATTAGAGCATAAAAATTTATTTATGTATCCCAACGTTGCGTCAAGGCAATATTTTTTTTTTTCATCAAAACAGAAAAAAATATATTTTGTTGAATTTTTTTCTTAATTTGTATACTTTAAGTCATAATAAACAAATAAACCGTTTATAAAACTTTTATTTCTACCCTTGGAAGTTAATGGGTAAACTAATTCGTTTACCTGGTTATTTTTCCAGTCTTTTTGGACACACTGTATCATTACAGATGTATGTATACCTGTAATGTAATATTATGTTAATAACTCTCGCGCAATATCCCTTTAATCTAACATAGACAAACCTGCGAGCGCCGAATTTCCGTACCTACGCTCTAGAAAGTTATATTAAGGATATGTAGCTATGAGACAGTAATATTATATTTGATTTCGTATAATTATATTTGAATTGTATATAATAACCAAATTTATATAGGTATATTGCAACAGTATATCACGAAGATGTAACAATGTAAATCTAAGTAGCTGATTCTATTCATAGACTATGTACCAATCCAATATAGCCAAGATATGATTCTGTTGCCTCTCTTGTATTTTGTTGTGCTATATACATATGATTTATATGACATTTAACAAAAGTCTGTTCATCCCTTTTCTAATTTTTGAAATACCCTTATTTCAATAGCTTAATTTGGTAACCAAATTAGTATGCATGGAACGGCCTTCACAGCATTCAATACAACATAACTTAATCATATAATACTATATTCAATGCAAATGTAAGTTACGTATGAACCAATTTTAAAAGAAATCACATATAAAAATATTTTAAATATTTGGACATTAAAGAAAACAAAGAGTGTTGGATATCATTCCAACATTAATTAATATGGAATATTTTTAATTTTTTTTAATTATTTTTTTAGGAAAGTTTAAATTGGGAAATTATAGCATGGTTCCTTAATAATTAACTATTTTATTTAAAATACATTTTTTCGCGAAAATACGAACATTATTTTGCGAGCTTGACGCCTTACTGACATAGCGCAATGCAAGAGAAACGCATTGCCGAAATTTGAAATTACGTGCAGTAGAACGTATACACACTTGCAAGTAGGCTTTGTAAAATAGCTAACCGCTAACAGCTTTATAAATACCGATCGCCAGTCATTTCCTGCAGTAATTATTTAATAAATTAATTTTAATAGACTAAAACCGAGCCTGACTTCAACGAAGACAAGGTAAGCCTTTATGCAGCACTAATGTGCGTTCGAAAGTTATTTTATGTTTTACCTATCTATTATTGATTTATAATACCTTAGAAATGGAATATGTTATGGTAGCAATAATACCTGCTATCACACCTAGGGCATTATAAGCGGGCATTATGATAATGCCCGGAAATGTTATTGCTTATCCAATTTTATTTCTCTCATAATAAAGAATAAACATCCATTTAATACAAAAAATAATGTTTCTTTAAATACTAAAAATTAAACTTTATTTCCAAAATAAAAATTACAATTTTGAAATGTCCCGGAAAATGTAGCTGATCCCACTATAGAAAGGTCGGTGTTTTTTGTGATGGTAGAGGTGGCAGCACTAACGCTATTTTGTATAGTTTGTAAATTATCCATTAAAGAATTTTCAATAGTCGATACGGAATTAACCTCGGAATTAACTGAATTGGCAATAATGTTGGCTACTTTATTTTTGGATAAAATACTTTCTTCTATATATCCTTCAGCTACTGAAGAGCTTTTCCATTTCCCATGTTGTTTTAGCATTTCAAACGAAGCACTTGCCTAAACAAGTAAAGTTGACGATGTGCGACGCAAACAGTGACCGGCATAAGCTTCTGCATTATCCAGTTTTAAAAATTTTGCGATCAATGTTGGGACCAGTGTTGCTGTACGATGTACGATAGTACTTATGCAATAATATCACTTTGTACGATAATTTTGACTAGATTTTATTTTTTTTTAATTCAAAAAAAAATTAAACCCTACTACAATATCCTACTTCATATATTTAATTTATAAGTGTTCTGTGCATTAATAAGTGTTTGTGGTTGCCTATCTATTGGATGGCACATATTACGAAATATATGAACGGCTATGGGCGGCGCGGCGCCGTACACAACTTGAGTATATCGAATCGCGTATCGGGGATTCCCCGTTCTTATTTTTCGTCGTAAATTATTTACAGTTTACCTGCATCTTTCACACGTGATTGTGGTAATTATGAGCGGTGTTGATTTTGTGTTTGTCGTTGATTTTATCTAAAACTAGTGTAAAAACTAGACTATAAAAAAATAAGAAGTAACCATGTCTGATTTCGAATCTGAACGTGAAAGTAGGAGTTCAACTCCTGAATATAAAAAGTTGAAACGCGGCGAATGTTCTCAAAAGTTTAAGCACCGAAAACAAAAATACCGAGTGGAGTGGGAAGACTCAAGGTTTAAAGGTTGACTTATTAAAAGTAATGGTAAATTGTTATCAATAATTAAGTTTTTTCCCTTTATCTCATATATTTAAATTGCACTTTCAGATGAAAAAGCTAGGTGTCGTCCTTGTAATTTAGAGCTTACTGCAGAACTAACCGTTATTAAAAATTATGCTAAATCATCAAAGCATGTTCAGAACGTAAAAGCTTTTCCAAAGGCGACAATAACCTCTTTGTTTAATAAACCTGAGAGTTCCTTGCAAACTCAGAGCAAAGTGGCCGAAATTAAAATAACAGGATTTTTGACAGAGCACAATATCTCTTTTAATTCAGCTGATCATTTAACAAATGTAATTAAAAGTTGTTTTCCTGACTCGAAAATTGCCCAGAGAATGTCACTAGGAAGATTTAAAGCGACTCAAGTTTCTAAAAATGTTATTGACGCCTGTGCCGAACAAGAAATAATCTCTTATTTAAAGGGCTCCAAATTCAGTCTGATTATTGATGAATCTACTAACATTTCATCAGTTAAAACTTAATGTATATGCGTAAGATTTTTCCATCCTAAAATCTGTAAAGTTGATACTCTTTTCTGGAAACTTTTGCAAATTTTCTCTGGGGATGAACCTGAGAAAGCGGATCAAGGTGCTAGTCAGAGGTTATATGAGGAAATAATAACACTCCTATCGCAAAATGGTATTCCTCTTAAAATATGATTGGTTTTGCATCGGACGGCTGTAATACCATGTTTGGTAGTAAAAACTCCGTGGCAAGCTAATTAGATAACGATATCCCGGGATTAATGCTTCAGAAATGTGTATGCCATTCTTTGCATTTATGCGCAAGTGAAGCATGTAAAAAATTACCCCGAATGTGTGAAGACTTGGCCAGAAATATTTACGGTTTTTTTAAAAACAGCGCTAAGCGACAGGCAATGTTCAGAGAATTTCAGCACTTTTGTAATACTGAATCACACAAGATACTTAGACCAGCCCAAACTCGTTGGTTGTCATTACTGCAGGTGGTTAAGCGGATCCTAGAATAGTGGAAACCTTTAAAATTGTTTTTCAATTACCTGGAACATCGTCTTATATCCAGCGAGGAAATAAATATTGCTCTTAATAAATTCGAGATAAAAATATTTTATATTTTTTTGGAATGGGTTCTACCTAAATTTGTCGTCCTTAACAAATATTTTCAGAGTGAAAAAGTGGTAATTTTAAATTTACACAGTAAGATGGTTTTGTGTGACAAAGATTTTTTTATCAGCTTTTATGGAACAAAACTATATCAATAAAACAGACATTGGTAAAATTGACCCAACTGATGATGCATATTTCCTTCGAATAACAAATATGTATTTGGGTATTGGGGTTCTTCATAATATAGATTCTTTAGAGGAACCTGCTAAAATTGATTTTCTTCAACGCTGTCGTGATTTTTTAATTACTGCTTGTCTAGAAATAAAAAAACGGTATAATTTCGAAGATCCTGTGCTAAGTAAGTTGCCCATCTTAACTTTAGATAGTATCAAAAAGGGCAATGAGACCACACTTTTACCGCTGATGAAATCTTTACCTCAAATCTGTGAACTTTAAAACACACATCAACTACAAAAAATTGATGACCAGTGGAGAAAATTACAAATTTACGAAGATCTACCAGAATCACGGAAGTTGATGAGTTTTTTTATAAACTAAGTCAGGTAAAAGACTTTAGTGGAGAATTCATATTTCCCGATTTGTCCAAGTTTGCACTAAATGTGCTGTCACTACCGCATTCAAGTGCCAGTTGTGAAAGGCAATTTTCAAAGGTGAATTTAATAAAAACTACGGCAAGAAATAGAATAATAACGGATACCTTAAATGGTCATATGTTATCTTCCCAGAAACTTCATCTAGAACAAAACTGTTTTAGATTTAATCATAGTGAAAAAATGTTTAGAAGTATGACGTCAACCACACTTTATCAGAATAAAGCTGCGACAAAAGAGAAAGAAACTAACGCAGAATCTGAAGACGATGACATCATTTTTAATGAATGTTAACCATATTTTAATTCAAATTTTGTAATATTTAGGGATTATTTAGGAATACATTTAAGAATATTTTCAGAATTTTTTTCCCCTTAAACTTTCGACTTCAAAGTAATTAATTAAACTTTCGAAGGTATAAATATCGACGTTCAGTACGATAATGTACGATAATTTTAATCAGGGTATGCGATTATTGTCTTTATGATATCTAGTAACAGTGGTTGGGACGCTTCCTATGGTATTTTTTCTAACAGGTTTTATGTACAGCGACTCTTTCTATAGGTAAGAAAGAATCTTCGCTCCTTTATTCCAGCTGGTATTAATGCTGCATACTTTTTTATTAAATTTAAAGCGCCTAAATCTTCTTCAATGATAGTAAAACTTTGCCAATATGACTTTGTGTACCAAGTTGATATCATCAAGAGCCTTCTTAATAAATTTTATTATTTGTTCTCCTTCCAAAACTTAAGACTTTTTCGGGACATATCCTTTCGACTTAACTTTTAAAAAAGATATGAGACGATGGTATTGCGAGATGTCTATATTTTTATAGACCAGTAACGTAGACCTTAGGTAGAATACTTGGTCCATAGAGAGTTCGGACTGTATTTTTCCGACTAAAAATATTAAAATTTGTTAAACATATGTACCTATTAAAATAAAATCAATAACTTACCAGTTCCTGAAAATATGCCATTAGAACGGTTTCGGTTATTTGAAATTGCGTTGGCATCTTTCCAAATACCAAATATGCCATACTCCCGATCATACTGTTATTGTCCTTGATTTAACTGGCAAAAGATTTTCGGTCGCTTTTATGGCCTTTTCTCTTATATTTTGTAGAATTTCTTCCATTTTAAGCAAATATTTAAACAAAAAATGCCAACTGACTAACTGACAGAAACATCAAAGTCAAACTTAAATAATCACTGGAAGTCACTTGATAAATTTCTGTAGGTAGGTATGTATGTATACCCACCTGTACAGGTAGACCCTATTTTTTAATTAATATTAAAATTATTTTTGTTCATAAAAATCAATTTTTAAGTAAAACATAAAGCATTGTATGCACCACGGGCATTGTTAGATTCTAATGCCTATTAGGCGGAAACCTACTATTTCCACCTTCCGGGCATTATCGTCCTTACAATGCCCTTGATACATAAATAGCTATAAAAAAGGGGGAACCATATTATATGTCAATTTATCTCAAAAAATAATACAATCCACTAAATCTAAAAGTCTGACAGCGACAAAGGGAAATTTTTATTTTCTCAAAAAATATATCCTCACCACTTTTTCTGTATGATAATAATTTAAAGATTGTAAATAACACGAATGAAACAACAGTGTAGCAACTTCCCTCCCGTTCAGCCCTTGGTATAACTTTTTAAGAAGAAGAAAGATACGAGGGAGGGTCAATAAGTTCGTGACTTTTTGAATTTCCCGCCCTTTAATGGAAATGGCAACTCTGCTCCTGTCAACAGAGAACTATCAGTTGACGCCTGTCAAAATTTGAACAAGCTGCGTCATTTGGTTTGTGTTTGCAGACTTTTGATAGCAGACTACCACTCGTTTTGAGAAGAAAATGGCAAAAAGTGAATTTCGTGTGCTCATTAAGCATTATTTTTTACGGAAAAAAACCATCACTCAAACCAAGGCTAAGCTTGAAAAATATTATGGGGACTCTGCACATCCATTTCCATAGTAAAGAAGTGGTTTACTGAATTTCGATATGGCCGTACAAGCACGGAAGATGCCGAACGTTCTGGACGCCCAGTCGAGGTCTCTACATCCAAAACAATCGAAAAAATTCACGATATGGTTTTAGCCGATCGGAGATTGAAAGTGAGAGAGATAGTGGAAGCCATCTCACATGGTTCAGTAGTTTCAATTTTAAATGATCATTTGGGTATGAGAAAGCTTTCCGCAAGATGGGTGCCGGGTTTGCTCACAATCGACCACAAATGCAACCGTGTGACAATTTCCCAGGAGTGTTTGGCATTATTCAACCGCAATATGGACGAATTTTTGCGTCGTTTCGTCACCGTGGATCCACCACAACACGCCGGAGACCAAACAGCAGTCAAAACAGTGGATTTCTCGGGGTGAATCGGCGCCCAAGAAGGCAAAGGTGGGTTTGTCAGCCAATAAAGTCATGGCGACCGTTTTTTGGGATGCACGCGGCATAATCCACATTGACTATCTTCAAAAGGGGAAAACAATCAATGGAGAATATTATACCAACTTATTGGATAGATTCAATGAGGAACTGAAAGAAAAAAGACCACATTTGGCCAAAAAAAAAAGTTCTTTTCCACCAGGACAATACAAGGGTCCGCACATGTGCAGTTTCCATGGCAAAAACCCATAAATTAGGTTACGAATTACTTCCTCATCCGCCCTATTCTCCGGATTTAGCCCCCAGTGACTATTTCCTATTCCTAAACAAAATCCCATATGTTTAAATATGGATTTTATTTATAATTTTATTTTAGCAAGTCTAAAAATTTACTATTTAAGATTGACCTATTTATAGTTTTTGCTAAAGTTGAAAGAGCCTTAAGAGGTGAATTAGAAAAGCTATTCAAAGAAATATTACCTAACCTCTGAAGTTTTATTTAATTTTTAATATGATACATGAGTTTCAAAGCTGTCAAAGAAATTAAAAAAAAATATTAAATGAAACTCTCTGATCAAAGGTTAATGGATCAATTAGTTTGGATGAACTATTTGCTGCACGAGTCGAAGTTATAAAGCATAGTTTTTAGGAAATGCTAATTATATTTGATTCCAGGTTACCTTATGTTTTAATTAGCCACGTATGTTTCATGCTGTTCTTTACCATCAAAGTTTACAATTCCGCATGTTTCCCTTTGTCACTAGTCAGTTCTGTGAAGCTCCAGTTAACCTTTGAACAAGATAGTTTAGAAGTTGTGTTATTATTTAAGCAAAAAAATGCGACTGCGTTTTTTTATATTTTAGGATATTGTTAATTGAGTAGTAAGTTAGTAAACTTATTTACTACCTCATGGTCAATATAATTACGTTTTTTTTTAAATACGGACTCGAATTCGGTTTGGTTTTTATGTCTCAGATTACATGAAGATTAAATAGTAATAAATTAAACTCAGATTCACATGCCACACATATATAAAATTATAAGGTCAGAAGATTACACGTGTTTTGCCTGTACTAGGCATCATCAGATGCAAATCTTAAGATGTAAAAGAGAAACGGAATTAATAAGTTAACGATTATTTATTAAATAAACCTAATTTACACTAAAATTACAAACTAATAACTAACTTCATACCTTGTGTTATTCACTAATAAAAAGAAAAATAGAAAAACATATTACGTCTAGTAAGACATGTAAGTCCAGGGTAAAAATTAAAAGTTAATCAAATATCATGAATAGAGACTAGTTATCACATATTAAAAATATAAACAAAACCGGATTAAATTTAAAGGCAAAAAATAAAATAAAGAGTATATGAGAAAAGGTTTGTCGAATGTAGGATTCAATCGCTCACTTCTGTGTTATAGGTACGGCTTGACCATTCTAGCTTGGCCTCTGAGATGCGCGAACGTGCGAATGAGAGAGTCAGTGTTAAACAAAGACAGAGGACGGGCGGTTTATTCAAATCTTAGTCCGTGCGTAGATGGTGTCAAGTGGAGCGGAATAAAAAATGGAAAAAGCTTTCTTCTCGAAATTTTTTTTTAGGTATAACCACATGAAACCTAGACAGGATTATTAGTTGGGTTTCTGGGTATGTGAAATGACTAATTACAATATATTTTGAGGGGTTAGACATTTTTATCCCGGAAATGCCCAGAATTTATCAAAATGATATTTTTATGTTTTTTTTACACAAACCACGCGATAACTTCTAAACCAATAAACTTACAACCATCAGGTTTTTTTTAGTCGATTCGAGATATAAAGGCGGTCACAACGGAAATAATTTGGAGAATGGAGTAAACACGAGGGTTTACTTTTATTGTGGCATGATTTTTAGTAAGCGAGAAACTTTTTTGTTTGAAGGAATTTCAATATAGTAAAGTAAAAAATTAAGTGTTAAGTGGACAAAGTCGTGAAATAGTTAGCAACCTATTGAAGTTTATGCAAGCAGAATCAGTGGCTACTGGCAATGGTTAAGAAGTTATTCCTCTCGCAAAGGTATGTTTTGATCTGAAATTTCTCGGAATAATGGATTAGCAATGACAATGGCACTTAATCCCACCCAAAAGGCAAAAAGCACTTCAGTTAACCAATAAAAATTATTTATTTTTAGGTTCAGGAACGTGTTGCTGCAGCTACAGGTGTTTCTATAAGGAATATACGAAGAATCAAGAAAGAAGCAAAACTAGTCGATACGGGGTTTGTAGAGGACATGGAGTACCAAGGATGTAAAGAAAGTCTAAGAAAAGAAATACATAAAATTGGTGAAAATGACGAAGACCAATTAGTTGAGGGCAATAATAAAACTTGTTATATTTAAAAAAAACTCCATTAAAAGTTTCAATTCTATAATTAATATATTTACATAATAATTTAAAAACATATTGCACATTTACAAACTAAAATAAGTTTTATTATTGTCCTCAACTAATTGGTCTTCGTCATTTTCACCAATTTCTTCGATTCCAGATAAGTTGCTATCGTTAACATCATCATGGTCGTCATCATCATCCTTTTCATCCAAATCACTTTCAGAGTCACTGTCTTCATCCAACCTTATAATCAGCTCCTCCACAATAATATCCATTGTTGTTTCTTTGTCAATGAATTCTTGCTCAAACCCTTTGGCTCGCTCACATCGAGCGTTCCATTTTTCCACTGGAAATTCCTCAAAGAAATTGTCACAATACTCAATGACTTTGTTAAAATTAAAATCTACATTTCTTTTCACCACCTACTCCTTCATTTCTGCCCAAACCAGCTCAATAGGATTTAGGTCTGGGTGATAAGGGGGTAGCCGTAAAACCTCGTGACCATTTCTATTAAAAAGGTCATGGATTTCATACCTCTTGTATTTAGGTTTGTGCATTTTTCTGATGTTGTATAACTGAGGTTTCAACAGTTTCTTCTCGAAATCGATATTTCGTAGCCTTAACCATTCCTCCATCTCCGCTTTCCTGGTCAATGTTGTCGGCGCTTTATCAATTTGTTATTACTTATAAAAACTTTAATATATACTGCCTATGCACCCGTACTAAAATCACCGATGCGAGCACCACGAGAGATTCCATTTAAATGAGCTCCCGAGCATTATCAGCGTTAGGCTACTGCGCAACCAAATCTCAGAGGCCAAGTCAGAATGGTCAAGCCGTAGGTAGCTTTAAGCCTTGCGTTAAATTGGCATGGTGTAGTGCACTAATTTTATTTAAGGAGAATTTGAAGGAAAGGTCAAAATATTAAAAATCAGGTTTAAAATTAAAAATGCCGTTCACACAGTTTGTGCACTGGACTCTTGACTTTTGTTGTTTCCGATTTTTCTAGAAGATCCAACTTTTTACCTTTCAGATTCTCATGTATGGTAGTAGAATCTCTTTCAGATAGTAAATCGTAAGCAAACGTTGATTTGGTTTCGTGTTAGAGTCTCTATGTTTGTTATACAGGCTGAAGAAGCTAAAGATCAGAGACACGTGTCAGTAGGTATCATCTTTACTTGTTCTGCTTTCTGTCTTACAGAGATAAACCTATTCTTTTACTATTCAACTCTTCATTCTAGCTTTCATTCTTTGAAACTATACCTGTATTGACTCTGGTTAGCGTTCATCACACAGGTTGCTTATGCTTCTTTAGTGTGGATGCTGTATCTTGCTTATGTTTTTTTTCTTCACCTTTTAACTTTAGTTTTTCTGGTTGCTCTGCCCTGAAGAAGCCAAAAAGCAGAAACATCTATCGGCAGGTACCATTTACTTGTTCTGCTTCCCGTTTTACGAAGTATTCTGATAAACTTATTCTTTTGAAAATAATATTGTGGGTAAAGAGACTATTCATAATTTTAATTTTCAAGCAATGCATGAAAACTTCGCTAAGGAAAGGAGAGAGATAAATAAAAAGACCCTTAGCTAGACCAAAAATCTGCCTGCGGAATTGTCCGTTAAATTCAAAAAACATTTGCTCCAGTACTACATTCCACAAAGTTATAAGATTATCTACGACGATTTTAGATAAATTTGTTTTATTCGAAAGGTCAATGATAAGTCATATGCAATCTTAAGGTGCGATACTCGGAAAAGGTTTTTTACATTTAAGAAAATCCTATTCCGCTATATCTCCAAGACTGCTTCCTTTAGAAGCAGTCTATTTGGACTATTTCTTAAATCATTAGCGAAATCAACTAAATTTTTAGTTGAATTAATATTGTTGAACTTTCCCTCTTAAAACCTAGTTGCACAGAGCTGATAATGGATAACATGGGGAATGAGTAAAAGAGACCTTAGGGTATACCGGATATCCAAGTTTATGTATTTTTGGCAATATATAGAGTACATTCATAGGGTATAGTCTGTATTTATTGTTCTAAAAAAGCTGTAAGGTAATGATAGTTTGATCATGGGTTCATTTCAACCTAGTAAAGAAAAAATTAGTTGGATCTTAATTCAAGTGTAGGAAGTCATCAGAATTAAAAAAATTCAAGACTTTTTTATGTAGGTAGGTAGCACTTTGATAAGAACCATTCAGGAGGCTTTGTCAGCTTTAGTGCCAATTAGGTTATGAGATTTTATTTTGTCTTTTAATGACTTGAGGTTAAACTTATTATGACTATCATAGTTTGCGGTAAAACTAGAAGAATTTAGAAAGGAAATTAATATAGCTCTCAAGATGTTCTTATAAGAAATGCCAGTGCATTGTATGATGTTTTTTGTCTCCACTGCTATAGATTCCGTACACTTTAGATCAAATATTCTCCTTTTTCTAAAGTAAAACTGATACCTAAGAGATACGATTATGAAAGGAAAAGTAGCACTTACCCATTGCAAATTGATTTGTTTGATCATTGGAGGTGATATTTTTGGCTTACAATTTTCTTATTTAGTATAATAAATCTTTCCCCACCAAAGACTCAATCTCATCTCTAATCCGAGAATCTAAACATAATCTAAAATAATCTAACAAATTCTATAGAAAAGTTTAGTGGGAGAAGTCTTTTTTTCCCAAATAAAATGCCAATCCCAATGTTATTTGGGAAGAAAACACTTTCCCTACTTAACTTTTCGGTTAAATTGACGCCACTTCAGAACTGATCTTTTCCTTAATATACAAATTCTATATATAAAAATACCAGTGCTTATGTGAAAAATAGATATTTTAATTTAGAATTGACAGCATTTACTTTTGTGTTGTGGCATTTAATTTCCTCCTTGAACTAAAGTATCCTGAAACTCTTAAAGGCAGTTTTAGATCATCTGTATTCTGTTCTGTATCGGATGTTAACAACCTTTCGTGTTAGTTTAAATAAACAAGAGGCACTGTTGTATTGTCTGGTTTATTTAGAATGTCATATTTAAAATTTATAGTAAAACTAATTCAAAATAGATTAAAAATGTAAAGTAATTTATTGCAGTATAATATATTCAGTAACCTCTGGGTAATTTTATAATTGTTATCATTGATAATTGTTTATTAGTAATCAGAAATAGACCAAATATGCTACGTTCTACTCCGGTGATTTTTCTTGCATATAATTTTGTGTGCTTTATCCTTCGTTTTCTTTACTTCTTTAGATCCGATTATTGTTGTTGATTATCTCATCTTGCTCTTGGAACATTTCTTGTCTGAGAGATCAATTGGAAGATCATTTTTAATATTGTGGATATTCGTTGATCTCTCGAATCCTTGAAAGGAAGCTAAAAACATGGTACCTTTAGAATAGGAAGAATTACCATGGATAGAACTCACAATCACTTGGGCTGTGCTCTTTTGTTTCCATCCAAGTAAAGCGAATTCCTTCTTATTTTTCGCATGGAAACCATGATTTTCCACGAAAGGATTTGTTATGTAAAATAAATAGCCATGGTCTCCTCCTTCTTCTGATTCAAGTGTCCACCACTTGGTGAACTTCTGATCTAAGCAACTTAGGCTATTCCATCCATGTACTTCGCTCTGCTGGGATCTGTACTTCAGCATGGCGTTTTTTTCTTTGTAGGTTCCCTTTACTAGTCTATGCTGGCTTGAGAGGGGCTACTTTTTTGTGTCCTCACACTCTCGCTCTATAGGGTAGGGTGAAGCAAGAGACATTCTCCTATGTTTCGGGGCACAGTCGTACTATGTTGCCTCTAGAGACTCTTACTGGTTTTACGATTAAGCGGTCTCTTTCAGTTCCAAAGTCCCAAGATTTCGGATGAACTTCACTAGTTAAATATGGCCGCCACGTACCATTCCCCATGTGTCTTTCGTCACCTCAAGAACATTATATTTAAGAGTATTACTACTTTCCTATCTAAGTAATATTCAAGAATATTACTTAGATAGGAAACTCCCGTAAGAGCCAATAGAACACTGAACGTCGATTGACCGTTGCGCCCTCTGAATTTCAAGGAGTAGTATTAACTGGAAGTAAAAATGAGTTTGTGACGTCATAATAGCGGCTAATTTAAAATTTGGGTATGGCGCCAAATTTGAATTTTGCTCTACTATACAATGCGCTTAAAATTACTAGATGCATAGGTCTGAGTTTCAGAAATTAGACAGAAATATTTACAAAATGTACTACTATATTATGAGAAGAGATTAAAGCAAAAAATTCATGTTATACAATAAAAATTAACAGTTGTACATCCTTGTTAAAACATGAAATAAAATATAACAATTCTTCCAAATTGCATAATGTATGAACTTAGTTTATTGAGAAACTTTGTAGTACGAAGAGCAAATTTGCAAAATAGAGTTTATACAGGGTGTGGCAAGAGGTTAGAGTAAATGTACAAAAGCAATAAATAGAATTTTTATAAAATCACCAAAACATTACCCATACTCAATTCACTAGTAGTGTTTCTAATACTATCATAAATTAAATAACTATTAGAAAAAAAAGCAATAAGTAAATATGTTAAAAGTAAAATTTACAGGACTTATCATTTTTCTATTTGCCTTTAAAAATTTATATGATATATCCAAAATTGCTCTTCTCTCAGGTTTGGTATCACATTTCAAGTAAGTTGAGGCTGTCAAAAAGTATACAGACACAAGATGAATTCTGCTTCATACCGAACGTCACTGGGCCATTTATTTTGGAATCCAATGTCTATAAAAAAAAATTATATTTTGAAGTATTAATTTTTAAAATCATTAAAAAAAATAAAATTTACCCCAATTTACCGTATTGTCCGCCTAGGATCCTACTAAAGACGTAGGTGCAGTTTTTAACTAATAATCCATTAGCATATTCTGTTGTCGACTGCTGCTCTATGTGATCAAAAGTAGTGATTTTTTAAATGCAATGTCCTATACATCTTGAACTCAAAGAAATAAAAAGATAAAATTTTTATGATTTTAAAGCCTGGGAGATTAACCGAAGGTATGGCATCTGGTTTAAGGCCCCTGCTTGAATTGGGGTTGAATGACTGTAGAGTAAAATAATTTTCACATGCATAGAATTATTCATTACTGAGATTCTCATTGTTTCAAGGCTTAAGAATCTGAACCCAAATATTAAACATATTGGGCCTGTTAAAAAACCAGGCAATCTATATCTTTTGCTGTCCACAGAAAATTCATTTTTGACTTTTGTTTTTTACATTTGCACTTGTCATTTTCACAAAAAAAGCTTATTGCAATAACTATTTATGCAAATGCAATGTCGCCAATTTTATATTCGATTCAAAGTTTTTACTATTTTTTTTTATGTCAGTTTCTTTACAACAATATAATTCACTGCTTTTATAGAAATTTTTCTGTATTCCAAGTGTCAGAATACCCAAATCAAAATTAATCACAGCTGACACAACACACTGAACTAAACAACCGGAAAAATTTTATGCAAAATATGAGAACAGATCGTAAAATTTTTCGCAAAATTTAATTAATTAAAGTTAGTCTTCCAGCAGAAGTAAAAAGAAAACCTGTGCAAGCAAAAGAACTATGAAAAATGACCTTGACAGTACGTGCATCCTCGGTAAAAGCGGTAGTTTACTAATTTTGCATTCTTAACGCCATCTAAATTTTGAGGAGTAGAACTTTCTTGTATTTTGTAAATCGCCCAAGCTTTCAGGGCCCCACTCGAACAGCCATGCTCATTCTTTATATTTGGATTGATGTTCCAAGTGACAATTGACTGACTAATGGGTCTCAACCTAAAGCCGATTGTGGACATCGCCGTTACGCCGTTTTTTATTTTTCCTGTCTTGAGTTCATCTCATTTAATGTTTGTTCAGTCACTTGTCTTTAATTGACTTGAGCATGTGAGGTTTTGATAGTCAAAAAGAATCTAGAATCTTTTTCAGTTCGTTGAAGGTTGTAATTTTAAGCGCATGTGTCTTTGGAATTCCTGGCAATTAAACTCTTTATAGGGGATAAAAGTGGTTCAATTACATTTGAAATTTCGGTATAGTTGTACTCTTGCTTGAAACCGTAATTTCGCTTGGAAGGAGGTTTTCTAACAACTTTCAAGGGTTTATTTAAGATCAAAGCACACACTGCATCACGTGGTACGTTAGTGGTAAGTTTTTGGTAACCCTTATTGGCTTGCGAGGTAAGACCTAAGTTTACGACTTGATATTATTTTAATAGATTTCGTTACTTAGTGAGTTACAAAATCACTAGTCATGTTTGTTATTACCGGTAAGACAGTCGCATTGCTATATAGACACTGATATGTATTTAAGAATAATTATAATATAATTAAAAAAAATGTTTTTTATTTACGTTTGTTTATGTGTGAGATGTTAAACTGACTCTGTGTTTTTCTCCTAAAGAAGTCACTAAAATATAGGACGAAATGTTGAGAATGAACAAATAAGTTTTATTAAAAACAGACGCTACCTGATAATAAGTTTGTATTTTTTTGTTTGTTTTTATATATACAGTATAATTCCTTTTAACCGGCTTCGCATTAACCGGCCTGTTTACAACAGCCGAACGCAACACAATATTTTCCATGAAATTCACCGGCGAGGCGATTCGGCTGGGATTTCCCCGTTATTACGGGAAGATCCCTGTGAACTGAACTATAAACGATGTTATAATATACAGGGTGTCCCAAAATTAGTGGACGAAACGCGAACCCTGTATTCTTTGGTCAAAAATAACCTCACTTTTTCCTATAAACATATATCGGCAAACGCCCCTCAAGGGAGCTACGCCCCTTTTAAAGGGGGCACCTGAAGATGGTTTTTTCCACTTATTTTCGAAACGGGTAAATATAAAAATTTTAAATTTTGGTATTCTCCCAATTTTGATATGCTGAATTTAGTTGTCACTTCATAATTTTCATTATTTAGTCAGGTGCGTATCATTTAGGGGGTGAGCCTAAAAAAATACCTAAAAAAAATTGTGTGCAAAGTTTTTGTTTTTTTTTCTCCAAATTTTAAAAATTTGAAGCTTTTTACGTAAAAAAGTACCTCTTGGTCAATAACGCTAGGAATTATCATTTTCGAGAAAAACGCATTTAAAAATAACGCTGCATAGTATTATTTTCACTACTAATTTTTATGAACACTTAGTAGCAGGCTTTGGAAAAAATTGACACACTGCATAATGACATTAACATTTGTTGTAATTGATTAGTTGTCATTTTGCATTCAAATTGTTAATATCTTTTTAACTATGGAAGACTTTTCGACCCGTGAAAAAGTAGATATTCATTTTATGTATGGCTTTTGCAATGGAAACGCACATGCCGCTGCAAGAGAGTATCGGCGGAGGTTTCCTGCAAGAAGGCTTCCACATTGGAAAATGTTTGTTAGAATTCATAGAAATTTACTTGAATATGGATCCTTCGAACGTGCTCGAGGGCAAGGAAGACCAATTGCAAATGATGGTTATGGGGAAGTACCGAATTTAATTGAAGAAAACCCTCAAATATCATTGAGGACCTTAGAAAAGATTACCAATATTCCAAACTCAATTGTAAGTAAAATTAAGTACGATAAATAAATAATTAAGTACCTAATTTGTTATCCAAAAAAATTAAATTAAAGTACTTATAACTGAAAATTGAGATTGGTATAAATAGTGTTGTTATTAATTATTATCGTCGGATCGCATTAAATTCATTTCAAAATACTCTAATTACTATTATTATTATTATTTACTTTATTTACTTGGATAAGTCTTATCACAAACATCAACACCCCAAAACAAATACTTTTGATGACTAACTGGAATGTTTCGTGGCTTACTAAGGTTTAGGCTTATTTCCTATGCAATTTAAAATATATAAAAATAATTTTAGATTGGAAGAATGACTAAGATGTTAGGATACCATCCTTTCCATTATAAAAGGGTTCAGGAATTAGAAGAAGAAGATTTTCCAGTTCGAGTAGACTTTTGTCATTGGATTTAAAATCACCCAAATCTTCGTCAAAAAATTTTGTGGTCAGATGAGGCAACTTTTTCTAGGAGTAACGGCTTTAACAGCCGTAATACTCATTTTTGGAGCATCGAGAGTCCGAGAGTAGTTCGACGAACTAACTTTAAGCATAAATTTTTCTTTAACGTATGGGCGGGTTTGATAGGAGATACATTGATAGGCCCAATTATTTTGCCACACAGGTTAACTGGTCGTCATTATTTAAATTTTCTTCAAAACAATCTCAGAGATTTACTGGGCGATGTTCCCATAGAAACTCGGCTGGAAATGATTTTTCAGCACGATGGGGCACCAGCTCACTACAGCCGACAGGTGACAAACTGGCTGGACAATAATTTTACAGGCAGATGGATAGGCCGAGGTGGTCCAATAAACTGGCCTGCACGATCGCCCGACCTTAATCCTCTGGATTATTATCTTTGGGGTAATATGTGCAATATTATTTATGCCACCGAAATTGATACTCCAGAAGAGCTTCAGAGGCGAATTCTCGCAGCTGCAGGCCAAATAAGAGAAAACCGATTTGAAATTCTTAGGTCGATCCAAAACATTCAAAAAAGATCCAGGTTATGCACTCAGGAAAACGGAAACTTGTTTGAAGATTTGCCTCAAATAAATTAGTATTTTTATCTGTTTGCAATTTACTTTTGAAGCGTGCTATTGAGTTTTAATAAAAAAATTTATTAATAATACTATGCAGCGTTATTTTTACATGCGTTTTTCTCGAAAATGGTAATTCCTAGCGTTATTGACCAAGAGGTACTTTTTTACGTAAAAAGCTTCAAATTTTTAAAATTTAAAGAAAAAAAAACAAAAACTTTGCACACAATTTTTTTTTAGGTATTTTTTTAGGCTCACCCCCTAAATGATAAGCACCTGACTAAATAATGAAAATTATGAAATGACAACTAAATTCAGCATATAAAAATTGGGAGAATACCAAAATTTAACATTTTTATATTTACCCGTTTCGAAAATAAATGGAAAAAATCATCTTCAGGTGCCCCCTTTAAAAGGGGCGTAACTCCCTTGGGGGGCGTTTGCCGATATATGTTTGTAGGAAAAAGTGAGGTTATTTTTGACCAAAGAATACAGGGTTCGCGTTTCGTCCACTAATTTTAGGACACCCTGTAGATATAGATAGGATTATTTTGTCGTTTTGATCAGTTTGGTTTGTTCTTGCTGTGGGTACGTACAAAACATAACAATGAGTGCAGAGCGCAAAAGAATTGTGGTTTTAATAGATACATGTTTAAAAGTGTTAAAGCGGTTTGATAATGGTGAATCTGTGGTGAAAATCTGTGCAGAATTTAATGTTGGAAAAAGCACTGTAAATGACTGGCGAAGAGATAGGCATTCGATTGAGGAGTTTTGTTCGAAAATGGAATCTGATAAAAATCTGGGCAGCCCTTGTACGAGAAAAACACCGATTTGCGAGGTCGTTGATGAAGCTTTGTGGATCTGTAATACTTTACTGTTTGTGTACATCAATTGGCGGCCCAATTTTTAAAGAAAAAGCTCTGGCTATTCACCAGAAGATTAATAATGGAGGCGAATTTGTGGCAAGTGATGGTTGACTTAATCGATGGAAAAAGCGACACGGAATTCATTTCGCACATGTAAGTGGGGAAAAACTGTCTGCTGATATTTCAGGTGCGACAGAATTCAAGACTAAGTTTAGTGAAATGGTTAAAACAGAGGAACTATCTCCAGAACAAGTTTATAGTATGGACGAGACCGGGCTAAACATTAAAATGTTACCAGAAAAAACTTTTCTTGGCAGTCATGAACAGTCTGCCTTTGGCTTTAAAAAGAACAAAGAACGTATTACAGTAGCCGGTTGTTCGAATGCAGCGGGAACTCATAAAATTCCTCTTTTCGTTATTGGCAAGTCTGCTAAACCACGGGCATTCAGAAACTTGAATCCATCGTCCCTTCCGGTCTATTATAAGTCACAAAAATCAGCGTGGATGAATTCAGACCTGTTTAAAGAGTGGTTTAATTTAGAGTTTGTTCCAAGAGTTAAAAAACATTTAAAAAGTGTTAACTTGCCTATTAAAGCAGTTCTAGTATTATATAATGCTACAACCCATCCTCATGACTGCGATGTAAATGACATAAAATTAGTTTATCTTCCTCCTAATGTGACAAGCTTAGTGCAACCAATGGACCAAGGAGTGATCGAAAGCTTAAAAAGACGATACAGGCATAAACTTGTTTCTGATATTCTGCAAAGAGTGAAGACAAAGGTCTTTTAGAACTCATCAAAAAGATCAATATCAAGGACGTTATCTATATGTCAGCTACATTTTTTCAAGAAATGCCCTCTTCAACGTTTAAATCTTGGAGAAAACTTTGGCTAGATGTTGAGAATCTAGTTGCGATCTCGAATATTGCAGGGACTGAAGAAGAAGAAAACAAATCCACTCTACAAGACCTTCAAAAGTTAACGGGTAACGAAGCATTGCAACCAGAAGATGTGGAAAATTGGATCACAAGTTGTGACGATCACCTTGAAAATTAATTTTTGAATGATGAAGAAATCATAGATTTAGCAATCAAAGAACCAGAGGAATATGATAAGAGTAGTGACATTGAAGGGGAAAAAACGATTTCTCATGAAGAAGCCAAAAATGTAATGGAACTTGCATTAAAATACATTGAGCAGCAACATGAGTCAACAGCATTAGACGTTTTGGTGATTAGAAAATGAAGGGATATCGCATTCAGAAATTCACTAAAGGTTAAAAAATAGAAGAAAATCACAGACTTTTTCAAAAAATAATTACATATTAAACTTACATACATATGTATATTTGTTGATGTAGCACCTTCATGTATGTAAATATGAAATACATAACTATATAAAGAATATTTCTCCATTATTTTATATTTATTATGTTCATACATATATATGTGTAATACTCTCTTCAATACATATACATATGTACATAACATAGATAATGAACATAATATAATTCATTTGTAAGTGTAATTTAATTTGATACAGGACCTGCACTAATAGTTAATAACATTCAATGTTGAGCCTGTAAACATATTATCCACCTTCAGTTCCACATCAGTTATAAAAGTGGTGACTAATTAAATGAATTTAAATTGTATTGGGATCCCTGAATTTGGGGTTACGTAACATCGCCACCCACACATTATGTGTGGGTGGCGATTAACTGCGTGATGTGTAATTGTTACAGTTAAAGGACCCAAAATTTTAACAATAGATTCTTTCGTGTAAAAAGGTTTCTTCTGTATAAGGGCACTAGGTTAGCCTAACTGGCACAGCTAGTCCACTTATGGGCATCAACTCTGGGCGTCAAATTCACACTAGGATATTGGAACACTTAAGACTGTATAACAAACATATTGATTGACTCTGATGTCACGGAAACTAAATCAACTTTTGCTGCTATCTACTTTATGTAGGACATTCTACTACCACACATAAGAATGTAAAAGTATTACATGAGTGTCCCAAAGGTGAAAAGATGGATCTTTAAAAAAAATTAGAAATAACAAAAGCCAAGGAAAGTCCAGTGCTCAACTGAGCGAACGATATTTTAAATTTTAAACCCCACTTATAACACAGAGGTACGCGGTGCGATTCCTACATTTGACAAATTTCTCTTTGTATTTTTCATATACTCTTTATTTTATTTTTTTTGCGTTTAAACCTAACCTCATTTCACACTCTCCGTGCCTTTTTTATTAATTTTTAATATTTACCCTGGACTTGTAATATGTAGTGTTATTTTTCTACTTTTCTCTTTAATAGTCAATACACATATAAAGTTAGTTATTAGTTTGTAATTTTAGTGAAAATTAAGTTTAATTAATAAGTGTTTGTGAGCTTATTATTTCTATTTTTTTCTTACAGAAGATCTGATAATGCCTAGTACAGGCGAAACACATGTAATTCTCTGACCTTATAGTCAATATATTCTTGAGACCTGTGACTTGGAGTTTAATTTATTACTATTTAATTTAAGCCAATGTCTTTGAGAAAAAATGGAATATTTGTGTAACTTATTTAGTGATAAATAAATAGAACTAATAAAACATGTGACCACCTTTATTTGCCTTTTCCAAGAAACAATAATTAAACAATCTTAAAAAGTTTCTTTAAGATATATAACTTTTTTTTTAATATTGCAATAAGTTGAGTTCAAAACTTATCCAATTTATTTTTCAGATAGTATTTGAAAATGAAAAAAATATATTTTTTTATATATATCTGAATCCCTATTGCCAAAAACCTCCGAAGTTAAGAAACATGTAAATTATTAGAAATATTACTCGCTTCCTAATTTTTACTTACACGATCATTTCTACGACTTTCCTTAGACATAAATCCTGTGTCTAGATGACGTTTCGCAATTATTTGAACGTGATCTTGAGAAATAATATTAGGAATATTTAAAAAATGTTTGTTTTGCTAAACCTGAATATCAAATTTTCTTGATCTGTCCACCTAATGAAATCCTCAATTTTTGAGTACTCATGAAATATTTAACACTATTTCAATCAACACTTTTCGATTGCCATCTACTAGCGTTTTGGCTATGAATATTTACAAAACGTTATATATATGCATCTTGCTCATATTTTGTTTTCTCCAAATAAAAGTTGAAGAGTTATAATGAAAAGCTGAAAATCGTAAATAATCTTTATTTCTTACACTTGTAAGTTTTTTCTTTATTTTAGATCGGAGATTTTATCTTCTCGTCTGGAATTTCATAAAAAAAGGGAGATACAAAAAATATCCCATTTTTCCTTTCAAATGAAATATCCGGTACCTCTCAATAGCTATCGGATCGATGAAATTGAAAAAAATATTGCCAATAGCCAGCACACAAAACACGTCATCGGCGATGTTTATAAGATTAATAACATTGTGTAGCTGACAGTAGTAAGAACGTAGAACAACGATGTCAAATGGGCATTTTCTGATGAAATCGTTGATAATTTAATAACTATATAGATACATTTGCAAGAGACGTCACGATGGATTGGTCTTGGTCACTTCTTACTATCTATTTTCAGCTGGTAACAGGTGCATTAAAAAAAGATATATCGGACGGCCGAAAATTTTATGTAAACCCACTAAACGAGTGCAAAAGGGTTGTTTGTCTACTATCTTAACTAATTTGCATGCAGAGAGTATAGCATAGCAGGCAGTGGAAAATATTGGGGGAAGCCGATATCCTGCAGTGGATGTAAAGATATTCACTGTGGAAACCTACGAACAGTGCAGCTATGTGACTTCAGGAAGACGTTCAATTGCGTCTGTCATCCTGTCCTCTTTAATAAGATTGATTATAGAGGTGTAATTAGTTCAGAACTTTCTCTAATCAGGTCTTAGCTGAAGAACAGAAATCAAATTGTGTATGTAGGCGGTAAACGATCATCTGAAATAATTGTCTCCGACAGGGTAGCTCATGGCTCAATACGGGAGCCACTTCTTTTTATTATTTATACGAATAATTTTAGTGTTAATATATTGCCCAATCAAAATATACCGAATTACTATTGACCAAGCTCTAAAATGAAAATGTCATATTAATGAGTTGTGTAAGTAAGTAATATTTAAAAAAAAAGTTATCTGTAGAGATTATAAATAGGGGAGACCGAGGATACAATGGACACCAGGATAGAATGGATATGTTTAAAACTCCCGCTTAATATGTATTTGAAGCGCCCTCATATGGTAAATTAATGCAATAACTACCGAACAATCGTTTGGCATTCGCAAGGTAGCAAGCATTGAGTGTGGTTATTTTTATTGATATTTTCCTGTTTCAGCCAGTCTGTTTGTAACTTTTACGGTAAGTAATGTAACCATTAATTATTTTCTATGCAACACTTTTTAATATCTAATTATTTTAGTGGTGATGTGCATTATAGAATATGGTTATAAGAAACAAATAATTGAAATTGCTTGTTTAGTTTTCTAGGAAAAAGAATAATTTTACTATAGGGTCAATGAGGGATACAATGGACGGATGTCCATAGTATCCCCTATTGTCCATTGTATCCCCAGAATGTTTTTTTTTTAATTTATTTTTTTATTTCAGATGGTGAGAGAGTATAAAAAGAAAACCGACAGGGGAATTCCCTGAAGAAGATCTAAGAAGAGCTGTAGAGGATGTCTTAAATAATATTGGTAGCTTGCAAAAAGTTTCGGAGAGGTGTAATGCTACTAAGTCTCGTTTAGCTATTTATGTGAAAAGGGCTAGAGAACAGGGGATAGAAAATATATTTTTAAAACCAAATTTGAAACATCGTCAAATTTTTTCTCCAGAAATGGAACAAGCATTAGCTGAATATTTACTCAATTTAATCAATTTCTATGGATTAACTCCAAAAAAAACTAGACAACTAGCATTTCAGTTTGCGTCTCAAAATAAGCTTTTAATCCCGGATTCTTGGGCAACACAAGCAATGGCTGGCGAGGAGTGGTTTGCCGGTTTTTTGAGGAGAAATCCAGAACTCTCAATTCGAAAACCGGAAGCAACATCTCTTGCTCGTACGACGGCGTTTAACAAAACAGTTGTTGGGGAAATTTTTTGGCAAGCTCAAAACTGTTTACAGCCGGCATAACTATGAGGCAAGCCAAATTTTTAATTTAGACGAAACAGGGGTTACTACAGTATCGTCTGTTGAGAAAATTGTAGGAAAAAAGGGAGAAAAGCAAATAGGGCAAGTAACATCTAGAGAACGCGGTGAGCTAGTAACCCAAGTTGGAATAATTTGGGCAAATGGAAATGCATTACCACCAGTATGGATTTTTTCCAGAATACGTTTTGACGAGCACCGCATGATGTCTGGAGCTATGCAAGGATCTATGGGTCTTGTGAATAAATCTGGCTGGATGACAACAGATAATTTTATTAAAGTTCTTCAGTTTTTCCAACGAAATATCAGATGTAGTAAAAATAACCCCGTGTTACTGATATTGGATAACCATGAATCCCATTTAAGTTATGGTGGCATAACATTTTGCAAAGAAAATGGTATTGAAGTTTTGACCTTACCTTCGCATACATCAAATAAATTACAACCTCTTGACCGATCTGTTTTTGGATCTTTCAAGAGATATTTTTCCGAAGCTGCCACTTCTTGGATGATGACTCATCCAAATGAAACTCTTTCGATTTACTCACTTGCGGAGCTATGCTCAAAGGCCTGGGATCGTGCTGCTACACCAGAAAATATTAAGTCTGGCTTTCGTAAAAGTGGAATTTTTCCTTTTGATCGGGACATATTTCAAGAACACGAGTTTTTGTGTTCGTCAGTTTCAGATCGACCTGCGTCAGATGTCATTACCAATCAATCTGGTGGAAGGTGTATTTTCGCCGAAACAGAAAACCTAAATGAAAACCTAATTCCAGCCACTGACGGAAATCGCGCTGCCGATGAAACCTCAATTCCTAGCACTAGTGTTACTGGGACTGCTAAAAGTCCTTTAAATATATCTAACTTTATTACACCAGACAAAATAAGTCCTTATCCAAAGGCGGAACCCCGAAAACCTATGAGAAAAGGAAGAAAACGAGGAAAATTTATGATAGTTACTGACACTCCAGAAAAAGAAGAATTATTGGCAAGAAAGAAGCCTCCTCCAAAAAAGGTTAAGGAGATTAAGAGAAAAGTTCTAGTAGAAAGTGACTCTAGTGATGAAGAGATAAATGAAGAACTAATAAAAGATTCCTCCTCAGAGTGGGAGGAAGAAGAAGAGACAGTTCAGGATACCCACGATGTAGAAACAGGCGGTTTCATTGTTGTCAAAGTTCCGGGAAAAACACCATTTTCTGGAAGAAATTATGTTGCTCGGGTAGAACGAAAACTTTTCGACGGATTTCAAGTTCGATTTTTTTAAAGAATGATTCCATCAAATCGCTTCAAAATAACAGAAGAAGAATCTTCTTTTGTAACATTCGAAGAAGTAATTGCTGTGCTTCCAAAAGGTATTGAAGACAGGCGTCCTCGTTTCAAAGATTCGATTTATTCCAACGCAGATTTGACAGAATTTAGTTTAACTTAAATAAAAGTTGAAAATTTGTTGCTTCCTAAATAAATATTTACTCTAAGACTTTTTGTCTTTATTAGTAAATGAATGTCCAAAATATCCCCATATCATGTCCATTATTACCCCAGAGCAGGGGATACATTGAGACAAATGACCAAAAATTTTTGATCCCTGTTTAAAAATATTTTTAAATTTATTTGGATAATGCTATGTAGTAATATATTATGACAAAAGTTTGTTTATTACATTAATAAAACCTTATGGACTAAGATTTCTTCAAAAAAAAGTCAGAGATCATTTAATCAAATTTGTCCCATGTATCCTCGGTCTCCCCTACTAGTTATTTTCCTAATTTTTGCGCTATATTTAGCTACGGTACAGTAGTATGAGGTTGATTATTGCAAGCTAATAATACATTTAGAGTCCAAAAAAGGGCTTTATAGAGGGAGTAGGCCCCAGGATATCTTATATCCTGGCCAGTTTTTATAAAACATCCTATCATGCCGTTACCATGCGTTACCATCAGGTGTTGCTTAAAATTCATCGTACGTCTAGCAATGTTCCTACTTTTTTGCATAATCACACATATAATACTCAATCAGAGAACACTTTGTTATTAAAAAAACATCGCAATAGAGGAATGCCCAATCTGCTTTTAAGTTCAAAATAAAGAATTATTTGTTTTAACATTGTTCCTATTCGGTTGATGAATATATTAGAAGGCAGCACCCTTTTCTAATTCCTTCGTTTTTTATTCAAATTTTTTTTCGTTAATATGAATGGTTAATATTTGGTTTACTGTTATTCACGTCATTTTCCCCCTTTTGTGGTTCGTCCATTGTGCCCGAATACTCTTCAGCCTAAAGGCTTATTGTGCTCACCCTGATATACATCTATACTATCCAGCCTAGCACCTGTACCAGCCGGTACAGGGCTTTTGCTGCTATAGTATCTAGTGCTTCTGGGTCTAGTGTATCTCTCCCATATATTTGTTGACTTTTGCAACACAAGGCCTCGTAATTTCAAATTATATGTCGCCGTTCTGATACCTGATATGTGTTCTGAGTTTGTTTCTCCCAAATCTAAGGAGTTCTGTAGTCATTTTTTTGTCTATTTTAAAGTTCATAGACTTTTTTCTCTCTTCAGCTATCTCATTTCTGTCCAGTGAGCTTGATGTTTTCTTTTTACTCAGTCCCTGATCTCACTGCGGATTGTGCTTCTTGTCACTCCCAGTACAGGTTCCAGTCCGAGGTAAGATGCCGATAGAGAGCAAGTTCGAGAGTAAGTCCGACGTAAAGCTTTTTCTTGCTAATTTATCGGCTTTTTAATTTTCTAGAATACCTGTATGTGCCGGAACCCATATAAGCCTAACTGAATTATGGTCTCCTAAAGTTTTAAGTTTTATGAGGCATTCCCAAACTAGCCTTGGTGTAACCCTAGGGTTCGATGAAGACCTTAGGGCGGCTTAGCTATCTGTTATTAATAGGATCTGCTTATTGGTGTCTGAAAAAGTTTCTGTCTGAAAAATTGTGGCATGACTTCCAAGTGGATGGGACGTTTCCTGCTTAGGCTTTTCTCCAAAAATTCCAGCTCCCGTACCCTTATCGGACTTGGATCTATATAACAAATTTATATACCAAATAAGATCTCCGTCTGGTTGCTGTCCTTCGATTCTTTCCTTTTTGGATATTTAACTTCCAATGGTGGGCGGAGGCAATACTTTGGAATCATCTGATTCAAAATCATTTCTGTTTTGATTGCCTTACAAATCTTTAATATTCTTTGGTGTTCTGTCAAATTAGCTTGGCTGTTATTTCCCATTTGCCCCAGTTTCAGCTTTGCTTCTCATTGATCACTAGGTGTAATGGTGGGAGTTTAAGAAGGGCTTTCATGAATGCGGTTGATGGTATAGGTATCAATAACTCCTGTTATGCCTAGACATACGAGCCTTTGTATTTTGCTTAACTTAAGCCTTGCTCCTACTTGCAGGGTTTTTGACCATCACGTTGGTGCAGCATAGTAGTAGGAAGTTATAGTGGGAACAACTACACTGATATAGATCCAGTGTGCCATTTTGGCCTGTAATCCCCAGGTTTGCCCATCCATGCGTTTGGTCATCAATAAAATTGATTCTGATGACTTGGTTTGTAGCGTTTTATTTTTTAAACTAGTTTTTCTAAATTTATTTATTATTTATTTTCACATTTAAATCCTTTACAGCCTACTATTATGTCAATATCCAAACTCTTACCCTAACCCGTACAAGTGACCCAGTTTTGCATCTGTCCAACTTGAGTTCATTTCAAGTTTAAGCGTTTTGAGATACTTGTTACTGATTCTCGTCACTATCACGGACTGTAGCCACTATCCGTCATTTACACCTGTAAATGACGACACACCTTGTCATATGTCACCCAGTTGAACGACATTTTTAACAGGAACGGTTTCTTTATTTTCACTTTGGAGGCAAGTGAAAGGCATACCTTTGAAAACCCTCTTCGGATGTTTTCTCTAAATGGCTCAATTTTGGGGTTCTTTTTAGTTTAATTACGTCTTAAAGAAGTATCATCAACATTTATTATTACGGCCGAGTGATTATGTCTTAAAATCTTTTAAATGCAGTTATAAAAAAGTGAAATTCGATAAACATGTGTCATGTGTTCTCGAAATTTTCTTTTGTGCAAAACCCTCATGGTTGAGGTAAGTAAGTACCGATTTTTCCTCGACTTTAACTTTTGCTACTCGCTGGATTACGTGTTGACTGGATATCGTCCTAAATCACTGATCGCCGACAGCTATACCCTGGTTTAGCTGATGTACTTGACTAAAATTCAGCTACACCTTTCGTAATCACCTAGTTCTAGTCGGAGGATTTTTAAGGCCAGTTATCATTTTATATATTAACATTCTGTTTAAAACATAATATTCACCAATTTATTTAAAACTTTTCTACTTATCCATTCATCTTTTTATATATAATTAATGTTCTTATGACATTATTTTATAAATCCTAATATTTATTGTATAACAATTCTGAATGTTTTTTAATATTTTCATATTATTACCTTGTGCATGTAGTGTACATTAACATACAATATCTTTTTAATCTTTGGCCAAGACAATCGATATTATGCGATATAAAACAATATAAAAATGGTTTCAATGCATTTTTAATTTGGTTTTTAATTCAGAATCAGAGGAGGTTTTTCATATTTTGTGTACATATTTAATTGGTAATTTGTTTAGAATAAACCTGATTGAAACTTGATACAAACGTGTTGTTCTTTTCAAAATACTTTTTTAGTATTTAAGAACAGTTAAATAGTGAGTTAATGTTTCTCAATTCAAGAGGCTCCAAACTGTAATTTAAATTGAGTGGTGCCTAACTTATATTTGATTTATGGCAATGTGGTAAGTATTTATCAACCAACGACCAAAGACTTTCCAGTATAGAGCCTCCATTCGCTGTGTAGCAATATTTATTTACCTAAAAAATCTTAAAAAAAAACGCTATGGATTACTTTAACAAGATGCTGATTTCAGCTTATTCAGATATTTTATCTTTTTTAACATAGGAATTTATTTACCATGGAAGACTAGTAGCGTAAGATCCTGACAGGATCTTTCGTATTTTGATAAATGGCACAATTGCGAATTTAAGGGGACTGATCTTAATACCTTCCCTCTGTGTCCAGTTTTTCACGATACTCAGAATTGTTTGCATTCTCTTTCTCACCGCTGTATTAAATTTCCCTTGAATTAGTATCGGTAAGTCATCTGCATATCCTAAAGTTCTAAAGCTTTTTTCCCTTCGTTTTAATAACTTCGCGTTTATCACCATGCACCACAGGCATACACCACAGGCGAAAGAACACCTCCCTGTGGACATCGCTGAGTTACAAACTTAAAACATTGAAAGGCTAGAATTAATATTGCCGTGGAACTATGGGAAGTTTGTTTACTTGCAGCATATCTGATACAATCATGTCAAATGCTTATGTAGAAATAAGAAAAAAACACTTTATAAAATCATAAAAAATTGTCACTTTTACCAGTGAAGTCGTCAAAAAATACTAACATGATAAATATTTATTAATAATATATTATGCATTAAGTTACAAACAATATTATCTTTTATGAAATTTTTAAGCGTTTTTTTAATGTACTTGTAAACAAAACACCTCCCTTGCGCCTGAGAGCATGTTGAACTCAAACAAAGTTGTTGTTTACTAATTCTAATCTTTCAATGTTCTAAGACTACAAAGGCTTTCAATTTCATTCAACAGTTCGCATTTTACTGTCATGCTTCTGAGAATGCAGATGGTTAGACTGTAGATTAATTTTTCTGCAGCTCTTGTAATAGACTCGAATGGTGTATTGTCAAATACTCCTTAGACGTCCAGAAAGGCAGATAGTAACACCTCTTTGGTTTCCAGAGTCTTCTCTGTATTAGTTATGAGCCTATGCAGCGCTATCTCTGTAGATTTTCCTGTAATTTGCGGTGTAAGCATATTTGTCTTGCAGTAGAGGGTTTTCAACTAATGCACCGTTCCTAATATGTTTGTCGAGCAGTTTTTCTAGTGTCTTCAGAAAAAAGACATAAGACTTATCGGTCTTAAAGTTTTGGCTTAAGAATAGTCAGATTTTTGCTGGCTTGGGTATAGAGCAACCAGTACGGGCGCACACCGGAAAGATACATAAGTGAAAATACCATACAGGTAGTAGCACCAAAAGACCCTACATACTATCACCATACCACTCCTGATATTCTAGATATAGCTGTCACAAAAAACTTAAGCCGTAATATTGTGGTTGAAAATATGGACTCCCTTAGTTCCTCTGGTCATACCCCAATCCTAATCACTGTAGCTCACACCTCTATGCAAGATCCCTATCCTGAAAAACTTATCACCAAGTGGGAAATGTTTAAAAATATACTTGCAGAAAATCATCCAATCCCAACTCCAAGCTCTATTGAGGAAATAGATTCCTCATTAAAACAATTAACAAATGCAATTAAAGAATCGTTTATTTTAGCAACCACTAAAATTCCAGTCCCAAACACCCACTCCATAGTCTTCCTAATGAGAATTAAAAGATTAATAAGAACAAGAAACAGACTAAATAAACAGGCTAGACTGCAAAAAGACCCAGTGGCAAAAAGAACTGCGAATGATCTTATGAAAAGAATAAAAAACGAAGTCTTCGACTTCAGAAATGAAAGATGGGGCAATTTTTTAGAAGAACTTAACGATGGCGATGAAGACAAATCAAAATTCTGGAAGGTTTCAAAAATACTGAGAGGAAGAACAAAAACAGAGTTTCCGCCCATAGAAAACCAAGACGGTCTTCTGGTATACTCGGACTGGGATAAGGCGGAAACTTTTAACAGATGAATATTAGAACAATTAGATCTAAACGATATATCAGATAATCCCGAATTATGTGAAGAAATTGAGCTATGAAACGTACAAATCGAAAACCTACCACTAAACGCGTTACCAAACTACAAATGTATAAGCCTACAAGAAATAAGAGACGTAATTAAAGACCAAATGAATAAGAAAGCACCAGGCCATTATGAAATATACAACAAAATGCTGAAAACACTACCTAACCATACACTCTTGGACATAAAAACCATTTATAACAAATGTATGAGCCGGTGCTATTTTCCGGTCGAATGGAAAAAAGCAATTGTGGTAGTAATACCTAAATAGGGTAAAAACATAAAAAAACCGGAAAGTTACAGACCCATTAGTCTGCTGCCGTCACTGGGAAAAATCTTTTAAGAGGTACTAAGCAGAATATGGGAGGAGCTAGATGAACTCAAAATAATCCCGGAAGAGCAGTGCGGATTTACAAGAGGATTACCAAATGAGTTGCAGCTTGCACGGATACAACAGAGTCTGGTGGATTCATTTAATGCGAAGGGATCTATCGCCATGATCACGCTCGACATCGAAAAGGCCTTCGATAGAGTGTCGCATGACGGTTTGATCTATAAGTTGCAGAATTTTGGAGTGTCCGCAAGATTCACAAAATGTATTAAAAATTTCCTGAAAGACAGGGAATTTACTGTAAAAATAAATGGAACTATCACCTTCTTTAATAGAATGAGAGCGGGAGTTCCCCAAGGCTCCCCGCTCGCACCAATTTTATTCAACATATACCAAGCGCACATTCCAAAAAGCATACACTATTCGCGAGTCACATTATTCGCGGACGACACTTGTGTGGGCAAACAACTGGAAAATCAAAATAAATAGCAAGAAAACAGAGGTCATTCTAATAACAAAAAAACATGACCGCAACATTCCAAATTTGGCAATTTCGGGCACGCTGGTCCCCTGGAAAGATGAGATAAAGTACCTAGGAGTATATTTCAACAGAAAATATAACTTCGACACGCACATTATAAAGCAAATTAATTCATGCAATGGAACCATTCATGCGCTTTACTCCTTTCTCTGCAGGAGCAGTAAGCTCTCTTTGACTAATAAACTAATGGTCTATAAACAGGTTCTACGTCCTAAGCTGCTTTACGCCTCAAACATTTTCTCGAATACTACAAAGACGAACATCAGAAAGCTTCAGGTGTTTCAGAATAAGTGTTTGAAGATGTTCACAAATGCACCCTTCTTCGTAAGGAATGTTGATCTGCACTCTGACTGCAAACTTGATACAATACAAGAATACATAGTTAAAAAAACATTCCAAGTTCAAGGAAAAAGTCAGAAGTGTAGACAACTCCCTAATAGGAGAATTTCTCCTGAGACCAAGAGAAAACCGGCCATGGAAAGGCGTAATGTGATATTATCCGCCGAATTCAAATATGACTAAAACAGTTCTTTTAGTATCTAAGTTGAAACCACTCAGTCCTCCCCCAACTCACTCAGGCTTTGTTTTCTCTGCGAGGAGTGGGGCTCGGGCTCTGGCTCCGCCCAAAGATAACTGGCAACCTTTCCCCGAAGCCTAATTACCCTTTCCTATCCTGAAATAAGGTAAAAATCCCTTAATCCAACCTCAGCACCCAGATGCTGCAGAGAAAAGTAGTATAGGGGCTCAAAGTACCATAGCACGCAGTTGCAACTGAGAAGACCGGCAAGAGCAATAACAGCTAGTCCGGAAGAAACCAATGTAACAAAGGAACCAGTACCGGCCTCCATCTCAAAGGGATCCCTCTCTACATAAGCTAGTCTGGCCCTTAATATCTCAGTAAGTTTATTTATTAATACATCTAGTCCTTCTTGCATCATTACTGAAATGATTCCATCTGGGCCAGCAGATTTGTAGGACTCAAATGAGTTGATCTTCTCATATGTCACAATTTTTTTTGTAGCTTCCTAGTTTTTTCGACGTGCTTTATATTGACGTCTATACTGTCCTGAGGGCCAGTTATGTTGTCTTTAAAAATGTACCCAGGAAAATATACCCAAAAAAATTCGGTCAGTGTTTCTTTTCTTGTATTTATATACTCACCAGCGCCATTGCATAGGGAGCTTATCGTGCAGCTTTACCCCTTGGCAAGAACCTTTTGGAGTTTCGCACAGTCTGGACGCTTTCCAGTTCCTCGCAGTGTTTTGTCCAAGAGTTCCTTTTTACCTGCCTTAGCCGCTTGTTGTAGTCAGTTAGAGAAGTCCTATAGGTTTCCAATCTTCCACTATATTTAGCTTTGTTAAATTCTCTTTTAATAGTCGTTCTCATTATTTTAAGGTCTTTGCTCCACCACACGGTTTTTCTGAATGCAAATCTTTTACGTCAGTCAGTTTCTCCACGTGTTCATTTAGTTTGTTTGTCTCAATTATCCTTACTTTAAAGTTACCCCAATCGGTTCTTTTCTGATTACGATAAGTTGTTATTTTCCGGTCAATACCCGTAATTTGAAAACAAATCTATGTCCGATCCACTCTCCTTCATGAGTACACGCCAGTTTTTAATCAACTCACGTCCTTAGTTAACAAATTAGCTTTTTAGATTTTTTTAAATTTTGACTATTAAATTATTCATCAAACAAAAGTACTTGTATCGATATCAAATAAAGGCTATTTTCTTCCTTTCTTTCTTTTAAAGGTTTGAATTATAAAAAAATTTAAAAAACATTAAAAAATATGTCGGAAAAGCACCTAAGCTGTTTATTTTGTTAATCAGCGCACAACTTTTCTCACTAAAAACAAATGTGTTTTATTAAGTTCTTAGTAATAACCATTAACATATATTTGTGATAGTGACTAACTTAGAAAATCGGTCATGTTTGTTATAAGGCAGATGCAGTATGTTATAATGACGATTGATGTATAATAATGAGAAATATGTTTTTTTGGAAAATGTGTATATTTACAAATTCTCGCACAATCAAACTTTTGTTGTTAAATTTGTCACAAGTTGTTTACTAACACCGAGTTTATATGCTAATACACACCTGTTTACTATTTCTCGAAGTAACGCGCGGTATTATTCACAATATTATATTTACTTAAATATGTTTTAATTAAACATTCCGCACATGAAATATAAAGGCGATTTCAACAATATACTGGAGCGAGTGGATTATTATAAGACACGGCAACACCAGTGAGTTTTTTGTTGATAGGATGCGCCAAAAATTGTAAATAATCCAAAACCAGTCTTTTATTTCTTTTATGACAAAAAATTAAAAAAATCATAATTTTATTCATTTAATAAATATATGCTATCACCATTTAATTTTCATTGCCCTTGGCCACTTAAAATACCAATATTTTTAATCAGCCATCCTGTTTAATATTTTGCAGTAATTAAAAAGGATCAAATAAGGAATTCGACGCTCCTGGACTTTTTTAAAATTCATCCTGCTTATTCTTAAAATATTGTTCTTACTTTTATGATGCATAATTTATATGGACATGGTTACTTTATACATATTATATTAATTTTAGTCCAGGAATTCCAGAAAAAAATTGTATCGTTTAAATAGATATTCTCAGAATATTCTGCCTATATATTTCCATATTAACTCTTATTGATACATAAGATATTATTAATATTTTACTGATATTTATAGTAAAAAAATATTTTAAAAAGATCGTAATAATCAAAAACCAGTCTTCCAACTCTTCTATATCTGTAAAGTTAAACAATCAGAATTTTAATGAAATTTTACGCTGTAAAGACTATATGCTACAACCATTTAATTTGCATTGCCCTTGGCTATTTAAACTACCAAGATTTTTAATAAGTCACTCTATCTAATATTTTACAGTAAGAGATATGCACAATCAAATAATAAAATCAGCGCTCCTAGACTCTTCTTAAAATGCACAATATTTAAACAGATAGGATGACGAAAGTCCTTGGCAGTGTTTTTATTTGACTTAAATATTATTGGAATTTAGATTTCATTTAAGATTAAACTTTTGTCTGAACAGAAGTTCAATATTTATATTTATTTTTTTATATTACAATTTCGACTTCAAATTCTTCGGCATGCAATAGTTTTTAACGTAGAGTGGTTACAGGGATGTTAACATTAATTGTGATAATATGTCGTATCATCATATGAAAGAGAAGAAGTCTAATATCTTGATTAAGTTATCATAGCTTTCAGTAAATGTTTAATAAACTAACATCGAAGGAATTCAGTATTTTTTGTTATTTATTGTCATGTAATAAACGCTTAACTTTTTCTTTAGAAGTACTAGATGGCAGTCCAATTTTGTTTCATTTAAATACCATAAAGAAATATGTGTTTTTTTAAGTTTTAAATAAATTAAAAAGGACGAACGTTAAAAAAAATCTTTAGTTCCTATCTATCTTGTAATGTAAAAAGTCTCATCGCCTCAACACTCAATGCTTAAAGATAAAAAGAAAGTGGCACGTAACTGAAAAGGTTCTCTTTTTCGTTCTCTATCCGGCGTCCAAATTAATATGTTTCGCTGGTTTTAATCTTCCACACACCCTGATTTATTTTTAGCCCTAACAAAAAGGACTCAAAGAAAAAAGGACCTGAATTTTCAGGTTGGGTTATGACAAAGCAGCTCCTGTAAAAGTGTTATTAATTTATTAATAAGATTAGTTATATGTTAGCATAAAACTGTTAAAATTAATATGCGGCCCTAAAAGCACAGTCTAACATTGAAATCTATATACTTTGCTAAAAGGTCGTAAAGGGCTTATTCGTAAATTGAAGTAATGGCCTACGAAAATGCCCGACATCAGAGGAAAGTTCATTAACACTAATGAAGGCTTTCTGTACCCTTGTTAGGAACGATATAATGGTTATAGATTAGTGTTTGGGGATAGGCAACTCTCTAGGTAAAAATTATTATAGAAAAAAGGTTTACATAGACTATTCTCTCTTATGAAATTAGAACATATATTTAAAGTAATTCAAATAAAAAAAGTAATTCAAATATATCTAGGATGAAAACTGCAATACTTTTTTAAATTTATGCGGTTGTTCCAAATCATGACCGGGATTCTGCGGAGCCATTCGTCGTCATCCAGTTATTAAAGACCAGCCATGAAATCACGTTCGGAAGAGAATTAGAAAGTTCGTATTGTACATTAGGGCTTTTTAGCACCTTATGGCTTTGAATAAAATAATATTTAAGCCTTATGGCTTAATATTTAGATAAGGTAAAAATTCTCATAATAATCTAAAAGGTATTTACATTACTTGGACGATCTGTAATTTAGATTCTGAATAACATTCTAATAAACATCCTCGTGTTAGCACAAGATCATTATCTCTTAAGTTTGGCCTATCTTGAATAACGCTTTAAAATATGATGAAAGACCATATAGATGTTTAAGTTACCATCACAATACAGGGTATTTCAGAACTATGGGATCAAACTTCTAGGGGTTGTTCAGTGCAACAGTAGAATCCATTTGAGTATACGAACCCATGTCCGGAAATGTATTAATACGCCACTACGGCCCTAAGACGCGTTTAAATTTAGATAAAATTATTTACCTAACTAGGATGCATTTCTTTTTACCTTTTGTATATGATACCATCGCAACAATTGTTCAAAATGTCTTCCTCCAATCTCAATATACAGGTTTAAACGCCGCACATGATTTCGGCGGACTACACTAAAAATTTGATCCTCGTTTTGAATGATTTCAAATTAGTTGTTATTCGTCCAATTAAGTCTAGCTCTGATTCTACTGCAGGTTTCGTAGACTAAAGACTTTACATGTCCCCACAAGAAAAAAACGAGCGACGTTAAATCGGGTGACCTAGTAGGCCAAGAAACTGCTCCACCTCTGGCAATCCAACGGTGCCCAAACCGCTGAGCCAACTACTCGCGTACTTGTACAGCAAAATGAGCCGGCGCTCCATCATGCTGAAACCACATTTGCTGTCTAACGTTTAGTGGAACATTTTCAAGGAGTTCTGGGAGAACTTCCTCTAAGAAACGCAGATAAATAGGTCCTGTTAACCGTTCCGGTAGAAGGTATGGCCCAATTAAATAATCATCAACAATGCCTGCCCATACGTTGACAGACCAACGATTCTGATGTTTTCTTGGAAAAATTGCATAAGGATTTTCTTCGTCCCAAACATGACTATTCCTACTATCAAAAATATCGGTCCACAAAACATATCGTAAAAAATTTGGTTGTGCAATGATGTGATCCAGAAGCCATCGACAAAATTGAACTCTAGAATGATAATCGGCTGCAGTCATACCTTGAACTTTCTGGAAGTGGTAAGGATGGAGTTGTTGCTCGTGTAGTACCCGCCAGACAGAAGCGTTATTCGTATTCACATTCTTATAGCGACGTCACGTGTGCTATTTGATGGTTCATCAGCAACTCGCTGAAGCACATTTTCTTCAAATTCGACCGTTCTTATGGTTCGAGCAACACTAGTATCATGCATCTTGGTCTTAAACATGCCTGTCTCAGCGAGCCGCCGATGAACCGCAATAAACTTTTTGTATCCAGGATGCTGTCGTTCGGGATAACGTTCATGATACAACCGCGATGCTGCTCGTGCACTGCAGTTTGTTGCTCCGTATGCCAAATGCATATCTGCCAATTCTTGATTGGTAAAGTTTTCCATTAGCAATAAATGTTTAAAAATTGTAAGCTATAAAATTTTTAAACATGACATTGAGAATTGACATTGATAATCGTTGATTTTAAACAATTGTTGTTATGGTATCATGTACAAAAGGTAAAAATAAATGCAGCCGATCCTATTTAGGTAATTAATGTTTTTTTATAAATTTTAACGCGTCTTAGGGCCGTAGTGGCGTAGTGACGCATTTCCGGACATGGGTTCCTATACTCAAATGATCCCATAGTTCTGAAACACCCTGTATACTGATTTATATGAACTTATCTAATATTTATTTTAATTTTCCTGGTAATTTTAATGAATTTTAGAATGCATCTATATGTTGTTTTGCCTCAAGCCCTAAAAGAGGAAGACTTTGCTCGGAGGTTAGACTATTGTCATGGTATGTTGGGTATGAATCGGGAAAATAGAGAATTTCTCTTCAAAATTCTTTGGATCGATGAACCCACCTAGCAACACTAGAGTCAATCTGCACAATATGCATTACTGGTCTGCAGAAAATCCGCATTGGTTGCGTGAAGTTCAACACCAAGGTCGTTGGAGCTTAAATGTATAGTACACTGAGAGGAGGAATTATTGGGCAATACTTTTTCGAACAATCTCTAAAGTCTGTCTTAACTTTTTGACCAATTAATTGCTCCCGTTATTACTGGAAGATGTGCATTTGGAATTGCGGCAAAACATGTTTTTGCAGTTAGATAGGTGCCCCGCACCTATCATTTTTGCTATTGCTGTGCGAGAGCACTTTAATGTAGTTTTTTAACAGCGGTGGATTGGAAGAGGAAGGCTCTTTCCATGGGCTTCACGATCACCAGATTTATTTTGTTTTTGATTTTTTATGGAGCCGACTAAACATCGTGGAACATCGTGTTTCAGAGTGGACTTACGACCACAGAAGATATAAAAAACCGGATTCGCAATACAATTAGGAATATACCCAGAGCCGAAATTACAGCCGCAGTTCTATCTATCCATGAGAGGGTTCAAGAATGGATAGAGAATAATGATAAGCATTTTGAACATCTGTGAAGGCATTAAAAATGCCTTTCACTTAAATCGGTTCTTTTCAAAGCCACAAATTATTGTAAAAGAAAATTCGAGAAAAATTAATTGAAACATTCGTATTAATTTTTTTTTAGTCTAAACTTTAGGTTAAGACTAAAATATCGAGATGCGGTTTTTGCAAGCTTGTTTGAGTATCATTCAGTTACTTTTTCATTAAAAAAATCATACCAATCAATGCATTCAATTTTTTGAGAAAAATTACCACTTCTATCGGAATGTTAAGAAAAGCCGTCTGACAGCGACATGTGAAACTAACAAAACTTTGAGTACTAAAACAGTTAAAGCCCAAGAATGGCTCTTTTTAAAAAACACAATTATTGTGTTAAAGTCGACTAAGCCATTTGAAGCCCTTGGCGTGAAAAGGATGCAAGCCACAAAAGCCTTATACCCGACTTTTTTATTTGAAATTACTCGGAAATAAAGGTATTAGCCACATACAGCATATTTTTACGATTGGTCAATAGATGGCGTTACTGTGCTAAAGTGTCGTTTTCACAAAATCTGCTGTGTGATGAAAATTTTCGGTTTAAGGTTTAAGCCGCCATCATGAGTAGCCCACTTGCCGGATGTTCTCGAGAGTTTAAAGAGTTTTCAAGTAGTTCTAGTGAAAAAAATAGCGGTGGATGGAATTCTGACGATAGTGTAAAAGACAGAGACTACGTAGAGAGTGAAAATGAATCCAGTGCATCATCCTGTGAAGAGCAACAGGTATGTATTTGAGGTTATGTGGCTTAAGCCCTTTTACTGAAAATTTCAGTTATGTTATTTTGAAACTTATTTGGCTTATTTTATGGCATATACCTTTTTTCTGAAAATTGTAGCTATGTATTTTTGCCATTATTTTTGTGTATTTTCTTAAAATATATGTAATAATGTTTATGGCAATTCCCTTACGGGAGTATGACATTTTTCACAGGTATAATATTATTTTTTTTACATAACATTTACTTTGTTTGTTATCATCATCCCAATATGTTTGTCAGAGTACTAAAATAACCATATATAGCGGATTTTTTGTTTACAGGAATCCAGAAAAAAACGCCATGCTGAGCTTTCTACCACTAAAAAAAGGAACAAAACTAGATGGCGAAAAAAAAACGTCGAAAGATCTGAATTAAGAAAAATACGTCGAAATCTTGGTTCGCCCTATATAAATAAAAAAGGCAAAAATATTGAAGCCAGAGTCTTAGGTCCACTATGTGGTTGCAACAAAAATTGAAGGATGTTGCTTCAAGGTACAGAAAATAAAATTTTTGACGATTTTTGGAATATTGGCGAATATGACAAGCAAAACGCGTATTTATTTCATAACATAAAGCAGTTTCCAAAAAAACGTTCATCCCCAAGAAAACAAAGAGAGCTGTCTCTTCTCGGAAGTTTAGGTTTCACTATTTTGTGAGGGTCAATGGCTTTGATGTAAAAATATGTAAAAGAGAATTTATTTCCATTCATGGTCTGACGTCTCAGAAGCGATTACAGCTTCTTCACGAACAAATGCTTGAAGGCCTAACCACACCTAAATCAGATCAACGAGAGAAGTTTCTAGTGCGTCATAATAAAATACCGGAGGAGGCCTGCCAGTCAGCTCGAGACCATATTAATATTATTCCAAAATTCACAAGCCATTACAATAGGAAAAAAAATCCTCATAAAACTTACATTAATCATGACCTCAATATATCTTCTTTATACTATAATTATTATAAGCCTTGGTGTGTTGAAAGAAATATAATACCTATAAGTCAGGATAAATACAGACAGATATTTTGTTCTGAATTTAATATAGGATTTAAGCTACCAAGAAGCGATACCTGCAAGATATGCGATGAACTAGATGTAAACATTGAGAATTCTAAAGAAGATGAAGAATCTCTAAAGAAGTTAAAGACAGAAAAGGAGTTGCATTTAAGGCGCGCTGAAGCAATGCAAAATACTTTAAAGGATGAAATAAAAATGGCTGCTTTAAAGGATACATACGTATTATCTTTTAACCTTCAGCAAGCACTTCCTGTACCCTCTTTAACAACTGGTCCTGCTTTTTAGTTAAGGAAGGCATGGGTATATAATCTTGGAGTCCATGACTGTGTGAATGACAAGCGCTATATGTACATGTGGTCTGAGAATACTGGTAAAAGAGGTAGCGATGAGATTTCCAGTATTCTCTTTAAACATTTCAAAGAACAAGAACACCTCCCCAAAAACCTTATTCTATATACAGATAATTGCGGAGGTCAAAATTAGAACTGGGTCTTAATGAGCTTGTGGAAGCAGTTGGTTACAGAAGGTGTATTTGAATCCATAGAGCATAGATACTTAGTAGTGGGGCATACTCATCTTCCATCCGATAGGGCCTTTGCTATGATAGAGAAATATAAAAAGAAGATAAAGGCAGTATATGAACCAGCAGATTGATATGAGGCAGTAAGTAAGTGTAAGAGAACCAATCCGTTTAAAGTTACTGTAATGAAGAGAGAAGACTTCAAATCTTCTTCTATTCAACTCTTCTATTCAACTTCTATTCAAATCTTTAGAAGGAAATATTACAAAAAAAAGCTTACCGATGAAAAAGAAAAAGTTGCATTTAGCAAAATTTGTATCTTTAAGTTTGACAGCGTAAATCCCAACCTTTTAAAGATAAAACATTACTTAAATGAAAATTTTAAAAATGTAAATATTGGAAAAAAAGGTATTACAATGTTTAAAACAAAAATATGGAGCGAATAAAAATAAACCCCAAAAAACTTGATAATTTATCACTTTTGCTACCGTATATACCTGAAGTAAGCCATCATTTTTTTTTGGATATTGGCGCAAAAAAACTGGTTAGTCAAGAAGGGGCATTACCGATGGATATAGAGCATTTGGATGAAGACTACCCATTAAGTGATGACAATTAATTTATTTTTCATTTAACTTTTATGTTTTTTCAGTTTACCTTTATGTTTTCATGTAAAAGGATACAAGTCACATTTTGTTGCAAATAAAATTCCAAAAAAGTAAATCTAGTGATTTTTTTAAACCTTTTTATTGGTATGAGACTATATAAACACCTTACCGTTTTATCTTTAACAACCGAATTCAAATAAAAAGAATTTAATTTTGATTCTGTGGATTAAAAATGATTTTCCAGAGGCGATTTCTCAAAACTCACTGCATGTGGCATATATCGTTTTCACGCCAAGGCCTTCATTTCTAGGATACTGGGTGTTTTTTACAGAAATCCTTGAATACCCCAGAGGACAACTTAAAAGTTTCAGATTGTCCTCTACTTTAAAGTTCAAGTGTGTTTTTGTTAAATTAATATATCGAAATTCATAAAAACTTTACTTTTTTAGATTCAAGGTCGCAGGTACGCCCCCTAGTGGTCATTTTAGAAACTTCCAGATTTTATCTTGGCCGTTTTAGTAATAATATTTTTTACCGCAAGCCTCTGCGTTGAGTACGTTACGAGATCCCGTACCTCGCATTCTTATTTGGCCAACCTGAACAAATGTTAATAAAACAAATAAATTTAATTTTTTTTTACTAATAAATTGACGATTGTGAAATTTTTTTTCCGCAGTAATCGCGTATCGGACAAAAAAAGTCGAGAAATCATTACTATAAAATGAATGGGGATTATAAAAATAGTTTTTGTTTTACGGAAAAGCAGTGGCGTACATAATATTTTTTAAAAATATTTAGTCTACGTTCCTGTACGGACGCTACTGGTTAAATTTAAACTCCTGCATTAAAAAATAGCTGTTGACACTCAGAGGGTGGGTGCTAAATTTCATAAGCATATCTATGAAGTTATTAATATGAAGAAACGATTTTTTTCTTAAGATTTTATTACTTTGTAGCTCAAAAGTTGTTTAGGACATAGCATTATTTAAGCATTTCTTCTTAAAATCACCGAGTATTGACACCCTTAAGAATCAGCATTTTATTCTGTAATACCCTGTATGTACATATTATTAATAAGTCCTACAATATCGATAATATAATGTCAAGAATAAAAAGCTGGAAACCATCGTCGGCGTATTTCCTTAAATCACAAAGCGCATTTCTAAAGTTGAACAGCGTGGGACTTATTATTACTTAAATTCATAATACACTGATAAAAAATATTTAGGTCAATTTGCACCGTGGGATGATAAAAGTCCTTTGTAATAAAAGAAACATCACTACGAGTAACGGTGTAATTGAAATTAGAGAAAACGAGATGCAAGAGCCTTTTATTATGATTTAGAATCTGGATATACTATAAAAGGTTTAAAGAGTTTCTAAATTTATCAGCTGCCAACAACCTCTAACTACCAATAAAGCCAGGTGGTGTGACAACGTGAAAATCAGACACGTTGAAATCCTCTGCGATTTATAGAGCAAAATTTTCAAAAAAACTCATTTCTCAATTGATTTTCGGTAGGGTATATAAGGTCAAAGCATACAGTGCTTTCATTTCAAAACGATCCACCCTTAATAACTTTCTTTCTAAAAAAAAATTTTCTTTCTAATTAAAACTCTTTCTAAAAAAAAAAAAAAAAAAAAAAAAACACGTTTAATTAGATATACAGGAGGACGTTTAATTTATGCATTTACTGAAGTTCTGTCAATCACCTCCTCACATCCAGCTAATCTCACTTTAATATGTCACATGGGAATCCCCATGGTGTGATACGTCATAGTAAGCAGCATAAAATTCTCTATTCAACGGTACCAAAAAAAATGAAATCGGTAAATGTGTAAGCAAATAGTTAGCGAAAATGTCTAGAAATAATGAATATTTTATTTACGCCAAAAAATATAAAAATAGAGTTATCGATGAAGCATGTCAAGTTGAAGTACTAGGACAATTTGCTATGGATCCAACTTTGTCTATACCAAAGGCCGCAAAACTAACAAATATTCCCACTGGTTCCGTACATAAAGTTTAAAAAAAAATAAGTTCTTTCCTTATAAAATTCATATTCTTCATGAACTCGGAGAAGATGATTTTGATAGAAAAATTCAATTTTGTGAAATGATGTGCCAGCGAATTGAAGACGATTCCCATTTATTAAAGAACATTTGCTGCAGTGACGAATCGACCTTTTTTTTAAATGGCCTGATGAACAGACATAACTGTAGATGCTGGGATAATGAAAATCCGCATGTTTTTCGGGAAGGCCATACCCAATATCTGACCAAAAATATAATGTTTGGGCAGGAATTTATGGGAATGAAATAATCGGGCCATTTTTTTTGAAAGAAAATTTGACTGGCGAAATTTATTTAAACTTTTTAGAAAATGCAATATACTCTTCCATCATCCAATTTATGGAAAATCAAGTAGATCAACATGGTGCTATATTACTGAATGAAAAAAATATACATTTTCAGCAGGATAGAGCTCCCGCGCACTACACTTTGGTTCCCATTTGACATATTAAAGTGAGGTTAGCTGGAGGTGAGGAGGTGATTGACAGAACTTCAGTATGCATAATTAAACGACGTGTTTTTTTTTTTTTTTTTTTTTTTTTTTTTTAGAAAGTTATTAAGGGTGGATCGTTTTGAAATGAAAGCACTGTATAACAGCTAAAATTTAAATGTTATAGCAAACAACATTCATCGAAGGCGCAAATCTATGAGAGAATCAGATAAAGTAACTCTGTGACTTGTGTCTTATGTCTCTAGATACGCCAATAAGAACGCTACAGCCCCAAATAGCTAGGATTTCATATGCATCAGAAAAAACTTTGGAACTGTAAACTTTTGGCTTTAATCATGTCTTTGTAATGCAAATAATGTCGCACTCGTGGGCCGTAATGGCAGTAAAACAAATTTTAGTGTTGATGCCATGACCGTTCTGATAAAAACACTTTAACTTATACGTGTAGTTATGCGGTAATAAAGCCAAATTAAGTTTTTTGTAACGACCCTAGGGAATCCATTGAGATAGTTTATGCAGAGATTGTTTTTTTGATTTTCCCTAGGATGCTTTAAGTTTAATTAAGCTGCATCTAATTCACTACGCTGCTTGTATATCTATTTTAATGTAAACTTATTTATGCTTTTACGTATAAAAAAAGTCTAATCACACTGGCCCAAAACATAATTACTAAATTATTATTTAATTTGATTTGCACTGGATTCGCATAAAAATATAGAAATAAAGTAAAAATAAATATATGAAGTGAAATTCCTTTACTATAACTTTATTATTAGCAGGTCAGCTGCATTTATCTTTTTTTTGAAAATTGGAAAGGGTATATTATGACACATCTTTTGAAGGGGCATTAGCTTTAATAGCTAATAGAGTTAACAGAGCTACGGGTTGCCGAGAATTTAAATTTAATTTAAATTAAAATTACATATATTTCACTTTCCTTTTCTATAGTTTACTAATGATAAAAAACAAATCTGCGCAATTTAACACAATTATATTTTAAATCATTTGCACCATTCGCTATTGATCGTAAAAAAATGGAAAATAAAGCACTAATTACTATAGAACGACCTTCACGGAGGGTCAGAAGTCACCAACATATTAATTTTACTATTACCTACATCCCAGATAAGTAGATGTTTCTATAGCTGGCTATTAGACTATTGCGTCTTATGCTTAAGAGTTTAGAATTGTAGGTAGACTGTATTCTTATTTAAACGAGTTCCCACTCAAAAACGAAAATTTTCTTATAAAACTCAAATAAACAATCCGGTCCTTTTCCAGATGGAGCGTGATGGCATTCGAACGCACAATCGCCGTCCCAAAGTTATCGTTGACCCCAGGCCAGCCCGATGGCCAACTCCACATCCAGATAACCCAATATGAGGAAAGCCTTAAGGGCCATTTGCAAAACATTCTACAATCAGACGAAACCTCGGTCATCATTAATTCCGCAAAGGTAGACGAATTTAAATGTATTACTATTGTCTCTTTGCATGTATTATATTGTAGTGTTTATGATGATTAAGTGATTATACCGGGTGGTGCGTCGCCGGGCGGAACATAGGATATCCCATGTAAATTTTATGGGGGTCAATTATTGGCTTCCCTGTACATTTTACAGAACAAATTTAAGATAACTTTTTGAAGAGACCAATCTGGCAAACCCTCGTGCAAAGTTTCAAAAAATTTTAATAAGTGAAATTTAAATTATTCAATTAAATGTAATTGCAAAATTAGCAAATTTTCGGTTCAGGTAAAACCAAACAAGCACCAGTAAAATGAATATTGTGACTGACGTGTGGAAAAGTGTCAATAAATCAGTAACAGTCACTATTTGAAAACAAGTATGAATTATTCAATCGACGAAAAAATAGCCATAATTAAGTGGCATTATGCGGGAAACAGTTTTAGAGCAGTATCTGAAATGTTTTCAGTTTATTTCCCCACCAAGCCTATTCCGTCCATTTCAACTATTAAACGTATTGTCAATAAGTTCGAGTCCAAAAGTACCGTAATAAATAATTGTAAATGTTCAACTCAGGATATCGTAAATAGAGCCGTAGAAAGAGAGAACAGAGATCTTAATATTCTACTGAGTATGGAGGAAAACAAGATGGTTGGTACGAGGGTTCTTGGTCAAGAGGTAAATAGACATCATAGAACGGTATTCCGCACTTCAAAAAAACACAAATATTATTCCTATACATTCGAAAAACATCAAGAGCTGCAGGAAGGAGATGAAGAGCGAAGAATGGCATTTTGTTTTGAAATGATGGAAAGAGCAAAGGATAGGGAGCATAGGAATTTTTTAAGAAATATTTGTTTTACCGATGAATGTACATTTACCTTCAACAATAAACCAAATGTTCAGAATTGCCGGTAGTGGAGCCAAGAAAACGAACATCGATTTGTTCATACTCACAGTATCCCCAAAAAACAAATGTATTCGTGGGAATTATCGGACACCATATTATTATTGGACCCTTTTTATAGCTGAAACCTATTTGGACTTATTTCAAAATTAAATTGGACCCACCTTGGAAGAAGTTGTTCAGGAAGATAAAATGATCTGGTACCAAATGGATGGTTGCCCAGCCCATAATGCCCGTATGGTTAGAGAGTGCTTGGAAAATGCTTTTAACGGCAATATTATTGGTCCACGGTACCGGATACTTTGGCCAGCCAGGTCACCTGATCTTTCACCGAATGACTTCTTTTTGTGTGTCATTTATAAAAGTGTAAAATTTGAGAATCTAAACCAGTTACAAAACGCTATTTCGTTAGAATGTAATACAATTTCCCAATATCAACTTAGTAACGTTAGAAATGAATTTTATGATCGGTCAGGATATTGTTTAGCTGTTAATGGGGGATTGTTTGAACATTTGATTAATTGATGTTTTTACGTAATTCTCTATTATTTTTAAAAAAGTTATTGTATTTTATTTAATTTAATTTAATTTTTCCACACTGAAAAATATTAAGATCTGTTCTCTCTATTGAGTTCTGGTCTCTCTTTTTTCGGATCTATTTTCGATCTTCTGAGTTAAACATTTACAATTATTTATTGCAATGTCTTTGGAATCGAATTTACTACCAATACGTTTAATGGTTGAAATGGACCAGATAGGCTTGATGGGAAAATAAATTGAAAATATTTCAGATACTGCTATTGGTTTAATTAAATTCTAAGTATGATAAAATATTTTTTTAATAATCGATAATAATAATTGTTATTGGTTTAACTTCATCGTTATATTAAATAAAAGTTTAGATAAAAAAGTAATGTTAACGTGTCTTACTTTGAACGTATATATCTGAGATTAATAAAATGAAAAAAAAAACATTTTTTGTATTTGGCTATACGTCAGATTTGACAAAGCCTTATAATAAATTGTTTGCTGGTGGCTGGTGTCTGGTTTTACTTGAACCGAAAATTTGGTAATTTTGCAATTACATTTAATTGAATAATTAAACATTCGCTTATTAACGGTCCAATCCCTTATAGTCAATTGTATAGTTTAGTTGACGTTTAAACTTTTTTCAGCCATGCTTCATTAAGGCGTTTTTAACACGTAATTTTTCATTATCATCATCATGATCATTTTGACAATCACTTACACGTTTAGTATATAAGGCTACTTGTAAGTAGTTTTAGTTTTGTTTGAATCTTCTCACAAAGATGCTAAGATCGTTAGCGAAACACGTGTCGAGAATAAAATAGAACAGTTGTGGTTAGTGGTAAAACTGTTTTGTGATTTTAGGTGCTAAGTCAAATAAAACTAAGGTGTACTTACCAGACCTGTGATTAGACTTTGCCCTCTTCTAATTCATGATTAATAAATTCATAGATTTTCACTTCTTTTACTTATTTGACAGACTTTATATAAACATTTGATAATATCATCTTACAAAAAATAATTTATTATTTTTATAAGTAGATATAGATTTTTATTTTTTTTTACCTTTGATAATGCTACGCATTTTGGAGGACGGTTTATATTCCGTTTTCATTTTTATTTTTTGAAGTTTACAGTTATTAGTTTTGCCGTTATTTTTCTAAAATTTAGTCGCGTGCACATTTGTCAAGGGACCAAATCTCTATAATAATAGTGGATGATGCACTAATGCATGAATAACCACCCAATTACCACTCGCAAAGTACAATTCGACGAATACGAGATACAATTCGGTAAACGCTTGAAAAGTAGTTATTACTATTTCAATCGATAGATGCAATTTAAGTCTCAACCGCAGAATCATTTTAGGATTAAACTGAATAAAGTGAACAACGAATTGCAGGGGATCAGAAAATCCAAATTAGTTAAGCCCCTTGTTATGCAATTTATCACAACTGCGTTTATTACGCTTAAATGAAATTAATTAAATAATTTAGTTGCTATACAACGAAACCTATAAACAAATAATATTTTTATTAGCTTGTAGTTAAAAAATGTAGTCATTTTTAAATAGCGGGTACAGTAACAATTTATTAATACCTATTTTGTTAAGCAAAATCATGGGAATATGATGATAAGCTTTTCTTACATAAATCCTAATTTTATTTTTATTTATTTTATTTTATTTACATCACTTCATAAAAAAAAATTCAATTACTGAATGGGACAAAAAAAAGATTACATAAATCACATTCTAAAGAATAATAAAAGAATAACAACAATTATACAAGAAAAAATAAATTTTATGGTGCACTGTTTAGGAGAAATGCAGTTTTTTAATTTCGGACAAACTTAAGTTAAATATGTTACATTAATCCTGAATAGAATTAAAGATGTTACGTGTCTGCTCATTAGAGAGAATATTTAAATATTCGTTCTAGGTCTAGACAGGTAAAAAACTTTCATCATTTCCAGATGATATGCGGAGCATATGAAGAATTAAATGCTGCAATAAGTCGAGCGAATTAATTTTATCACTGAAAAGATTAAATAAAAATTGCAGATCAGCAGATTTTTTTCTCTTCTTAAGGCTGTAACATTAATAATATCTTATCAGGCTAAAGATATTATTAAAGGTCTGTGCGTTCCTAATGACAAAATCCGGCATTCGGTAACTCTATTTCAACAGATACCAAAAAACCGAAAGCCCTTTTCATTGCCGTTTTTTGTGCTTTAAAATTTGACGTATAAATAGTTTAAATCCAACGTTTCGTCTCTGAGTTATCATCATCAACTTTTATTTTTTATATGGACCAAAAAAAAACTACACCCTGTATATGAGAGTCTATTTAATGGTTATTACAACAATGTATCACACATAACATTTAAAAAAGTTTTATGGTCAAAAAGTCACTTTTCACGAAAATTTGTTGTTTGTGTCATAGTAGGCCATGAAGGATCATTCAAAAAACATTTAGCGCTTACCCATATTAAAAAAAAGAGCAAGTTATTTTTTAATACTTAATAACTCAGAGACTAACAGGGTCCAGTTACAGTGCAAAATGCTTGCACTCTTTGAAAATGTTAAGGTTATAGTATGTAAGCATATCAGTAAGGCAAATTTCTAAACCTTTTAACCGCTTTTTGGCATTAAAAATTTGATCTCGCAGCCATCCCTGACATACTGAGGCAACAGGCCTGGGTTTTGTCTGTTATATCTCTAGGTGGCGTGCAGCTGCATTACTCTAGAACAGTTCGATTTCTGGGAATCAAGTTAGATCCCAAACTCTTCTGGCACGATCATGCAGACACCAGAATGAAGAAGGCCACCTGCGCGCTATGGGCCTGCAGGCGGGCTTTCGGCAATACCTGGGGTCTGTCTCCTAAGATCCTCCACTGGATCTACTCGCACATTGTGAGACCTCTTATCACATACGGGGCTATCGTTTGGTGACCATGTACGGAGAAAGCGAAAATTCGTGCTCAACTGGACAGAGTCCAACGTCTTGCATGTCTCAGCATAACGGGTTCCATGCGGACGGCGCCAACTAGAGCGCTTGAGACTCTGCTGCGCCTTCCGCCTCTGGACCTCGTTGTGCAATTCGAGGCAATGAGGACTGCGTATGAGGCTATGTCCTCGGCGAACTACGTGCTGGCGAAACCGGTCACGCAAAAATTTGGTCACGGGCCATACAGGAATGTCCTCTCCTTCTGATGGGCAGTGACTGCATGGCTCCAGTGACTGTGGACTGCGAGGGATTCGTGACGCACATTGCAGGCAGAAAAAGTGGCAGCATTCCAACAGACCTGCATTGCTGCAGCCATCTGTGTACCAGATGGCTCCAGAATGATTAACAAAGCTGGATCAGAGCTTTGTGGTGGGATCCCACATACCAGTAGGGCATACTCGCTGGGGGAGCACGCCACTGTCTTCCAGGCCAAAGTATTCGCTGTATTAAAATGCGGACAGAAAATCCTAAGCTGCGGACACCGCAATACAGTCGTATCAATATGCTCGGACAGCAGAGCTGCCATTAAGGCTATCACACTCACGCGTGCCAGGTTCAAATACTTGGGTAACACTTTCAGTGTACCGAGTGACTTTAAGTCCTTCAGACCAGAGAACCTTATCGGTTTCTCTAAGGCCGTTGGGCTCTGCTAAACCCCGGTGGGGCATGACGGGTCCATCAGGAGACCTATATGCACAACTGTCTTGGCAGCCCACTGTTTCGACAATTCAATTCAATTCAAATAACATTCTCGGTATCAAGTCACAACAATAACAATTGTAGCTTGTCAAGGAGGCTGTGACTTGCACAATTTGCTTTGTGAGGTTTAACTACTGTCAAATCTTTTTAACGTCATTCGTTGGGCAGTCCCAATAATTTGAGTTCTATATGTATTTTTGCATTTTTTAAAGATTTTGAAAGGTTTAAATATGTTTACCACCCGGGAAAAGGCACGTTGCGTGTTATTATTTAGTGAATGCAAATCAGTTGCGCAGACGAGAAGAAGATTTAGGCTGATTTTTGAAAGGGCTCCACCTTCACGCAAATCTATACTTCATTGGGTACGCCAATTTTCCCAGGAGGGAACAGTTAAAAGAAAAGTTAGAACAAACTTAAATGCACAAGATAATCTGTTGGATGATATTTTGCTGGTAAAAGAAGTGTTGTCCTTAAACAATAACCAAATATCTATTAGGAAGATAGCTCAAACGACAAATATGTCAAAAAGTAAAGTACATAAAATGCTAAAAATAATTAAGTTTAAACCCTACAAAATTCAAACTTTCCAAAAAATAGAAAATCATGCCCTTGCAAAAAGATATTTAATGTGCGAAACAGTACTAGATCTTTTTAGAAATGAGCCGGATACCAATTTAATAATGTCTGATGAGGCAATATTTTACATCAGTGGTCGAGTAAATAAGCATAACTGCCGAATTTGGGGAGATGAAAATCCTCGAGTGTATAACGAATTTGAAAGAGATTCTACTAAGCGTGGTGTGCAGTATCGAAATCTAAAATTTATGGGCCATTTTTTTTTTAAAGCAACAGTGTATGGAAACAATTACACCGATATGCTGGAAACATTTTCTTATCCTCAACTTCAGCAGGATGGAATTTTAGACACGGTCTACTTCCAGCAAGATGATGCACCACCACACTTCTCCAGGGTTGCAAGGGATTCCTTAGATATTACTTTTGGAAACAGATGGATAGGGCGAGCAGGTCCAATCGAGTGGGCACCTTATTCTCCCGATCTAACCATTCCAGATTTTTGTATATGGGGATATGTAAAAGACCGTTGCTACAATCCAACCCCAAGAAATTTGGATGAACACCGCGAATGCTACAAAACGCCTTCGGCAACTTATTTCTCCGTCTACATTTGTGTTCCGAGCAAAATGGGGGTCCTATTCAGCAGCTAGTTTATTAGTAATAAATTAAAATTAATTTCTTCAATTGTTTGTTGTTAAAATTGTTGTAATTTAATACATAGAATAAATACTTTTTATAGACATGGCCATAGCGCAAATTATTTAATTATGATCAAGCTAAAGCGATACATAGGCAATTACCAGAAAATGTTCATCAATCACCGAATATGTCTTCTAGGAAAATTTTCAAAAAGGTGTCATTTACTAAAATTGGCTCTGTAAAAAAAATAATGAATTTAAGACAATTTATACATTTTCGGAAAGGGGATTTAACAGGCTTTCATGTGAAATGAAAAAGTACGGGGTGTTATATTTAAAATTTTTGAGAAATCGGCCTTGAAAATCATCAATTTTTTTCCTCCTATTTCAGGTAAATTTTAAAACTTGGCAACTCTGTCAAAAAAAAATTTATAAGTTTAAGCCTAGAATTAAAATTAACAATTTATCAATCAATGGAACATTTGAATGTGCTGCAGTGGAATGTATTTTTTTCAAAAAACAAATTAATTACCATTTGTATATATAGGCCACCATCTAGCGATTTTAATGTTCTTATGCTACAACTTGAAAGTTTGGTAAAAAAATTTAATGAAAATAAAGAAATTTATATTCTAGGAGATGTTAACATTGAATTATTAATTGATAACGAAAATGGAAGGAATTTATTATCATTGTTAAAGTCATTCAATTTAGTTCAAACCATATACAAAAATACCAGAACAACAAAAACATGTGCAAGTTTGTATAGCCAATATTGTCACCAATGCAGAATATATTGAAACATTGGTATTTGAAAATTTTGAAATTTTTTTGCTTAGAAAATAAACTTTGAAATAGATTGTTCAAATAAAAAAACCTTACAATATAAACCTATCTTTCCACAAGAAAACAAGGCTGATTTTTTGAGTAGTTTAAAGGAGCAGGGTATACTGTTGTAATGTGCAAGATGTAAGTATTCAATGGAATACATTTATGAATAATTTTAACAGCTTGTTTAACCAAAGTTTTTCTCTTAGGCAACTAGGTGGTCGAAGGAAAAAAGAGATATATAAAGATGTAGATATTTTAGAATGTAAGCGTAAACTAGATATTTTATTAGTGTTAAACAACCAGAGTGATAGTTTTAAACAAGCATATAGAGTCAAAAAACTTAAATATGACAGCTTATTAGCTAATGCACGTGCCAAACAATATGAAACCCGAATTATAAACTCGGACAACAAATCAAAATGTATGTGGTCTATTTGCAAGGAAATAAATAACAGTGTGCGAGACAATATTGTTAAATTAGAGGGTGAATCAGAAGAAATTGCAAATATGCATAATAATTTTTTTATTTCTGTTTTTCCAGATCTATTAAGTTCCCTAACTAAAATTCCATTTAAATCTTTAATTGGAAAAAATTCTAGGTCAATGTTTTTAAGTCCCGTTACACCAGAGGAAATTAATGACATAGCGCATAGGTTAAAAAATAAAAATAGCAGTGGAATAAATAAAATCCCTACAAGTATTATTAAAATAGCAACTGCTGAAATCAATAATGTTCTGTGCTATATCATTAACAACTCTTTAAAATATAGAATATTTCCAGAAAATTGAAAAATTGCCCAAATAAATCCATGCTTCAAAAAAGGGGATTCTTATGATTTTATTAATTATAGGCTCATGAGCCTATTACCGGGGTTTTTCGAAGCAGCTATGAGCACAAGATTCATTAATTTCTTTACTTCCAATAACCTGTTTAGTGAAAATCAACACGATTTCTTAAAGGGCAAATCAACAAAAACTGCTATATTTGCATTCATTGTAGAACATTTGGAAAATGATGAAGTTGCTCTTGGAATGCTTTTAAATCTAATCAAAGCGTATGATTATTTGAATAGAAACATATTAATAAAAAAAATAGAGAAATATGGCATAAGGGGAAATGTAATAGAGTGGTTAAAGTCCTACATTAATAACAGAAAACAAATAGTAGAAATATCAAATGATGGGAAAACAGGTTATTTTAAATATGTATTTAATGATATAGGAATTGCACAAGGCAGCATACTTGGTCCGGTATTGTTAAGAGAGTCAAAGCTCACGGCGAGTCCCGCTCAGTCGCAGATATTATTATTATTGTTATTTTTTTTAATATATCACAGAGCAATTATAAAAATTAAATTTAAAAATCACAAATTTTATTTATATTTTAATTTAAGCTTTAATAACTTTTATTTTTTGTCGTTTATTCAATACTGGTTATTTTTTATCTATGGCTTTCTAACAAATCATTTAATTTTTTTATTCTTTTTCTAATATTTTTATTTACTTTAATCCTATCTATAGTGCAATTTATTAAAAAAAAAAGAAATTTAAATTCTGATATTTCACTTTATTGCACAGCAAAACGAAGAACTTAAAAATATACAACAACTAAACTCAATACTAAGTATGAGCATTAATTAATAATTAGAAACAAAAAAAATATTTGAAAAATCCTTAATTCAAGCTCTCTTCCTTGTTCTTGGCTTCTTTTATTTCCTCCATGATCTTCATCCTCTGGAAGCTCCTATTTAGATTCCGAAACTCCTTCCCGATATACTCGTCCGCTTCATCTCTAACTGGCTCCTCTTTCCTCCCCAATATCGGTCTTGGAAATGGCATTTTTGTCCCTAAAATCGGTCTGGGACTAGTAGCAAAAATCGGCTGTCGCACCGTTCTTCTGGAATATCTCGAACATTGCGGCTCCTTCTCGTTAGAATTTTGTGATGACGGTGTCGATCCACTCGATAATTTTGATGGGGTTTTTGGTGGTGGAGTGAAAATTGGTGCATCCGGATCTAATTCTCTAGACATAATTGATTAATTAATAATTTTTCCGGGTTTTATTGAAGAAAAATATTGTGCGTGTACCGCGAATGTGTTTGCCCCTGTCACTGTCAGTGTAAGTGTGAAAGTTTGACACATGACGTTTAAACAAATGTGAACTTGATTCAAAAGGTGCAATTAGAGATCTGCAGTGCAATTAGAGATTTGCAGGATCAAAGATTTCTTTAAGGTTCGTTATGACAATTTGTTTTTAAGGCTTTGCTATGAGAGAGAAAAAAAATTTTTTTTTGCTCAAAAACTAAAATTTTTTACTGAATTTAAAATCCTGCACACATGTTTATGTTGAGAATATTTAGTCTCTTTTTCGATTTTTTGCCATTGTTTTTAAGCCGTATTTTTATTCGGAATGTAACTTTGCTAATATACAGGCTGTTCCAAAGAGGTATTTACAAAATTTCACTAGATATTCCTAAGAATCGATTTTTTTTTAATTTATGAATATTTTTTAACACAACGAATATACTTTAAAAAATTGAATCCAGGGTTTTTTTTGGATGCGAAATCCAAATATGCACACTACTGTGGCCATCAGAGGGCGCTTCACCCTGCACTTCTACTGGTTTAAAATGTTAATTTTTTTTTTAAGTATAGTTTCTTACTTTATTGCAAAAAAAAATTTCTTTATCAATTTTAAACAAAAAAGGCCTGTTTGTTAAAGGTTGCTAAAGTTACCGCGATGATTTGGTTTTTAGATGTTCGATGTCGCAATAGTATCTTCAAATTCAAATTCATAAATAATTTATTTGCCATAAGCAAATTACAGATAATATACATAATATGTTAGAACATTGAAAGACTAGGATCAGTAAACAACAATTTTGTTTGAGTTTAACATGTGCACAGGAGCAAAGGAGGTATTTTGTTTACAAACATATTTATTCTTTGTTGTCAAGTTTACGCACATTTTCAAAAGCGAAAATTTTCAGCTATACAGGGTGTCTCACGACGAATACAAACGAATGATATCTCAGAAACTAATCTTTCAAAAATGTTGAAAATTTGGCAGCATGGCACAGTCGATAGAAGCCATACAACTAAAATATTTTGACAGTTGTGACGTTTCCGGTTATACCGGAAGTAGGTGTCAACTTCGTATTTTAAATGGAACATCCTGTATATTTTTATATTTTTGGTTTCCACGTGAAATTCTAGGTTTATTTTTGTGTATCATGTTATTTACCTAAGTGTAACCGTTTTTGACATATTTTTAATTTCATGTGAAAAAATATGTTTATAAGCCCTAACATAATTACCTTACTACTACTCCCTTTTAGTAGCCTTTATTTATTGGTTAGTTTTGGTTTTATTTTAAAGGAAGGACCACTTTAAAAGACTATTTTAATATTTGGCTAAAAAAAAGATACAGGGGGATCAAAAACTAGCATTAAAAATTAAAATTAAAAAATCACATTTTTTTTTTTAAATAGAAACCCCCTATTTTTATTATTTTTTCATAAAGATAATTAAAAATAAGGTTAACTTTGTATAAGGTTTGTTGGGAAATAACTCAACGACACCCTCATCGAAATGTATTTATTTTTAATTGGTCTATGTTCAACATTTTAAGGACATCGATCCCTAGAATGTTCCCACAGGTCAGAAACTTATCAATTTAAAGTGGTTGCTTTTAAACCTTCAAACTTTTAAAGACAACAAATATAACCCATAAATTGCCATGAAACTGTCAGGCTCTTAGGTCTTAAGCGCGTTTTTAGATCCCTTATTGATGAGTGTTGGAAAAAGATAGTTTATCGCTATGCTTCCCCATTCTTACAACCCATCCCTATTAGCGGTGTGGAACTGTCAGCGGCCACGTCGAAAGCACGAACTTAAAAATATACCTGTGGTGCGATTCTTATTCGCTATTTCGAGACGTCTCCTCTCGATTACTACGATTTCGCGATTCTTATTAGGAAAACCCACGAACTTAAAAATATACCTGGACTGCTAATGCATATGGCCACGATACCCAAAAATGACCACAGCATGGTGGCCGCCATTTTTGTAGTGGTTGTGTCCTTTTGATGTTGGTCACTCTGAAAATTTTTTGAGTTGCCACCAAAAGATATAAAATAACGGTAATGAAGTTGACATTTGACGTGTGAGTATAGCGGATTGCCTAGTTTTTGACGATTTGTAAACGACGCTTGGGTATATCGTCTGGAACAGGCGATGTATCTTTCTCTTTATTTAATACGTGAATATTGTATCACCATCTTTATTTAAAGGCATTTGGTTCAGTTTCTCAAAACCGAATTATTGTGAATTGTCCGTCTGTGTTGTTTATATTAGAATAATATATTGAGTTGTTGACAGAATAATATATTTTTTCTATATAAACCCTTTATAATTACAAACCCTCATAAAATCATCTATATTTTGATTCTTATATATGGTTGTACCTATTAATGTGGAAACACTGTACATGGAAGGAAAGTAAAACTAGTAATAGTAAAAATAGAAAGAAAATAAGTGTTTTAACTGTGTTTTAAGTGTTTTAAATTTGTTAAGTAAATACAAGCAAAAATTTAAATGAATATCATGATTTTCATGATATTAGGATTTATAAGATTCAAGATTATCAGAATGATAAAACAAATATTTTAAAGTGCACGCATCTATTCTAAGTTGATCGAAACTTTGTCTCATTTTAGGTGAGGATTACTTTTTTTCATAAATTTTAACGAAATTCTTAAAGAAGTACCAGAAAAATCACAGATCTAACGTAACTATCTTAAATTCTTACCTATATGTAACTTTCTATTTTGTATTTTTGTAAACATAACCTCTCAAAAACTTAATTGTTTTGTTTCCCTACAGTTGGCACAATTAAAATTTGTCAGAGTGACCAACATCGAAAGGACACAATCACGCAAAATGGCGGCCCCTAGTAGTGGTCATTTACTTTTCATTGAATTGGCCAGGTATATTTATAAGTTCGTGGGAAAACCGAGATAACACGTAACGATTCGAACTGTCATTTCAGTCGTGACCGATGTAGATCCCGAAATGATATCTTAACCTCACATATTCATTGTTTTCTTGATCGGTCTGGCGATTAAGGATAGTTTCCATAAAACTATTAAAATGTCCTTTAAAATTAGAAAGGACCATTTGATTGCCTTTGCAATTTTTTTCGAAGAATATTCGGATTTTGCCAGAGGGCGATTGTCTTGCTCCAATGCCCGCCAGGAATTTAAAAAACTATGGTAAGAACTGGCAAATATCTTAAATTCATTAGGGTATAGAACAAGGACAACTAAAAAGTGGCAAAGGTAACAAAAGTAATTTTTTTTTAGAATTATTTATAACAACATAAGAATAAAGTTAAATTAAAATATATTATGGAGTATAGATGTCTGGAATTTTGAAAAACTATTCAGCATTATTTAGTTAATTTAAATGCGTCCCTGGGAAGATTTATCAAGTTGTGTAATACACAGCATGTGTTAACTAACTTTCCTACAAATTCTGAAGCATATCTTGCCACTCGTTCTTTTAACAAGCATCGGAATCTTGCTTTCAAAACCCCATTTGTTCTTTCAATACAGTTTCTCGCCCTTATATGATTTTGATTGTAATGGGATTCTAAAGAGCCTTCCAAAGGGTTTTGGTGTGGGGTCATTAATACTGGTTCAAGTGGGTAGCCTGAGTCACCCAAGAGCCATGTTCTACTCAGACTCTAACGATATTGTATCAAAAGGAAATTTTTTACCTCAGAATTTCTCCAAATAAATAAGTCATGAGTTGATCCTGGGTAATTGGCATTTATAGACAAAATTTTTAACTCTGAGTGATAACCTTTGCGATTGATATAATTGTGTTCCTCATTATTTGGTTTTAGAATGGCAATTTGAGTGCAATCGATTGCCCCTACAACACCGAGAAACTGGAATTTTTGCATAAAATTCTCGTTCACAATGTTCATCTCTCTTCTTGTTGTAGGAAATTTAATGGTCCTGGCTGTAAGGTTGTCATTAATGGCATTGGTGACCTCATGAACGTATCTATAAGAATTATGTGATTTAATGTTGATATAAACTTAAGGGCAACCAAGACTTTTTGTTGCACTGTAACTCCACTAAGGTATTTTGGTTGCCTTAAGTATGGGGTTAACTCTTCACATAAAAATCTGAAAAGAGCTTTATTTATACGAAATAGCTCTTTAAATCTGGTTTCTAAGAGTTCCTCCAGGTTTAATTCCATCCTTATTCGTCTTCTTTTTTGAGTCTTCTAATTTCTTCTTGATAAACAATATCGCAAAATATTGGTAACATTCTCATAAATATTTGAAACAAAATAAAGCAAATGAATAAAGCAAAATTTAAAAAACTCATAAAAAATAGCGACGGATTATGATTTGAAAGCCGACAGTGACAATTGACAATAATGTGTTGCTACGAATCGACGCCTACGACTCGAGATGAAATGAGAATCACATTTAACTCGAGACCGAATTGTGTCTCGAACGAGATATGTCGATTCGAGACGTGACGTATCGACCAATGAGAATTGCACCACTGGACTGCTAATGCATATGGCCACGATACCCAAAAATGACCACTGCATGGTGGCCGCCATTTTTATAGAGGTTGTTTCCTTTTGATGTTGGTCACTCTGAAAATGTTTAGTGTTGATTCAGTTTCTCAAAACCGAATTATTTTGAATTGTCCGTCTGTGTTGTTTATAATAGAATAATATATTGAGTTATTGACAGAATAATATATTTTTTCTATATAAGCCCTTTATAATTACAAACCCTCATAAAATCATCTATATTTTGATTCTTATATATGGTTGTACCTATTAATGTGGAAACACTGTACATGGAAGAAAAGTAAAACTTAGAAAACTAAGGAAAGTATAGTTATAAGTAAAAGTAAAAATAGAAAGAAAATAAGTATTTTTAACTGAATTTGTTAAGTAAATACAAGTAAAAATTTAAATGAATATCATAATTTTCATGGTATTAGGATTTATAAGATTCAAGATTATCAGAATGATAAAACAATTATTTTAAAGTGCACGCATCTATTCCAAGTTGATTGAAACTTTGTCTCATTTTAGGTGAGGATTACTTTTTTTCATAAATTTTAACGAAATTCTTAAAGAAGTACCAGAAAAATCACAGATCTAACGCAACTATCTTAAATTCTTACCTATATGTAACTTTTTATTTTGTATTTTTGTAAACATAACCTCTCAAAAACTTTAATTGTTTTGTTTCCCTACAGTTGGCACAATTAAAATTTGTCAGAGTGACCAACATCGAAAGGACACAATCACGCAAAATGGCGGCCCCCTAGTAGTGGTCATTTACCTTTCATTGAATTGGCAGTCCAGGTATATTTTTAAGTTCGTGGTCGAAAGTCATCGAGTGATAGTGTGTCATCGCGGTCGGTGCTTCCCTGATGTATTGGTTTTTTGTTGACCGATCCGGGTTTATGTTATTGTAAAATACAGTCCATTTTTTATTGGTTATTAAAATTTATACGTAGTAAAGGATATGTTATCATTTATTGGTGGTTTAATTTGCCTTTACTAAAACAAAAAAATTACGTAATCAGGAATCTCCTGTACAATGAGAGATGCACTTATTGAACATCTTTACACCCTCTAAGTAAAACAAGCTGATAAAAAGGTCACACAGTAAAAATTTAGTTATACAGAGGATCTCAGTTGTTGTAGAAGTCAGATGTGCCCTGTCCCCGAGATGTAGTGTGTGAGTCGAGTCGCGGGTTGTCGTCGCGATCGAAGTGAGAAGTTGCTTACGAGTTACCCGTATTCCCTTTACTCTTTAAACCCTAATATGGTTCTGTGTCTCCAGACTCTTGATGGCAAATTACTGGAGAGTTGAGTATAAGTCGAGTTATTACTGTTACAGCCATTATTATTATTATTATTTGAAATTAATATGATTATATTAATTTCTTTATTATATGAAATTATCTATTGTATTATATATAAAAATATCTATACTTATTATTACAGACAAAAATCTAATTAAAAAAAAAACTAAAATAAATTAACGAAAAGACTTAAGCAAAATGTAAATTAGCTGCACCGCATCTATTCATAAGTTAAATTCACGAAACATCCGCCGTCTTAACATCTTTGAAAATATTGAAGGTTTTCGTACTTTTAATGAATGAGGAATAGTGTTATACAGCTTATAAACGTTATAAGAAAAACTTCTTTGAAATAGAGATGTTTTATGTGGTGGTAGAGATACAGGACCTTAGAACATTGAAAGGCTAGAAGTAGCATGCCGTGGAACTATGGACAGGTTTGTTTGCTTCCAACATCTCTGATGCAATGATGCCAAATGCTTATAGATAAATGGCAAAAATCACTTTATAATATCATAAAAATTTTCAGTTGTTTCCGAAGGCTCAAAACAATACTACTGCTCCCCTTTAATAAAATATCAAGCATTTTTTTAAAATAAATTTGATAAAATACTCTATATCGAAGTCAATATTAACTTTAAATAAATGAAAATAAAGTACGAAAAAATGAGAAAACGGTAATGGCATCGCAACGCCGCTCGATCGCATTGTTGTTGCCACTGATACAAGCACTCTCTACCAGTGACGTCGTCAACAAATATTTACCTGATAAATTTTTATTAATTATTATAGAGTTTGAGTATAATATTACCATTTATGTGTTTTTTTAACGGACTTCGTTAGAGGAAGGTCCTAATAAAAGGCACCATTTTTGTCAAAGCATTTTTATGGAAATTAAATATTTTATTAATATAATATTCTTTCTTAAATTTAAGATTTCTTAATAAATCATGTTTTAAGACACAAATTATTAACATTTTGCAAAATTTTATTGTTATTATTATATTGGACAAAACTCAGTTTTACATCACTTACTTTATATCACATAATATATACTTCTATGGTGCTAACTTTTTCAAAGGGACAGTATTGATTCAGCGGAAAAAGTTAAAACTACAAGGATGTTCAAATTGTTAAGGAGTTGCAGGTTTTTTATAGGTTATAAGATTTTTATTATGAGTATTTAGCCTGTACAATGGGTTTGAGACATTTAACAGTGACCTATATAATACCTAATACCAAATATTATTGCATATTAATTTATACTAAAAAACAAAGCTTACCTAAGAATAAAGACTATGTACAATAGATTAGATTAGTTTATTAGTAGTAATATACAAACAAGTACTTTTACAAGTCAAATAAAATATGTAGTATGTTGGGCTTTTTCGAAAATCATGTTATTATTTCTTAAGTGTTTTAATAATGACTTCAGACATCTAATTCAATTTCTTTGGGGCAAATTTGTTTATTGCAATCTTCGAATTTTAATTTTTTGTTTTTTTTTTTCCATAATTTGGTAACAAGTGATTTAGCTTTTGAAACGGTGGAATTATCAGTGCTTAGGTCCTCAGGATATCATTTTGATTTTACCCTAGAATAATATACATAAAAATATAGTATTACCAAAATTAAAAAGAAAAAATTAAAAAAATTTATTATAATAATCCAATTGATCAATAAAATATATGTTATTATAAAGAATCTTTGTAATATCAGACATTTGATTAATTGCATTTAATTAAACAAATATAGCACAATAAAATACTATATCACTTTTAAATAAGTTATATAGAATAGATGATACATGGCATAAAACTAGTAGTCTATTTTGAATGTATTTTTACCTTTTCCTTGGCAGAGTCAGGGAATGTGTAGCAAAACAAAAACGGCTTGGATGAGAAATAGTAATTGTTGACCTAGACCCCACGGTTACTGTAGAACTATTAATCTCAGATGCAGTTATTGTTGATGACGAATGATCAGATCTGTACTTATACAAAATTTGGTGTATCAAGAATATTAATCTATTTTAATTATCCATACTTGTCTATATTAGCTTCACTGTTTGTACTATATACCATTTTGGAAGCTAAAGAAGTTTTTGCACTCTTCAGGAAAGCTACCCCTGCAGCTTTGAAGGGTAAATTAACTGAATTATCGGCTGCTGTGTTTTTAACCAGTGCATCAGAAATCGTAGTAAAAAAATAGTTTTACATACCTACCTAATTTAATAAGTATTAGGTATAAATAAAGCTTATATGAGTAACACTAATCCTTTTTTTGACGATTTTTTTATACTAGAAAAATATATTTAAAAAAAAATTACCTTTGAGGTAGAGCTGATTTTTTTAATAAAGTCTGGCTACTGATAATATTATCTTCCTTATATAAGAAATCACTTCTAAGGATGTGATCTGAACAAACAAATATGTTCTGTTTAATTGTGTTGATTTCCATTAATGAAATCCATTGTTCCCTTTGGGCATATATTAGGCAATCTATGATAAGTATTTGATATTTAATCAAAAAGCAAAAAAAAATTACAGTAATGAATTAATATGTGGTGCCAATTACTATATATATTATTGTAAGTTGCAATGTGGTAAAACAAAAAAAAATTATCGACCAAATTTTAGAGAAAGACAAAATTAACTTTATACACAGATATGAATATCTAAATAAATTTCAAAATTCTTTAAAGGCAATAAAAAATTAGTAATTTCATCTATCTACCTAATATCTATATTAAAAAAAACATAACTATACATAGATAGGTACATGGGTATTAGGTATGCCTTCTTTCTGCCAAAACAACAAAAAAAAAAAAACATAAAATCCTGTAATAAAACCAGGGACAAAATTCTAGTTTTATATTTTTTATAGCCTATTGATAGCTGAATATGTTCAAAAAATATTTAGATTTAAAAATATAAATATTTTGGTATTTTACGCACACTTTCACATTTAAGTTTTTATTAGGTTTATCTATAAGATCCCCTATTCTACGTTTATGATGATGGTTACCCCATGATGTGATGTTATAAAAGTATCGGTACTTACTTGTGAAAAGATCACCTTTTTATCATGATGCGGCACAAACGACACAAGTTTTTGCCATCCTAGTAATTTAAAAAAACACTAAAATGTGGCCTTTTTTCTTTTGAAACCGAAAATTAAAGAAAATACACGAATCCCGACAATAAACAAAAAGCCGTTTGACAGATGACACTACGCGTATGGCTCAGGCGCTTAAGCTTCGGTGTTGCCGCTTCAAATTTTTTAGAAGCAGTTTTAGGGATAAGAATGTTAATCATTTTGTTTTTTTTTGCCTAAGGATATTATATTTAATCTTAAAATAGGTTAATTGTAGTATTTATACTTTTTATTTTAAATTTGCCTATAAAATACAACACAAATAAGTTAAATTAACATTATAATGATTGTTAAAATATAGCTAAAAATTTCTTCCGTTGGAAATTTGCGTCGACTTGACAATAGAGAATCGGCAAATATGTTTGTAAACAAAACACCCCTCTTGCCCCTGTGCACATGTTGGACTCAAACAAAGTTGTTGTTTACTAATTCTAGCCTTTCAATGTTCTAAGTACAGGACCCCTAAATCTTGGGTTTAAGCTTTGAACATCGATTCCATATTTTATTTTATTGGTCAAGTATGGTGGATTGTTATTAAAAATAATATTGTGAAAAAATATTGTGTATTTTCTTATGCCATCAATAAATCTGAAACAACTTTTTTGTACTTTCTCAATTCTCCCCACCACTGCTATATTCAGATCTAACAATATAATCGATCTCTACACTTACCGAAAACCATTGCCGAAGATTTAAGTGGATTGATTAGCAACCCGTGGCGTGCTGAAAACTCTGTTAATTTTTTTTAAATCTCTATTACCGTAATATAAGGCAACTTTGAGTTTAAGGAGCAAATTTGATAGCTGCCTCCTCCCAAAAAGAAAAATGTATTCGTTTTTCTTTTAAAAAAGCCGCCATTTATTTTAAAACTTTGTTGGACCTTGAATTCGGAAGTTGAAGAGTTAAGCAAGTAGTCATTAACACATGGAGATTTTATTTTAAAGAAAACCGCTTTAATTACTGAAATTACTGGAAAATAAATAAGATAGCTTTGGATGTACTAAGGTCAGTCTAATTTTCATATAATTTTTTAATATATGTTCGTAACTAAGCAACTATTTGGATGTAACTCTAACCACACTTTCCTAAAAAAATGTTACGTGCACTAAAATCGTTATAATACACAAAGGGGTCACTTTGTTCATAAGAATGGGACGATTGATTTCTATAACTTATTAACAGATGGTATGAAATTATAAAAAGTTGCTTGGCACTCGAAATTGCAAAAATTACACAGAAGAGCAACTTGAGGAAGTACTTGAAAAATCGCCGATGAGTAATTGTCAAAAAGATCTGCGGTCACCCAATATAAAATTTTATTTTGAACTTTCCACAATAAATTTTATAGCAAACATACACGTAATGTGGGTATACAGCCTATATTTTCCACTGCAGAAACAAAAGCTATTATAAATGCGGTTATTAAATGCTCCGATTGGGGATTCTTTTAGATTTAAGAATGCTCATAAAGACCTATTTGGACAAATGCGGACGAGTTATAACGAAATAAAAATAACATTTCAGGCAAAGATTGAGCCCTTAACCTTTTAAAAAAGAGATACAACAGAAGTTGCTCAACGACTAGCTAGTAACATAAATAAAATCCGCGCTGCTGCCCGAAAATACTTTAAATTGATGAAACCAACATCGGCGATGACCCTGAAAAAGGCCGAGCCATATATCAAAGGAGTACGAAATACCCCGAAAAAGTTTTATATCATTCTAGAAGCAATACTTCCATCATGGTAGCAACACCTATATAATACATGAAATGAAGGAGGCTACTCATTAAAGGCTTCTCATTTTATGGCAAGCCGTGTTGTGCAACTGGATACAGATTTAATAGGACTTCTCATAGATGGATAGACATAAATACGTTTCAGGATTGATTTGAAACTTGCATTCTGCCGCATGCGCGACGATTAGAAGGACCTAAATTGATAATTTAGCCTAGCATTTTAGTGAAGTCATAATTCGTTCATAAGAAGAGAATAACACTTCTTTTGTTTGTCTTGTGTTACATATATGCCAACCATTAGACATCGCATTTTTAAAGCCTATAAAAGTAGCCTGGCGTTCTATACTAACGGACTACAAATTAAAAAATGGAGCTTGTTGTATTCCAAAGGATATTTTTCCAACGCTGTTAAAGTGTGCTCTACAGAAAATAGACCAAGCTCCGCCACAAACCAATATTCAGCCAGGAGGTCAAGAAGATTCTGTAATTAAGCGAAATCATGTGGTATACACCCATTTAACCTCAGCAAGTCCTTGACCAAATCCCAGGTACATTAGGGAACGAAAACCCTAACAATCCAAGGTCTTTTATTGAAGATGCTGAAATAGTCAAAGAATTCAACAAAAAAGAAAACGCATCCATATAGAACCGGGAAAAAGTGTTGCTATGATAGCAGCAGTTCAGATGAACATGCTGGAGCCAGAAAATATTTCTTCCAATTGCGATGGTTTAGTTGTAGATGAGATAGAATATATGCAGCCCGATCCACATCTATTAGTATAGGATAGTTAGTTTCCTTGGAGGGAAAAGGGGTTCCATACAATTCAAATATCTATGAAAAATTAAAGAAGAGTTTTCAGAAGTTACAGAATATACAGTCATTTGCTATAGGTCGACAAATAAAGAAAAAACAACTTTTAAACTTGTGTCAAAAGATATATCGACAGTGCCGTTGTCAGACATTTGTGCCTTGATGCCGCTACCAGCGAATGTTAGTGAAACCTAAAAGTGCAAGAAATTTAAAAATAAATTGCGTAAACCTTTTAAATATTTCAGCAAACCCAGCAAACATTACCAGCCAAATAATATAATAGTTCCCGTTTTAAAAAAATTGATTTTAGTTCTATTTTTAGGTGTTTTAATTTTTAAGGCGGCATGTGTTTTATAAAAGTGGTTTTGTGTACATTTTGTAATTCGGTGTATTTTATTTTTATTAATAAAAATGCTAAAAAGTAAAATGTAGTAGTGAAGTCATGCCTATCAAAGTCGCCCAGATAAAAAAATCTGCTATATAAAAAAAAACTATAATGCCGATTTTTTAACGGGGCAACTATCACTTGATACATATTAAGTACATTTTAAACGTATTTCCAGAGAAGTATTAAAGACATCGCATATCGGGTATGAACTTGATCATCACTTTTTTCATTTTTCTTAAATTAAATTTTTACTTTTTAAGAAAAGGTTCATACATTACCTATATAGGTTTGTTTTTGAAATTGATAGACAATGGTAATGTAGAAATAGGTAGTCGGACTGACATTGTCTTTGTATTCGTACAACACGACATTTCGTTCGGTAAGTATCTCCGACCATTATCAAGTGTAAACTAAAGCAATTTCCTATTCTGCAGGCTTATATATGATTGATGGGATCAATGAGGCGTGGATTCCGATGATGCGTGAAGAGAGCGTCTGCTAGAAGAGGTCTCCATATGTTGGGAACATCCACACTGGGTTGGCTGAAGACGCCCTGGTTTTGCGTTATGTAGGCAGCTTCCAAAAATTTCCTTTTTCACCAGTGTGATTCCTTCCTTAGGATTTTTGTTTTAGACCAGTGAATGTTATGGCCGTTTGTCCAAGCATGTTCAGCAATGCCTGATCTGGCTACTTCTCCAGTGGTCGTCTATTTGCGATATTCCTTGGTCCTAACTGCCGAAGGTCTTTTAGTTTCGCCAACATATGAATCCCCACACTCACAAGGGATCTGGTAGATGCAGTTTTTGGTGTGTGCTGTAGATTCTGGCTTTGTTTTGGAACAGAACTTATTGTATTGCCAGACTAAAGGCGGTTTTAAGATTAAACTTCTTAGCAATTCGGATTTTCTTGGATGTACCTTTTATATAGGGGATTGCGAGAAGCCCAGTTAATTCATCCTCTTGCTTGGTTCTGGTTTCCTTCGCCATCGGCCTCTGGATAAGTTTTTTGGGATAGTCATTCTGCTGCAGATCTTAAGTAAGAAGTACTACTTCCGCCTTGAAGTCTGCGTCGTTATTGCAGATGGACAGCTCGGTTGTACAGAGACCTGATGATTCCAACTTTAGTCGAACCAGAGTGATTGGAATCAAAGTGTAGGTATTGTCCAGTATCTGTGGGTTTTCGATACACAGACGTTCTTATAATGCCATTTGTATTCCTGACAAGAACATCTAAGAATGGCAAAAAGCGTCTAATATTTCTCTCATTCTCCATGTGAATTTGATACTTGGCACCATGTTGTTCAGGTGGTGTAAGAAGCCCTGAAGTTTGTCTTCCCTTTATCAAAGCTAACAATTCTATCCTCTGGTCCGATGTTGATAGGTCGAAGTAGTTCCAGAAAATGTTCTTAACGTATGAATCAGTATTCCCTTGGAGTGATTTGATTATTTCTAAAAGGAACCTAGAAAGTTCTGACGTTGCTGAATCCCTTGAGCTAGTAATGGGTCGCAGTGGCATCAATTCCTTGTGAACCTTCGGTAGTCCATTAAGATGTGGAGGCTTACTGTGATGTGGGGTAAGTCTTGTACGTACGGCGTCCGTTAAGAAAAAGTAATAGTTTTTTAGTGTTATGTACACTCTTCCTTCAATGGTCGCCGTTGGATCTTTTGATAACAACCTGTATTTTCCTTTCTGTAAAACCTCTTCGATTTTGGTCTCGTAGGTAATCACGTCCATTATAACTGTCGCAGTACCCTTATCCGCTGGTAGAATTTTAATGGTTTTGTCCTTCCTCAGATCTTTCAGCGCTCTCTCTTCCTCTAATCCGCCAATATTTTTATTAATTTTCTGCCTGTTCATCAGCTGTCAGTCCGACTACCTGTTTCTATATAGGTTCATCATTAGGTATTTTTTAATTTAAAATGCGTAAAAAAACAAACTAGATTTTGACAAAATTAATTCTAAACTGGTCAAAGCCATCCCATTTTACGATAATTAAAGCTTGTGCTACCAGCCAAGTACTTGTGACGAATGAATAAAGAACTTGAGTGCCATCAGCATAAAAATGTGCCTTCGTATTCTTCATACATAATGTAAAGTTGCGAGTATATAATATTATAAATAAAAGTGATTTTATGACAACAGAAAATTGGATTTGCTTACAAGCATTTAATCACAGAAATTTAAGTCCAACAATTTTTTAACAGTGCTTCTAATAAGTTTTGCCTTCTCATAAGTCTTATACCACGTATATTTTTCTTCTATCATTATGGCAGTGTCATCAGCGCAACAGACCACTAAATCAGAGCTCACTGTACCTAATGCCAATATTAATATAAATTCCAACGGTACCTTGAGTATTCCACCGCGCAAGATTCGCTGATGTTATCCCCAATTCTGACTCGCTCGGTTCGGTTTTCTAGAAAAATTAATATACATTTTTATTATTATCATCGTTATTAAGACACTCTAAAATATGGTCCGTCACCCTAATTAAAACGTCTTCAGTGTAAAGACCCTTTCTAAATTCATATTGCACTTTCGAAGTTTGTTTGGTTTTCAAGAGGAAAGAATTACATCTGAATTGTATAGCTTTTTGAATTATTTAACTTATATTGCTACTTAATGCAACAAGACGAAAATTTTTTAAGTTCTTGCCTTGAGGCCACTTTATAAATAGAAGTAATTATCGCATTTTTAACCATTTTCGGGTATGGTTCTAAAGAAAAAATTAAATTTATTAAATGTACCGGAGCTTTAAAAATTAAATTATGTGTTATTTTTAGAAAGGCTGTGGAAATATTGTTATCACCTGTAGTAGAGATGTTGTTTAAAGAAGCAATTATCTCTAACTTTTTCTGTTTTAACGTTTTTTGTTATAGGAGCTAAAAATAGGGAATTTTGGCAATCTTTGATATTTTGTTTTGTGCATGTAGTATGTTGAATTATTAATTTGTTTACAAGATTTTTTATCAATATTTAAGAAATAATTGTTAAACACATCACCCATATATTCTTCCCTTGTAAGTTAATTTAGTTAATTTAATTGATTACAAGATTTTATTAATATTTACGTTCTTTTTGAGTTCCGACTATTTATTTGGAAAAAATTGTTGTAATATTTGGTTTCTATTTAATTTAAAGGTTTAGTTAATTCCTTTAATTTTTAAAATTGTTTAAAGCATTCATATGATTGGGATTTTGAGTTGATATCTTTTTGAATTTTACACGTTGTCAAATGGTTATCAGAAAACTTTGTGCAATCATCAGAATTTTGTGAGTTTAATTCTCTTAATATATATATGTAAGCATATATAATTCGTAGCATATATATGTAAATTATTTAAGTTAAAATTAAATTGTATTTGTGAGTGTAGTAAGGAGTTTAATGAGAATGATGTATAAATCTGAGAATCATCTGCGTGTTGTTGTAGTTTTAAATAAGATATAATATTTTTCATATCTGCTACGTATAGTGAGCATAATAAGGGTCCTAATAGAGACCCTTGAGGTACCCCAGTGGTAACAGAAATAAATTCAGATTTTGAGTATAAGGGGTGAGAATCAATCTCCACCCATTTAAACCTTCTGGTCAGGTAGGATCTTATTTTTAGAAAAACCAAAGAAATTTAATTTAACTAGCAGCATATCATGATTTAGAGTATCAAATGCCTTACTAAAATCCAGCCAACATAAGGTTGTTAATTATTCTTCATAGTGCCTGATATCATTCATAAAATTTACAAGACAAATGGTTGTACTAAATTGTTTCCTAAACCCGGATTGATATTCAGGTATATCTTTATAGGAATTTGAAAATGCAATAATTTAATTATACATGTGTCTCTCTAGAACCTCAGACAAAACAGGAAAAAAATAACGGGGCGTAGATCTTTAGCTTCTTTGGGTTTTGAGACTTGCAAATGATAGCCTTTTTCCACAAGTCTGGAAATTTATTTTGTAAGGTACAGGAATTAATAATATTGATATAAGAGGTTTGCTACAGATTGGAAAACAAGTTATAACATCTCTCTATTGCTATAATACGCGTAAAAGGTATAATACTCTCTTAATGATAATCCATCAGAGCCAACTGAGTTAGTACCAACTGATGCTATAATATCTTTTAAAGTAATCTCATTCATAAGATTAAAATCTAGTAATTTAGGGAAATCAAATTTGTAATTTTGATTGAAGGAATTTTTTTTTGCAAGTGTTTTCTTGCAAAAAACAACAAAAAACAATTTCTGGCAACGAGCAAAGCTAACTTGATTTATTTCCATAATTTTTAAAGATGCATTTTATGCATAAAAGACGTTTTTTTAATTAACGATTACACCCAAACAGTAAGATTTACGGCAAAAGTCATAGAGGAATTTTTTGTTTATAATTGATTGATAATTAAGATATAATCATATTTTTTTTCGTAAGTCGATGGCGTAGTATTTTTTTTGTAAAATTGTATTAAAAATTCATCATAGCTACGCCACTGGTTGCTAAAAAAAAGTAGGTGAACATCTAAAAATGTGTTTTTATGCCATAATATCCTGTGCCAAAATTCAGTTTAATATTTGAATATAAAATTTAACCGTATTTGAAAAATTTATCAAAAACGAAAAAAAATAAAACTTTAACACCCTGTATCTTAAAAACTAAGCATTTTAGGAGCCATATTTATATGAATTTTTCGACTTAAAATCGGTCCAGGAATGTCCCTTTTAAATTATGACATACCTTTAAGTAACACCCTGTATATTAGGAGATAATTCTGGTACATCAGATATCATAATCAAGTACATCATCATAAATCTGGCAGTTTGTTTTGAAAAACTCGACAAATCCTGGACATGGGTTTTAAAAATAAACATACTATTCAATACCTGTTAACGCACTCGTTAGTACCTGGATTTGTATTGTTTATAAAGCAAATGAGGCGCCTAGCTATATAACAACGATTTATCGCAAAATATCAAAAATGTTAAAGGGTGAATTAATCGGGTTTCTCATATATATGATTCAATTAGGCTTTGTTTGATTAATTTAATATTTTTAAAAATTATACATTATAAGTTTTTCATTCAAGATTCATTTCTCTGTTTTATTAAAAAAAAAAATGACCAATAATTAAAGATTCATACCCAATTAAATTATGCATCATAAGGTTGTAAACAATCCTGAATACAAGAAACTATTTAATTTATTTTTGCCCTTAAATCCTAATTTGTTCAAAACACATTGACCACGAGAAAAATATAAATAATTTTATCCAAAAATCATGAAAAATTTTAATATTTAATTCTTACGCAAATTAAATAATCACATAAAATACTTAAATGTCCTTTCAAAAAGATTTAAATTTATATAGAGAGCAAGTATAATTTTTAAATTTAAAAGCGTTTGCCAAACCACTAAAATATATTTAATATTTTCTACATTTTGGTATTGTAATTAAATAGAAATATATATTATCAAAATATGTTTCATATTTTAGTTTGAACATTTTAGGTCATCCTACTTTAGTACCATTAAAAAAAATATCCGTTTAAGTTATGCATATTAAGTTGGTGACACACTATCTCAACCACAAAAACTTACCTATTTTTAACCTTAAAATACAATTTTGTCAACAAAAATCGCTGCTCATCAAAAAATGCGAACAATCCTTTCCAAAAATGATAAAAACCATTATAATTCATACTTAAATTTTTTAAACTAAATATTTACAAAAATAACCTTAAATTTATATAGAAAGCAAGTATAATTTTTAAATTTAAAAACGTCCGTCCCACCATCAAAATATATTTCATATTTTTTACTTTTTGTAATTAAAAGTAAATGGAAATCGGTATAATAAAAAAATAATCATATTTGTTTATATTAAGCATAATAGGATTCTTATACCATCCAACATTCAAGAAATAATCCCCTTATATCAATAAAACAATTAATTAATTTTTAGTCAATAAATTTATTAACAAAAATTGATTCATATCAATTTAAGTTATGCATTAATAACTTCAAAATCTGGTACATCAATAGATATTGGTTAGGTAATTATTCATAAGAGTTGAAAGAACAAGAATAAAAAGAGTTTCTAAATTAAATTTCATATGTTTTGTTTTTAATTCTAAAAAAAAGTTTGCACCTTCTAGGAGGAGTTTTATTACAAAATTTGATACCCCAATATCCTGGACCATTCTGACACCTCGCCAGGCGTTGGTAGATAGGAACTAAGCTATCTTTTGGTATTATAGGTGTGAATATTTGCATGAGTTTCATAGTCACGTCTAGTTAAGGGTTAATGTTACATAATATCTTGCAGTAAATGTATAGATAGACTTTTAAAAATTAAAAAAACAATTTAGAAAACAGTATGTACGCCTTTATAAAAGTTATTTATAGGACTCAATTCAAATTAAATGTATTGCAAATTAAAATTTAAAATTTAACTAGTTTTGAAACAGTAATTGTATTCAGCCATAGGTTGTTTATTTTCAGGTCCTTTGTGAAACAGTCAAAGATCTAAGACTTCAAATCAGCGAGAGCTCAGTTACCAGGGATGATGAGGAACTCATTAAGTTAAGCGAAATATTGCAGCAAAAACAAGATTTGTTGCTACAAGCATTGACTAGTGATGTGGATGTCGCTTCTGCCCCTAGTACATCTGAAGATAATAAAAAACAGGTAAAAAAAGGTTGAAATAATTTATGCTAACCTGCAATTTTAAAGGTTCTTATAATATTTTATTAGAATATTTAATGAATAATAATTACTACATATTTTACAATGGTTGCTTATTCTACTTTAGGAGATTAATAATTATAACATTAGGTTTCCGGGCTGTTTGCCTAATTCTTACACCATGTAGAAGAATTTTTGCCATTGTTTAAGTCCAGTTTTCTATTCTTATAACTTCTAAATATTAGAGGTAATGCAAATTTAAATCCTTGCTTTCAGGGAAGGTTATTTGCGAAATACATTCCATATTTGCTAAAAATGGCAAATTAAGAATAATTGGATGCTAAACTTTTGACCTTGCACCAGAAACATAAATATAAAAATGTTATTAATATTGTGACGAAATCTATCATATCTAAATAACTAGTTTCAAATTCAAATTTTTAATATCCAAAATTGACACAATACACTGTATGGAATTTGTCAATGTTCAAAGAGGTTAAAATTTCAAATATTTTATACCTTATTCTACGCCATACCTAAACCTAGTTTATACATTAAACCATACGATTAAGTATATAAAACAGTAACAGAAATAAATATATATGATACAGCTAGTTATCACTGCGAGAGGTAAGTATCAATACAAAAGTAACATTTTAAAATCAAAAAACTTTCAAGTTCTTTTTAAATATTGACAAACTATTGCAATTTCTTATGTCATTTGGTAATTTATTAAATACTTTTAAACTTATTTTTACCCATAAATACATGACTTGTATACGCCGAAAAATCCCAAAACTGGATCCCATACTGTAAGGAAAATAATTTGTACAAAACAGAATCTTAGCTTTAAGTTACTTTCACGCTCTTTTCTTGACTGCCTAAAACTACCTACCATGCCTATTCAAAAGGCTTAACGGGATATCACTGTAATATGATATCTACAAACATACTCTTATTTATTGATTCTTAGAATTAGTCGGTCCACTTGTGAAGGGTGTTTTGCTTAGGCATGAACATATAAATTCAATAATTATTACACTAGAATCCTAGAGTGAATTATTGCATAGTATACGCACACCAACTGGTTCTTATCCAATAATGAACTAATATTTCTTATGGCATAACAAAAGCTGCCTAATTTTAATGAAAAATCATTGCAATGTGCCTTTTATGAAAGAGACATATAGTTGTGGCCAAAAAAATAAGAGTGCATATCAAATTTCAAATCAAATTGAATTAGCTTTGCTATATGTTGGAATTTGCAAATAAAATACTACGCATTTTCTTCCAGTATTTAATCTGTTTACTTGATAAAATTTATAAATAAACCAAGAATGCCCTATCTTTTAGAAGCAAGTTTTTTTCATTATTGTTTTTAAATCTTGTGGACAAAAAAAATAAGAGAATTTCTTTATTGTAACTTATTGGTTTCTGTTTATTCAAATGAAAGATTTGTTTATGATATTTTCCATAAATACAAGTCAGTTTCAACAAGATCATTCCATCGCGGTAAATATGGGTTGCGCAAAGCATTGTAGCTCCGAAGAAAGGCGTCTAATTTTGCAATTCAGGATTCAGAATAAATCCTATGCATTTATTGCAAATGTGCTTAAAAGATCACAGGCACAGTTAAACACTGAGGTGGAAATATCAAACTGTGGGGCTGTTGTTCCTACAATGGAGTAGGTCCCATATTTTGGATTAAAGAGACTATAACAAAAGAAATTTATTTGGATATCTTGGATAGAGTCATGCTACCATATGCCATATGCCACGAGGATGCGCAGCCGTCCTCAAGAATAAAGGTTATTCTACCAAGTACTGACTCGCTTATCTAATGCTGTCGTTTGTTTTGTGGTACATTGTAATTATAATTTTTTATGGCCATTTTTGAATTAACATTTTACGTTTTTATTTTAACATTTTTACATTTACTCTTATTTTTTTGTCCACCATAAAACGTGTAAGAAATAAGTTATTTATTTATAATAACAAATTAAACTGGCAAAAAATAACATGTATTTATTTTTTTATCTCTGATGGCATATGTTGTACAAATATGAAATTGTTATTGTTTTTTTCTCTATGTAGCACAATATATTATTAGGAATATTCAAATAAAACCAGGCACTCTTATTTTTTTGTCCAACACTGTATTAAGATCATGATTTTATTAATATTGATGGGTGTGAAAACCATATAATTTGTTTTCTTGATAATAAGAAAATGTTCATTTAAAGTAAAGCAGTTGTTTAGCTCATGCAATCCTTTTCCACCAGTAATGTGCATATTTTCTGCACTTTGTTGTCGAACTTGAGTCTTTGTGACTATGCTGTAAATCTGTGGGCAATGAAGTTACAAATATAAGAACTAGCATAAGGTCCGTGCACCGAACTTTGAAATACTCCCAAGTCAGTGTGAAGATTGGTTGAACAATATGAACCTAATTTATTCTCAACCAAATTAGAAACCCCCCTTTTTAAAAACAGGAGTAACCTTACAATTTTTTTAATGAATTGGAAAATATTTCCTTTTTGAAGGACATATTAACCAAATGTGTTAATGGTCCTATGCAAGCCTTAGCACTTTTTTTAAATACAGATAACAAAATTTAATCGGGTCATTCATACTTTTAATTTCTAATTTTATTTTTTATAATATTTGGGATACCCTCACTGAAAAGCATAATACTCATACTATGTAAAAAACATGCAAAATAATTATTTTAGATATTTGATAAAATATTTTTATTTTGTCCTAAAGTGCTTAAAATATTTTTAGGTTCTTCAATAAAAGAGTTATTGGGATAAAAAACTTTTTTATTAGTTATTTAGCTTAAATACGATAGACCACATTGTCTTGTTAGGATTTTCAGAGTTTTTTTAATTTATACTGAGTAAACGGTATTTTACTATGATTAATTAACCCATTAGTGCATATAGTCCTCCATAAGGGACTCTCTAAAATATGACAACACTGCTTGTCGACTTGCAGGAATAGACATTAAAATATTGTTTTTATTTACTTTGGTAGTCTGCACAAAATATTAACCCCGGGGAAAATCATAAAAGATTAGTTCCCGGCCGAACCGCATTTATTTCGCATGGCGTGGTGATCGCATTGGCGGGAATTTTGAAAGCATGATATCTATTATAGTTTATTTTAAGATCGCCTTTTTAAAGAATTTAAACTGAATTGGTGCCAATTTAAATGTATTGTATTCGTGATTATTTTCACGCACTTAATTTTGGACCAATTCAGTTTAAATTCGATTTGAATCGATTAATTAAATGTAAAAGTATCTACATTATGTACGAAGTGATTTTTATATTTCATACAATGGCATTTTTTTTGTTTAAAAATATAAGGTTTAAATTTTAATTTTTTCTTATGTTGATTAGTAAAGTGGCAACAAAAAAAAACAATTAAACATCGCGATAAAACCAAATTTTTTTTTCTTTTTAATTTTAAACCTATTTTTTTTTTAATTTTGGTATATAAACACTAAATATTTCAAATCAGGAAGAATTTATCTTTTGATTGGAAAAACATTATAAAGGGTGTCCCATTGAATTTTTTTTTTCAAAATATTAGGTAATAAAATATTTAAATTATATACTATAATTTGAAATCGCGACGTGCAATTGTTTTTTTTAAAGATTCTTAATCAGCATTAAAAGTTAGCCATTGTATGAAATAGAAAGAATTACCCTGTAAACGTTAACTAAATTAAATCGAAAGCAAACTATCAGAATTAAAAAAAAATAAGAGTAAAAGTATTTTTTGTCAACCCAGACCTTTTTATTACAACCATTTTTTATAACTAAATAAAAAAGGATTACACAAGAAATAAGTGCAACGTAACAACAATTTTACTGACAAGAAACTAGAAGAAAATTATCAAATTGGGATGGGTTTAAATAAAACACATTATGAAAAAGTATCTATTTATTATTATATATGGATGTAAGAACTACTTTTTCTTTCTTCTCTTCTCTAATTGTTTATGCATGTTATAGGCATGTAGTTTTACAGGGTCAAAGTTGGCCGCAGAAGATTTTAATTTTACTAGATATTTAAATTTTTCATCAATGCCCCTACAAATTTTATTTATTCTCTTGCACCACCAAACATTTGCTTACAACATTTAATTATAATTTTGCTAAGAAGTGCATCCTGCTGAGGGTGATTTGGACAATTAAGAAATTTAAATGAATCCATTTTGCTTTTTAAAATCTCGTCCAAAATTTTCATTATTTTTTCTTTATAGCAAACTTTTGGTATGAGATAGAACAGTCTTGATATTGCGTCGCTTACAACAAAATTAAAAAATGTCCCTGGAACGTTTAATTTACAATTTTTATACTATCTTGAATTTATAAATTCTACATCTGCATTATGTTCTCTAAATACCAATTTATTTCTACAAAAATTTATTATTTTTTGTATGATGACTAAGCAAGCAAAAGAAAGGAACTAATTTATAATTAAACTATAATTTTAAATTTTAATCATAAACAATACGTAATAGGGAGTAAAATATAATTAAAATCAAACCTAATAGCAAAGTATATAGATTTCAACAAGTAGAATCACTTCTTTGATCGCCTCAAAATGCCGCATTTTTTTATAAGCGGTCGTAAATCACTTGTAAACTACGCCGGCGCCCCTCGCATGACAGGATACAAGTCCGTCCACACAGTTCACATTAGAAATGCGTTTACGGGGGGCAATAAGGAAAGTATTAAGTTTAATAATATTATTGGGTAAAATCTTTTTAAAAAGTTTTTTTATTTTAAAATATTTTGAGTTTTGACGCTTATTCATTGTGACATATTAAATAAACAACAACAAGGTAATAGGTAATATATTTATGTATGCATCCAGTCGCCATTTTTTCTTTGCTTTTATTTCTTTTTATAATACTAATAAAACGCTTACATTTGAGTCAAAACCTTAGGAATGTTGTTAAGAAAACTAGAATCCCGTAAAAATCCTTCCTATCTACCTAAATCTTAATAAAGGTGTACCTAATATAAAGGGTGTAAACCTAAATGTATACCTTAATTGCCGACTAGTTAAGCTGAATTTATAACAGCAAAATAAAATAAAATAAGAAATAAGGAATTACCAATCACATGCCAGGTATATTTCAAGAAATTGACCAATTACATACCAGGTAAATTTATCTCCTTTGTCTTTCAATGGGTTTTCTGACCAAAACGCCGTGCGTACTTTCATTTTCAAATAAAAATAAAATATTAGTAGCATTTTTGTCAACTTCTTATTTTATTTTGTTGTATAAATGCCTTATGGGGCATGTTTGTGTAAATTGAACTCTTATTTTAGTCTTATTTTATTTCTTATTTTATTCAATCCAGCATTATTATTCTCAAAAATAAAAACGTAGGGTTGTACCGATTATCTTTATTTTTTTGATTGACCTGGTTACTTAAGAGGAATCATTTGGTTCAGACACTTAACTTAGACACCCTTTATTTAATCCTTTACTTTTACTTGATTGGGGATTTTCCATATTTTATATATTATGTTGTATACATATATTTTCCATTTTCCAGGATTTAATATAAATTATATTACAGTAAAAGTCCATAAAACTAGCACTAAATGACAGAATATTAAATTCACAAAAACAAAAAATATTGGCACACTCAGTAAACGTCAAAAATAAACTGAACCGAGTCAACCCTATAACCATATTTCGTCGACGAACCGGTATAAATCCCCCGCATGCGGGGGATCGATAAACTCCGATAGGCGAGAGGGGCGGCGTCGGCAGGTGCGGATGGTTAGTCGAAAAGGGTCGAGTGACTTGACTGTGTTAGACTGTGCTAATAGTAGGTAGGTACCTATTTACATTTTTCTACTTAGAAAACCAAAGTGGATTGGATCATTGGATGATCGCCCACGTAGTATCGCACTATCACAAATAGTCTAAAATGTCTAATTAAATAATACTAAAAAAAATCGATGGAAAAACACAAATCACAAAATGGAAATCACAAAAGTTCGCATTCGCAAAGAGACAAACAACAACAAAACCGAAAACCAACCAAACGACTCCAATTTCGGGATTCCCGAGCGGGAGTGGGAGGAGCCATGAAAAATCGATAATGTAGAGGAAGCGCCCTCACTTCGTGGTTCGGCCGGGAACTAATCTTTTTATTTGACCTTGGTCGTAAAGGATTTTTTTCTATCTCCGTTAATAATACAGGTTAATATTTTGTGGTAGTCTGTTGACGAACTTTGAACGAGGTAGTCGTACTCCAGTGCCATATGTATTTTAATTTCTATTAGGAAAACAGCATGGACCCTAGTTTATATACAACAGCATGTGGCGGGTAAGTATTGTTTTATTTTTGAGTAATATTTTGAAACTTAACGCCATAAAATTTGGTTAAAATCAAAAAATAGGGCATTTAATTTTGTAAATGTCTTTATCTTATAATAAAATTTTTACAAATTTTTGCCTAATACGACTTATCATTTTTTCCGTCCCTTTTGAGGGACGTCATGCATTTTAGCCACTGAAGTTCGGTTTGTTTTCAGATTGAGTCTTTATAAATTACTGCTAAAATTAGAAGATGATGAGCCTGAAAAAGCCTGCATTTACTTAATTCCTCCCGATGACGGTGCTTTAACGAATGAAGACAGCGATAAATCGGATGATGAACATGAGGCTAACCCAAACCATTTGGGAGCAGCAATATTGAGAACAGAATACGAAGCAGTTATTTACACTAGAAGGCCAGCAGAATATGATTCTGAAGATGACCTTCCCCTTTCTCATTTTGTAAAAAAACTAAAACACAAGCAGAAACCTCAACAAAGAAAAAAAAGCTTAGAAAATCAACTCACATTACGGAATTGGAATATCGAAGAGCAGTCTTTTATTATAAATTCCACGTATGTCCCCGAGTAGCCACCAGCTGATTTAGTGAATATTACTTCCCCACTAACATTTTTTCAACTTTTTTTTGATGCAACGATGTGTGAATATATTGTTACCCAAACAAATGAATGTATTGGGAAGCTAATAATGATATTCCAAAAATATTAGCAGAAAGTATTCGCCTCAACCGTTTTGAGACAATATTACGGAATTTGCACATGAACGGTAATTCCAAAATAGATAAGGATGATAGACTTTATAAGCTTCGACCGGTTATTGGGCGGCTAAATGAAAATTATAGGAAGTACGGAGGTCTTGCTGAAAAACTTTAAAGTATTGATGAGAGCATGATCAACTTTGGATTGGCAGTATTTGTCAAGAGCGATTTGAGTTGCCAGCGGGAGGAAACACTTATACCTGCGGACTTTGACGTTATGTGGTTTAAAATAATAGCCAGTGGAGCCACGAAATTTATCTGCTGTATCTACAGACCACCAAGCGACACTCAATGTAGGCGGCTCTTTTTGAACCTGGTTGATTGCATTAACCAACTGTAAATTGACTACCCAAGCGCAGAAATCATCGTCATGGGTGATTTTAACGTTCACAATATCAACTGGCTGCGCTTCTGAAACAAGAACGACGATGAAGGACGAGAAGCTGAGCTATTTGCCACCATATGCGGGCTTACGCAGCTTGTGGAGGAACCTACCAGAATCCCCGATCGAGACGGCGAGTTCGCGAGTCTCCTAGATCTGGTCTTGGTTTCAGACCCTGACTCGTACACTGTATCAGTACAGGCCCCCCTAGGAACATCGGACCACAAATTGATAACAGTCTCTTGCCAGTTGGATGTTAAAACGCAGGATCCTCCGATGCCGCGGAAGGTATGGCACTATAAATCAGCAGAGTGGAACCATCTTCGGGAATTTTGTCGCTCATTCCCTTGGAAAGAAGTCTGCTTTAGAACCAATAACATCTCAGAAGGTGCAAACCGAATTACAGAGACGATCTTGGCAGGAATGGAAGCTTATATCCCTTTTTCTATTAAATGCAGATCAAACAACAAGCAATGGTTTAACCTGAATTGCAAAAAGGCAGTAAACACTAAAAACGCAGCATATCGCAAATGGCGTCAACATCCTTTTACCGAAAATTGGAGGAACTTTTTAACCTCCAGAAATAGCTGCAAGCGAATTATTGATGAATGCAAAGAGAGTCACAACAACAGGATCAAAAACAAACTGCTAAACTGCCCAAATGGAACAAGATCTTTCTGGTCGGTATCGAAAGCCGTTAGTCAAGGATTTGTTAAGTCGGCCTTGCCACCCCTAACAGCAGATGATGGTTCTATCGCGGTAACAGCAAGGGAAAAAGCCAACTTACTGGGTAAACTCTTCGCGTCCAATTCTACTCTACACTCGCAAGGCAAAACACCGCCATATTTGCCAAGGGTGAATTCATCGATGGGAGAAATTTCGTTTCCCCAACGAATTATAAATAAAATTCTTAAAAGCGTAGACACCAACAAAGCTTCTGGACCCGATGGAATTCCAGCCCTAGTACTAAAACGTTGTGCAGACGAATTGACTCCTCCCTTATGTAGACTGTTCACGGCATCGTATAAACAGGGCTCATTTCCAACAAGCTGGAAAACTGCTCAAGTGCAAGCTGTACCCAAAAAGGGTAAGAAGACGAGGCCGTCCAATTACCGCCCGATTGCACTAGTTCCAGTAATATCGAAGATTATGGAGAAAGTAGTCAACCAACAACTGTTAAGATATCTGGAATCATCTGGACTAATCAGCGATCATCAATACGGCTTCCGAAAGCTTAGATCCACCGGCGATCTTCTGGCTTACGTCACACACTTGTGGACGGAGGCCGTGGAGAAGCATGGCGAGTCCCGCTCAGTCGCTCTTGACATCTCCAAGGCATTTGACAGAGTGTGGCATGAGGGACTACTAACCAAGCTCTCCTCAATCGGCATACAAAACTCATTATTGAATTGGATCAAAAGTTTTCTTGAACAACGAACAATCCAAGTAGCCGTCGATGGACACCTCTCCGACAAATTTAACATTAACGCTGGAGTCCCTCAAGGATGCATTCTATCCCCCACCCTTTTCTTGATATATATCAACGATTTGCTAGGAACCATTGTCAATCCAATCTACAGCTTTGCGGATGATAGCACACTTATTTCTACATTTAAGTCCGCCAAACCAACGACAGCCGCAACTTCTCAGAATCTTAGGCAGCAACAAGTAGCTTCAACCAACAACGATATTAGAGCAATCTTGGAGTGGGGCGGTAACAATCTGGTCAATTTTAACGCTAAAAAAACGCAGGCTGCAGTATTTACGATGAAGACTAACGTTGATGGCCCGGAGCTGGTTATGGCAGGGAAAACATTGCCAATGAAATCATCTTTACATCTTCTGGGAGTCGAAGTCACCAACAGTGTGTCCTGGCATGACCACGTTGCCGAGATCGCCAGGGCTTCCAAAAAACTCGGAGTGCTTTTCAAAACGAAAAAATTGTATACACCAGAACAGCTGCTGACTCTTTATAAGGCTCAAATACGCCCTTCCCTCGAGTATTGCTCGCATGTCTGGAGCTCTGCACCCAAGCATAGTTTAAAGCTGCTAGATTCTATACAGAAAAGAGCTATTCGTCTTATCGACAAACCAGAACTGACAAAGAGTCTGGAGCACAGGAGAAAGGTGGCCGATCTCTGTTTATTCTACCATTATTATCACGGTAAGTGCTCCTCTGAGCTGGCAGGCGTGATTCCACCCAGGGCTGTTCCGACAAGAAGGACGCGTCTAGCAGTTGCGGCTCATCAACGTCGAGTCCACCTGCCTACCCCAAGGACGTCGCTGTATCGGGACTCATTCATCTGGAGAACATCTTCTTTGTGGAACGGGCTTCCACCTTACATATTTCCCGACGCATACAACCTGCAGCGATTCAAGATAAATGCCCACAAATATCTTCGCGCAAGCACCACTCCAAGAGTAACATAGGACTTTCCTCTTGTGCTTGTGTTTACCATAAAAAAAAAATAATTATTCCTTATTATGGAAAACATTATGCGAAACAATTTATTAGGGAGAAGGCCATAAGATTTGGGTTCAAAATCTGGGCTCTTTGTACCAGCAATGGGTATCTTTTAGCTTTTGATATTTATATAGGCAAACCAAATAATTTAACTTATTCCGAGAATAAAGAATATTTCGAAAACGGTCTACTCTTTGGAGATCAAAGAAGTATACCTTTTTTGACTAGAATTAAATGCTGTTTTATTATTTTCACTCGCAAATGTACGTACAGAGAGGTCAAAAAAGTTATGACATTTTTAATCACTCTTGTTGTTGTATGTGGCGCCATCTAGTGACAATGGAAAAATAGTTATCATATTCATGTTCCTCATCCCAAATAATAAGAGTACGCCAAATTTTAGGTTAATCTGTCCAGTGGATTCCAAAATATTTCAATAAATGTCTGGTAAAAAATTAGTTTTAACACCCTGTAGTACGAAAACCAATAACATTTTGCTAAGCGATATTGAGCACAAACGGTTTATTTTCATGTCAGGTATTCTACATTAACCTATGTCCAATTAATTACGGGACACCCTGTATATAATTATCATCGTGATGTAAAAAATAGCTGCTATTGCGTTGTTCTGATCATTTAGCGAGTTTTATGACAATGATATTTTTCAAGATCCGTATATCTCTCTTTTCACCAATTCCTCCTTATAGATTTCGCCTACGATAAATTCTTATTGCCGCAATAAATATGCCACAATTGAATTAAATTGAATTTAAACGTTTCTTACAAATAAATTATGCAGAAGAAACGTTTGGAACGTCAACGTTTGCAACCACGAGTAGGAAGCAAATACAAGATGAATCGTAAAGCATTTCATGAATACTAATTAGGAGTAAACTTCCTTAATAAACTTAACTCCTATGTGTAAATATTTCAATTTTTCACTAAGTTTATAGCAATATATTTATTACGTTTTGAATATTTTAATTGATTTAACTGAACTTTTTACCGGATTTATTGTAATGAATAATAAAAAAAGCTAACAAAAGAGCCACCCTCACGTTCTACATTATCAAGTTCCCTTTTGTACTTATACCTTTATCAACAGGGAGCCCTTAATTCGATCAATATCACTTAGGAGCGTGTAACGAATCAATTTAACCTTTTAGGCTGCGAATGTCAAGATCGTTTAGAAACGATAGGGGCTTTCTGCGAAGCTCTATACTATATGCTTTATATGACGCCAAGACAAAAATGTAAGTTGTCTCCTTAGTTTAGGGACTCATGTTTGTAGTTTCTGAAAGCAGAATTTATTGGATTATAGTTGATAGAGTTAGCTGGTCTTAGCAACTGAGCTCTAAGTAGAATTATCTAATTATCTTTAGGTCAGTTTGGGCTCCAATTGAGTTACCCATGTGCTAATTTGTGTTGACTATATATACTGTGTAAAAACGTATATTAAAAAAAACAACTTAGGTTCTGTTTGTTAGGAAATTAATAATAAACGCTTACTTTTTCATTGATAGATTTATTTGCTAGTGATCCCAAACTTTGTCCTATAGGAGAGTATAACCCGTTTAGCATCACGCAGTTATTTATAAGCACAACTATAATAGATATTAAAGTATAAATATAAAAAGCAAACTATAACAAGAATAATAATATAAGGCTAAACCTATAACTAATGTAGGCTTTTTCTTGTTGTCAAGGGGTTTCAATTTAAAAAAAAGCACTGAATCTTTTACTTAACCCCTTACTGCATGAATTTTTTGTTTTTTATAAAAAAATCTACTAGTACGAACCTGATGCCGTATTTTTGAAACCATTCGACGTTGATTCGCGTACGAAATTAGAGGATTTCGCACGAAAAATCGATATTCGTATTTTCGACCGCTTCGTATGCGAACTTTTTCGCATGCGGTGTCTCGAATGGGTATATACCATTCGAATTTCAAAGTTCGTGTGCGATTCTGCCGCTTGTCTTGTTTTGATTTTAAACTAGCTTTGTTTTTTTTTAATTTGTGAGTTGGTTAAGTATTTTCGTAGTGTTTTCTTGTTGTTTATTGAAAAAAAAAACAATTATCAAATGGCAAGATTAAACATTCTTGTGCAAAGAAACGTCGTCGATGCACTGGAAGAGATTGAAACTCTGGCAGATAGAAGGAATAGGATGTACTGTTCATTTCTTGACCCATTTGAAATGTATTCAGATGCTCAATTTAATAAATTATATAGATTAAGCAAACCTATTACGATAGAATTGATGTGCTCTTTGTGTGCTCCAGAGACTGTGTAATCTGTCCGCTACTTTTATTCACAAGGCTTGTGCATGTTTAGCCGAAAAATTTTGAGTGAATTTGCCCGACTTTAATTCCGGGTGCTCTTCCATAAATGAAATTGGTTCTTTCTTTTGCTCACTCGACACAAAGCCGCAATATTTTTTTAAATTTTAATTCATTAAAAAAAAAGTCAGTTCGCAAAAACAAGAAACGCCATGAAAAAACCTCAAAATTCCCTGATGTTTTTAAACTTAAATTTTAGGTTAGGTTACAAAATCTTTATCGTCTTCATCCCGGTTGACACGGCCTCCAATAGCACTCGACTTTGCTACGTTCCCAGTACACTTCATGTTCGCATGCGAATGAAATTTCGAATGCTGTTCAAAAATGCACTTTTTAATTCGTGTGCGAATTTTGCCGCTCGACTTTGTTCGCATTCGAAGATTCTCGCATGGTTTCAAAAATACGGCCCCTGACCTCAAGATTACTTTAAAAATCTTTCTTCAATCATTTTTTCTATTTTTCCTGGTTTTTTTTTTGTTCATATATGGCACATTATGCATTAAAACAACATTTAAAAACTCTAAAAAATACCTTTATTATTTTATAATAAAATTTATTGAGTTTAAAACTTGTAAGCACAGTTTCTATCATTGTTTAAACAGAGAAAAACATTACATTTCTCGCATTTTATGAAGCTTTTTGCGCCACAGGAATATTTGCATATTTACTTTCATTACACCATCATGGAAGATGATCATATCTATCTGTTCTAACATCTTGCATAGGAAAATCGGTTGCTGGACCCCTTCTTTTCTTGTTTTGCAAATTTTCCATAGCTCCACTTGGACGACCCTGCTTTCTAGTAGAACCAGCTTTATTAAATTTGCACAAACAATTATGTTCATTGCCACCTCTTCTCCAAAGAATCCATGAATTGACAGTCATTAGATCAATAATATGAAAGAATATACGCATGTACCATTTCTTGGATCTGAGTTTGATCCTATAGCATCCTAGCATCGAATCCAGGAGGTCGACGCCTCCCATATACTACTGATTGTAGATCGTTACAGCTCTTGGACATGGAACCATTATATGTGTCTTATCCTTTTTTGAAGATCCTTTCACCTCGACTGTTGGCATACTTCCAGCATATGCTGATAAAAGGTTGACTAATTTGTTGTCAACAACAGAAATTTTGGTACCATAAATTGTGGCAACTTTCTCTACCATAGCTCCTCGGCCGTTCTTTTTTAGTTCAGACTCTTTTGGCATATTACTGTTTGGCACTCAATTTATTCTAACTGTTTCTAGTGGTAACAAACAAGTATTATTTTTATTATATCGTCTTCAGAGTCTGACTCTGGGGCTAATATAATAGGAGGAATTTCATCATCTGATAGTTTCATCTAGAAGTTTTTTTTGAGCCATCGAGGTCTTTCGGATCCATTTTCCTAAAATACCAGAAAAAATACAATAATACCTGGTTCAGAAAGCATGTTGTGCCATATATGTCCATGACAGTTTTGCACAAAACTGCATATTGTGGCATATATGGCAGAAACAATTTTTTAGTAAAAAAAACCAAAATATAAGGAAATACTTGAAATTACCCACAGGATCAATTTCTTGAAGGCCTCACTGTATGTGGATATTTTTTTTTAATGAAAATATTCAATAGAAACTCCCATGATTGAAGATCAAATTTCACTATTCTTAGAAGCACCTGGCAATACAACGGCCATTTGCAAAATTTCATAAAACTTCAACTTCCCGTATTGAGATAGCGTCACATGGCCGGTTATATGAAATTTGTGCTATATATGAACATATCATGCATAAAAACTTTGAATTGAGGTTTGGTTTATAAGGGTAAGGCTTAGGAACAGTAATTGTGCCATATATGACCCACTATGCGGTAAGAGGAAACTAAGTTTATTGTCAGTGGAATAGTTAAAAAACAAAACACTGGTTCACAGGTAAGAATTTCCGGTAAGTATGGCACTAAGATATAAACTTCTTTAATTTAACGTTTTAACTTCTTTGAATAACATATGAGAAAAATTACGTCTTTAGTCGGCTTTTGGTACGTCTTTTAATAAAAAAAACATTGGGCAAACGTCTTGCGTCTTTGAAACAAAAGATACACGGCTCTTATCTTTTATTCCCGTCTTTTTCTTTAATAGAGAAAGTAACCCCGTCTTAGGCACCTCTCCCGTCTTAACTTGCCCGTAAAAATATAAAAACGCGTATCGCGCTACTGATTGCGTCGTCGTCTTTCCTGTACCCTGCCAACTACTCAACTCTTACTACTACCAAAGTATATAGATTTCAACTTAGTTAGACTGTGCTACTACTGTACGTTTAGCGGTCAAAATTATTATCAAAGAAGGTAAACATCGGCATTTCAACGAAAAGCTAAAAGCGGTTATGTGTTTCGCCGTTTCGCCGAATTGTCGGCAAAATAAAACAGTTCGTTTAGAAACGTGAATTCCAGTTCAGAGATCTATTATAGAATCTTTGATGTGTCGCAGATGTTGCACTTACTAGTCCGTGCGCCTATGTCGTATTTATTGTCGCATGATATACATGTTTAAATGGCAAAATTTTATATTGTTTATCTATGAAATCATTTTAAATATACGTAAAACCCCATGTTTTATACTATTTTTTATTTTTATTTCGAAAATATCCATTTTTAGAAAGAAAATAATATCCCAAAATTCACCGCGGACTAAAATCCAAGCATCTTACAAAATATTTTAAACACTTTCAGCACTCACAGACTTCCCAGCTAGCAATAATAGTCCCTGATTCTTGTTAAAAAGTATTCGCTACTAAAATATAGTTCTTGAATCCACTTTGCTACTTAAAATGTTACTTTATAGAACATAGTTACTTTAAAGTATAATTTAGAAGTCGCTGTCTGGTTCCTGCCACTAATATTTGTGGAAGATAAGCACCCATATATTAAGTGGCAACGGTTCACTTTCAAGTAGTATCTTGGAACTACCCAAATCTTTACAAATGCCACGATAAAAGACCAGAAACTTTATAGTCACTTTTTATGGTAGCAGTTACTTATAAATGTTACTGTAATGCCTCGAAATAGTTTTTGTTACTTTGTGGTAGCAATTTAAATTCCAGGGTGGTTCCGGCTACGACAATTAGGATCTTTAAAAACATAGTCGCACATAGTTAGATACCATTTAGTTAGTTTATTACTATTTAGATTAGCACCAAGATAGTTATTGTCACTATGGTAGGATACTATGAAGTGGCTGCCCCATACGCCTTGCCACTAAAAAGTCGCTGAGAATAAAAATCGGTACTTTAAAGTGGCCGTTACTTAATACACCTCACTAAAAGAGCAAAGTAATAGATCAGAACCACAAAAATATCAAAATTTTCTAATAGTGTTGCAGTTGTTATAAAATTTTATTATTTTAGAGTCCAGTAAAATGCCAAAGGTAAATAAAAAAAAGTTTAGACATTCCAGTACCTTTTACCGGAGAGTTAAACAAAAACGGAATATGCCAGAAAGCGAATTTCAAGAACCCGAAAATCAATTTTTGCATGATCCTGTAATGCTGTTAGATCAACATAATCCCGTTGATGAAATTTTAGAATTTCCTTCACGTGACTCTACCTGTGAAGATCAAATTAATTTAAAAGCTGGAAGTAACATTAAATCAGAATTAATTCAATGGGCTTTAAAATACTCAATTCCCCACGTAGCCTTAACGGATTTGTTAATTTTATTAAAAAATTAACTTAAGCTTGAAGAACTACCTAGAGACAGTAGAACTTTAATTGGAACACCAAGCTCCTGTTCCATAGTACCAATTAGAGATGGTCATTTCTGGTATAATGAGATCCAAAAAAACTTGTATCAGCAATCATTTTTAACTGAGTTAAATAAGGATAAAGATATTTCTTCTATTTCTCTTATTTTTAATATTGATCCGCCTGCCGCACTGCCTCCGTTTAATAGTTCTCCTTTACAATTTTGGCCAATATTACTCAAAGTACATGAATACCCTAAATTAAAGCCAATGGCTATTGCTATTTATTGTGGACCAACGAAACCCCCTATTCAAGAATATTTTATTTGATTCACTACATTTATTTGACTTAATATGTATATAATATTTAGTAATCTCTTAATTTTTTAATTTTTTCTTAAAAAATCTTTATTTTGTTTAGGTATTATGAAGAAGTGCCTTAATGAATGGGTTTATGGTAATTACAATTTTAAAACCAAATTCTCTGGGAGAGATATTGAATATCTCTCAGAAATGTTAATATCATGTAACATCAGAAGGCCAACTGAACTTCACAGAGCAATAAGACCACTAAAGAATTTAAAATTTTGGAAAGGATCTGAATATCGGACGTTTTTACTTTACTTGGGATTAGTACTCCTTAAAGATATTTTAGCTGGTTCAGTATATCAAAATTATATTTATTTATTTTGTGCTACTACTATTTTGAGTTGTTCAGCTTATTTAAAACACATTAATGTAGCTGGGAAATTGTTATTTCAGTTTACTACAGCATTTAGTAATTTATATGGTAAGGATGCTATTGGGAGCAACGTGCACAATCTGTGCCATGTTGTGAATGACGTTAAAAACTTTGGTTCTCTAACTGATATAAGTGCATATCCTTTTGAAAATTTTTTATTTAGTTTAAAATCATTAGTTCGTACTGGTAAAAGGCCATTAGCACAAATTGCCAAACGGCTGACAGAAATGCAAAGCTTAATTTAGATGCTTTTCCTGGTTTAGTAACTCCTTATGCGACAAATGAAATTTTAAAGAAAAAAACAGAGTCTTGCAGGATACAGGTTATACAAAACCATTTATGTGTCAGAAAATATTATGTTATCTAATAATATTAAAAATAAATGGTTTATGACGAGTGATAATATTATTATTGAGTTAATGTATGTAATGCAAGATAAAGAAAAATACTACGTTTACGGTGCTGGTATAAAAAATTATGCAGATTTTTTTATTTTGCCATTTAAATCGTCTAACATAAATATTTATGAATGTAAGCATAAAAGTAAAAACGATTTTAGTTTGCCTAAATCATACCGTTAAGACCAAATAAAATGTAAATTATTTGCAATCGAATGGAAAAAGAAGCTTGTATTTTTTCCTTTGCTTCATACTTTAACAACTAATGAAAACTCTGTTTTTGGGTACATAAAAACACTAAACAGGAACTAAAACAATAATTATTCTTTAAAAAAAATAAAATAAATTCTTGCTCTTTGGCATATAAATCAAATTAAAAAAATCACAAAGAACATTTAAAACATTTTAAATAAATAATGAGAACTAGCTGGGTAGCTAGGTGCATAATATTATATAATAAGGATGTTATAGTGGCCAAGGTATTATGGTCGGGACACACATGCCCGCAACGAGTCCGCACCGAGCACGCACCGTAGCACGGCCGTGTCTCGGTTGTGAATTGTCGTTCGTAATCATATGAAGTAGTCTTAACATGACCGCACCGTGCCCGTGCTGTAGTTCATAGACTTCGCCATATGATTACTATAGTGTTGTTAACAACCGAGACACGGCCGAGCTGCGCTGCGGGCACGGTGCGTCCTCGGTACGGATATGTGTGCCCCGACCTTTACGAGGCGCGGCGCGTCTCCACGATATCGAGGCGAGCGCTTCTGAAAGGTGGCGTTTTGGTTGCACGGGGAACTTTATAGAATAGTGTTACTTTATAGTCACTAAAAACCCTTGGCAATACAGTTCCAAAAGAGTTCCTATTTCGATATAGTCACTTCTGGGTAGTTACGATTGTTACTTTATTGAATTATATACTTTAAGGTTTCAAATAGGTAGTATCGGCCTAATTATTCATAATTTTTACCACTTTATAGTAGCGTATGGAACTTTTTAGTAATTTTCATGGTATCGGCCATATTTTTTGAAAGCTTACGAGGTAGTCTCCAAGATTAACTAAAAAATTATGCATTTTTTCTCAAAATATGCATTAAAACCTTATATATGTTAATCATTTTTGACCATAAAATACGTTTGCAAGATACCAAGCAATGATTAGAAAAATTTGAAAAAAATTTCGTAATATTATATAATTTTTTAACAATAATAAAAAGGTTAATTCAGATAGTTGGTGCGGCGCTTTAAATTATTTTAATATAAACCTATAGTTTTAACCAGTAAACTCAATTGCGTCGATAAATTTACTTTCATATTCCTAAGAAAAACTCAAATCAATATTATGAAAAATCATAATATAATAAGTAAAATGGCTGTTTATAATTCGTTTGTCATCATGCCATTTTAAAACAATCTTACAATTTCATAAAGGTGGCGCTGGTAAAGACGTTCGAAAAGGCATTAGTTTGCCACGAACTTGTGACCACGCACTAACTAGGCAGCCTCGTGGCATCTACGTATCTGGGACGAAATTATCTACTTTATAGTAGCACAACAGAGTAAATGCCTTAGTGGCAAAAACTACCCAAAACACTACCCAGCTACCCAAAATCATTCCCCATTTTAGTCGCAGCCTCGTAGCATCTTACAAATATGGGATGTGGCCGCCTAAGGTCGCCGTCCCCTCTATAGTTTCTTTTAGAGTGGCAATATCGTTCCTGCCCACTGTAAATGCCAGTTGGGTTGTCACCTCTTTTTAGCCAGTCTATTAAACAAAGATAAAACACCTGCGTTCTGGCGATTCCGACTTTAGGCTGTGCAAGTGATTGTGTATCTCTCTCTATCCCACTGATTTTGAGAATTACGGGGCCGTACCCAAATAAATTTTTAGGTTTAGGATTTTTGTATTACTTTCGACGTGTTTTTAAAGAGATCTTTAAGGATGGGTCTATCGCCTTTAAAATAATTGTTGGATGAATCTATCACCTTTAATAGTTGGGAGGGGGGTCATGTGAGGTTATTATTTGATGTGTTTTGCCGGCTGTGCTTTTTACAGTTTTATGAAAGTAAAGAATTTAGAATTTGGCCTGTATTCGTCTAAATTTTTTGCAGTTTTTACTGTGAGGAAGTGTGTTTTTTTTATTTGTGTTTGTGGATTTGTTTTGGTATTATATCTAAAGACCTTAAAATGTTTCGACCCTGGGAAAATAGGCAGGAAAATTTGGTAAATGAAGAGGAAAGTGTTTGTGCGGGCTTATGGAGACCGTGGGTGTACAAGAAAGACGATAACATTTGTGATAAAAACAATAAGAGTGATCTGGACAGTGATTTAGACTTACATAGTTCTGATAGTTCATTCTCTAGTGTTAAGGAAGCAAAAAGAAGCAAGGGAAGTAGAAGCTACAGAGGAAAATCAAGCAGTCTTAAAACGTAATTGTTTAAGTACAGACGCCAAACAAATTTATATAAATATCTATAATAATCTAAGGAATGATCCTCAGTTCATAAATGATTGTAGTGCTTTGCAAAAAACAGCGTTTTTAACAGGGGTTCTCTATAGTACAATATGCCTGTAAAAAAAAAGGATTAAAGGCAGAATAAAAAGCAAAGATACAGGACAATCAAAGGGATTTTACATGGATATTGCCAAGTTGCTAAGGAAAGGTGTGTATTCTAAATACAAAAACAATGAGGTTCTCACCATAGAGACACCTTATCGGCAAGGGACAAACATTTCTCAGTCTCAACCTTGCGGAGATACCTGATAAAACTTGGATTTAAGCTTAAGATGGTTAACAAAAGAGCTGCTGTAATGGAATTGTCATGTGGTGTAAAGAATATTTAAGGAAAATTAAAACATTTTGGGAGGAAACATATATTACTTAGCCGAAACATGGTATGATACATTTATGATTGATGTTTGATTTCCCTTCTCTGGGAAAAAATTCCCTTTTTTGCTTTAGTAAGAAAAACACGGTTTTTAATAAAAAAACAATTCTAAAATTTTGTTTTTTACAGCTTACTACCCCTGTTGTCCTTCAGTAGGACTAAGTATTTAGTATCCTCACTGTAGTTTTAGGATCCAGTATACTTAAAATGTAGTGTTTTGTATAAGATTTTTAGTTTTTAGTATAAGCATTTATTTTTGTTAATTTTTATCCTCCTAATATGCATAATAACTAAATACGAGGCAACCTAATTAATAAATATTACATTCAGGATGTAAAGTATGCCTTTTTATAAGTAAAACTTGTGTCTTTTAAATGCATAAAAAATGGACAGCTAGATGAATTTTAATGTAAAAGTTTATTTAAAAAAATTTACTTTCACTTTTCTGACTATATAATTAATTTTTATCAAAAGAAGTTGGTACTAAATATAGAGATGGGGAGTTTTCATGAGTATATTATATATAATAATTTAAGTTATATAAATAATATAGTATATATAATAATATATTATAATATGTATTAATTAAAAAAAACAATAATAAAGGACCTTGAATATGGCATCCCTATTAATAATCACCACCAAGTAAAAATAAATCTCAATAACCAAAAAAAGGAAATATATAAAATTTGAAGACAAACCTAAATATTTTACACTTTTGTGTCAAAAAGTAAATATTTAATGCCTTAATCCACAGAATAAATGGGCCTAAGTAATTCGTACCACCTATTCTCTTATAACTTGTTATAAACACCCCACTGATGGCGCTAAAAACTAAACTAAAAACTTAAATCTTAACTTAGTTCATATTTCTTTTAAATATGTGAATACGGCTATTTTCTTCTTCTTTTCAATTTTTGAGCGTGTGAGATAAAAATTTCTAAATTGATTTTTGCTATAAGTGACGTAATGCCCAATATAATAAGTAACTCATTATGAATTCGTCACAACAATACAGATTTTACTTATAACAGCATTTTTCTAAAACTCACAAACTAAATTCTTATAGATTCTTATAAAATTCTCCGTAGTAATGGGAACGTGTCCCGTGGGAACTATATTTTTTCCACTAGTGATAGTATCCTTTTTTTTCGAATCGGGAATTCCTATCTTATTACTGTAAGCCTTGATAAGAACTACTTTATTTATGTTCTGTGTTGAATTCCTGCGCGAAGTAAAGTTTACCTTTAAAAAAGATTCTTGCTCATAGGATATTTAAAAAAAAGCTTCCAGGCTCATCCTTTCTCACCTCAAAGACTTTAATTTTGGCAGTTTTTACGCTCTCACCATCAATAGTTTTAAACGCATCTTTAAATCCAGTTTTTTGGTCTTTTAAGTCAAAAAAATCATTGTGACTTCTCTCAATAACTTTGTACGGCTGCCCTTTTTTTTGCTTCTCATATAAGGGTAATATATTGATCGGGTACGTATACAGCAGTGCTTTTCTTATACCTGGTGATTTTGTGCTCAATTACAGAATGCACGTTATCTGCATCATTTTGTGTATGGCCCCGAATCAAATATTTACAGGATTTTTGTTTTTCAAGCACAGTTCTAATAGTCCTTGTAGTAATCCCTAAAGTAGACATAAAAAAATGCTTGCAAACGCTACTTTTTGTTTCCTCAAAGCGGAAATAACAAGCGTGGTTTAAATCTCGTCGTCTGTTAGAATTTGAGTATTTGGGATTTATAGGACTCAGTGAAGATGCAATAAATCCCCTTTGTCAGTGTAAGTCATTAAGGTTCTAATATTCTTTCAAAATTGTCTTTTGAGATTCTTCAGAGATTTTTTCTTTGCATTTTAATCTGCACTTGTCAGTACAAGGAGGTAACCTTTTCTTTTCCGCTCGTTCTACCAAGGTTCTTTGTTTGTCTCCATTTTAGTTAGTTACCTTAATTGAATGATAACTCTGACCACTATTTCGCAATCACTTAGCAACGTTTTTTTTCCAATCAGCAGAGTTTCTAGTTCTTTTTCTGCCCCTTTTCTTAGGAGAATCCATATTGTCAGTTAATGTTGTAGGGGTATTTCCTGTGTCTGATTCTGAAGATGATTCTGAAGTTGAAGACGCGTCATAATCAGGATCATTTGAGTGTGAACAACCAAATGGTTCACTATCGCTGGAGGAACTTTGTGACGAAGTATCTGAATTGTGAATTGTTTCAGTTAAAATGTTTCTAGCAGTATTTATTCCGAAAGTACTAGGTACATCATCTACAAAATAAAACAATTCTATTAGTTACCTTAACCTCGTTGGAAGTGAAAACTTTTAATATAAAAAATGTCATGTCTACCTAGTATACTAACAATCTAGGTATTTATTTACCACACGTATTACACTTTACACCACATACTATTCACACTCAAATCAAAATGTCATAGCTAGGTGCCAACTCACTCTTCAACTCACCTTGATTCTTATAAAATTCTTTTCTTGCTTTTCCATTTTCTGGATTTTCCTTATCCAAATCATAATCGTCATTAAAATTAGATGCAGAATTTTGCGGTGGATAGCAAATATCTAGAATTTTATTATTTGTAATTATCATGATTTGTAAGACAGACATTAATTTAAACAAAACTTACAAAACACAGTTAATTAAAAACATAACTCACCCTGATTAATATCAAAAACCTCTTCCCCTTTTTCTTCTAGATTTTGAATATTTTTACTTGAATCATTGTTATCATTTAGATGACCCAAATCATTTTCCGATTGATGAAAAATATCTGGAAGATATTAGGTTTTATTAATAAATATTTATTTATGTATTAAGAACATAGAAATGTTTGTATAACTTAAAACAGCCATAGGATCATAAAAACTAGTTATGCCAGAAATTCAAACAAAACTTTATGCACGATTAATGTGATAATAATTTACATATGTTTTAAATTCTTGTTTATATAGTTTATGACGCGCATAAAAGTAATTTGCACACACACAAAAACAGTTAATTTGAAAATAGCAAATAAATTAACATTTACACTTACTTTGATTATTATAGAGTTCATCTCCGTTCGGTTCTTTTTCCAGATTTTGTAACTTACCTAAATCACACTTATCATTCAATGGAGCTGAAGAATTTTCCGATAAACGGCAAATGTCTAAAATATAAAAGATTAAATTTAATATTAAATATTATTATACAATCTGTATTTAGTTTTAAACTTACCTTACCTTATTTCGATCTCTTTTTCATTTTCATTTTCATCCTCTCTCATGAACTGCTCTATTTTCCACATAGGTTGATCTATGTTATGTACCTCGACATGGGTCCGTTACAGTAGCCCCCCCCCAGCTGCTTAAGAGCATTCATTTTTTAGCACCCTATAGCTCTCACCTAGCACTACCTAGCACCCAACTTACAGAGCTAGCACCACACCCCCCAGCGAATTATAAAATATTTTCACCGGGGGGGGGGGGGGGGCTAATGTAACGCAACCCCCTCCGTTTGTGTTATTTCCCCAAAATGTTAGCACTCGATATCCCTTACCTAGCACTACCTAGCACCCAACTTAGAACGCTAGCACCACCTCCCCTAGCGAATTACAGAACATCTTTACCGGGGGGGCTAATGTAACGCGAGCCCCCCCCGTTTGTGTTATTTCCCCAAAATGTTAGCACCCGATAGCCCTCAGCTAGCACTACCTAGCACCCAACCTAGAAAGCTAGCACCACCTTCCCTAGGGAATTACAGAATATTTTTACCGGGGAGAGCTAATGTAATGCGAGCCCTCCGTTTCTATATTTCTCCAAAACTTTAACACGGTTTAACATACTACTTAACACCCAACTTACAAAGCTAGCCAACATCCCCTACCAAATTTTAGCGATCAAATTTACTGCGTGGAGGGTGGGGGGTAGACAATGTAGGTAATGTAATGCTTGCGAAAAAAAAGGGATAAATTTTCGTGCTAAAAATGGAAAAAAATAACACGTTAATGCGTAAAAATATTTTATTTTTCAGAGTGAAATATAAATATTCTTATTTCACATTCAACTAAAGACAAAGTTTTAATATTACAAAAATGTGTTAAAATAACAAGTTGGTTTCAGTAGTTATTTAATGCACATTATGTTTGACCGAAAAATTATCACTTTTTAATTTCGTTTATTTAAGTTACTTTACTAGTAAAACATCAAAAAAAGTAGCCTTCTAATTGGCTAAAAATAAAAGAATTGAAATATTCTAACAAATAACAAATGTAGGTACAAAAAAAACTTAACATTCTTGGTAACTAAAATAAATGGTACAAATGGTGTAGTTATACAGGTTATTTGAGAAAATATCCTTATTTAACAAAAATAAAACAGAAATAAGAACCATATTTACATTTTTTGTATTGTATCAAATTTTAATGAAGAATGCATTAATTTGAATTTAATCGAGTTCACTGCAACTGAAGCTACGAAGTATAAATTAAAACTTGAATATTAATGACAGTGGGGGGCGATATATCAATTTTCTTTTTTTGTAGGTCATCATAAAGTTCAAAACGCTTGTTATGACGGACACAGTAAGCTCTAAAATGCCCTACGTTTGAACCAATATGTGATACTATTCCACGAAGTTGATAAGTTTTGTTAAAAATATATAATGTTTGATTAATACTATTTAATGAACATTCTGCTGTTTTATTCAAGACATCAAATGGTTCCAAAATTAGAAGGTGTGGATTTATGGATATTTTATTACACATGGTATCAGTTTTGCACTGTATACAAATTTTTTCTTTAGGAATAGTATTCCTAATTTCCTGCTCTAAATCATTAAAGTTTAGACTACAAGGTATATAAGATTTTTTCGTTATTGACAGAAAGCTACAATTATTGCAGTTTTTTATATATTCTGCCGAAGACATACTTTTACATAGATTTACATTTTTTTAGACCACTAAAAAAATGATCTAGGACCTCAGAGATTGTAGCCTCGCCATTTTTTTTAGTCAGACCTTGAGCAAGCTCTGTCATAAGCCATGTTAAAAAGCACTCTGCTCTTTTGTTATACGTACTTCTGCATGCACCTTTTTTGATCATGTGTAGGACAAATGTAACAAACTTATTACCTACGATGCTCTGTAAGTAAGTTTGAAAATTTCCTTACAAATTATGAAGACAATCAAATACTAAGTTTTAGTTCGTTAAATAGAGCATAAAAAGCTTAGTAACTGTACGAAATTTTATTTAAAAAATATTAAATATTAAAAATATTAAAACAAACACACAAAATGGTTCTACGTGACAAAATCGCCGCGGACCTTTCGATTGCTTAGCCTGAATTTCTTCTGGCCTCTTTAAATTACATCGATAAAATAATAATTGAGTTAATAATTCGAACAAATAGCTAATATTATTGGTTAGTTTATAAAATAACCAAGTAAGCACAAGCACCATAATATGTACATAAGTGTTTTTAACATTGACTTGACTATTTTATTTTCGAACTTGATTTGACTATTTCATTTTTGAATTTTTTAATTACCCCAACAAATCAATACCTACTGGCCCAGTCTTACTGCCTTTGACTACTTCACATGTTTATCCTATCAGCGGATACCAGCTAGTTTGGTATTAATACGCTTACCTCTTAGATAAACAGAATCAAAAGAAAAATGACCGACTCAACCAATGACTTAACTAAACACAACAAAAATTACGTAGGTATGTAAGTAAAACTTCACTTTTTCAGTTAATGCGTGTAAATTAAATAAAGTTTAATAAAGCAAGCCTAAAACAAATCAGAGGAGCACTGGGAATCCCAGCGTTTTGACTGACATTTAGGGAGACCGGTCACAGGGCTTCGGCATGTTGCGGGTTGCGTGTATTCCGTATATCGTATTTCTCTATCCCTATAAAGTAAGGTGTTATACATATCGCTTTAACTGACTATTGGTTAGTTCAAATTGAGGATTGAGATTGAGAGATGATAAGATTGAAAAAGATAAATATAATAAAATTAAGCAATAATTTATAAGAATTAATAAAAATTAGCAAATTGGCGGCTTAAATACCAACGTATATACTTAATAATCAACAAATTATACTGTTAATTATATTTTTGATTCTGGATTGATTTTTTCCTTAATTTTTTCAGAGGAAACTATTTTAATTAATTTTTCTTTAAAGTGAAAATTCTGAACAATAATATAGGTAGTTTTGTTTGCAACGTTATATTTTTAACAGATATTCCTTTTTGGCAGACCTGCCTATATCTGCGAATTAAAATGCTAATATATGTTTTTTTTTATTTCTTAGCGTCATTTTCTTAAGCATCAAATTAATATTAATTAGAATTTGGGCCATCCTGTACATAATTTGTAAAATAATAAATTAACCAAGGTCATCGAGTAAGAAAAACAATATTGTCAAAAAAGTATTTAGGTTATAAATCAAATAATGAAGGCAAAATTTAAAAAAACCTCTGTTGATTTAAATTCAACTGAGTATAAGCCACCGCGTCAGCGGCAACGAGCTCGTTGATTCCCCATCTCGCTTTTACACCATCCAAGCTTTTTCCATCTCAAGAAATATAAACTTTTCTGACCTTTTTTTTATGACGCGCGTGCCTTCTTCTTAGTTGAATTTATCTTCTACAATAAATACACAAAATAAAACATACACGTCTCGTTTTATTTTGTGTATTTACACGATCGATATAGCCAATTAACCCTACCCGAACCCCCTCCTGCTAAAAATGTTCAAATATTCTGTAATTCACTAACAAAGGTGGTGCTAGCTTTCTAAGTTGGGTGCTAGGTAGTGCTAGCTGAGGGCTATCGGGTGCTAAAATTTTGGGGAAATAACATAAACGGGGGGGCTCGCGTTACATTAGCCCCTCCCGGTAAAAATGTTCCGTAATTCGCTAGGGGAGGTAGTGATAGCGTTCTAAGTTGGGTGCTAGGTAGTGCTAGGTAAGGGCTTTCGGGTGCTAAAATTGTGGGAAAATAACACAAACGGGGGGGGGGTTCGCGTTACATTAGCCCCCCCCGGTGAAAATATTCTATAATTCGCTGGGGGGTGTGGTGCTAGCTCTGTAAGTTGGGTGCTAGGTAGTGCTAGGTGAGAGCTATAGGGTGCTAAAAAATTAATGCGTTTAAACAACTGGGGGGGGCTAGTGTAACGGACCCCCTCGACATTATTTTTGGTTAATTTCAAAATTAAAGAAGACCTATTTTGTTTCTGCATCTTGTTTCTAAAAATTTAACGTTATAAGTATTACAAAGTTTTAGGAATCATAAGGTCAAATATGTTATTGTCAAATCAATTTATGACGGTTTTCTTTAAAATACTACATAAAATATAACCTATTTGTGCGCCAGTCCGGCACAAGTCTAGTTGTGACGGTTTTCTCTTAAATAATTGCACAATAATTATTTCTTTTTTGAAAACACACTAGCTTAACACTAATTAGGACGGTCTTTCATGAATAATACTTTTAATAAAACGTTTCTTTTCGATTAATGACGGTCTTCCGCGAAAATGCTTGATGCTTCTCTTAGAAATGGCACAAAACGTACTGACCTGAGACATTATTGCCGGAATTATTTTAACAAAATTTGGAGGTGGGACGATCACGCTAGTCGCGCTCCGCGGAAAATATTCGAAATACACGTATGCCGATTTTTCTGGAAATAACTCTTGCTGTTTTAAGTATAATGACCATAGCAACTTAAAATTGACTATTCTTTGAGTTGTGCTGGTTTTATTTTATTTTATTTTATTTTACTTTTTTGATATCTGTTATGCTACAGTTAAATAAGTCACATTGACCCTGAACAGAATTATATGTGTTACAGGCTCTGCGTAGTGGAGAAAATTTGTTAATGTTAGTCCTTGGTCTAGGTAGGTAAAATGTTTGTGAGTTTCTGGCTGATATGCGAGGTATGTGAAAGTTCAGCTCTTGTAATAATTCTGGCAAGTCGATTAAGTTGTTCACTAATTTATATAGAAACTGCAAATCAGCAGATTTTCTAAAGAATGAAAGAAAAATCTTTCCAGTAACCGTTCATGTGGAAAACCGATTTCTGGGTACACTCCATCGCATTTATAGCAAAAAATTTTAAAAATTTTCTCTGTATACCCTCAATCTCATTTATATGGTTTTGGTAATAGGGGGACCAAACTTGAGAAGTATACTCAAGTATGAATCTGATATATGAGAAGAATAAGATTTTTAGGCTGAGGATATTATTAAAATTATGAGAGTTACGTATTACAAAACCTAGCATTCTGTAGCTACGTTTGACAATATCTGTAATACGTGGCTGAAAAGAAAAAGAGCTATCAAATGTTACATCTAAGTCATTCAAAACTGTTGATCTAGGGACTGTGACATTGTCTATGGTATAGCCATAAATAATTATTTTTTTCTTTAAACTGAAAGAAACAACATTACATTTAGCAGCATTTAGAGGCAGGTTATTATTTTTATACCATGCATTAAGTTTGTTTAAGTCACTTTTAAGTAAAATACAGTCCAAAATGCTGTTAATTCTATAAAAAACTTTATTATCGTCCGCGTATAATAGACTATTTACAGAAAGTTCATCAGATATTTTATTAATAAATGAGTTGAAAAAAAGCGGTCCCAAAATTGAGCCCTGTGGGACTCCAGAAGCGGCAACAATCTTTGCCGAGCTTCGACCATAGCACTCTACGTACTGGGGGCGGTCACTCAAGTAGGATCTAAAAAGATTCGTTAGGCCGGAAGAAAATCCATAAGTTCGATCGAAGTTGTTAACGAGAATGCCATGGTCGAGTCGGTCAAAGGCCTTAGAAAAGTCCGTATCTATGACGTCGACTTGAGAGTTGTTATTTATTGATTCAGTTATAAATTCAGTAAGAGAAACTAGATTTGTTGTGGTAGACCTGCCCTTCATAAAACCGTGTTGTCTACTGTCAATCAGATGTTTCATTGATGGATATAAAGCAGTATGCAGAACACGTTCAAAATATTTAGAAAAGTTATTAATTATTGTTATAGGGCGATAGTTTTCTATAAGATTTTTGTCACTCTTTTTGTGTACAGGGATAATTTTAGATATTTTCCAAAGATCAGGAAAGCTTTCTTGTCTTAACGCTAAATTAAAAAGGAAAGTTAATGGTTTAACAAAAGCTATGGCACAATCATAGAGGAGGAAAACAGGAATTTTGTCGGGTCCAGCAGTTGCTTTTGGTTTAATCGTTTTAAGAGCTCGTAATACTTCATCTTCCATGAATCCGGATATAATGATGGTATCTGCAAATATTTTTTGAGCATTGTTGCCAGGTTGTGTAGCAGTGGAAGAAATATATGCACTTTCAAAGAAATCTGCGAATGCGTTTGCAATAGCTTGAGGATCAGACATAATCATTCCCTGTTGGTCAGTCATATTTTGAGGTAACAAATTGTTATTTTGTGAGCTTTAAATTAGCTTCCAAAAATTGTTTGGTTGGGAAAATTTATTATTTTCAAGATTAACACAGTATTGTCTGTGTGACAGTTCAATATCTTTTTTGATTTTCGATCGCAGCTCTATAAATTTAGTTAAATCATATTGCTGATGAAAACGCTTATATTTCTTCCACGAGCTATGTTTATTTCTAATTGATTCAATAATTTCAGAGGTAAACCAGGGTGGATAAGATCGTTTGCGCCTAGCAGTTTTAGAGACACAGTTATTAAGACAATTATAAATTTTATTATAGAAAAGTTTGACGGCAGAATTGATATCATCCACAGATTCCAATATATTCCAGTTAATGTTAAGAAAGCTCTGATATAAAATTCTTAGGTCAGCTTTTTTAAAATTATAAAAAATATTTTCAACTTTACCGCTATTTATTTTTTTGTCAATGTTATATCTAAACTTAATCAACAAGGCTGGATGAATATCTTCTTCTTTAACTAAGAAATCATGGCATCTCTGTACTTCACAAAGATCTGATCGAGATGTAATAACAAGATCCAGAAGCCGTGCCTGGATATTTTCAATAAAATTTATTTGTTTCCAATCAAAAAATTCTAACAAATTATTAAGTTGGTTAACTCTAAATGACGGATTAGCTCCTTTCGAATACAAAATGTACTCTGGAATATTAAAGTCTCCTAGAAACATAATTTTTGAATTGTAAAGGTACGTTAGCGTTAAAATGTAATCAAAAACATCTTCAAAAACCTCTGAAAAACGTCCGGGTGGAATGTAAGTTAAAATAATAAAAAGATTGGTGTGATTAATAATTATTTTTAGGCCAATGATTTCTATGATGCTACGCAAATCGTTAAGAAGAACCAATTTTAGGTTTACGACAGAAAAAGTTTGGTTTTCTTGGAAACAGGCGATATGCTATATCTCTTATAGTATTTTGTATCTTTGAGTTTCGTAAGGAGAAGTAATTAATAAAAGTCTACACAAATTTAACAATGTGTATCCAATTTACCGGCTATTATCATTTTGAACTGGCAATATAAAACTACAGGGAAACGGAAAGCTCCAAACTAATGTGTCAACAACGTAATCCACAACAAATATAAATCTGTTTTCCTATCATGTACAGGCTAAGGTAGATACTAGTTATCACATACACTCTTAAAAATAGGTGAATAAAAATTCAACAATTGTATAGATTTTACATACAATTTGATTCTGGAAATGGTACAGAATCAATTTGTGTAGAATTTCTCTATTCTATTGTGTTTAAACAACTGTGGTTCTATAATCAACAAATTGTGTATCAATTTGATTTATTTTATTGTATATATAGTACACTATTTGTGTACTTAAATTCGACAATATTTTATATTTATTTAATATAATTGTTCAGTAAAAAAGCAAACTCTTAGTGTTTTTTTAACATGGTATGTACAGGAAAAAAACACAATTTGTGCATTTTAAATACACACGTTAGTGTAGGTTGTTTTTATAATATATTTTATTTTCTTTCATTTCAACTATTAAATTTGATTACAAATTGTGTATAATAATACTATATATTGTTTTATAAATTTAAATATAGTATAGGTTACTTATTTTAGGTTTGTATATCAAATTAACATAAGAACTGGAGTTTTTTTTTACAATATTTTGTATTTATATTCATAAAAATTTTAAAATAATCAATATATTTGTATAAAAAAAATAAACAAATTGTTTAAAAATTTAAAATACGTTTTAGAGAATTTTGTCATAAATCTGTGTAATAATAAATTCTAGGGCGCCTGGGAAAAACAGGATAGGTCATAATTTGATTAAAATAAAATAAGTCTTGTAAAAAATGGGAAATAAGTGAGGCCCAACGTTTGGTAAGAAAAGTAGTCATATTAGAAAAATACAGATTGAATATGTATTTTCCTAATTTGACTTATTTTCTTTTTATCAAACGTTAGGCCCCACTTTTTCCCATCGTGTTACTTAATTTACTTATTTAATTTTAAGCAAATTATGACTTTTTTTCCATATTGACTATTTTTCCCAAGCACTCTAACATTTATGTTTTATAAAAATTTTAGTTGCATAGGTAGGGTAAAAAAATTTAATTGTTTTAAAAAAACATTTTTTTATTTAAATACCTTTTAAAAAAGTACACATAACCTGCACAACAAAACCAAAAAACTTTAGTAGTAGTATTACAAATACACATTAGGAACGCAAATAGGAACTTAGTATGTAAATTCTTAGTTGTAAAAACAGGATTTTAAATAAGGCTAATAAACACATACATTTATGTACAGGGTCATTTTTTATATTTGCGTGCCCATAAACAGGGGTACTGTAAGTGATAGAGAAAAACTTTTTATACAAAAGTTGCATACTTTTTTCCGTATTATCTTTTAGATTTGTAAAAAAAAAACAAAAGCTCATTGCAAAGTTAATAAAACAATAGCAATAAGTTGATTTTATTAAATAAAACGCCCTATATATTTTCTGCTAGATCTAAAGACCTTTTTTCAACGAAATACAACAAAAATTCTTATGTAGGTACATACCTACATATTAACAACATACAGTTTTAAGCTAAGGGTTTTCTTTACAGGTACATAATAATATGCTCCTGGAGTTGGTCCAATAAACCCCACTCCTTAAGTTTATCTTCAACAAATATATCCATTTTTTTCTTATGCAATTTTAACACTTTTAACACTTAACGAAACGAAAAAACTTTAAAACAAATTAATGCCGGCCGGTTGATTGAAGGACTGAAGAATGAACAGTTGAACACCTGTGACACTGGAAATTATAGCAATGCTGCCAAATCAAATGTATCTTAAAGATTACACCGTCAATTAAAAAAGTTACGTTTCCTTTTTCCTTGCGCGTGTTATTATCACGATATTATCTAAATAAATAAAATTAGAACTTATGCTAATTGGGCTTATTTTTAAATATCCTATTAAATCATTTTCAATTAACAACTTTAAATCGACTGCAAATTTTGATGCATACCTTTACAACTGTTTAATATTGAATTTGGCAACATTGACGCTAACAACGAAGTCCTAGCGGCAAAGGCAAGGGCGTCGGGCGCGTCCCCCTTTTTACACAATTGTGTATTATAACTACACAATACATGTTTTAAAATTCAATAATTGTGAAGGGCTATTAGCAAGAATCTTTTTTATTCTACACAATTGTAAATAAAATCAACACAAGCCAGAATTAAAAATTGTAGTAAAAATATACTTGGTTATTAGATTTTTTACCAAACTACATTGGATTAAAAAAAAATGTGGAATATTTATACACATCATCTTAATAATTAATATCCACTTATGGTGTATTAATTTAATATGCAATAATTGTATGAATTATACACATTAAAACATATACAAAATGCCTGAGAATTTTTATACAGGACTGTGAGATTTTATCTAACAATTGTGTATTAAAATTAAACATTTTTTTTACACAACAAAATGTGAAAAAATTCATCGGGATTTTTCTATGTGTACATATATATCTATAGATGAAAAATGTATGTACAAATTAAAAAGAAATGACCAGATTAGCCCCCTGTAGTGCACCAGATGTGGGAATAAACGCACTTGACCCACAGCAAGGTGATGCCAATCGTAAAAGCACAATAGTATAAGGGTATATACCAGGGAAGTAATCCGAGCTGATCTAAAAAATAAATTGTTTCGTTAATTTGTTATTAAATGATTTCATTAAAGTAAATATTCAGATAAAATCTGATGAACCGCAGAGATAAGTTCTAAGCGATCTTATAAAAAGAAGCCATAATGGTTAGTTGAAAGTGAAACCTGTTAAACAATAGAATTATAATCTCAAAAGGTTTGAAACTATTGCTAAGTATATAAATATAATGGCAATCATTGCAGATAGTTTTTTTTTTGCGAATTTCACTTTGAAAGATTTCCATACATTCATTAGCTTCAAATAATGTTTATCAGTTTTCAAAATCCGATTGAAATTTTGGAAGCGGAAATTGATGAGAACATATCTATGAAATCTAAGGAGTAAGAAAACGAATATATTTGATGTATATGAATAGACTTCATAGGGATACGCTGAAAAAAGCCAGCATAACCTCTTCAGACTCTTTAATATCTTCAGACTGATCCATTAGATGAGTCTAACAAAATATCAAGTACTGTTAAAAGACCAAAAGGATAAAAGGATGGCTTGAGGAGAGGCAATATTTGCCTTTACATAACTCGTTATCATTATGAGAAGATTTTTAGTCACAATATACTTTCTCTTTTTTGAAAATATTATTTTTTCTCCGTTTCTTATCAACGTCTACATCTTTGTTGTCTTAGAGAAGTTGACTCGTTAAAAATTGAATTGTGTCGAAACTATAACACTAAAAAATTGATATCCAATCTGCATCCAGTATTACATTAAACAAAAGAAGGAAGTTAGCTTTTCTAAGACTCTTTATTTCAAAATTTGGTTAAATAGAGGTGGTTAAAATAGCTTTTAGCTTTTTTTGATATTTGTGATAAGGCAAGGTTTTTAATGGCGCAAGCTTTAAGGTTTGCCACTAGGAAGAACTAGAAAACCATAGAAAAGTATATCTAAAACAATCGTTGCCATCCCGATGTAACCGGATTTCAGAGTGAGGAAGAAATAAAATTGCATGGTGCCCTCTACTGTATCAAAATATTCCGGAGTTAAAATACTCCTCTGGTTCCGGATGAAGGCTGTTCTGGGAAGTTTATCAGGCGTAAAACATTTAAGAGTGGATCTATGCAATATAAGAAGTCTGAACATGAGCATAAATCACATATAGCACCAACATCTGCAAAGGAACAAACCTCACATTTTAGCTCTAGTAGAGACAAAAGTGAACTCTGAAATTCACAAAGAAGGCCGTTTTAAGCCTAATTATGTCCGGACTTAGTTTGCCGCTATTTTCGTCAATTCGCTTGTTATGTGAGACAATATGTCTTGGCATATTGCATCATGTAACGGGAATAGCTAAAGAGGCTTCTTAAAAACTTGAAACTCTCTTCAAAAATGAAAAAACTATATACAGCGGAACTCCTTTCAATGCTCTACAAGACTCAGATTCATCCATCTCTTGAGCCTTGTTCTCACATATAGAGCTCTGAACTTAAACACACTTTAAAGTTGTTTGAGTCCATTCAGAACAGGGACATACGTCTTATAAAGAGAAAAAAACAAAACAAACCCAAAAAAAGAAAAGAAAAGTTACAATCTCAAGAATTATCAAAAAAATTAAAACAAATAACTAATATAAAAATTAAATATTTATATTTAATTTTATATATACAGGGTTACTGGTAATTCGATACATTCCTTTGGAGATGTGATAGGGGAGGGGGTAAGAAGTAAATTGAACCCTAATATGTATTATGCAAAAGTTGATAGTTTTCGACATATTTAATTTTTTCTGTTTTTCTTCAAAATGTAGACCTCAGTGGTTTAAAAGGCAGTTTCCAGAAAATCCGCTGTATATTTTTTTAACTTTTTAGGCAAAATACATGCTCAACACAATAGTGTTACGTTTGTAATGGCAAAAGTCCCGCAAATTGTTGTAACCATAGGTAAATTCTCGATGCAAAGTGTAATTTTTTTTTCTTAAATAAAATACTACACTTTCTAGTGGATATTTTTTGTAAAAAAATTATGCTACATTCTTCAAAATTTACGTAAAACTTTCTTATTATCTAAGCTAACTCATAGGCTATAAATGCTACCAAAAATTTTAACAGAATTTTGTATTTTTATTATTAATAGTAAGAACGCACTTGAAAAATGCCAAGTGGTATTTACTTCTATGGTATTTAAGTACTATAGCAACAATTTGTTTTTTTAATTTTATTGTTAAAAATTTGATATGTAGATAGTCTGACAGCAATAATTGTTGTGGAAAGTAGTTAAATTACGAGTTTTGAGTTTATTTTTCTTGTGTTTTCAAAGAAGGTATTCTATTGGTTTCTGCGCTATGGCCACGTTTACTAACGCTGAATATGCAGATATTATGTTTGTTTATGGGTTTTGCAATGGTAATGCCGCGGAGTCTCGCCGAGAATACCAACGTCGCTCTCCGAACCGCCGCATTCCAAATGTCCGTGTTTTCGCTTCGACCTACCGAGCTATCGCTGAAACTGGATCCGTAAAACCAAGAAGAGGTGACGCTGGCGCTCCTCGCGTATATCGAGCAGAAGATGAGGAGGAAATATTAAGACATTTTGAAGACGATCCAACCACATCCACTAATGCCGTAGCGCAGCAAACAGGATCATCGCAATGGAAAGTTTGGTCCACGATTCGGCAAATGGGAAGCCATCCTTACCATTATACGCCTGTCCAAGGATTGGAAGAAGGGGACCCGATAAGAAGGGTAGAATTCTGCAGATTTATTATAAATTCTGATGCAGACAATAGAACTTTTTCAACCGACATTTTGTGGACGGACGAGTCAAAGTTTAGTCATGAGGGCATTACAAATTTTCATAACCTTCATTTTTGGGTCGAAGAAAATCCCCGTTTAACAAGAGAAACCAGTTTTCAAAGAAAGTTTTCTGTAAATGTGTGGATGGGACTTATTAGCCGGGATGTAATAGGACCACATTTTTTCCCAGACCATTTAAACGGGGATATTTATGAAAATTTTTACGACATGACCTACAAGATCTTTTTGACGATATTCCTCTCGCCGTTAGAGGACGAATGATATTTCAACCTGACGGCTGTCCAGCTCATTTTCGGCGGTCAGTTCGGCAGTTCCTGGATGAACGTTTCCCGAATCGTTGGATTGGTAGGTCAGGTCCAATAGCTTGGCCAGCATGAAGCCCTGACTTAACCCCGCTTGATTATAGCATATGGGGTCAAATGAAAGCACTGGTTTATGCAACCCCAATAATTACCCGGGAAGATCTTATCCAAAGAATAACCAACGCTGCCCAGCAGATCAGGAATACCATAACAACTAGAACAACAAAGACTGAAATGAGAAGGCGCTGCCGAGCCTGTATTCGCAATAGAGGCTCTCATTTTGAACAAGATTTGTGAAGGTAAATACTGATAAATGCGTTACTTTACAATTTATAATAAAAATACAAAACCATGTCACCTAACTTTTAAGCATTTGTATCCTGTGAGCTAGCTTAGGTAATAAGGAAGTTTTAAGGAAATTTTGAAGAATGTAGCATAATTTTTTGTCAAAAAATATCCACTAGAAAGTGTAGTATTTTATTTAAGAAAAAAAAAATACACTTTGCATCGAGAATTTACCTATGGTTACAACTATTTGCGGGACTTTTGCCTTTACAAACGTAACACTATTATGTTGAGCATGTATTTTGCCTAAAAAGTTAAAAAAATATACAGCGGATTTTCTGGAAACTGCCTTTTAAACCACTAAGGTCTACATTTTGAAGAAAAACAGAAAAAATTAAATATGTCGAAAACTATCAACTTTTGCATAATACATATTAGGGTTCAATTTCCTTCTTACCTCCTCCCCTATCACATCTCCAAAGGAATGTATCGAATTACTAGTAACCCTGTATAATAAAAATTAGGAAAATTAAATTAACTACAATATACCTACTAACTATAACTAAAATACATGGGTCTTAATCCCAAGAGTAATGATCCACCAAGATATCGACAATCACATATACCAGGGAGAAAGTTATATCACACGCGTGACAGATCCAATTAAATATAGCGCATATTGTATATAGTGGCAATTTTAAGAGAATGTTAGTATGTGGCCTTAGCAGAAAAAAAGTTAGGGGAAGCCTAGGCACCATGAAACGTACACCAGAAAGAAGTACAGGACTATCAATGAATCCATTCAGTAACCCATGCTGGAATTTTACAGAGAAGATAATTCTTCTGAGATGTAATGGATGTAGATTGAAGCGTTCCAATAGTTGCCGATGATCAAACCCTCTAACTGGATATATATCATCCTGCCTGAAGGCCAAATACTTAGCAAATCTACGCTGAATAGATTCTAGGAGACGTACGTGGTTCTAATAGAGCGGGTTCCATATAATGCAGCCAAGCTCCAGTTTTGATCTCACAAAGCAATAAAAAAGGAGTCTTAGTGTGGAACGAATTTACATTCGGAAGCAAAGGTGATACCAAGATCAGTAATTTGCTCTAATCTGATAAATGAAAACAGCTTATAATAGGGCATATTTCACATACATAGTATATATTTGTTGGTCTCTCATCATAAAATCAAATAAAAAACTTTAAAAAAAAAGGTATAACAAAAACATTCACTCTGGTGTATTCCCAGAATGCACTAGACCGATGTCTCGTCTCAGTGAACACAGGACGTGACTATGATATGACCATAAAACAAAATAAAAAATAGGCAATGCAAGCCTTATAAATAAATGCTCTAAATGTTTAATGTGAGAAATTATAACAAAACAAATTTTTAAATAAATATGTTTGTAGTGTAAAGCCAGCAGTATCAGCGTTATTAAAATTTGTTGAAGAGAACTCAACAGAACAAATTCTATAGCTCAAAGTCTTTCTTCATGTTTTTCTTGTAATATGGACTAAAGGAAATTGAAAAAATCTGTTAATAGTATATTTATTAGAACCATTTCAAATATACCTACACTTACATAAAGGATATTTGCAGGTAAATTTTAATCATTTTTTTAATTGTGGAAAAGGAATCAAGTTTAAAAATTAAATATTTCAAAAATGAAACATCTTGATTGAAACCAACTGAATTTGATTTTATTCCAGACTAAAAATCGACAATACAAAAAAATCACAGTAATCAGTAATCACATTTTCTTACTGGATACCGGGAATTGCTGCAAATCAAATAAGACAATACTCTGGATATTGAAAAAGATATATATATATATATATCTTGATATATATATATATATATATATATATATATGTATTATATATTAACGTTGTACTTCTTATTTTCAGCTTAGTTTGCATTTCATTTTTATTGTCATTTATAGCCATACAGCTAAAGTTAATATGTCTTTTACGAAATTTATACGTTAGTAACTAAGTTGTGTTTTTAAAAAAGAGATTCTACAGTAATCGATTTTCGCTAACGATGTTAGCATCTTCGTAAGAATACTAAATTAAAGCTCCCTGTAAGTGGCCTTGTATACTAAGAATGTACCTTATATACTAAACACGTATCGAGAGTAAAATAAAGAGATTTGGTTAGTGGTAAGGCTATTTTGTGATTATTCCAAAGGTTCCAATCATAGAACCAATACATCTGTTTTGCTTCCATGCATCTTTTTATTTCATTTTATTTTTGTTTCTTTAATATTTTTTACATAGTCGGATAATTTATATACCTGAGCAGAAAAATGTTGACGACGAACCTAGTTGCCATTACCGCGCGCGCTCGATGTACTGCTACTACTGCTTTTACGGCTGCTAATTTTTATATGCTAAGGGCCCGACCCATTTTATCCCCCTTTAAGCTAACTTATGGGTAAGTCGAGCTTCATTACACGATAATTGCTTATTCTTTATACATTTACCGCCAAATATAAATACTAAGGACTGGCTCAGGGTACAAAGAAAGGCTGAAGTACTAAAATCAGCTGCCCCTTCTCAAATACAGTCTATTTTCCTTCTTAGATCTTTACATAAGATCTCTAAATTACTACAACATCGACTATTTAAATTTCAAGTTCTCTTTAGATACTAATCATAAATCTTAGCAAATATCTGAATATTCCACGGTCCACACAATACAACACTGCTATGTAGGTACCAAAATCATGTGTATATCTTAACTTGGAAATTGGTTAAAATAAGAAATACTAAAAACTGTTACTATTTTATTTTCTATTCCAGTTTATTAAAGAAGAGTCAGACCTCGAAGAATTAAAATACGCTTTTTAAAATTTGTTGCTGAACGAAAAACCGTCTTTACCTCAGAAATGATAATTTGGGGCTGAATCATACTAGGTAATAAAACTCAAGAGTATTTCCACAAGGCAATTAAATTCCCAGGGATATATTAACTAAATTTTAGAGACGTTTGCTATATCATAATTAACTTACAAAAGTTGTGATTTCGTCAAAAGTATGATACTATGGTTTGCCCAGCATAACATACAATAGAAACAGAATTCATTCAAATGGAGCGGAAAAATATTGAATTTCTCCAAGAAATAATGCGAATTTTTCAGCATAAATCTAAGCGTTTATTATTATTTACCTCAAATATATATTTATTTAGAGAATATACTATTTAACAAATATAATGGTGTTAAAGTAAAATCTAATTTACAGATCGTGCAAGTAATTTAAATACCTTTAAGGTTATTATGAGAATTTCTACCGTACCTAAATATTAAATGACAAGTCCTAAATATTCTTTTTATTCAAAGCACCCTTTATAAAAAAGCCCTATTGTACAATATGAACTCTGTAATTCCGTTCCCAACGTGATTTCATGGTTTTATGAACCGACTCCTTATTTGCTGTATTCATGGCTGGCCTTTAATAACTGAACGACGACAAATGGCTCCGTAGAATCCAGGTCACGAATTTTCTTATAACAGCATAAATTTAAAAATAAACTCGCAGTCCGGATCCTAGATATGATTGAACTATATTTTTATGTAAATTATTTTAAATCTTCGTTCCAGTTTTATAAAATTAATACTCTATATAAACTCCTTTTCTGAAATTATTTTTACCTGAAGAATTGCCTGTCCCAAAGCACTAATCCATAAGCGACATATCGTTCCTAACAAGGGTAAATAAAGCCTTCATTAGTGTTAATGAATTTTCTTGATGTCGGGCATTTTCGTAGGCCATTACTTCAATTTACGAATAGGCGCTTTACGACCGTTTAGAGCCGAATATTAATTTTAGGAGTTTTGTGCTAACATATAACTAAACTTATTTATAAGTTAATAACACTTTTTTAGGAGTTGTTTTTCATGAAGGTTCAAGTCTTTTTTCCTTTGAATCGTTTTTGGTACTACATAAAAATAAATGAGGTTGTATGAAAGATTAAAACCAGCGAACGAACCATATTAATTTGGACGCCGGATCGAGAACGAGAAAGAGAACCTTTTTAGTTACGTGCCACTTCCTTTTTATTTGAAAACCATTGAGTGCTGAAGCAATGAGAGTTTTATGTCGTGTGTAATATTATCACACGATTTGATTTATTGATTTATGGACCAGCCATAGACGCCATGAAGCAGGTGGCAAGGTTGCAGATAAGAGCAAGTCACATCGGATTTTCTGTTGGGTTTATCAATAATTTTAATCGTAATGTAGATCTTTAATAAGACTTTTTGAGGGCTCGTAAAAATTGTTTATTGAGGAAGAAAAGCGTTCAGTTATGTCATGATTAATGGTGGATGATTTGTCGATGGATGGTAATTATTGATAAATTCTTCTGTAACTTTATTCATCCATTTAGGTTTGTTGTGCCTGGGGTACCTTGTGTTCCTTTACTGCGCCCCAGGGTCTATTGTGGCTTCCTTTTAGGTGCTTATACTTCCCCAATTAAGTCCGCCCTCTTTAAGAGTTCGATAATTTGATTGGGAGAAGCATTCCTAATGTCTTCCGTCTTCGGTAAGAGAATGCCGAAGATGGCCTGCCTGATTCTCTCTAGTGCTGGATATCTGCATAAGATGTGCTATGCAGTCTCGTCTTCCTCCATGCATAGTCTGCACTCGGCCATTTCCGCCAAATCCATCCGATTCATTTGGTGACGCAGTCTGCAGTGGCTGATATACATTCCCATTAGGGCTTTTAGGTACCTACTTTCTTTTAAATTCACTTATGGTATCTGTTAGCTTCCTTGTTGCGTTCAGTATGAAAGCCTTCGCATGGTTCTGTCCTGGTAATGCCTCCCAGTAGCGCTTTGCTTTATTGTGCACCAGGTTTATGATTGTGTGTTTTGCTGTGTTGTAGGCAATCTCTAATGCTGGTTTTGAACCTATCAGGTTGAATTTTGCACCTTTTTTGGCTAGCTTGTCAGTCGCCTCATTTACCGTACGCCCAGCATGTCCCAAGATCGATGTTGGGGTAATTTTGCTCCCTTCCCCATGCAGTATGAACTCGTTTTTGCAGGTCCATATTGCTCTAGATGTGCAGGTAGCGAATTCTAGCGATTTTAGAGCCGCCTGACTGTCACTGTAGATTTTGATGGTTCTATTCTCACGTTTCATTTGATTCAGCATTCTTACATAGATTTCAATATCATGTACTTGATGTACTAAATTGATGAGTGTTTTCCAAGACAGATAGATACTTCTGTTCTTGGGTTAGTGCAGTATATTTCAGCTCCCACTTCAAAATTGGTTTTGGTTTGGAGCCGTTTGGATATACTCGGATGTCCGCTTTCTTTTGTTCCATAGGGTTCTGATCACAGTCCACTCGGACTGGTATGTTGACCGAGTATGAATTGTACTTCGTATTTTTCTTGGCATTAGGTCTGATTGCATACCAAATGTTCAGTTGATTCCATCCAGGCTTTGTTTGCCGAGATGCTATTAATGACCTGGTGCAGCCTGTAAGTAGTTCTTATGGATTCTCCCTGCATCTAATCTGTATCCATCTAATCTGTATGGCTTTTGAGCATCAGCTTCGTGGATGACGTTACTGCTAAAAGTCTTTGGATAATATCTAGACTTAAATCACACGAAACTTTTGAAATTAAACGTTTGGTAAAATTTTAATAAAATTTAAACAAGAGTCCTCACTATTGTCTCCGACTCGTTGTTTTGAAGTGGATAAGCTTCTACAAATTTTGACAAGTCACACTTCAAAGTTAAAATATATTTTTTTACCTTGGATGTCTACAGGTAGACAGAGGACCCACAATAGGTAAGGTAACTTTAAAACTACAAGACAGCCAGCGGCCTATGATTATTATAAGCAATTGCGCAATTTCACGACGGCAGCGATTCGTAATGAGAAAAAAGCCTTTTTACGAACAAAATTTAGGGAAACCTTAGCAGAACTGAAAAAACTTAATGTTGTTAAAAATAGACAAAAGACAATTCCTTCAGAATTATGTGATGTAAACTTAATTAATAATTTTTTTACCTCAAACTGTACTAATCCGTATCAAGCAAATGAGAATCTGCTGCAGTTTTATGATAATAATTTAGTTAAAAATGTTGAACATGATTTTCAATTGCAAGAAATAACCGAAATCGAGTTAATAGAAATTATTTCTTCCATAAAAAGTAAAGCTTATGGTTGTGATGGGCTTAATATTATATTAATTCAGATTTGTTGTCCATTTATTGTCCCCTTTGTGCATCACATAATAAACGAATGTTTGAAAAATTCAGTATTTCCAAATATGTGGCAACACACCTTAGTCACGCCTTTGGTCAAAATAGCTCAACCAAAGGAACTTTATCTCCGATCTCCGATCAATAAGCATTCTTTCCGTTCTTTCCAAAATTCTCGAAAAAGTTGCAAATAATCAAGCTCGAGTATTTTTGAACAGTCATGAAATTTTGCCACTCAAACAATCAGGGTTTCGTCAAGGATATAGCTGTGCTACGGCTATGGCTGACGTGACAGATGACATTTTCCGAGCGTGGGGAGTTTACTGCTTTAATTTTACTTGACTACACAAAGGCATTCGACTTAATTAATCATAGGATTTTATTATCAATTTTAAGTTATATAGGATTTTCAAGAGATGCTATAACATTTTTAAATCATTTTTGGGTAATCGCAGCCAGCAGATCGTTTTGAATGGTATAAAATCTAACTCAGCACCTTTATCAGTAGGTGTTCCTCAGGGAAGTATCCTGGGACCATTGTTGTACACAATTTATACATGTCGATTTAAAGACCATTTAAAATTTTGTTGGTAGCTACAAAATTTGTATGCGGACGACACCCAACTCTATCTTCACTTTCACCCAAATAATACAGAAATTGCCAATAGAAATATAAATTTGGATTTAAAAAGTATAATAGAAATCTCAACGTATCACGATCTAAAGATAAACCCTTCAAAATCATCCGTTACTGTATTCGGAGGAGATAAAAATAATAGATTGAGAGTTAGCAAGGAGCTTAATATACAAATTAACAACGTCACCATTCCATTAACTAACACGTCCAAATCATTAGGACTTGTTATTGACTGTGATCTTCGGTTTCATAAGCATGTCACAGAAAAGCTCCGGAAAGCCTATGGTGCTCTTAAACTTATTTATGATCAAAGAAAATTTTTAAATAAAAAATTAAAAAAACATCTATGTGACTCCTTAGTGCTATCCAACTTTAACCACTGTGACACAGTATATGGCCCATGTTTGGATCAGTTTGATTCTCGTAGAATTCAGAAAGTACAAAATGCGTGCCTTCGCCTTATTTTTGGGATACGCCGCAGAAATCGGATCTCTCATAAGCTTATAGACATCGGCTGGCTTAATATGTATAACCGCAGAAAACTACACTTCATTTTATTGGGCTACAAGGTAATAAAATTTAAATCTCCCCAAAACTTGTATGATAGAGCAGATTTTAGAATTAACAACAATAATTGTAACTTACGCAATTTACATCTTCTTACTATTCCTCGACACAGAAAAGAACTTTTTAAACGAAGCTTTTCATATGATTTGGCTTCCAGTGAATTCCTTAAATATTACATCATTTAATCTGGCCTGTTCTACTTTTTAAAGAAAAACTGAAGACATTCTGTTTTTACGTCAGTAAATAAAGTTGGTCTTTTATTTTGATTTTGATTTTTTGTGTGATGTCGCTGAATGTGTTTTTGTATTTTTAAGTTTCAACTGTTATGATTTGTAATTTTAAATATTGGTACTGGTTGTAGAGCAAATTTTTTTAATGTTATATTTTTTACATTTTTTTAGAAAGCGCCTAAATAGTATCTGGTCTGCGTACTAGAATACTGACGTAACACGGCCTTTTATTTTTCATAGACGTATATAGTGTATTTCTTAATTTTTATATTGTATTTTGTACTTGTTTATAAAAAGTAATAAATTTTGATTATTATTATTATTATTAATATTAATATCCAAGAAAACTCTTTCAAAAGCGGAGGACGCGGTTGTAGCTACAACCATTGGTTCGATATTAGGTAGCGAATTTTTGTATTTTTTACAGTTGCAGCACTTCTTCATGAACCTGTCTACATCGTCTTTAAAATCTGCCCAAAAGCATTGTTTTTTAATGTTATTATACATGCGGTCTATTCCCGCGTGACCAGCCGTTGGCAATGTGTGGTAGTCGTTTAAAAAAAGTTATCTCAACTTCCTATCGTATATCTTTAATTCTGCATAATTGAAACTCGCTGCTACCTATAATTTGCAATTTATTCTTGAGTAGCATTCAGTGTTTAAACACTATTCGAAGTGTGCAAAGTGTAAAAATGTAATGCGCAAAGATTTTAACATTTTCTATGGATATATTAATAAAATTTGACTGTGTTTTATGTCCTTTTACGCGTTTTGTACAGTCTATACCGGTGTAGTGTTTTTACGTAGGTGAGCCAAAACAAACCGTCACGGAAAATTACTTAAAGTCTTAATTCGATTGTTTAAAATTGCAAGCCACAATATCGATAAAAACAGTCTTGAAGATTTCTTTCCTTATCAGCATTAAGCGGTTGGGAGGAGTTTTTACAGTGTGTAACATTTCGCGTGTCTGCATTATTTTCATCATTATCGTTGATGTTATAAATTAAGTTATTTGTATACTTCAGTTTACATGTCGTATACAAAAGTGAATGTGAATAATGAGTCGTACCTTGAAATGCTACAGCAACAAATTTTTTTAAGCTATAAAGACTATAAAGCTGAAAGGATACAACATAGTATGCTCCTCTGAATGTCAGAAAAGTTTTAATAAAGAGGAAAACACTATAAAGAGCTATGAATTAAAAATTACTGAACTACTTAAAGAAAATAAGGAAAGGCATATTATTACGCTCAGGAGAAATAGTATGATTTTTGAAGATCAAGTTTCTGAGACAGAAAAATAATGTTCTTATCCTGCTGATATTCTTAATAAACAAAACAAGGAACTCTCCGTCGAAATTTTTGAACTACAAGTAAAAGAGAAAGACCTACATTTGTTAACAACATCTTTGAATAAAAAAGGAAAAGCACGAGTTCGCTGTCAAACTAAATAAATTAAATTCCATGAATAAAGACCTAATAGTAAACCTGATTGTCATTAGGATGGAAAATGCTGTCCTTAAAGCTTCAGAGAGATGTTACAGCTTTAGAAACCTGGGTGTTCCAATTTGAAACTTGCTGGAACTGCTTCATTACTGGTTCATGACTTTTCAACTAATGATTTTGTTATTTCTCTTCTTAAAATCCTCTAATTATGTCTACCCCTTATGTGGGTCTTTACTTTAATATTTTATACAATAGCAACCTATCACTTTTTAGAACTTTTCATAATAACAACATAGATCTGCACAAAATAATTGAATCTAATCACGCTTATGATTTTGGTTCTGGCTTGGCTAGATTGTTGTATATGCATATCACAGGTAAATATCTTAAGCCTCACTTTGCTATAAATTCTATTAATGACAGCTCTTCTATTGACGAGTGCGCTTTTTTAGAGTAAATTTACCCTCTGATCTATTCTTCATCTTCCTACTAAATATTCAATCTATTTGGAAAAAATCTGATGAGTTTTATATTCTTTTAGAAGATTTAAAATTTCGTCATTAAGTTTGCATTACGGAACATTGGCCGAAGCTTAGTGAATCAGTTTATTTACCCAACTACACTATTCTTTCTAAATTTAGCAGATCTAGTTTTATTCATGGAGGTACACTGCTGTTAGGAACAGGTAGGCGGAGGATAGATTCAATCTTATTAGTGTAAATAAATGTATCTTAATATTATGTATCCTAATATTATTATTTGCTACAATACAGATATTTAAAGTTAGTCTAGCATAGCAGAAGTAAATTGGTCATACGTGATTAAGTAGGTGGTGAATGACAAATGGGTGACAGTTGCATTAATCATTTAGGATTTACAGTATTGTCATCGCAAATTTTTAAAGTATTAAGAATGCCGCAGCTCTTTAAGCACGCATAATATGCCCAGTTGATTTTCATTTATGGCAACGAAGTGCCAAAGCATCTTGTAGAGAATATGGTCGATGATTTCCGAACAGACGATTAAAGGACGATGCCCACTGAATCGGATCGGCTTGGTCGGTTTGGCACGTTCGGTCCGTTCAGTCAGTAACTGGCACTCATACAATCGGCAGAACGAAGACACGACGACGTTTAAAAGTAGTTCGACTATTGGAGCATGTAGAAGTATTGTGATTAAGCTCCCGTTTAAGCGTTTTTTAAAAAAATGAGCAGTTCCTGAGATTCTGAAGAGGATGTTATGATTGCAGTAGCCTGTGAGAAGCGGTAGAAAAGCGTAGGAGATTTTGGGTACATATTTTTTTGAAAAGAAGAGATTTCGGAGAATATCATTATTTTTTTTATGATTTGCTGGAGGACGAAGCAATGTTTTTCAAATATTTTAGAATGAAAATATGTTCAGGGTGATTTTGTATAGTATCATGCCTCCGCCCTCTTAATTTTTTGATATCCTACTATTTAGAAAATAATTTAAAGAGGATGGTTGTATCATTACCAGAACTGGTTTTTGCGCCATCTCAAAATTATCTTAGCTGAATTGCGCCTCAACGTTGGTATACTATCAAATTTTAAAAGTTTCTGAACTCTACTTTACGAGATATAGATAGCCGGCATTCGTTGTGGGACACCCTGTATAGAGTCAAATAAAATAAATTATAACATAACATTCTAACGTGCATTTTAATACGTGAAGTATATAATAAGCTATCTTTTTTGTGTATTTCTGTAAAAACATAAATTATATTCAAAGCAAGAGTTGTACACCACTTAACACCAAAACGAGAACTTTCACACTCGCACATTTCGCCGACCAAGTTGGCATCCTCAGATAATTAAAACTGAGTTTTAAAATTTCCTGATGATGCCAACTTAAAAAACAATCGTTTTCTTTCCTTAAATTACCATGATAATGTGTTTTGTTTATCATACAATATTCTAAAACTGCGAACAGCTTCGATTAAAATATTGTTTGACATATTTATCAAATCAACGGTTTTTAAAATTCTTTGAAACAGTTCCTTACTCTATGCGAAAAAATGCTAAAATAGTCGCAGACTTTCGGTGCAATCGGCAAAAGTTGCCCTCCCCACAATATGAGATCGTCGCCGGAGAAAACCAAACCGACCGAACGTACTGAACCGATTCAGTGCGCGCGGCCCCATTTTAAATACATGTGAAGCAAATCCGGCTGATTGTACCGACCGTGCCGAGACGGTCGATGCAGATTTAGTGGGCGCCGTGCTTAACGAGTCCAAGAGTATTTACTCGTGTCCTCGCCAAACTGCGTGAAACTGGTAGTGTACCCAGCAGATTTTAAACCGAACGTGCAAATCAACAAAACTTGGATGAATTAGAACAGATCCTTGTGGTGGAACGTAGTCCTGATACGAGTACACGGAGAATTGCTATACGCATCGGTGTTCCTCACATAAAGGTATGGCGGATATTACACGAGTAAGATTTGCATCCATTTCATGTACAATGGGTACAAAACCTGAAACCCAATGATCTCGCTAGTAGATTGTAATTTTGTCATTGGGTAAATGAATCAACCTTCACTCCCGACGGTATCAACAATACCCACAACTGGCATCGGCGGTCTCATGAAAATCCACACGCCGTTGCGAAATCGAATTTCCAACATCCAAGAATCCGTAAATGTGTGGTGCGGAATTATTGACAGAACATTGCTTGGACCCGTTGTATTACCACAGCGTCTTACAGGAGCCGGGTATTTAAATTTTCTGCAAAACCATATGCCAATAGAGGATATTCCTTTGAATTCAATAATGAATATGATTTTTCAGCACGACGTACATTACAGCCACCAAGTTACACAAAACTGGAATCAAACATTTCTGGGACGTTGGATCGGCCACTGTGGTCCCACCAGTTGGCCACCAAGGTCGTCGGACCTAGATTTTGGATTGTGAGGATGGCTGAAAAATTTAGTTTATGAAGAAAAAGTAAATACGCGAGACGAGTTAATCCTTAAAATTATGCATTGTGCTGCCCGCATTAAGGAATGTCATGATGCCCTCCAAAGAACTGCATTCGAAGTTATTCCTATACTCTATTTCAGAAATGTATAGAGCAATAAAACCTCATTAGGTATGCAAAAGTGGTACTGGGTGATCCACCAATATTTTATGCCACTACCTTAGTTAGGTATTAGTTTCAATGTAAAATTCTTTCTTTTCGTCGAGTGCAGGTAGTGCCACCCGGTTTTGGGTCAATTTATGAGTTTTGCCCATTGTTATCCACTGATAAACATTGAAAACGATTCGCCAAAGAGGTGCAACTGGGACTTGTTTTTTTATGAGACTTAATATTATATGTTACCTTATGATTTTTACCTGTCCCCCTTTTCGCATGCACATCCCGACTGCTCAAACTTATGCCAGATATTATAAATTGTTTTAGCAGTAGGGACTTGCTGATCAGGATATGCAAATATAAAACGGGCGACAACTTCTTCTGCACTATCCGCATGACAATACCATTTAATGATATTAATCTTTTGATCAACAGTAAATACCATTTTTATTTTATTACTGTATCCGTCTTCGTACCAAAGGTTGAAATAAATTATAAACATAATCGGCTAACACGTACATAGGTATGCGAGGAATTGCAACCGGACTTTAACCGGACTGATAAGCGCAACGACGATGCGATAGCCGCCCAGGGTGGAGCCACCTCTGTTCTCGCTCTACTCCGTCTCCTTCTTACACATTACGCAAAAATCATATTCGAAATTTTTCAACCGCCGAACGTGTATACTATTATAAAAAAGATTGGTGTTAAAAGAAAATGCGTTAATAAGAAAGCATTAATGCGTGAGAAAATGACAGCATGTGGAACTAACAGAAATTTTCAACAGTATTGTAGACTGTCATCAGACAAAACCCTTTATTGACAACAAGGAAAACAGTGCCAGAGATAAGCGGACTAAATTGAATTAATAGAGCAGTGGAACATTCATTGATGTTCTCTATTGTTGAATATTAAATTATTGAGAATGATGTTCTAGTGGAAACGTACGACTATTTCTGTTCTAGTTGTTCATAATATGTATAGTTAAGCAAGTCTTACGCTTCCCAATTTTTAGTGATAATGATGATATTATGGATTTAGACTGAAAGAAAATATTTTTTTAAGCAGGATTAACAGGACGTACATTGAAAAGTAAATTGTTTAACAAATTGTTTGTAAATTTTCTTTACTTCTAAATGAAGTATTTAATTATAAATTTCAGATTATTTCACGGTATTCGAATATTGATTCCAGCTCCCAGCTAACGCTCTCCCCTAAATAAGCTGTCACGCCTTTTCTAAGTAATGTCTTACGCTATTCCTCGTGCCGAAACCGCACGTACATATTCCCTAGCGTAACCTTGACAATGAAATATGATTATTTTACTAAATTGAAGGAAAACTTTAGACATTGTTTAATAAAATTGAAGGAAATTAATATATATATTTAATAAGAGATCCGTACTTATTTTCCTAATTCAAATTTAACGCCACGAAAAACTCTGGGTTGCGACAATTAAATTTAAAAATACATTTCTAAGCACCCATACTCTAGCAGCGTATATAGAAACGTAGAGGCGTTTTGCCTGAATAAAAACCCACTCGCAAAAATATAAATTGTAAGATCGCGCCCCCATGAAAAATAGCATTTTTACCGCACCTTAACAATAATTCTTCGTTTCCAGGATGACACGGACAGTGAAATATCGTTCGACCGCGGGAAATCCGAGAAAACCGAGAAGGATTTGAGCAATTTTAACTTTCGCAGGCACCGTAGAACATCGAGATTTATGGAAAGGGAGAAGGACGCACTCAACAACCGTGCAAATAGCTTGAAAAAAGCGTTGAGAAGTTTGGTAAGTGCATTTAAAAGGGGAAACGGGAATTATTTGTCTATATATGTTTTTTTTGAAATATTGACAACGGTACAATACGAAAATAAATCGAGCAATATAAGTAAACATTTTTTGCTTCGATTTGAAAACTTTTTAAATTTTATTTTTGTTTTTGAAGTTTTTGACTAAAAACACAAAAATAAATATAGGATGGAAAACATCAGAAAACTTTGATTATTCGACGTTCTCCTACGTATAGTGACAGTTTATATACTGAATATTGTAAAGATTATTAAGTAAAATTTAAAAACAAAAAAGTAAGAAATATGAATTGTGAACTTATGAATAAAGCTATTTAAACTTCATTTATTGGTTATTCCTTAAACTCTTTAGAACATAGCTGCTAATACCTTTGCAGTGAAGTAGTAAGTGGTCAAGATTTATAATTATTTATTTACATGATAGGTGTCACTACTAGTAATGGTTCTCATCCATTTCGAAAAGTATTATATATACCAAAAATATACCACCGGCACGAAGGCTACTCCTGAAGAAATGGAAATCTCCTGGCTACTAAATGAATAGTAATATCACAAATATCTTGCCACACATCTTAATCATATAGTATAGACCACATTTATTATAATCACAATAATTTCATCTATACCGAATTTCATCTATTTAAATTGGCACAAAAAATTTAATAGCAAAATTCTTAGAGAAATGTAAAAGTTTTTCAGAAAATTCACATTAATTCATAATATTGACTAGGTTGATATTATTGGTACATTGACGTTGAATTGCGAGATTGTGCAGGTTCCCGGTTTCTTTCGGTTGCTTAGGACAAAATTGATCTAAAAATTAGAATGAGACTTTATTATGTATGAGGTCTACAATGGTTGGTTGAGCAAAATTTGGTGCTCTTTCTTTGCATATAAGTTTATTGTAGGTAAAGTGTAATGATGCCCTATTTCAGTAAAATTGTAAACAAAGTAACTGTCAAACCGAAATATTGATTTTCTTCTTAAGATTTTTTCTTTAAGTTTTATTGTGCCTGGTACATACTTACACTCCTACCTAATTGAAGCAGGAATTGTCTATATTTTCATCAAGATTCTAAGGTTTACAGACGATTTAAACATGGTTAAATCTATGTAATGGTAAAATCATGGTAAATATAGTAGTGTTAAAATTATGGTAATTTTGACAGATTTGGGTTTAGGGGTCATTTTTGATTGCTGATTTCGCTGTGAGCAGATTTAAATGTGAAACACCCTATCTAGGTCTGATTTTTTTTTGTAAGTTAATTTAAAGTTTTGCCTAGGGCAGTTTTAAAGAAACAGACTAAAGAACTTTTAGGATTTCCTGTGTTATTTTTAGATGAAAATCTGAAGGTAACATTCCAACTTAGGTAAGTTGCACATGTTCATCTCAGTTTTGTAGTTTTTCTTATAATTCATTAATTGTATTTATTTTAAATTTAATTTAAAGTTTATAAAGACATCCAACTTTTTAAAGTAAAATATTACTGAAAATTATTTTGCTTATCTCGGAAATGCCTCAGTTAGGTTTCTCACATGTGGTTTCATTTTTAAGCCTTTTATGTACCTTCTTGTAACTACGATTTGAACCTCCTAATCTATTTGTTCAATAGTTGCATCATCCACTTTCCCATTCTATTTAATTTTTAATTCCGATATTGTGAAAATCTTGATGGATTATACTACAAACCCATGGTCTGAGCCCCATCGAATACATTTGAGCTGCTTCTGGCATCCGTCATAGGACTTACTGATGAATAGGTACTGACTGATTACCACTGAAGATACACTGTCCTTCCTGAGGCATACCAGGTGGGCCTCATGGCCGTATAATTATTAACCAGGGTGAGAACAAATAAATAGGTACAACAGATTATATAACTATTTTAAAACACCACACGTAACAAAAACACCACACACATGATGTTCGCAATTTAATACTAATTTAATTAATTTATTGCACATATATTTACTGGTTTTACTTAGTTTTTTAGGCAATTTTTGCCCTATATTTTTGCTGAAAACTGGGTATATACGTATATCCGAGGTATATTATAAATTGTACCGTATTTATTTACGCATAAACCATCGGTTTTTATCCTTTTAACTTTTAGAACTCTATTTAGTTCTACCGAACTTATAAATTTCATAGGGTATATATATTGTTTCTTTCTTTATTTGGCCTTTGATTCATTGAAGCTGGACTTAAACTTGCTAGTTTAATGGCTCTGCTACGAGGCAATCTGCCAGCCCGATTTGGAGATTCGGGAATACCGTCGGGTATGTACCCTGTGTTAAAATAGGTGATATAAAACAAACACGTTGAGTATTCAGCACAGACTACTGTGATATTTATTCATTGATATATGACGTACACACACTGATATTGACAGTATTGATAGATCTTGAGGTATGACACATGACATTATAACTAATGAGCTTAAAGGTGGTATAGAGTATTTCAATACTCATAACATATTATTACAACACCCCCACTTATTGACATATCAAAACACGAGTCTGTACATTTCTACATTTATATTTTAATTCCCAAACCCAAGAAGATTAATATGTTTAAGAAGTTTAATATGCTTTAAATTACACAATCATTTTGTCAAAACATCGGAAATCATATTATTACTGTTCAAGTACTGCAACTTAACAATCCGGTCTCTTACAACATCTCTTATGAAATGATGCCTGATGTCAATGTGTTTTGACCTACGATGAAACATTGGATTATTTACAAGTTTCTGCGCACTTTGACTATTATTATATAAAGTAACACATTCAGAAACTCCAGTTAATTCCTTTAGTAATTTTTTTAAGTAAGTGACCTCTTTGCAAGCCTCTGATAGGCCCATGTATTCAGCGTCGGTGCTGGAAAGTGCAACTGTAGGCAGCTTCTTGCTTTCCCATGAAATTGCCCCTATAGACAATTTGAAAACAAACCCCGTATAAAACTTTCTGACCTTAATATTCCCAGCCCAATCAGCATCTACATATCCTTCTAAGCCCTTATTATCCCCTTTAAAAACGAAACAAAAATTTTTGGTCCCCTTTAAATACCTTAAGTTTCTTTTTACATATTTCAAATATATTTTAGTACTACAGTTATTAAATTGGCTCCAATAACTTACAATAAATGCTATGTCCGGACGGGTAAGTACAGCCAAGTACATCAAGCTATCCATCAACTATTGATAAGGAAATATCCTAGAGGTTGCTATTAAATTCCGTATATAAAATTCCGTATCTTCGCTATTAAATTCTACTTTTAGGTTTGGCTCAATAGGAGTACTTGCATTCAGACATTTTAAATCTGTTTAATATCTCCTTAATATAACCCTTTTGACTTAACTTAATAGTTTTATTTTCCTTATCCCTGATAACTTCTATTCCCAAACACTATTTCACTTCCCCCAAGTCCTTTACTTTGAACTTAGCACTTTTTCTTTTTTACCCTTTTACTTTTAGTTTTATTCCCAGAAAAAATAAAAAAACATCGACAAATATTGCTATACAAGTCATATCCTTTTTATAAACACAAGGCTCATATTTTGATTTCTAAAATCACAAACTTATTAAAAAATCATCTGCTTTCTTGTTCCATGCCCTGGAGGATTGCTTTAAACCATAAATTGCACGCTTCAATTTACAAACTTTATTTTTATGAATATCTGCCACAAATCCTTCAGGTTGAGTCATAAAAACTAACTCCTCCAAGTCACCATTCGAGAAAGCAGTAATTACGTCTAAGTGGTAAACATTCAAATCAAGTTTTGCAGCTAAAGCAAACAAAAGCTTAAGCGTCGAGTGTCTTACCACAGGTAAAAATGTTTCTTCATAATCAATGCCTTTCCGTTGGTTAAACCCTCTTATTACCAATCTAGGCCTAAACCCAATTTTACCTTCACTGTTCACCTTCCTTTTAAAAACCCATTTACAGTCCACTATGGTTCTATTATCCGGCTTGTTTACCAGATCCCAGGCGTCATTCTCCTTAAAAGACCTCAGCTTGTCAAGCGTTGCCCTTCTCCAATTCTTACCATCTGGTCCAGCTAAAACTTCATCAACACTGGATGGAACTTCATGCTAAGATTTCTTCCTATCCCAGCTCCTTCACCATCATTTTGTGTGCACATATATGTCACAAAGTCTTCGAATTCCTTGGGTTTTGGCTGCCTCTGTGACCTCCTGCTGGCCATGTCTGCCTCTTGCATACTCTCCTCTTCCTTAGGATATTCATAGTCACTGTCACTATCTTGTGCATCTTCATAAGACTCTGAAATTTCTGATAGAATACTCGTATCAGCCCCCACTGCAGCTGACTCCTCTGACTTGTCATTTTCAAGACAATCCTCCTCCTCTGCTTCTTCACTAGTGAGTGCATAGACCTTTGGACTGTCTTCCATAATAATCACATCCCGGCTTATTACTACAGAGTCGGTATTTGGATTGTACAACCTGTAGCCTTTAACTGTCTCATCAAGACCTACTAAGACCATTTTTTCTGACTTTTTGTACCATTTGTTCCTTTGAGCTTTAGGAACGTGCATCAAGGCTGTACTACCAAATATTTTAATGTGACATCTAAAGGTACTATCTATCAAGGTACTGTTCATCCGTTCAGATAGTTCATTTTGTTCAGGTGTGTAAGCGTTAGTCTTTTTTTGATTGAATATTCCATGCTCAACTAAATAAGATTCAAAGGTCTTACTGCAAAACTTTCCACCATTGTCGGACCTGAAAATCTTAATTTTCTTGGAGGTTTGATTCTCTACTAACTGTTTAAATTTTCTAAAACAGCCAAATGTTTCATCTTTAGAGTTTAAAAAATAAACAAAGGCCATACGAGAATAATCATCCTCCAAAAGTAAAAAATATCCAGACCCACCTATGGATGTAACCTTCATCGGTCCACATAAGTCAGCATGGCCTCCAAAACACTGCTAGCTCTAGAAGCTCTTTTTGGAAATGGCAGACGTGATGCTCACCTCCACAGCATGTAATGCAATTGTCCTTTCTTTTATCTAGGTCACCAGTACACTCCAGCCCCGTAACAGCCGCATTTTTCATTTTTCTTAAATCATGAGAATTAATGTGCCCTATTCTCCGGTGCCAAACTTACAACTTGCTTCATTTTCAGTACACTGTGTCCTGACATTCAGCCAATATACATTATCAATCAAATCGGCTGTAGCTACTAGTACATCTTGCTTATTAAAAATCATGCAACCATTTTTTACAAATTCTACTCTGTTGCCAGACTTTATTAATTGACTAACTGATAACAAATTAGTTGTCAACTCAGGCACACAATAGGCCTTTTTTATTGTGACATCATGCACCTTACCTCCGGCCACTGTTTTTATGAAGACCTTTCCTTCTCAGCTTACAGGTCTTGAATCACTTGCTGGCTCCAGAGTCTATGTACCAATCTTGCTTACTAAATTGGCCATTTAAAAAAACCATACTAAATGCATTGGTCACACCCCTGCCAGAAGCATTCTGAAATTCAAAGTTTAATGGACACTTTACATAAAATGGCCTAACTGCTTACACTAATAACACTTTAAATTCTTAAGTTTATCGCTCTCTTGACCACCTTTGTCATTACCTCTTTTTTTGAAAACTGGCAACACTTCCATGAACCTTACTACTCAAGAAAGCACCTCCATTTCGCTTCTCGATATCTCTCTCCATGTCTAACAGCTTTGACTTTATGGCATCTGTTGTTATGGCTATTCCTGAGTGCTCTATAGCCATAATCATAGGGAAATATTTATCTGACAAACCTGCCAGAAGCAAACATCCTATCCACTCATCGGTGATCTGAAAACCAGTGCCCTTTAGCTTTTGACCCAGTTCAATTAGTTGGTTTACGTATGACGCCATTGACTCACAGTTGTGTGAGAAACAAATTGATTCTCCTGCTAAGTCCTGAGTTGTCAAACAGTGCTTTCAAACGGTCCCATAAATCCTTTGCGATTTCAGCCTCTTTTACATGCACATACAGAGCCGCATCTAGCGTTAAAATTTACTTAGCTCGTGCCTTGGCAACCTTGGATGAATCCGTTTCAGTCTTGATGATGCAATTCTTCAGATTGTAAAATTTTTAACAACAAATGCCCAGTCATGATAATTATCGAGACCCATCAGCTTCGGAACACTACTAGTATAGTTCGCAGCCATTTCGCGTGCACTCAACAAAACAAATCACCAATTTATTTGCGGGACTGGGCCCATAACCTGTTAAAATAGGTGAAATAAGACACACATGTCGAGTATTCAGCACAGACTACTGTGATATTTGTGGATTGACATATGACGTACACACACTGATATTGACAGTATTGACACATCTTGAGATATGACACATGACATTATAACTAATGAGCATAAAGGTGGTATACAGTGTTGCGATATTTCAATACTCATAAAATATTATTACAACACTCTGTTCCCCGAATCGATAATTTTTACTACTGTTAATACTGAGATGCTCGGTGACACTTCTCCCATGCTGCATCTGGCCTGGCTATGGGCGTGAATGGGTTCAGTTACCACTGGCATAATCTAGGAAAGGGTTCTAAAGAACAGAACGACCACCGTTGTTGACTGGGTGAAGGCTGACGCGGAACTGGGTTTGATATTTTCACTAAATTTAATTCTTAAATGCACGTTACATCCCACGGCAAGGGGTAGCAAAGGGTTTAGGAATCCGAAGGATAGAAAAGGAATAAGAACGACCCAACGACATTGAAGTTTAAGCATTGATAATTAGAGCCATTAGAAGTTAGGTTATTTTGACAACTGTAACATTTCTCCTTGTAAATATACTAAGACTGAGTTTACAGATTATCTTTTATGTTTCATTTTGCTAACCTAAACTAACTGTTTTTTTATCTAGTAATATGTACTGCTTTTGATTCGGGGCAACATTTAGGGCCATATCAAGGCAAGATTTAGGGTAGTATGAGGATAGTAAAGCAGGGGGCGCTAATAGGTATACACCCCACTGCCGTGGGCTAGCTGGAGCCTTAATTGGTAAATAAAAAATTGAATATAATAGGGTGAAGGTAAAAAAGGTCCTATTTCTCCAGAAAATTCCTAATTTTTATTTTGTGACGACCGGTTTCGCCATTACAAAGCTTGTCGCATCATCAGGTCGAGGACTAAAAATCAAAAAAAAAAAAAAAGGGGGGGGGGGGGGTGGTGTAAATGGATAAGGTCCTAATAAGCACGCTCACTTATTATTATAAAAGAACTAAGGTACTTACATTATAAAATTTTAAAATACAAATACACTTTTAAAAGGTTTTTTTAAAAAACATACACCGGACAATATAGTTAAAGCGTAATGAAAACAATCATAATAATTATTATATCCATTCAAAAGGAACAAGCAAAGGTATTTAGTTAAAACTTATAAAACTATATAAAAATCATACAAAGAAAACTTATCTTCATAAAAATAACAGTTAAATTCCATTTGCGTACCAAAAAAAACACCAGGTAGCGGTACTCTAGTGTAATTTGAAGGGCAGGTTGCTGTTACAATAAATAAAAAAACAGGTGGCTCTAGCGGTTGGAAAGATAGGAAAAATTGACAAATTTGGCACAATTTTTAAGTTTGACGAATTTTAACTAACTAACTACTTTAAATCTAATAAGATTCTAAATAATAACCCTTATAAATCAAATATATTATTCAAATTCAAAACAAATTTATTTATCATGAAGGTAAATAAATAATTATATACAAAATTGTAGCATAATAATATACATATTTTGTACAACCTACCAAATACATGATAAATAGGACCATGCCTCGATTATAGAGAACCGTTTACACAGGTTCATCATAAGATAGAACCTGTGTAGCATAGCCCTTCAAAAACTTTAAAAGTAAAAAGTAAAAAAAAAAGATTTTCTTAATTAATCGAGACATGCATGTGTTGAGTATCATATTTAAGTATTTAAGTAAGGCGAAGCAGGCGGGGGTTCTGGATATACGGGAAAGGTAAATTAATTAATATTTATAACAATAATAAGTAGACAGCAATAGAAGATCGAGCGGCTCAGCTCGATCGAAGTTGAGAGGCGACAAAAACAAAAGATTTTTGAAAATTTGCTGTTCTATGTTGTGGTATTCTAAATAAATTTATAAATCTAGTGTTATGCTCATGAAGAAAATTTGTAAAATTGTTAGCTAAATATAATGGCTCCCTAGTTTTTATAACTTTATACACGAAAAAATACATGTGATATTTTCTACGATTTTTCATATTTAGAATTAAGTTATTGTTTAAATAAGAAGAAATGTGACTTCTAAATGGAATTTTGTAAGCAAAACGCATACAACAATTCTAAAGTTTTTGTATTGAGTAAGCGGAGTCTTCAGTCAATGAATCCGAATATACCACATCATAATAATCAAATAAGGATAAAACAAGTGTGTTACATAAAAAATATTTAGTTTTAGGAGGTAAATGATTTTTTAAGCCGTAAAGTTTTCTTAAGCGGATGTATGCAATTTGGAGCTTATTCTTTATATGTGTTTGAAATGAAATACCGCTATCAATGTATACTCCTAAGTTTTTGACCTCTTGTACTACTGGTAGCTGCTCATTAAGAATTTTTGCATTTAAAGTTGTTGCTACATTAAGGGCGTTCTTTCCACCACCCAGAAAAATTACACATGATTTAGACGAATTTAATTTCAAATTATGGTCGCAGGAAAAGTTATCTATATTTTCTAAATCCTTATTAAATTGTTCTTCTATTATGGGTAGAGTTTCACGTGAAAATGAAGTATACAGCTGGGAATCGTCAGCATATTTTTGTAACATCGAGTACTTTATGCAGGATTTCATATCTGCAACATACAATGAAAAAAGCAACGGCCCCAAAATTGAACCCTGGGGAACACCGGTAGATACAGGATAATAACTTGATTTTTCAGTTGTAGAAGCCTTGTTGATTACTACGCAATTCGCTCTATTATTAAGATATGACTTAAAGAAATCAATCGCGTTATTCGAAAAACCAAAATAATAAAGCTTTGCTAAAAACAATTCGTGGTTTAAAGTATCGAAAGCTCTACTAAAATCCAATAATCCAAGACATGTTATTTCCTTTTTTTCCTCATTTATCCTACAGTTATTAAGAAGGTGTACCAGACTCGTGGTAGTGCTAAAGTTCTTTCTAAAACCCGATTGGCAGTCCGGGATGATATTATAAAAATCAACAAAGCTGCATATTTGTTGGTGCATAAACCTTTCTAAAATTTTGGATACCAGAGGCAGTATACTAATGGGTCTGAGGTCTTTAAACCCTTTTGGATCAGCTACCTTTGCTAGAGGTTTCAAAATAGCTTTTTTTCCAAATTGTAGGATAAAAATTTTGTAATAAGCAGCTATTTAAAATATTTAATAATGGTTTTGTAAGATATGGTAGGCACATTTCTAGATCTTTTAAGCCTATGGAGTCTTCACCTATTGCGTTACAGTGTATTGTTTTAATGATTTTAATTAATGTTGGCTCATCCAATTGTGTAAAATTTTGGTAAGACTTTGTGTTAAAATACCTATTAGCTTTATAAAAATTAAGTTTTTCATTTGAAGTTGTATCAGCTGTAGTATTTAAACCTGAAAAATAGTTCCTAAGAGCAGTTGCATTTAAAAACTTGTCTGGTAAGCCAGAATTCCTCTTACAGCCAAGGTTTAATTTTCTTGCAGCATTCCAAAATTCTCTTCCATGCTTTTATGAGATTGTGTTGAAATAGGTGATTTTTTCCCTCGCAACAGCATGCTTAGTGAAATTCCTTAATTGCCTATAGTACTGGAGGTGTGCTTCACTTTTTTGTTTCAAATATCTACGATGAGCCTTATCTCTTTCTTTCATAAGAAATTTAATATTATTTGTAATCCACGGCGTAAACCGTTTTTCTTTTACCTTTTTGGATAATAGCGGAGCATGTTTATTTATTAAAAATAATATATTCCTATTAAATATGTCAATCTTTTTATCTATATCTTGTGTATAATATATATTATCCCATGGTAGCTGTTCTGCGTCTAAGTTAAACTGATCGCGATTTATATTATTATAATTTCTATACTGGATGTATTTAACAGTATCACGTCCCTTGGCAAAATCCAAAACAGTATATACCATATTATGGTCTGAAATGTCTGGCGAAATACTTACTGAATCTAACTAACCTGATTTTTTTATGATTGATGATTGGTTTGTGATCAAAACATCAATGAGGCTAAAACTGTTTGTAGCAAAATTTATTCGAGTAGATTCTGTCTTAGATTAAAAATTTCTAAGAGTCTTTCAAGTTTTTTTTTCGGTGAATGTTGTTTTAAAAAGTCAATGTTAATATCTCCAACAAAGATAACCTGATCGTAAAATGGCAAGGATAAGCTACATATTTCCTCTAACCAATCAATAAAATGATCCGCATTAGATGAAGGCGGACGATATACAGTTGTAAACAGAATTGATCTTTTATTTATATTAAGTTTAATGCTAGCATATTCAAAATCAGCTGAAATTACATTAAAATATATATTTTCATTTTTATATTTGTTTTTAATGTATATCCCTACGCCTCCACCCCTTCCTACTCGATCTCTCCTAATAAGTTTGTATCCAGGAATTTCGAAGCTACTGCTGTCATGCTCAGGAGTTAACCACGTTTCTGACAGTCGGTATTCATCGATCGAATATTAGAATGCCCAACAGAAAAATTCATACCTACCCTCTTATAATCTTGATTAATCAAATTATCTTGCTGATTAACCGCTCGTATTGCTGTATTAACCGCCCTCACCCCATAAAAAATATCCTGACCCACGCACATCCACCCACCCCCTTCGCCATGACACTAAAACTAACAAATATTTAATACAAACTATCAACCATACATTCTCAAAACATAAATTTAATTGAAACAAAATGCTATATTATTAATTATATTATTATAGATACATAGATGATTGTATTTTACTGTGGAATGGTAGCAATCAATCTTTAAATTCGTCCATTAAACATCCATTTTAAATTAAAATTTACACTAGAAACAGAAACTTATAAGACAATAACCTTCTTAGACTTATGTATTAAAAATATAACTAATAGGCACGTTTCTAAAATTTATAGGAAACTTAGCCACACTGTTACAATTATCCACAGTAATTCATTCCACCCCTTCTCACATAGGGTAGCCGCCTTAAATAGCTATATGAATAAAGCTTTAGAGATTCCAATGTCTGCTAAATGTAGAGAGAGGTTTAGACAAATAGCCATTACACACAACTTCAACCTTAAATTGATGAATAAAATTCCAGAAAAGCCTTTATTTCTAATAATCAAATGGTTTTAGACAATCAACTTAAAACAAAATATTTTTCACTAACATATAACGGGGTTGTTTCATATAAAATACAGAGGGTTCTTGTCTCTGTTAATGTTGATATTGCTTTTAGAACTAAACATACCTTAGGTGGATTTTTGGTTAATAATAAGGATTGGACAGATATTTTAAACTGTAAAGGCATTTATAAACTTCAATGTGAGTGTAGTTGTTTTTATCTGAGTCGAACAAAGCGTAGCTTTAACATCAGGTTTAGTGAACATGATAGGTGCATTAGGCAAAATAATCGAGTCGTTATTTGCAAAACGCATTATGGAAACCGGACACTGTTCAAACATACAACAAGACCATGTAATTTTACACAGAGTACAAAACCGCGACAACCTAAATAACCTAGAGCTTTTAGAAATACAAAATTTTTTTAACAAGGCAAAAAAAATCACTCAACGTCCAAATTGATTTCCCTGAAAATAAACTGATTAAAATATTAATTATCTAGTAATTGTCTAATATTCTTTTAACCCCTCTCTTCCTAATTTTTGCCTTATGTTAAAATTTGTTTGCTTAAAATTCGTCAAACTTAAAAATTGTTTCAAATTTCTCTATTTTTCCTATATTTCCAACTGCTAGAGCCACTTGTTTTTTTATTTATTGTAACAACAATTTGCCATTCAAATTACACTCCAGTACCGCTATCTACCGTGTTTTTTGTTGGTACGCAAATGGAATTTATTCTTTGTATGATTTTTAAAAGTTTTAACTAAGTACCTCCACTTGTTCCTTTTGTACCTCCACTGTGTTGTCTGTGTATGTTTTTCAAAGAAACCTTTTAAAAGTGTATTTGTATTTTTAAATTTGATATTTTTTAAGAAATTTATGTTTGTCGTGTTTTAGCCATCGTATATTTGACAATTTTCATTTTAACTAATGTAAGTACCTTAGTTCTTTTATATAAGTTCTTTAATAATAAGTGAGCGTGCTTATTGGGACCTAATCCATTTGCCCCAATCCCCCCCTTTTTGATTTTTATTCCTCGACCTGATGATGCGATAAGCTTTGTAATCGCGAAACCGGTCGTCACAAAATAAAAACTAGTAATTTTCTGGAGAAATAAGACTTTTACCTTATTAACACAGCTCCAGAATATGAACATAACTCTACAAAAATAAAAATATAATAATATATTACTATATTTTTACTACTTACTACCTCAAGGATTTCTAAACCTTATACTCTATGGATTACCGAAAGCGTTAAACTCTTTATAAAAGAAAAAAATAAAGCGTTATGGAGATTTAAAAAGTCTAAGAGTTTACCCGATTGGCTATTCTACAAGCAATTACGAAATTCGGTGGTGGGGATGATTAGGCCGGAAAAGAAAGCATATTTGGAACTTCATCAAAAAATCAGCAATAGTAAAATACTATGGAAAGCAATAAAAAACCTTGTTCTCTCAAAATTCTTCCAACCGTTCTATACCTGTAAACCTTCAAAATCCTGATAAAATAAATGATTATTTTTTATCAGTTTATAGTCCTTCAGATAACTGCCCAGAGACTGTCGAATATTTTCTTAATTATACATTTAGTCCTGATCTCCAATTCTCATTTCGCTTAGCCTGCCTGTGGTAGTGACGGCATCTCAGTGAATATGTTCCAACATTATATTCATCATCTTGCTCGTGTTATAAACTCCTGTTTGGAAAAAGGTTGATTTCCTGATGTTTGGAAGACTTCTCTCATAATGCCTTTAGCTAAAGTAACTAGTCCAAAGGACTACTGCGACCTTAGACCTATATCCATTATTTCGAAAGTTTTGGAAACGTTTATTCAGACACAGATTTATGATTTCTTTATCACAAATAATATAATCTTGCAGGGCCAGTCTGGTTTCCGAAAGCGGCACAGCACCTCATCTGCCTTGTTAAAAGTTACTTAAGAAATCATTGAGGCTTTGGATAGAGACGACGCTCGTATTGCTTGACTTTTCTAAAGCTTTCGATACATTGGATCACATTTGCTTTTAGCAAAATTGGCCTATTATGGATTCGATAATAATTCATTAACTTCTTTAGGTCGTATGTTTCTGAAAAAAAGCAACTGGTGGTATTAGAAAATCAAGCTCAGTCAAACCGCTCCTATATAAGTTCTGGGGTACTACAAGGATCCGTCTTGAGTCCTATCTTATTTCTAATGTACATAGCAAACATGTATAAGGTTGTTAAATATTGTATTATTCAGGGCTTTACGGATGATACGCAAATTTATTATGTTTTTAAAGCTGATGACGTATTGGAGGGTTGTAGTAGAATAAATGAAGATTTGTCATGTGTTTCAACTTTTTCATGAAGCAATAATTTAAAATTAAATCCTAGCAAGTGTTCTGTAATGTGTTTCTCTTTAAAAAAAAAGAAAAAATTGTCTTGGATAATTTACAACTATTTGTAAAATACCAGCTGAACCATTCAATTTTTGAGGATAACTGAGTGCGAAATTTAAAACTTGTTTCCCATATAATGGAAAAGAAGATTCATCTAAAAATAAATTATTTCGTAAAAAAATTTCGTTTGCTTTTTTCACCATAGCTCCCTTGGAAAATATCTCCTAAGTTTTGAAATATTTGAAACCTTTATACCCATATTTTTTTTTTAAATACTAGTAACAGTTTTATAGTCTATACTAAGTTCTCCTCTCTGACACTTCTACTTGATCGTGTTGAATCCATTCCATTTTTTATAGTTAAAGATTTAAAAGATGGACACTAGTATGCACTAAAGTGTTCTGAATAAGGCGTACTAAATTATAATCAAAGATTTTTGACTATTTTTTGAGATAAGGAGAGATTTACAAACCATTATAGAGAGCATTACAAACCATTCTTTTCTTTATAAATTTAAAATAATTTTATGTGCAAGGAATTAGTCTATTTTTAAATGTAATTAAAGACAAATCCCTACATTGTACTGCCGAATTACCTTCATAAAACAAATATTAATTACAACTTATTTAGGAATAATTTTTCTAAAAACTAATTTTCTTATTCATTGTGGATGTTACCTTTAGGAGTGGTTCTAAAAACTTGAAAATAATTTCCAGCAATTTCTCGTCGCATCTGTGATAGGGCCATACAACTAATCCTTTTCGAGATATAACCTTAATACTACCCCAGTACTTTCCGGATGAGTCATATACTGCAAAACAAATTTAAAGTAGGAGAATCGTAATATTAAATCAAATTTAGAAAATGAATAAACATTAGGTTGTTATAGAACTAAAATTAATTTAGGAATCTATATCATTAGAATATTTTTTTAAAGTTGTCTGCCAGAAATGCCTCTATATATAAGAAAAAAATTGAACCAGTATATTCTTACTTCTACTTAAAAATAAAAGTAGGTAGGTCCTTTAGAATTCTGTCCGGACAACTAGGATAACTATTTCTTACTTTACTTTTACTGTATTTACGTCAAGAATTGCGTTTGCATCATTCCGGTGAAAATCTTTGTGCTCTAATAAGAGAAAAAGAATCTAGATAAATACCTAGATTGATGATAATATCTAGAAATTTATTTTGGCATAACTCGAATAGATATGAAACACGTTCATTCATTTAAATTCCATTTTAATTTATTTAATCCTAAGTTAGAAAAATATCACATCTTAGAAGATTACCTTCACTAATAAGTATAGTTAGAGTAGAGATAACTTTTTTCTAATTAAAGGATATAAACCAATACAAGTTTATAGGGAATTGCATCTCATGCCCACTTAAGTTATGCCAAAAGTTATTTATTATGATAAGAATTTAATAATTTTTTTTCCAATTTATTGGAAAATGTCCTTAAAAAGTGATTTTTAATTACATTGGAAACCTGCAGAGTATGAGTAATGAACCCATAATAACCTGCTGAGTAATGAACCCAATATATTTTTATCATTATAACGTACAGTGTAAATACACTGTACGTTATATTTTACTCTATATTTGCTCACGTTCATTAGATTTTTTGTAAAAATTCAATATACACGCACAGAGAAGTTGTCTTTTAGATAGAGCCAGAATAACTATATGCTTTGGATCAGTCCACTGTTTTAGTCAAATAACAATTATATAACACTGGATTATTTATAATAAAAAATAAACTTTTCCGCCATCACCAGGTATATAAAAAGATAAGCATAAAAAATACACTTTTTAAAATTTACCACATATTTCATTTTAGTTATACATAGCCTTGCAATCCGTTGTCGTTGTCAGAAAGCACATCAGTAACAAAGAAAAGATTAAATACACACATCAAAATGGTCTAGGGGACAAGGAAAAAAAGCTGTTTTATCTTTAGACGTATAAATGTGTTTTTAAGATAAATTGTGGTTATTATTTGTTGGACGTTCCTTTGAACATTTCTTATTATATTTATCACATTAAGTTTTTCTTGTTAATATTAAATAAATAAGTTAAATTCTTCAAGGCGTACTCGATATATCGAAAAATGTATTCATTATAATTTCTGCTGCCAGTGTATTGAGAGTTATATGATGTACGTATTTTATAGGGTGGTATGAACATCTGCACAAGATGTAAATTCTACCTATATATCATAATTTTTATTTTGTGAAGAGCACTGTAGGCAGATCTTGGCAGAAATTTGAAAAGACTAGTAATATGAAAGAACAATGTACTGGTCCAACAAAAGCAAAATAATCTCTACATAATAGGTTTATTTGCCTTCAGGTATTAGAAAATCCCAATATCACTGCCCGCCAGAAAAGAAGTGAGCTTCAAAATGTTCATAACGTTAGTTTCACTGCTCAAGCAATAAGGAATAGGTTATAATAATAATAATAATAATAATAATTATAATAATAATAATAATAATAATAATAATAATAATAATAATAATAATAATAATAATAATAATAATAATAATAATAATAATAATAATAATAATAATAATAATAAATCGTCTTTATTTAACAAACCCTGCAAATTACAGTATTTGCCTGAACAGGCGAAGATTAGCTAAAAGCTACTCTTTATCTCTTAACCTATCCAGTTTAAAAAAAAATAAATAAATAAACTAAAATTAATACTACTTTAAAGTAAAACATATGTTCCATCAGCTAAGTAACAATTAAATAAATTAACCAAGAACAACCAATCATTGCTGTTCCAAGAATAGATCTTTATAGAATCTTCGATAAAAATAAATGGTAAAATGAAAATTTGGCCTAAAATGATTAAATAGAATGGCAGCTTGATAGGTGAAAGAACGTTCAAATATTGATGTAGTATGACGTGGCATTGAAAGTATATTATACCTTATATTACGACTATGAACCTCAGTTCTGTAAATCATCTTTTCACACAATGACACAGGTGTGCATGTTTTAAATAGGCGATATAAAAATACTAATAAATACAACTTAAATATATTCACAATTTTTAGCCATTTAAGTTCTAGTATAGCTTGTGATATATGGTCATATTTCCTAAGATTATTAATAAAATGACAACATGTATTTTGAATACGCTGCAAGCGATTTTGCGTTTTTCTATCTAGACATGGGTAATACACAATTATACAATAATTAATGATAGACATAACCAAGGATTCAGAAAGCTTTTTTCTTGTTGTGTAATTTAAAATACTTTTATTTCCATAAAGCATTCGCAAGCGTAAATAAAATTTTTGTAATAACATATTGCAGTGATCCCTAAATCTGAGAGATGTGTCAACAATGAGACCCAAAATTTTTACGTGATTTGAAAAAGTGAGAGTAGTATTATTAAGCGTAATATTAAGTGTATTTTCTATGTTATGCCATTGATTGCGACCCGCAAACAATAGTACTTTAATTTTAATAGGGTTAATCTGCAAATTATGTTCACTGGAGAAATTCATTATCTGCTCCAAATCAAAATTAATAGAGTCTGCTGCAAGCTGAACATTATGTGGATTAAATAGGTGAAGAACCTGAGTATCTTTCGCATACAGGTAGACGTCCGAGTTTAAGGCTACGTTAAGTAGAACAGAGGTATAGATTAGGAACAAAAGTGGCCCCAATATAGATCCCTGCGGTATATCGGAAACTATTACTTTTGATTCAGAATATTCATTTTGTACCCGTACTCGCTGCGACCGTCTCCATAAATACAATTTAAAAAACGATAAGACGGAGTCATCACAACCAAAATAAGAGAACTTGGCAACGAGCAAGTCATGATCAATCAAGTCAAATGCCTTTGAATAATCCAGTGCCACCAAAATCACAGCCAACTTTTTGTCTAAGGCTGTAATGATATTATCTGTAATATTTAGAAGAGCACTAGTAGTGCTATGACCTTTTCTAAATCCGGATTGTTGAGCTGGCAGAATATTAGTCTCACAAAGTTGATCCATTAGTTAACTATGTACTATTCTTTCCAAGATTTTAGAGACAAGAGGCAAGAAACTTATGGGGCCGTAGGTCTTGAACATTTTTGGAATAAGGAACTTTGGAAACTGGGCAGACTATAGATTCACGCCATGGTCTAGGAAAATAACCAGTTTCCAGGCAAGTGTTTACAATGTGAGTAATATGATTAATAAGATGTGGCAAGCATAGACGCAATATATGAAGAGAAATTCCATCATTTCCAGCTGCATTGGATTTAATATCATCAATGACTTTAGAAATAGTAATCTGGTCCACCAGGGCAAAATAAAAGGTGTCTGCGCAAAACTTATGGTTTTGGTAATAGTTAATTGTGTTAAGACAAGCATTTGACTTATTGAAAATGCTTATGAAATAGTCATTAATTGTATTGGGCTGACCTAGCTCAATTGGTCGTTCCGATTCTGTTTTTGTTTTAATATTTAAGTTACCTAAACCTTTCCAAAGTCCCTTACCAGATTTGACAGCTTCCAACTGGTGTAGATATGCTACTTTTTCACGCCTGATGGATGCAAGGGCAAAATTTCGTCTATCCTTGTGAAGACTCCAATTTTCAGGTGTCTTACATTGTTTATATTTCGTAAGTGCTCTATCCCTTTTATTAAGAATTAATTTTAAGTTATCTGTTAGCCATGGGGCTGGCTTCTTACTAACTCTAATTTGTTTAAGTGGGGCATGTATGTTAAATAAGAAAGTTATGTTATTTTGCAAGAATAAAACCTTTTCGTTTATATCTTTAATGTAAAAAAAGTGGTCTTAAGCAATATTTTGCAAATCAGTTTCGAAATTAATTAAATTAAAATTCTTAAAACAATGGAGACTAATAATTTTTTGCTTCGGTTTTTCCATTTTTATATCTAAAGTACAGAATGACATCTAGTTATGGTCACTTATATTTGAATTTATAGTGCCACTATTGTGACAAATATTTCTGCAACTTATAAAAATTGGATCAAGATATGTAGCTGATGAGTTAGTTATACGTGTAGGCTCATTTATAAGTTGATTGAATCCGTGAGCATCTAGAACATTGAATAATGAATTTGGCTTAAGCATGTCAATATTAAAGTCACCCATTATAATTGAAAAGTCATAAAAAGTAAGCAAATTAGGAATGTATTCATCAAAAAATTCAAGAATATTAGTAACCCTTGTGTGGGGAGGACGATAAATCATAATCAATGCTACACTAGAGACATTTAGTTTTAGTTTTAGAAAAATAAACTCAAAACTTACATCGATCACGATGTTGACAATCTCACAGGGAATGACGGACCTTACATAAACCCCCACACCACCACCTCTCCTGTTAACTCTATCTTTCCTATAAAATGAATAGCCGGGTAAAGATACATTATTGGATGAGATAGCTGGATTTAACCAAGTCTCTGATACTCCTATAATATCATATACATCAGTTAACTAAATTATTAAGCTCTGCAATGCTAGGCAAAATAGATCTAACATTTATATTGGCAATATTTAACAAAGAAGGCGCATTTTGAACCACTTAAGAACAAAGAAACAGAAATCAACAGTTATAATTAATTTTAGATCTTAGTTTCGAAAGATAACCTACATATACCGGACAATCCTTGTTATAAGCGTAATGATCGATTGGTGATTTATAGTCTAACACAATTTATACCTTCTATCCTTATATCTTCTCACTGGACTTACACTCTTTCAGATTATGGTCCTTACTATATTTGCGACAGATATCCTTGCGCTCCCTACAGTCCCTACTTGTGTGGCCGTATCCACAGCAACGGTAGCACTTAATAACACGTAAATAGTCCTCAATTTTAGATTTCCTCCATCCAATAAAAATAAATTCCTTTTTGAGAAGCATTTCCCGAACCGTAGGGGAGACTTCAATTACCAAGTCATATATGTTATTCGAGTGCTTTAGCTTGGTAATAAACCTGATTTCAGAGGAAACAGCCTCCAGGCAGTAATGTTAATGATTATCTGCTCAGGTGTTTCCAATCCCTCCAGTCGCACATCACTTACAAGTAACCTTGGATTGTATTTTAGAGCTTCATCAATTTTGTATTTGTCGCCTACTGTAGCACTTAGAGAGGTTTTTAAAGCCTGTAACGATTTATCATCCTGACAATGGACAGCAACACCCCCACGTATTTTCCTGGTGCTATTAATACAAGCCTTTATATCTCCTGGATTGATTGAATGTGCTATTTCAGCCAAGATAGTGTCCTGACCGTTTCCGTGATTGTTTCTGATAAGAAGAACAAAACTTGATTTTAATACATTACTATATAAGTTAGTAGCTGCTGTAGAGATATAGTTACTACTATTTGGAGGTGAGACGTCTCTTTGACGATTTGGAATCATGTAAATTATGAGAATTAAGCACTGTTTTTTGCAACTCTATAGTATATTCAGAGCTTATAAGCAACTTTTTGGTTAATTCAAGTTCTCTCTTCAGACAATCCACCTCCTTTTCTAGCAAGACACTATCACAGCTGGTGGCGGTTGAATTAAGAATGTGCTTTTTGTTACAATCATCACATAACCAGTGCAAGTTATCAAGACCATCAACGATTATTTTAAGCCATGAATCTCTAATAGCCACGCAAGAAGCATGAAATGTCAGCAAGCAGCCACTGCACTTAACAGACCTATTTACAACAATAAAATTGTCCTTGCATTTACCACATGTATCTACTGTGATATCAGAAGGCATATTCTCATCCCCAAATTACCATGCTCAAATACCAACAGACTCCAATTACGATGCAAAGATTGCGTCAGGAATATCTGCACAATCCGGCAGCAGGGGCAAGACCAAGACAAAACCAGAGTTACTGCCCCACTTGAGCATTGATATTTTACTATCTCTAAGCGTAGCAGGAACGTTGAATAAAAGCAATCTTAGGTTAGGTTAGGCCAGTAAAATGCTTACCAGATAAATGTTGTTTTTAGGTTCTGAATGCGAAAATTCGCTGTTTTATAAGCGGATACTAGAAAACTATTAAAGATTAGTCTATGTCACTTTTTTTATGAAATCTATGTCACTTTTTTTATTGGTTGAATAAAAATTTAAAAGTTCCTGATATAAAGGCTGATTTGAGATAGTAGAGATAGAGAGTATAAAAAAATTGTTAAATTGATCAACATCATTAAACTGCATCGGAATATCTTTTTTCTGAGACGGAGTTAGTTTATTAAGTTCCTCCCATTTTTCTCGAGTACTGCAATTTTTAAATTTATGCTTATAATAGGCTTTGCGTTCCATTCTTATTGAAGCTGTTGTTAAGTTTCTTAATGATTTATAATATTCCCATTTTTCTAGACGTTTAGTGCGTTTAAACTGCTGAAGAGCTGAATCTCTTAATTTATGCATTTTCTTAATATTCTCTGTAATCCAGGGTAGGAAGGGTTTTTTAGGCAATGTAATTGTTTTAAGAGGAGCGTGAATATCAAATAGGCTAGTTACAGCGTTGTTAAGAAATACGACTTTTTGATTAACATCAACGATATTGTAAACATTATTAAACGGTATCGATTGAAGGTCATTCTTAAATAGGTTCTAATGGTATTTACTGGCGCTTAGTAATTTTTTTAATCCCCTCTCGATCTTCTGGGTTATTTTTAAAGTTTGTAGTTGGTTATCCAACCATTATCTCGGGCGCCACCCTCAAGTTTAATGTGGATGAGGGATCACGGCCTATCGGGTAGCTTTAGACAGTGGACAAAGTAATCCAGGTCTTCTGTGTGAGTAAAACTTATTATGATTAATAGTTTTACTCACACAGAAGAATCATATTAAACTAATATAATTTTGTTACAATGTTGCTATAGGCAACATTGTAACAAAATCATATTTATTCATCCCCAAATCTAACATGTCATCTCTTTGCTAACACTTCTCAATAAGCCTTACATACGGCCAAATTCAATACGGTACGGTGCGGAAAGAGGAGGGGTGCAATGAAGAGAACCCATGTCGGTAAGCAAAATGTAAAAGCGGTACGGTAATGCATGGCAGTGAATAAACGGATCAGATACAGCTCAGAGAAAATAAATCATGAAACGGTCGGTATTAATCGGAATGGTAAGCGGTAAGTCACCCACAGGATATTTAAGCGGTCTTATATGGAAAATAAATGTGCTCGCTCGTAACCTTGGCCAACTCTCTTTAAAATGTCGGCAGACGCGATCTTAATTATGTAGGTAGAAGATGGCAATGTTGTCAGGTTGGGAATAATGGGATAATACCCAATGCAGGGTGCTACCTGGTAACGGTCCGACACGTAGACCCCAGTACTTTTTAAGGAATACACAGTGTTACCCCGTAAAGGTCCGGCACGCAACCCCGTGTATCCCGTAGACACTAGGAATAGGAATTGGCCTACCTTCTTACCTATTATACTTACATGCTGACAACAGCAGCGGAGTGAAGGAGTTGACGGCGGCGGAGCGATGTACGGTACTGTGGGGCTTACCTCGGTCGGTTGCTGCGGTCGGTCTTGTCGGTCGGACTGCTACTCAACTACTTTACTTTGAAACTGACATTTATTTAACTTAAGTTACAGGTTAATCTGAAAGATTCATGCCTATTTGCCTAACTTGCGTATTTCTTAAAATTTAAGGGAATGGCTACTTTGTGCAAAGAGCAGGTGGCCTTTGCGTGGAGTGTGGTGGGTTTACTTAGGCTCCCACGGGGTGTATGCTCTGCAGCAGCATTTGGAGCTGCTGCCACAGAACACAAATATAGAGAAATGTGTGTTGCCTAATGAACAGACAGAAATTCTGTTGACAGCTTTATTGACGTTGTTGACAAAGACGAGGGCATCCATCTTGGGTGGCGTGTGGCGGGAAATTTAAGCTTGATCTATTGCCTGATATTTAAATTACAAGTAATTTGCAATTGCATTACAAAGTTGATGCGTTAACTGACGAGTGATGAGATATATTTAAATTTTATTTTATTTAAAAAAAAAACAATATGCTTATCATTTTAGAAATACCCACATTTAATTAAAATCGTTAATTTTAAATGTTGAGAAAAAATAAAAATATTGCATCTCAGACATCCCTCATCACTTTAATCAAGAATTAACACATCAACTAAAATATTATTTAATTTAAATTTGGTTCTCAAGACATTGCTTATTTAAGATATTTAGCTATAGATACTTACCAAGAATTATACATTGGCCCGATATAAATTTATAATAAAAAAAAACAAAGCTAAATTGTCTTTTAAATGTTTTATTTTAAGATGAATTAAAATAAATTTAACAAAGGATTTTAAAATGCATAAAAAAGTTACAATATATTCTAAATGAAATACTGCAAACTGTAAGTATGGTATTAATAACATCTTTTATGTAAAAAATAGAATTGTTGCAGGAATAAAGCATATTTTAACTAAAAATCCTAATTTCTGGAGTTTCAGAAAAAAATTACCTGCTTTTTTTTGTTACCATAAGTGTATAAAACATGATAAGAAATATGTAACAAACATACCTAAATAAAAAATTAAACATATATTTTTTAACCATCTATACAATTGCATTAAAATAATATATATCCACAAATTATGGAAAACAAAATATAAGCTCTTATAAAGACAGAAACTGAACCTATCTCTTGAAATAAATCTGGCTTTTCATTGTAAATAAGTTAATTAATAATGACTAGATATAACACAAATACATATGTACGAGTTAATATGCATGTTTTTTTCCATTTAATTTTTTTCGTATAAGCAAATAAAAACAAAATATGACTTTTGATTAGTCACAATCGGGTAAAGATGTCACAAGTTAGTGGGGTTGTCTCCAGTAAGTATGCAACATGAAACATAAGAAAACAGATTAAGACAGTGTATTGTGTATACAATATTATATATTCTATCGGGTTAAAATTAAATCTCCTAAAAGTATTTCATCCTAATGATCCAAAATACATAAGTTTTCATTATTAATAAGTATTGATTATCACATTAGTTATGATTACAATTAAGGTTCTAAATAATACCATAAAGGATTTGATATTAGTCCATAATTTTACTTTAAGCTAATAATATGAATTTAATTATGGGTCAGTAAAAATAAAATAGGACTGTAAAAAGCATAGCATTTACTATCAAAATGTCTCAGGTAATTTAGGTATTTTAAAAAATAAGATATTACATACTAAAATCAAAGTATATAGATTTCAACTTAGACTTAACATGTTAGACTGTGCTAAAATCTTAGCTAAAAAGTTAAAAAACAAAATTATTCTGATTGTGTAGGTGTAGGATCAAGAGTATTAAATGAGGATATTCAAGATTTTGGTTTTTTTAAAGGCATTTTAGATTGTCAAATATTTTTCTGTTTTTTAGAATGACCAACACTTAAAGATTGTTGTTGTGGTTTTGAAGTTGGCTTTTGATTTTATACTTTAAATATTTATAAACCAACCATAACTTTTTCTCTAAATTGACTAAATGACCATGGCTATCCATCCATAAATGTGTATAACTTAAGGTGGATTAAGTCGATTAGGGAAATCAGTTTTTGAGAAGTATATGTCAATCTGTTTTCGTTAAATTGAACAAATAGGTATTGTGTTTATACTCAATGTGAATATCATTTCTACTTAAGAACCAGAAAAGTGTTTGGAGCAAACATTTTTAGTCGGACTTACATGACAGACAAGATTTTTGTAAGGATGGATTCAATGGCAATTAAAAAAATTTATGATTTCTGTGACTGTCTGGGCAATTCCTCATATATAAACTAGTGAATAAAGGATATTTGCATGAATATCTTAATCTAGATGAAGACAAGGAAAAGGAAATACTTCATCCAGTAAAGGTTCAAGAATTAAAACTGAATTGTAAAAAAAAAAGTTAAATTGAGAACAGTGACATAGATATGTAAAAAATAGGATTAAATCTATAATTATATCCTGGAAAATGATAATACATCCAAGATACACCTAAACATTATTAGAAAACACTTAGGTTTGTCATAATTGAAATTTACCTGTCTCCTGCTCTATACAGTTGCACGATGATCCGATGTTGGCACGTTTGTAAAATAATGTATCAACCCAGAACTCAAAAAAACTACAAAAAGCTATAAAATTACTTAAAAACTTTAAATTGGAAGAAGATCATGAGGCTTGGCTTGTTTTCCACCCAAAGAAAACCTAAAAAAGACAATCGTCAAATACGACAGTTAAAATGTCACTATTGTCATATTTGATGTACGTCAAAAATTAGACAATCAGAATCAATCGGCCGTCTTGGGTGGCAGACTATTCCGCCCCGCCACATTCAACCTTCATACCGGTGACTGCTGCTGCATTGAGGCGAAGAACGCTTGTAGCATGGCGTTTGGTTCTGTACCTAGCGGAGGGGGGACGGCAGCTGCGGCTTGTTGCGGTGGTGTGGGTGGTGCGGCAAGGCGGCTGTTATCCTGGGTGCCCCAGGTTAACCGTCGATCCCGTTTGGCAGTTTTTGCCTTTAGGATCTGCTTCAGATTCCTGGGGCATCCCAGGTAGTTGGCGGTGTGTGGGCTTCCACAGTTGGCGCATGTGGCTGGCTGGTCGCGTGGTTTGGTGCACTCGGCGGAGGCGTGAAGTTGGCCACACTTCACGCATTTGTGTGCCGCCGTGCACCTGGCCTGAGCGTGTCCATGGAGCTGGCACGTGCCACAGGTATGTGTATGTATTCTCCTCGACTTATTTCTTTGGGCTTCTACCCTTATCTTCACGCCGCGTAGCTCCGTAAGTGAGAAGATTGCCTTCTCTTCTCTGGGGAGTTGCACCAAGACTAGTGATGTGGGCTGCCTGTTCCTGTTGAAGTATCGTGCAGCTGAGTGAGGGTGGAAGCCTAGCTTTCTCAGGTCCTCCAGGATACTTTCGGCCGACCAGTGCTCGAAGGGTCCTCGGAGGACGATGTATAGCCTTCTCTCCTCTGGCAGAGAGAAGGAGTGGAACGGTACTTTTGATGATTCCAGGTAGTCCTGAGTGACTCTGTAGTCCGTGATGGACTGAGGGTGAATTTTTATTCTGTCTCGAGTGTTGACAACATGGTCGTGTTGTACTCCTTTGGACTTCAGGACGGCGGCGACTTCGAATTTTGTTTTCTCCCTTATAATGATAGGAGGGATCTTGGTCCTGCGGTTTGATGGAGCTGGCTCGGGATTGGGCTCAGGAAGAGTATTCCTGAACCCAGCCCTAGAGGTGAAGGTGGTGGCAGCGGGAGCTTGGTCGGGTGGCGCGATGGATGGCGTCTTCCTCGGGACCGTCTCCGGGTCCGAGGTCTTCCTCCTGCTGCCGACAGGTTGGAACCCGTCGTCTTAATCCTCGAGACCTGCTGGAGTCGCAGTGCAGGAGCTAGGCTCCTGTGTGTTTCCAGGGCGGCAGGGGGTGCTTCGACTGCGGGACTGGCCTGTAAGCGGACGGCAGGGCGGACTCAAGAGCCTTTATCCGGCTCTTGAGTGCCCTGGTCGTCGAGTGGAAGATCCGGCGAAGGGCGTTCATCTCCTGCTTGTGTTTCCTCTTCACGCTTCTCATCCGGACTTCGTAGAAGTAGGTTAACTCCTCCTGATTCGACGGGGTGGTTTGCAAAACGGCCAGATCCGCTTTGCGTTCGGCCTCGTCTTGTGGTGTCTCCTCTTCTTCCTCGTCCGTGTTACAGAACTCCGAGAAATCCTCGTCGTCCTCTAACAGGAAGGAAGAACTTTCATCTAGATTGTAAGCCATGGCAGACTCATGGCCATGGTGCACTTAGTACAGCGAGACTGGTTCAGAGAACACTTCGACGTTAAGTGCAGGTGATCTGCACTCAACGGAGGACGAACTCTGTATGGTGCTACTCAACGGACTGCCTCTCGCGTTATATAGAGCACGGGCATGCGCGGTACTTAGTAAACGCGGTAACAGTAGTGGTGGTACAGACCGTAGCCGATCGATAATTCTAGCCTGGACACTTATCCCCGCTTCCATCGATACCTCACAACAGAAGCCGAAATCATGCGAGGCGACGACCGCATCGCGATGGCAAAAATTATTGTAGTTTATAGTAAGATTACGCATTTAAACAGATGGAATTAAATACATTAATTATTTTTGTATAGAATATATATGTCTTGTTTTTATTATTGTTTAGATATTGTCTTAAATATGGTGTTTAAGTAGTATAGAAATGTTTTGATTGTTGTTAATAAATCAGACATTTCAGATTTTCGATTTTTTAAATAAGCAACAAAAATTTGGCGTAGGTACCTACCTAATTTTGTTTTCGGCATTAACATTTTTACGAAAAAGTAATACAGCAATGCAAAAACTTTCCCATAGCAACCAAGATAACCCACAAAAGTGTCAAGAATAAGTTTTTGAAAATTTGTTTTTTTTTCAATAATCTTCAAAACCACATAAAATATATATATATATATTTTATATGGCATATTCTTTTATAAGTAAATAATGTGCAACTTTGGGGTAAATTATACATTTTTGTATTTTGAGGGTAGACGAATTTGAAACATTGTTTATGTATATTTTTCCAATAAAATACATAATAATAAATATTTAAAACATTTATCATTTACCTAAAAATACGTAATAATAAAAAAAATATATTATCTTGTAAAATGTAAAATATTAGATCCCGCGGTATCTCCACTTAGTCGTTCCACTGTACGGCGTGCGCCACCAAATCTCGGCTTCAATTTTGACGCCACGAAACCAGTGTCACGGCTAGAACTAGTTATGCTAGAACTAGTAAGATTGAAAATTTAATAGGGGAAGTCTTTTCTCCACAAATAAAATGCTAATCCTAATTTCAGGAGTGATTCTTGCCATTATTAAACTAGATAATTACTTAACACACACAAATTATAAACAATAACCTTACATATGGAAATTTCATTTGTGTGTCTATTAAGTAACTTTCTAGTCTGATGATGGCAAGAACATTTGCTGAAATGTATCAATCCTGAAATTAGGATTTGCATTTTGTTTGTGGAGGAAAGTCTTCTCCTACTAACTTTTTAATGTTACAATGACTCCACTGCAGAATGGACTTTTTCCTTATTATTAACAAACATACCAATAGTGCTAACTTAATCGGAGGCACCTTGTATACTAGCTAGACTAGGGTTCCAGAAAATTCGTTGGTCCTGCACGTGTTGCCAGAGATATGCGATGTGCCTGCTTACGTCACTGCGATTATTCCGGAATGATTGAGAACAGTCCATATGTATGCGGTATTGTTAATATCGTTACAATGGCTTTCTTTACATGTAATTAGCCTGTCAAGTATTTGTAGAGGATATTAAATAAATAAAAGAAACTTTGAATTAAAAGGAACTTGGATTATAAAAATTAAGTGCTTAAAAATAACCCAGTTTACAAATTTCTAACTATATTAAAATTCAGTTTTCAGTAATTTATTCAAAGTAGCTTAAATGTACACCCAAAAATGTGTCTTCCATTATGCAGGAAGATTATTATAATGATTGTCAGTAGTTTTCGCAACCGGGAAAGCCTAATCGTGGCAATTTAAATTACATTTTCCTTGTTCTCTTTCGTTTCCCTTATGTATTCCCTTACGTACATCCCAAAAGCGCCTATCTGCCATTCTAAATTTAATATAATCCCCAAAAAAAAACACGCAAAGGGGCTAAGATGTTATTTGTGGAGCTGATGTTAATGTGCTTTTATTTTGCACTCGGCTGAGTTATACTTCCCCCTATTTTTTTTTGAAGTTAATTTTTTCTGAAGCTGAACAAATGTTTATTTTTGGTGCTCCAAATTATCCTTAAAATTATTTGATATATTTTTGCTCAAACATGGTTAGTATTTATCGAGCAATTAGATGTCTAAATAAAAATTGAAGAGGTGGGAAACTATTTAAATCACGACTGAGAAAATGCTTGTTGGATCAAGAAAGGGAGAAAGCCCATGCACTACTAGAAAAAAAATACAAATAGAAAGTTTCTGTAAGGTTTCATTTGCATGCCTGCTGTGTCTTTTTTTCTCGATTACTACTTAAACATCTTGATTTAAGGCTGTATAAGATTATTTCCGGAAATCGACAAAACCCTAAATTTGACCTAAGATATGCATCGCTAATGTAGTTTAGTTATTATATTTAAGTTAAGGTGCGATTTAAATAATTTATATATGGTTTTTTTATTTGGTTTTTTTTACTTGAATTATTCCACTGACAAGAAAAATTTTTTGATGGATGAACTATTTTCTTTTATGTTTATTTCTTGAATTATTGATTGTTGTTTACATGTAAATGGAATGTTTAAGTGTATTAGATTCAAGCTGTATTAAAATACAGGGTGATTTTTAAGTTGATACTTTTTTTAACGGTGTATAGAACTCGGTAAAATAAATATTTTTTTCAAATAACTGTATTCAAAAAACCGAAAAATAAAAAAATTGCATTGCCAAAAATGTTATAAAATGAGTCCAATACGGTCCTCTCTAATTTAAATAAGTTATTCAAAGTTGTCACGATTAACTTCAACACAACGATTTGCTCGACATAACCACTGTTCCGTAACGGCACGCAATAGAGAAATCGGTTTTTGTCTAACTGTTGCCGCAGCCTGCTCAATACGTGCTATTAGTTCTTCTTGTGTGTCGATAGGCGTCTTGAAAACTAAACTTTTCATATACCCTTACAAAAAAAAGTCACATGGATTTAGGTCTGGCGACCTTGGTGGCCATGCAACTGGTCCATTTCGGCCAATCCACCGATTTGTTCCACCTGTTGGACTTATATCCAAAAATTCGCTCACTTTTCGTCTAAAATAGGCAGGTGCTCTATCCCGCAGGAGCCACATAGCTTGCCTGATATTCAATGGCACGTCTTCTAACGGAACAGACAGATTATTTTGCAAAAAGTCCTAATAAACATCGCCCGTCAAACGGTCTGGTAAGATAAATGATCCAACAAGTATCCCATTCACAATTCCTGCCCACACATTAGCAAAAAAGCGGTGTTGAAAATTGGTTCTGCGAATTGCATGGGGTTTATCAACAGACCAAACATGCGTTAATAATGCGTAAATAATGTTAAAATTGTTAATTCCGTTTCGGGTGAATGTTGCTCCGTCCATGGCTAAAATTTTGTTCGAGAAATGTTGATCATTTTCATGTTGTTGTAGGAACCATTCACAAGACTGAACTCTGCGGGGGAAGTCTTTAGGCAGTAGCGCTTGGACACGTGGAACGTGAAAGGGATTAAATTGATTCTCGCGCAATGTTGTCCATACTTTTGTTAGACTTAATCCGACCTGCCCTGCAACAACTCTAGTACTTGTTGTTGGATCTTCTTCGATGAGATTTAAAATTTGTTCTTCCGTATGAACATTTTCAGGTCTCCATCCTCTTCCTGCATGCCCTCCACGATGTTCCCGTAAATCGCCAGTATCCCTAGCCCGTTGAATAAGATTTATGAAACTTCTGGGTGTAGGATGATTCCGCAATGGAAAGCGGTCTGCGTATAATACCGAAGCAGCAGCAGCACTTTGAAGACACTCTCCATAAATAAGCAACATATCCACAATTTCATTGTTTTCATAACGATGTGCCATTTTTAGGATTTGTAAATTTAAAATTAATAACAATAAACCAAAAGTGTCTAAGACTAAGTGATCGGTACAATGCGTGATCGATGATACAAAAATTCGAGCAAAAACTAAACATAAACAGACGATGAAAAACAAACCCATATTCACTTTTTTTATTCTGTATGTCCCTTGTTTTTGAGTGTTTCGAGATAAGTTATTTGAAAAAAATGTATATTTTATCGAGTTCTATACACAGTTAAAAAAAGTATCAACTTAAAAATCACCCTGTATATTTGTAATCTTCCACTTTGTTTTTCATAAATAAACACATAACTATTATTATTAATAATATTATTATTATTCAGATATTAGAAGAATAAAGCTCTGGTGGAGTCCTTTCCATGTTATCGGACTGTGCTTTTTAATTTTATTTACAAACAATAAACTTAGACTAAAAGTACAGCATACGTTTTTTAAACTAGTTGATGTTATTTGCATTTTAAATGAACTTTCTGACGATTCGAGATATGGATAATAACGTCGACTTTTGCACCAGCTTATAGATGCTTTTATTAAAGTTGAGCAGTTTCATGTTTTCGATCAGGCTCTTTGGTATTACTCCTGTTGTTGACGCAATAATTGGAACTGTCCGCACTTCTTTCATTTCCCATTGTCTTCGTATCTGGTGTTCTAGATCCCTGTACTTAACAATCTTTTCATTATGTTTTGCTGTTAGGTTGTTATTATTGGGAATAGCTACATCAATAAGGGTTATTTTTCTAGAAATTTTATCGATTAGAATTAGGTCAAGCCTATTATTACTTACTCACTGTAAGTACAGTGCGATCCCAATACAATTTGTGTTACTCATTTTCAAGAACTGGTTCAAGCTTATAGTTATAATATAGTACCTTGGCTGCCGATAAGAGGTTTAGTTTTTCTGCGAGCTCTTGATGCAGTATCTTTGCCACTAGATCATGTCGTTCTTTATATTCCGTTGGTGCAAAAGTTTGACATCCACCGGTAACATGCTGAATAGACTCCGTTGTCTCGCATCTATACCTATCTGTCACTGTACCATCGGGTCACCTACGACAAACTTTAAATAATTTCTTGTTGGTATTACTTGATCTTGGATAGCCACAAGAAACCCTTTAGTTTCGGGGAGAAGCTGTCCCGAAATCAACCAGTAGTTCGACGCCGCTATGTCGACGTACTCTTGTTGAACCTCGTGAACATGCCTTCCATGTAGTGGTTTTCCTATACAAGCTTTTATTTTTTCTTGCACGGTGCGATGGTGTATGGGCAGCTTAAGCTCCTGTATTTTAAGTGGTATTGATTCGTCTGCTTTACATACGGCACGATGAATGTGTGATGTTTCATACTTTCTTAAGAAAAAGCAACGCAAGTTACTAATTTGCTAAATTAGCTGCTTCTCTATGTCGGTCATTCCTCTTCCTCCCATATGTCGAGGTAGCGTAGTTCGTTCTACGGCACTCCGCGGATGATGCTTATTGGTTTCGTTAAGAGTGTTCTAGCCTTTCTTTGCAAATTTTCGATGTTCGTTTAACTCCAAAAATAATACCAAATACCAAAAAAATAAGTTAATGAATTGACTCCATATGTATTATTAGCTTTAAATAAGTTTCTACTATTAAGACTTGTTTTAAGAAGTCGTCGCATTCTTGTAGTGAACTTAGTAGTCAGCTCATTCTTTATAGTTCTATGGTCTATTTTTTGCCTGCTTTATTCCTAGATATTTGTAGGATTCTTCTTCGTCCATAGCATTAATTATCTGACCGTTTTCTGTTTGAAAGTCACCTGGTTGCAGTTTACCCTTAATAATGTTACATAGCAAGGCAGAACCAAAGTAGACTTAAGGAATATCCCTGAAATATACCCTCCTATTATTATTATTATTATTATTATTATTAATTATTATTATTTACAGCCAGTTAAGGCTGGCACTCCCTCTAAGGGGGGAGGGGGGGGATCATTTACTTATCCCAGATACCTCCGATATCAAAAGGATTAAGCTCTGTGGTCTGTGGGGGGCCTTTTCGGTGCCCTTAAGTAACCTGAAATGTAGAGTTATCTCCTAGGAATTTTCGGGTGCTGCGAGCAGTTGCCAGTAGTACTGCCTTTTGCATGTGCTTATATAGATGTTCGCCAGTTCCTAGTTGCTTAAGGTATTCCAGTAGACTCTTTGGTATTACACCCGTTGTCGATATAACAATTGGGATGGTCTGAACATTATCCATTCTCCATTGCCTTCCGATTTGAATTTCTAGATCTCTGTATTTGGCGATTTTCTCAGTGTGTTTCTCTTGCAGATTATTGTTGTTCGGTATGGCTACGTCAATTAGAGTTGTTTTCCTGGAAATTTTATCTATTAAAATAAGATCTGGTCTATTATGCCTTACATGTTGATCGGTAAGTATACTGCGGTCCCAATATAACTTATATCGGTCATTTTCCACTACGGGTTCTGGAGTATATTTATAATACGGAACCTTCTCTGTTGTAATAAGTTCCAACTTCATTGCCAGTTCTTGATGTAAAATTTTTCCAACTGAGTCGTGCCGTTCTTTGTATTCTGTTGCTGCAAAGGCCTGACATCCTCCTGTTATGTGCTGGATTGTCTCTGATGTTTGGCATCCATACCGGCATTTGTCGTTTTGTACGGACGGATCTCTGACGATGTGCTTGAGATAATTTCTTGTTGGTATAACCTGATCTTGGATGGCGAGTAGAAAGCCCTCAGTTTCTGGAAACATCTTGCCTGATACCAACCAATAGTTCGACGAAGCAGTGTCGACATGATTTTGGCTGATCTCATTAGGATGCCGCCCATGAAGGGGCTTCTCCATCCAGATGCGGAGTTTTTCCTGGTCCGTATGATGGTAGGTGCGCGCTTCCTCGCTCTTAAGTTGTAGAGGAGTGGAATCGTCTATTTGACTTATTGCGCGATGCAGCGTGGAATTTTCTCCTTGCCTGTAAAAATAGGATCTTAAGTTAATGATTTGTTTTTCAAGTTGTTTACCCAGATCTATTAATCCTCTTCCTCCAAGGTGGCGGGGAAGCATTGTTCTTTCAGTGGCACTTCGAGAGTGGTGGTTGTGCGTTTTAGTAAGTAGGGTCCTCACTTTTCTTTGTAGCCTTTCTATGTCTGTCCTACTCTAATTAATTACCCCAAAAGAATAACTAAGAGCTGAACATGCGTAAAAGTTAAGTGCCTTAAACATATTTTTGCTGTTGAGATTGGTTCTCAAAACTTGTCTTACCCTTTTCACAAACTCGTTAGTCAGTTCGCATTTCATTGTTTGTTGTTCAATCGTTTGTGATTGTTTCATCCCCAAGTATTTGTTAATTTCGTGTTTGCCCATGGTCTCGATGGTCTGGACATTCTGTATCTGATATTCTCCTGGCTGAATTTTTCCTCGGATTATATTGAGAGTACGGCATTTATCTAGTCCAAATTGCATGCCGATGTCGTTGGAGAACTCTTCTACTATATGCAGCATTTGGTTTAGCTGGTTCCTAGTTGCAGCCATTATTTTTAAATCATCCATATACAGTAAGTGATTTAACTTTGCAATCTCGGTGTTATTATCTCGGATGCTAAACCCATAGTTGGTAGAGTTAAGATGGTTCGAAAGAGGATTTATAGCAAGGCAGAACCATAATGGGCTCAGTGAGTTCCCTTGGAAAATTCTTGTTCGAATTGGAATGTTGTTTGTACTTACTGCGCTTTTACCCTGCACTTCGAGCTGGATCGTTGTTCTCCAACTTGTCATAGCGCTCTCTAGAAAAGACAAAGTATTACCATAAACTTTATACACTTTTAAAATGTTTATAAGCCATTCGTGTGGTACTGAGTCGAAGGCTTTCTTATAGTCGACGTAGGCAGTAAAAATATTTCTCTTGTTGTAATATGCCTGTTTGTTGATGACAGAGTCGATAATAAGTTGTTCTTTACAGCCCATAGAACCTTTAGCGCATCCTTTTTGTTGTGCGGCTATGATGTTGTTTTCCTCACAGTGTTGATAAATGCGCTGTGTTAAACATGAAGTGATAATTTTATACAAAATAGGTAGGCACGTTACCGGTCGGTACTTAGACGGATCTTGTGTGTTGTTCTGGTCTTTAGGCAGTAGATAGGTTACTCCTTACGTTAGGAACGCTGGCATTTCCTGTGGGTTAAGAATAACGTGGTTAATTAACTCTGAGAGTTTAGGATGCATACTCCGTAGTTTCTTTAGCCAAAAGTTATGAACTCCATCTGGGCCAGGTGATTTCCAATTATGCAGTTTTTGGATAATCTGGTTGACTTCCTCTATAGTGAATGGTCGATGTTCCATCTGGCTATATTTATTACTGTTTTGTTTCTCTTCAGTAACCCAGCTTGCGTTGATATTGCATGTTGTTTGAGTTGCAAGTTGTTTGGCCCAAAAATCTTGAATTTGTTCTTTCGTGGGGTATTGCTTATCTGGGTGATCTGATTTTGAATTTAGCTCTCTAAAAAATTGTTTTTCGGCCTTTTCAAAACGAAGATTGTCACGTTTTCGGTTATTACTGGTCTTGTATTTTCGTAGGCGCCTTGAAAATAAGGAAAGTTTCTGTTTTAGAGTATCCAGGCATTGTTGAGCTGTATTATTTTCTGGTTCATGCCGAGTGTGGATGTTATTTCTGTGCAAAATTTCATCAACTTTCTGTTTTAGTCTGTTTGTTCGTGTACCCCTCAGATATTCTGTTAGTTGGTCGATATCTTTTCGAAACCTCTGAATTTTTCGTTGAAGTCTGGTCTCCCATGGCGGTATCGGGAGCTCGGTTCTTGCAGAGTCATTGTGGGTCCTTATCTTAATCTTAATGGTTTTAGCAACGGCAGTTGCTGCGCTATATACTAAAAGGTGAAGAGATTGCATGTTATTAATATTTAAAAGATAAGGTGGAAGAATTTTGGTGTTTAAAAGTTCCATAATTTGACCTAGTTTTTTTGAAAAGTTTACTTTTGGAAGTTTGGGTCTTATCAGTGAGTTGGTTCCCTCAAATTCTAGCATCGCACTTGCCATTTCTGCAGATAGTTCGTGATATAGCTCAGAATTATTCTCTTGGGTGTTTTCGGTAGTGTTAGGTTCCTGTGTGTTATTAAATACATTTTCTATTACAGGTTGCTCCTCAGCTGGTTTATTGTTAGCGAGGTCTTATTCGTTGTTAATTTGCGCTTGTATTTCTTCTTTAATGGTATTGAGTCTTGTCTCTGGAATTAGGTGATTACGCATTATTACCCGATACTGGTCTGCTATTCTCTGTTCGGTGACTTGGAGATGTGGATAGATTCTCCTAAATTCGACATGTAAAGGTTGTCTGTAGCCGATCATTTCTCGTCCCAGGTTAGTCACTTTATAAAAGCTGCGCATGACGGTTTTATTCATCGCAGATGTCCATTTCATGCGCTGTCTTTGTATTCCCGCCTGGGTGAGCGCTGGCTGAATTTCCTGCGCAGCACCTTCAGCCAGGGGGGCTTGTGATGGTGTTGGGCTCTCCTGGTCGTTTTGTTGTTGAACAGGAGGAGGTGTAGTTTCTTGAATGACAGGTTGCCGCCTCCTTAACTCCCTGCCACCGACGGTCCGCATACTGTCATGTCCAGCGCCGGCACCAGACATGCCTTGGCGATCCCCAGTCAGCGATCTTTCTCCGAGGCATCTTCCGCTTCGTGTCTCCATTTCCATGGGTGTACCACCATTTAACCCTGGTGGTCCAGGTTGTTCTTTTAGTCGCCTTTTACAACAGGCAGAACGTACCAGGAGGCTATTCTACCCCGGCCCCCCACGGGGGGTTTATTATTATTATTATTATTATAATTATTATTATTATTATAAAGATATAATCGACTGCTCAACAATAGTTTGAACTACTATAAGTATACCACCTTACTATATCTAGCACGCAGATAAACCAATTACGTTGAATGTCAACTTTGGTAATATTAGAGTTTAGAGTTTTGTTAGTATTAGGATTTGAATCAGGAATGTTGTGATAGTTTGACGACATAAAAATTGATAAAGAAAACGAACAAAAAGATTTTATTGCGTAATTACTATTTATTTTCATGTTTTAAAAATGTGTTGCAAAGCTAAAAAAAATTAGAAATGATGACGATATGAATACTACCAAGGAAAAGAATACGATAACAAGGACTATTTAACTATTACAACTATATATATATATATATATATTATATATTATATATTATATATTATATATATATATATATATATATATATAAAACATAGGAAATAATAAATAGGAAATAATATATAAACATAGGAACATAGGAAAACCCATGTAAATTATAAGGGGGTCAATTATTGGCTTCCCTGTACATTTTATAGAAAAAATGTAAGATAACTTTTCGAAAAGACCAATCTGGAAAACACTTGTTCAAAGATTTAAAAAATTTTAATAAGCGAATTCTTGAATTATTTAATTAATTGTAATTGCAAATTTAGCAAATTTTCGGTTCAGGTAAAACCAAACGGGCACCAGTAAAATGAATATTGTCACTGACGTGAGGAAAAGTGTTAGAATATAATAAAATTTCCTAATATCAACTTAATAACGTTAGAAATGAATTTTATGATCGGTTAGGATATTGTTCAGCTGTTAATGGGGGGTTGTTTGAACATTTGATTAATTGATGTTTTTATGTAATTCTCTATTATTTAAAAAAAGTTATTGTATTTTATTTTATTTTTCCACACTTAGTAAAATATTAAGAAATCTGTTCTCTCTTTTTTCGGATCTATTTTCAATCTTTTAAGTTAAACATTTACAATTATTTATTGCAATTTCTTTGGACTCCAATTTACTAACAATAAGTTTAATGGTTGAAATGGACCAGATGGCTTGATGGAAAAATAAATTGAAAATATTTCAGATACTGCTATTGGTTTAATTAGATTCTAAGTATAATAAAATTATTTTTTTAATAATCGATAATAATAATGGTTATTGGTTTAACTTCATCATAATATTAAATAAAAGTTTAGACAAAAAAGTAATGTTAACGTGTCTTACTTTGAATGTATGGTTGTGAGATTGATAAAACAAAAAAAAACATTTCTTGTATTCGGCTGTACGTCAGATTTGACAAAGCCTTATAACAAATTGTTTGCTGGTTGCTGGTGTCTGGTTTTACCTGTACTGAAAATTTGGTAATTTTGCAATTACATTTAATTGAATAATTCAAGACTCGCTTATTAAAATTTTTTGAAGCTTTGCACAAGGGGTTTGCCAGATTGGTCTCTTCAAAAAGTTATCTTACATTTTTTCTGTAAAATGTACAGGGAAGCCAATAATTGACCCCCTTAATATTTACATGGGATTTCCTATGTTCCGCTCGGCGACGCACCACCCGATATATATAGACTTGTCTAATTATGAATATCGATCGCGTATAAAATAATTAAAATTTTTATTACTGCTGACGTAATAAAGTTGTTCTCAAGAAAGCAAGCGGTATGCCCTTTTTCTTCAAATCAGACGTTTTCTAGTCATTCCTAAGGTATCAACAAGTAAGTGCTGTCCGCCAACGTTCATACAGTGATACAAGTTATCTTCAAGTCGTTGCCGAACGCTTAGAAGCATTTGCGGTATTACTTCGCAACATACATTAATAATTCTTCTTCGCAACTCTTCTAATGTAGCAGGTGGAGTTTTGTAAACTACGGATTTTATGTGTCCCCACAAGATAAAATCTAAAGGACCTAAGTCGGGTGACCGAGGTGGCCACTCATCCTACCCAGCGTCCTGGAAATCTGTCATTTACATAGTTGCGTTAATTTAGTGAGAGATGCCATTGTATGTACGGTCCTCTTTGATGGCATTTTGTAACAAATCTAAGTACATATCGCCTGTTAAATTTCCAAAAATACCAGCCGACTTATATTTTGGCGGTGTTGTGTGTGTGTTTTGTGGAAAATTCTTGGATTGCTGTCAGCCCAATAACGGCAATTGTGATTCACTAAACCATTTAGAAAGAAAGAACACTCGTTCGAAAAACACACATTAAATAAGATATTATCATTGTTTAACGCCTGCTCACTAAAAACTTCGCAAAACTGCAAGATAACACTTATTCGAGACACACCCGTTGCAATGGCCAATTGTCTTGTACTTAGCGTACTATCCATTGCAACCCCCCAATACTGCAATTTCCATAGCTTTATGAAACCCTACATTTTCAATATTTCCCTTTTTGTTTTGAACTGAACCTGTTTCGCGAAACTTTGCAACCGATTCCCGAACAATTTTCCCAGAGAGATATTTCTCAGAATGCCGATAATTAAATAAATCCGAGACCCAATTTCCACATTGTTTTTAAAAAAAAATCTCAATAATAATCTACTCTTTCTGCAATTGAGTACACCATAATTGATAATAAATTTAAAGGTACAACAATTTTTAAACAATTTAACCACAAAACAGGTATCTAGCAAAACTATTTGTGACAAGTTCATTTAAAAGACAAAAAATTGTTTCTCGCGCATTATTATCGTTTGTTTAGTTGAAATGATTAAATTAGTGTTTCCATGTGTTCTATGTTCTTTCTGGGTTCAGTCTCACTCTCTTAATAAATTTTAATGATATCGTGACACATTAATGTTCAGCTTTCAGGAGCCCATATTTCTTGAACAAGTGATTTAATTTTTAAAAACTAAGCAGCATTATATAGGAAATGGCAAGACCTTTTTAAGGAGGTATCACTTAAACCCCCGTCCCATTTGAAAAAAAATAGGGGACGTCACCCCCGCTTAGGGAGTTGAGTTTCTTGAAATGGTTTTTAGGTCAAAAGTTGTCCACCTGACAAACATACTAAACAGTGCGGTACGTTTTTGATGAGCCACCCTGTATAAGGCCCTCCTTTGTTTCTAAATCTACCTGCCGCGACTTTGAAATACTTAACAGAACCTATCCCTATACAAGAATCAAAATTAAAGCGCTAATTAATATAATATTAATTATTGGCACCCGCTCTTAGGAAGCTAAAGGTTTTGCTATGATTTTTGCGTCAAAAACTATCCTCCTTAATTTAAAAACACATTAAAATTGTTATTGTCTTTTAGCCCTTCATCAAACACCCTATATACTGATGAATATGGTATTATCTATGTCGTTTTTATTGTCGCATGATATACATATTTAAATAGCGACATTTTATATAGTTTATCTATGAAATCATTTTAAATATACGTAAAATCCCATGTTTTACACTATTTTTTATTTTCCTTTCGAAAATGTCAATTTTTAGAAAAAAAATAATCTTTCATAAGAAAATAATATCAAAAAATTGACCGCGGACTAAAACTCAAGCATCCTAATCTTAATAATTATCAAAATATTTTAAACACTTCCAGTACTCACAGACTTCTCACCTCTTTTGAGCCAGTCTATTAAACAAAGATAAAACACCTGCGTTCTGGCGATTCCTACTTTAGGCAGTGCAAGTGAACTGTGTGGATCTCTCTCTATCTCACTGATTTTGAGGATTACAGCGCCGCACCTAAATAAATTTTTGGGCTGTTTTTGTATTACTTTCGTCGTGTTTTTAAAGAGATCTTTAAGGATGAGTCTATCGCCTTTAAAATAGTTGTTGGATGGGTCTATCACCTTTATTAGTTGGGAGGGGGGTCATGAGCATACGTTAAAAGACGAATATGCCCAGCCAATGAGATTTGAAGACGAGATTAAAAACCGATTGATCCCTTCGTTTACGTTCGTAAAATTTCGCGTATTAATTTTGTTTTGTTTTTCCTAACCTAGATTGCAGATTTTATTTTATTTGCTTTGCTTCCTAAATGATTTAATTATCGCCGATAATTATTATTTATATCAATTTTGCCACTATTTGAGTGCTTACAGCAATCATAGTGTTTAGTGTTGACTCCGTTGTCTATAATATTCGGTTCTACGCTAATGAGTTCGAAAACAAACACTTTGGTGTTTGATTTTCAATTTCTAGTAAGCTGTCCAGTGATTTCTTTAGTATAATTTCTTTTTTAGCTGCTGCAGTATCTGTTTACGATAATTATGGCAACTATGACAACAACATGGCCGATTTTTTAGGTCTAATCTGAATTTATATGTATTTTCCAGTCAACAAAATGCAATCTGCGAAGTCTGTGAAAAGGAATTTTTATTTCTGTTGCATGTAGCCTTATTATTATTGGATGGGTTTTGCCGGTTTTGCTTTGTACACGTTTATGAAAGTGGAGAATTTAAAATTTGTCTACATTTTTTGCAGTTTTTACTGTAAGGAAGTGTGTTTTTTTATTTGTGTTTGTGGATTTATTTTGGTCTTATACCTAAAAAAGACCTTAAAACGTTTCGACCCTGGGAAAATAGACAAGAAATTTTGGCAAAAGAAGAGGAAAGTATTTGTGAAGGCTTATGGAGACCGTGGGTGCACAAGAAAGACAATAACATTTGTGATGAAAACAATACTGGACAGTGACTTAGACTTATGTAGTTCTGATAGTTCATTTTCTAGTGTTGAGGAAGCAAAAAGAAGCAAGGGAAGTAGAAGCTACAGGGGAAAATCAAGCAGTTTTAAAACATAATTGTTTAAGTACAGACGCCAATGTCAGCGATAAGACCTGGAAGAGGGAAATCGGCAACTGGCTAACAAACCAGAACAAATTCTACTGGGAGCAGCTGCCAAAGATGGAACAATCCAAACAACTTATATGCAGCCCACCCTTCAAGAAGGGTGAGAACATACTGGGCCTCTCCAGACAACAACTGCGAAGGGTCGCAGGGCTACTTACAGGCCATGCACCCAGCAGGAAACACCTGCATATGCTAGGGAAATCAGTTACCTCGCTATGTAGGGGATGCAATGAGGAGGACGAAACAACTCTTCACATACTGTGCTTCTGTGAAGCATTTAATCAAACCAGGGCAACATTCCTGGGGGAAGAGAAACCCTCACCAGAGGGTATAAGAAATCTACCACTGGGCACAATCCTGGACTTCCTTGAAGCTACAGAATTGAACCTGTGGGACTAAACATATGGGACACAATAGGACTGCTTCTTAGCAGACCGCAGTGTAGGGAGCCACAAGGCACCACCCAGCGGTGGAGTTTTAGTGGGTATAGGACGAAACAGACTCGACACTGAGTCCCACACTACTGGGGGCGGCGCCGCGTAACCAGTGTTCATAAAGAATTTCTCCACCGACCCAAAAAAAAAAAAGTACAGACGCAAAACAAATTTATCATTTGTCTATACCAATCTAAGGAATGATCCTCAGTTCACAAATGATTGTAGTGATCTGCAAAAAACAGCGTTTTTAACAGGGGTTCCCTATAGTATAATATTCTATTTTGTAAAAAAAGGGATTAAAGACAGAAGAAAAAGGAAAGATGCAGGACAATCAAAGGGATTTGACACGGATATTGCCAAATTGCTAAGAAAAGTTATGTATTCTAAATACAAAAACAATGATGTTCCGACCATAGAGATGGATAAGGTCTCAACCTTGCGGAGATACCTGATAAAACTTGGATTTAAGCTTAAGATGGTTAACAAAAGAGCTGCTGTAATGGAATTGTCAGGTGGCATAAAGAATATTTAGAGAAAATTTAGAAATTTTGGGAGGAAGAAAGATATAATATTTACCTGAAACATGGTATGATACATTTATGATGATGTATGATTTCCATTCTCTGGGAAAAATTTCCTTTTTTGCCATAGTAAGAAAACCATATTTTTATTAATTAAACAAATTTTTTTTTTGTTTTTTACAGTTACTGACACACTTGTCTTGTCCCAGAAAGGCAAGACTACTTGTTTCATAATTCACTGGAAGAAAAAAGACTATTTGACATCTGATTATTATTAATTAAATTTAAAAATTATTTCTGCTACTCGTGTACACTGTGTCCCATTTTGGATGAGACTGCAGGGTAACTCTGTCATTTTTTAAGATAGAGCTTTGCGGTTTTCGCGACCCTGTATCACTTTTTTGTAAAACTTTTAAAGCCACAAACAGAAATATTCTAACTACTTTTGTTCCTGAAATACAGGGTGAAAACGAAAATGTTCACTTTTGGAGATGTTATTATTTCTCAGGCCCTGTATAAGATAGAATAAAAATGAAAACTGCTTATAATAGATATTTTTACATAAAAGTCAGTGGCGTATTTAATTTTTTTTTCTAATGCACTGTTTTTAAGATTGGGCACAAACTTGGTATTTTTTAAATGGAACACCCTGTATATTTTAACGTCAAATTTTTGCATTTTTTTTTCTGAATACATTGATGTATCACAACCTATTCTTTAGTAAATTTTAGCTTCAAAAATCAGAAAAATCCATATTTATTTTTGTTTTTAATAGTAGGCCATGAATTCTTACACACATGCATTTAATTATTACTTTTTTAAAACGCCATGTGATTTAAACCTGTTTACTTAACTATATTTTAAACATTAATATAAATTATTAAAAAATTAAAATATTAATATAAACATAAAAATGTTAAAAACAAAAAAAATATATCGGACCAGGTTTAACATTAAAAACTAATTAGTAATTACAAGAATCAAATTAGAAAATTAATTACAAAAACCAAAAAAAAAACAACAAATATAAATTTAATAAAACTGTTCAAACTGCTGTCCATTTTGTCTTATACAAAAACCATATACAGTCTGTATTCGTCTTAAGGCATTTAAAATTATAAAGGGTTGCCTTTGTAAGTTTATGAATGCTTCTTCAGTTGTCGCTCGGAGTTCATTTATATTATTATGCCGATTTGCATAAATTTTATTTTTTAAGTACGACCATACAAAAAAGTCCAAAACACTTAAGTCCGGTGACCTCGGGGGCCATCTGATTGGCCCGTGTGTGCCAATCCAACGTCTATCAAAATGGGCACTTAAATATTCTCTAACTACCCTTGAATTATGAGCGGGCGTTCCATCTTGCTGGAAATATATTTGATGTCGCTGGGCTAAAGGTATGTCCTCCAGCAACTCTGGCAAATTATTTTGCAATATATTTAGATATCGTTGGGCAGTTAAGCTACCCTCAAAAATTGTATATACAATTTTAGTGCCCAATACAAAACAGGAAACACTAAAACCAAATCGGCCTTGTTGCTGTCGTTCAAAAGTAATATGTTGGTTTTCTTGATACCAATGTCTGGTATTTTGCCTACTAAATATGCCACTACTGCTTATATGGGATTCGTCAGACCATATTACCTTTTTTACAAAATCCGGATCTTCATTAGTTTTGGTTAAAAACCAATTAGAAAATTCCAGTCGTTTAAACGGATCGTCAGGATGCAATAATTGAATAATATTTATCTTATACGGTTTAAATTTATGCTTTTTTAAAATTTTTTGCACTTTTGTTTTGGAAACTCCTATCTCTTCCTCTATCTTTCTACAGGAAATTTGGGGTCTTGCTTCCACACACGCTAAAACATTAATTTCGCCAGCTTCATTTCTATCAACATGGGGTTGCCTAGGTTTTGAATAGCAGCCATAATTTAAAAGATTAGATTTTAACCAGAATACCGTAGCCCGAGATGGCTGACGTCTTTCTGGAAACCTAATAAGATCTTTTTTATTTTTTGAATTTTGTAACAAAATAAAATAAGCTAGAGCTTTACCTATTTAAATATAATTGCTGCGCCGCTTCGACATTTTCGTTAGAAAGGTTTAAACATTTTATAATATCATACTTTTCAAAATTTTGGAATTCCATATTTTCACCGTCAGCCATCATTATTGATATGTATTGAGTCTGTTTGTGACTTAGTTTCTATGAATGCAATAAACAAAACTTTTTTTATGCATGTGTCAAAGAATTCATGGCCTACTATTAAAAAAATAAACATAAATATGGATTTTTCTAGTTCTTTGAGCTAAAATTTATCAAGATTTGGTTGTGATACATCAATGTATTCAGAAAAAAAAAAATGCAAAAATTTGACGTTAAAATATACAGGGTGTTCCATTTAAAAAATACCAAGTTTGTGCCCAATCTTAAAAACAGTGCATTGGGAAAAAAAATTAAATACGCCACTGACTTTTATGTAAAAATATCTATTATAAGCAGTTTTCATTTTTATTCTATCTTATACAGGGCCTGAGAAATAATAACATCTCCAAAAGTGAACATTTTCGTTTTCGCCCTGTATTTCAGGAACAAAAGTAGTTAGAATATTTTTGTTTGTGGCTTTAAAAGTTTTACAAAAAAGTGATACAGGGTCGCGAAAACCGCAAAGCTCTATCTTAAAAAATGACAGAGATACCCTGCAGTCTCATCCAAAATGGGACACAGTGTACACTTTTTAAATCTGTTTTAGTTTCCATATGCTTCAATGCACGATGAAGTTCCATTGTGGCAACTTAGAAACTGTTTCCTTCCTTAATGGAAGAAACTGCTAAAAAAAAAAGGCAAAAAAAAACAGAATTTAGAAAATTGTATTAATTCTTTGGACCAGATTCAAATGAGTGGTTGGATTTATAAAAGTATTTAGTATCCTCGCTGTAGTTTTAGGATCCATAATACTTAAAATGAAGTGTTTTGTATAAGATTTTTAGTTTTTAGTATAAGCATTAATTTTTGTTAATTTTCATCTAATGTCTCAATTATGCACAATAACTAAATATGAGGCAAACAAATTAATAAATATTACATTCAGGATGTAAAGTGTGTTTTTTTATAAGTAAAAATTGTGTCTTTTACACGCATAAGATATAGACAGCTAGATGATTTTTAATGTAAAAGTTTATTTACAAAAATAGACTTCCACTTTTCTGACTACATAATTACTTTTTATCAAAAAATGTTGGTAAATATAGAGATGGGGTTTTCATAAGTAAGTTTTTATAATAATATATCATAATATGTATAAATGAAAAAAAAAATATTATAGGACATCGAATGTGGCGGCCAAATTCCCCGTTAATGATAACCAGCAATTAAAAATAAATCTCAATACCCAAAAAAAGGAAATATATAAAATTTAAAGACAAACCAAAACATTTTACCCTTTTATGTCAAAAAGTAAATCTTTAATTTCTTAATCCACAGAATAAATGGGCCTAAGTAATTTGTACCACCTATTCTCTCATCGCTTATTATAAACACCCCACTGATGGCGCTAAAAACTAAACTAATTAAATTAAAACTTTTGGTTAAACTAATTTTACGTACTTAAATCTTATCTTTAAATTAAATATTATCTTGCTATCAGCTACCCTGAATTTCTAGCTTTATAAAACTAAACTCAAAAATCCGGAATAACAAAATTTTAAATACAAATAAATTTGAAGGCCGGACCTGTGCAACTTTTCACGCTTGAGTGGCTGTGACGGAGGTCAGACGTTTAACAAAAATAGTCGTGGACGTCTGAAGTCAAATTCTACGAATGAAATATATAAATGAAAAAAAGCTTAGAATATTACTATATGACAATACAAGCAACACCGGCACACGGACTATTCGCGGCACATCAAAGATTCTAATATATCTCTGAACTGGACTATACCAGTTTTTCGTGCCATCTTTTTTTTATAACAAACCAAGAAAGTATTCATTCAGCCAGAGGGTTACAAGAAAAATATTAAATTTTTTTTAAAACTTATATGAATATAATTCTAAGCCACAGTTTGTTTACCAAACTGCAACACCAAAACAAAGCGTCATAATATGTGCCCTATTTTTATTTACCGCGTTTTAACAGGCATCTCAACCTGTTTTTTTTTTTAAACAATAATGCTTCTTTTAATTAAAAACTTGCCCTAGATATAGTGGAGTACATAGAGCCCCTAGTCTAGAAATAGCATTTGCTTGTTGTTAACTGTTTGAACTTTATTGAAGCTTATAATTGCAGCTGCCCTACTTTTCGTTAAAGCTAATAAAGTTTAATTAAATTTGAAATTGTATGTATCAAAATATGTATTTTTCAGGTTTTACACACAGAACAAGTATTTGACTTGGAAAAACATAAACAGGAATCGGATGTACCTGCTTTAAAAGTTTCTCCAAGCAACGAGATGGATAGAACGCCGACTTTAGGAAGAAAAAATATTACCAAAATGGATTCTTTAAAAGTTGCCGCTGGGCTAGATTCATCTTCCGTTTCCGATGCTAGTTCATGTCCGTCACCTACGGGGTAAGTTAAACCTTTTATGATCTCAAAATAGATAGGATTCTCCTTTTTTATTTCCTTTCTTCGGTAGTCCGCTTTTAAGTTGCATCAACTTTCGAACACCAAAATGGTTTTCATACAAGTGGTTATTTAAATGTAGGTATTATTATTGATATGAAGTCTGTACCTTCGCCCATCATCTAAATAACTGAATAAAATATTTAACTTTCGTCGTACATTAATAAAGGAATCGATAAGCAATTATAAAGGTTGACTTTGTAACTTGATGCAGGTAAAAAAACATCAAAAAGGGTTTCGTATTTTGTAACCTTCACAAATTTCAAATGCGTACCGATTATTTTTCAGATAGTTTTTACTATAATATCTTTGATTTTCGGTCTTAAGCCAATAGACAAACAAGCTAACTTTTAATACTTCTTCACATCTTTAATCGCTATAAAACGGTTCTTCATATGACAGCACAGTATTTTTCTTTATTAGGGACATAAAACTAAAAGTTGCAAATCTTGTCTTTCAATTTTTCACATAAAAATATAACTTAAATGAATATGGAAACAATAGAATTAATGAATATGAAGGTTTCACTTTAAGCTTCTTCCTTCCTAAAATTGCAGTATATTTTCAAAGCAGTATTCGTATAATTGCATCAAAGGGTTAAATACATATTTTAAGGTATAAAGAAGTCTGCTTCGAAGAAAAGATTCAATGATTTTAATTACATGATTACATTTTATATTTATATATATTTTTTTTCTTGACAGGTGACATAGAAAATACAGATAAAATTATGAAATCGTAAAATACTTACTGGGTTACTTAATACATACACAAATTCTAAACAATAACAAACAATACTTGAATAGTACATTGCACGACATCTAGTGAACAGTTAAAATTATAATAAAATTGAACAATATGTGATTAGCAAATAGACTACTGGGAGCGAGTGAGAGAGAACCATCGGACTGTAGTGTTATAGGGTGTGAACAAATAAACAAATAAATGTGTGTTAATGAGTCAGATCAAATCAAATGTCAGTGTTACTGCTAGGACCCAAGGAATTAAAGAAAGTTTTGCTCTCAAATTGAGTTTGCTCATTAATACAAGTGTAAACCGGTGATTTGTTGGCTTTATTTATTTCCAGGATTTCCAAAAGATCCAACCTTAACCCCTTCTGACAAACATGGAGCACCTCGGTATCCGCCCCAGGCTCGAAGCCATGTCCGGTCTCAATAATATGATTGGCGAAAGGAGAAGAGGTATTGGTTATAAATCGGTTTCTATTCTTTTCAATGAGTTTGTTATGTTCTTTGACTCTCGTTTCGATTCTCCTTCCGCTTTGTCCGATGTAGCACACATTGCAGTCAGGATGAGAACATTTTAGTCTGTAAACACCAGATCTGTGTGTGACGGGAATTTTATCTTTGGTGTTGACTAGAGATTTAGACAAATTATTCGTCAAGTCCTGAAACAAACACGCAACCGCTCATTAGAGTCTTGGCAACCTGATGGGATATGTTTCCAAAATATGATATGCTTCTGTACATGCCATCGGTATTGTAGATATGTGGCTTATTTAAATGTTTGTAAAGATGTTTAAAATAAAGAGAATTTATAATCTTGTCAGGATAACCATTGTTCCGAGCAATTTGAAAAATCATATTGAGTTCCTTTTTAAAATGTTTTTGAGAAAAAGGGATATTAAAAAGACGGTGGAGAAGTGAGTTAAATGCGGAAAGCTTTTGATTAACTGGATGGTTTGAAAAAAAGGGTATAACGTTATCCGTAGCAGTTGGTTTTCTATAAATTTTAAATTCGAGTTTTATGTTGTTCGTTCTTTTAATTAAGAGGTCTAAAAAGGGTAGATTGCCTGATTGTTCTTGTTCGAGAGTGAAATGAACAGAAGGATTGATAGAGTTTAGAAATGCCTGAAATTTCAGTAAGTCCTCCGTGGAACCAGTGAAAACTGTAAATATGTGATCGACGTACCTATACCAACATATTATATGTTTTTATAAATCTCGCAATTTGAGATTTCTCTTTCAAGAAAAAACATAAACACTTCTGCCAGAAAAGGTGACAAATTGGAACCCATTGCAAGGCCAGACTTTTGACAATATAATTCATTATCAGCTTGAAAGAAGTTTTGCTTCAGTACACTGTCGATAAGAGAACAAATTTCTAATATGATATGAGTAGGTAAATTGCTTTGTGAAAAGAGAGGTTCTCGGGTGTATAATAAACAATCTTCTGGTGGGATGCTTGGAAATAGGTTAGAAACATCGAATGAAACAAGAAATGAGTTAGGGGGTATTTCTGTTTTTATTAAATTTTTAGTAAGTTCATATGAGTTTTTTATTAAGAGTGGGTTAGAGAAATTGGTGAGTTGAGGGAGGATAGACGTTAACTAGGAGGAAATTTTGAGGCGGGAGAATCGATATAGGAAACTACAGGTCTCACAGGATAGTTTTGTTTATGTATTTTAGGTAGACAATAAAAAAGTGGAGTAACCGGATTCATAATTGTTTGAGGTGAAGAATAAATCTAGAAGTAGGATTGTAAAGCAGAATCTCAAAATCATCACTGTTAAGAAAATCACTGACTTTTTTGTAATATCCAGTTTTGGGCATAGGTACGATGCAGTTACCCTTATCGGCTTTTGTTAGAATAATGTCATTTTCGTTGATTTTAACTTTAAGATCATTGAGTTTGTTTATGAGTTTTTACGATTTTCATTTATTCCTTTTGAATTAAGAAATTTGTTAACCTTCAAAGAGATGTCAGCTCTAATTAGATCTGGATGAGGTAAGTTGGTGGACTCCAACATTCTTTCACAGTCTACCAGAGTTTGCTCAGACACCGCTAGTCTATCAACGGATACCGAGGTGCTGCATTTTTGTCAGAAGGGGTTAAGGATGGATCTTTTGGAAATCCTGGAAATAAATAAAGCTATCAAATCACCGGTTTACACTTGTATTAATGAGCAAACTCAATTTGAGAGCAACACTTTCTTTAATTCCTTGGGTCCTAACAGTAACACTGACATTTGATTTGATCTGACTCATTAACACACATTTATTTGTTCACACCCTATAATACTACAGTCCGATGGTTCTCTCTCACTCGCTCCCAGTACTCAGTAGAAATCTGCTAATCACATATTGTTCAATTTTATTATAATTTTAACTGTTCACTAGATGTCGTGCAATGTACTATTTAAGTATTGTTTGTTATTGTTTAGAATTTGTGTATGTGTTAAGTAACCCAGTAAGTATTTTACAATTTCATAATTTTATCTGTATTTTTTATGTCACCTGTCAAGAACAAAAAATGTTCGTATATGTTTTTGAACTGTTTGAAATATATTTTAGAGTCTGATGATGGCAAGAACACTTGCCGAAATGCATCACTCCTGAAATTAGAGGATTAGCGTTTTATTTGTGGGGAAGACTTCCCCTACTAACTTTTCAATTTTATATTGACTCCACTTTAAATTGGACTTCTTCCTTAATATATTCATTAATGTTTTTTTTTGTCCACTATTATATAAAGAGTGGTCCATTGAAAACAGTCCAGCAATGTTAGGGTCCTTTTTTAAAAAATGTAAAAAAAATGCTCGGAATCGTCGATTTTTTATTTTAGGGGGACAATTTTTTTGAATACTTTTAACCCCTTAACATAAACTTCTTGGCGAGGGTTGCAACCACCCTTAAAATTTTAAATAGGAGTGGGGCTCAAGTAAGCTTGTTTTAAAGGTCTTTTTATTCTAGTTACAACTGCCAAGTTTGAAATTGCTTCAGTTTTTGCAGAATGACAGATTGTCAAAGATTTTGAAACAATACCATTATTTAATACTTTTTGGACAGAAATTTAAAAATTCAGCCGTGGTTGCTTGGCAGTCGTTAGAGGTCAGTAGTAAAAAAATAAATTAAACTCACGCTTGATTCAATTTCTTAGGGCACCTTTAGACTTGCTATTCAAAACTCGTGGGTCTAAATTAAAAAGAAATATTTTTGAAAATTAAAAAGTTCTAAGATGGATTTATACGTAAAACAAAAGTAATAATGCTGTTAAAAAAAATATTATTAGTAAAGCCTCATATGCCGTGCCTAATGCCAAAAATTCGCGTGAGTAACTTCAAACAGGACTACAAGCACATCCACCTAAGCTAGTAGATGCACTAACGCGGCCTCTTGAATTCAAAGATAATAAACACGAACAAAAGCCAGACTCATATGCGGCACGTGATTCTAGTATAGGACGACTTTGAGGAATCAGTTAGTTCAGGAAGTTAGTAAAAAACGTAGCTGCGAGGATCGGAAGTTGGAGTGCTGGAAACGTGACAAGGTAAGGCATATAAGAAGAAACTGTCCAGAAGGCGCTAGCACCACTTCCACCAATCTGGAAAACAAAGGAAAGTCGTGGAACTATATTCAGCAAGCCCCAGTTAGTACCGCCTAGCTGCGACACCCTACTAATAGTGTTTTCGTCGACGCGTGTATAGATACCCTACGCACTGTGCTGCTGGATACGGGTGCGACAAAGACAATTAAAAGGCCTGACATAGTAAAATCTGCAGGTAAGGTTCGGGAATCAAAAAGGCGTCTACGAACAGTGACGGTAAATGTAGCAAATATCCGTGGTGAAACAAGCGTTACAATTACTATAGGAAAAGTTACATTTCAACATCTTGCAAGCGTGCCTAAAATTATGGATGAACTGACCACGGAAATAAAAAAATTCCGCCTTTAGGCAATAGAATAAGGTGATACAGAATAAGATCTAAAAGATACGAGCAAAACTCTATCTTTTCCTTTAAAACCAGAAAAACTTTTACAGGAATCTCGGAATCGAACTCACGTATATTTATAAAGTTTGTGACGAAATGACTAATTACTGGTTGAATATCAAGTAAAAGAGTGTTACATCTGATGGCAATTCATACTGAGTAAAAGAATTAGCAAAAACCTCAAATGAAACCTACAAGCATTAATAAAACCGATATTTCTAAGGCCATGAATATCCTTAAAAACCGCACAGCCCCTGGAGTTAATGGTTTACAATTTTTTGTAGAAATCATTCACTGGTGTTTACCGGATCTTGGGGCAGCAATTGCAGAGAGTACTCTTGGATCCAGTTAAGAGAGTAAGAGTATTAACACTGAGAATTAAGCTGAAGCCAATAATTGTAGGCTTATCGAACTATAAAATTTGTACAAAAATTATCCGCTCAAAAATCAACGACCACTTAAAGATAAACAACATTTTGGCATGGGAGCAGAATGACTGTAAGTAGCGACAAAAAAGGTTGTAAAGAATTGTTAGTCTGTTAACTGATATTCATTTATTATCTCAAAGCAGGTCAGAACAAAACATCGTAAACTTTCTGTTGCTTGGATCGATTACCGTAAGTGCGGCACTCTGAGAATATACAAAATTGATCTACAAATCATTAACCTGCTAGAACACATGACGTTTAAAAGGAGAACAACAATAAAGATGCAAACATTTTCGACCAAAGAAATTCCAATCAATAGAGGCATTTTACAAGGGGATAGTCTGAGTCCTCTTTGGTTCTTTTTGACATAAAACCCACTTAATGAAATACTTAATCAGAGCGGAAGTAGTTACTTGCTTGGTGGAGATGCTAAGCTGACGCATCTGTTTTACACTGACGACCTGAAATTGTATGCAAGAAATCAGGAACTTTAGGGTCACTTAGAACTTGTCAAAACATTCAACATGTAAAAAAAAAAGGAAATAAGCGTAGATAAATGTGCGGTACTCAGAACTAAAAAAGAAAAAAATAATAGAAACAGAGAATGTGGTACTTATGGACAATATCTCCATTATTCCTGCACTCCACGCATGCATCTCCACAGATAACTAAGGTAAGTACTTAGGATTCCAACAAGGCCTCTATTTCTCAAGTTCTGTTAATAAAAGAAAGGTTAAAACTGAGTTCTTTGGACGACTAACAAATATTCTACTTACTCACCTTCATTGAAAACAAACTAAAAAACGACCATAGACACGAGGGCCGTACCGGTGATATAAGTACTTTCAGAGTCCTTCATTAGTCTATCACGGAGGTTTAACGCTTGATTGCCAAGTAAGACAATCTTTACAAAGCATAGAATGTGCCACCCAAATTGCTTGGCTATCCTAATCGTTGGAACCTTAGGGGGGAATAAAGATTACCCTAGTGAAAGAACTAAACAAGATTACGCATGTCAAGATTGACTTCTAGCGATGAAGATGCATATATCTGTCATTCTTGAGTCTCTTCGTTTGTTGAGGCACATGAATTTGGCCGAAGATTACTAACCGAGCGAACGCGAGGAGTAGTGTTCGATACGATTAGCCTTCCGCATGATGTCTTATGGGGTCGGAGCCATAAGTAATGTCATGTCAGACTTAAAATGAAATAATAATAAAGATTTTTTGTATCCCAAATACGAAAAATTTTGACCTGGAAGTTCGCCTACAGCGACAATTGGAAACGATGACAGTTAGGAATGTACTAATCATATTGTCAACAACAGGAATCGTACCAAAAAACTTGACGAGTGATATTAAAGAGCTAAAGTTATAGAAAGCGATGCTACTATCTACAGTTCGGATTGTTCGAATTTTTGGGATCCAACATGGTAGATCGTTTTCACAAGCCCATCAAAAGGGCTCCTCCAGAGCATAAACCTTTGATATCTGGGTTGGGTGAATGTTGCCCTATGAGGGAGTGCAAGCCTTTTAGCTGACAATTTTAATAATAACATTAATAAAAATAATGGATAAGCGAGGACTATCCTAATTATTGTGTCCACAACAGAAGTAATATCAAAGAGCCTTATCAAAAACATAAAACTGCTCAACCTTAAGGTAAGCATCTATAAGCTAATGCAGAAGCCGACGCTATTATCTACATCTCCAGTCGTCAGAAAGTTCAGCAGATGACTCAACACCAGCTTAAACTACAGGAGCTTGATCTGGCCATACACCATAGCACCGAGCAAGAAAAAAAGCAAACTTGAATGGGAAAACCACTACATGGAAGGACTGTTCACGAGGTTCAACAAGAGTATGTCGATATAGCGGCGTCGAACTACTGGTTGACTCGGGATAGCTTTTACCCGAAACTGAAGGGTTTCTTATAGCTATCCAAGATCAAGTAATACCAACAAGAAATTATTTGAAGTTTTTCGTAGGTGACTCGACGGTACAAAGTGACAGATGTAGGTATGGATGTGAGACAAAGGAGTCTATTCAGCGGTTTAACCATTCAGTGTATGTGAAATTTTTGCACCAACGGAATATAAAGAATAACATGATCTAGTTGCAAAGACACTGCATCACGACCTCGCAGAAAAACTAAACCTCTTATCAAAAGCCAATATACCATATTATAACTATAAGCCGGAACCAGTTCTTAAAAATGAGCAACAGAAATTGTATTGGGATCGCACTGTACTTACAAACCAACGAATAAGTAACAATAGGCCTAATAATAATCGATAAAATCTCTAGGAAGACAACCCTTATTGATGTAGCTATTCCTAATAATAACAACCTAAGAGCGAAACATAATGAAAAGGTTGTTAAGTACAGGGATCTCAAACACCAGATACGAAGACGAGGGGAAATAAGAGAAGTGCGGACAGTTCCAATTATTGTGTCAACAACAGGAGAAATACCAAAGAGTCTGATCGAAAATCTAAAACTGCTCAACCTTAAGGAAAGCATCTATAAGCTAATGCAGAAGTCAATGCTATTATCCATATCTCGAATCGTCAGAAAGTTCATTGGAAACGCAGATAACGTCAACTAGTTTAAGAAACATATGTAATTTTAGTTTAAGTGTATTAAGTCTAAATAAATGTAAAAAACAGAGTCTGATAACATGGAAAGGACTCAATCAGAGCTTCATCGTTCTGATATCTGGACTAAGTGAATGTTCTCCCCCTCTCCAGGGGGGAGTACGATTGCCGTTTGGCAGAAAATCTACAATAATAATAATAATAATAATAATAATAATAATAATAATAATAATAATAATAATAATAATAATAATAATAATAATAATAATAATAATAATAATAATAATAATAATAATAATAATAATAATAATAATAATAATAATAATAATAATAATAATAATAATAATAATATTAATAATAATCATACTGCTTTATTGTCAAATTTGGTAAATTTTAATACAAAATATACAAAAACAATAATGGAAGAAAATATATACAATACACAAAATTGAATGATTTCTCAAATGCATTCGATATAGTTAGTCACGTATACGAGGGCGGGTCAATAAGTCCGTGACTTTTTGAATTTCCCGCCCTTTAATGGAAATGGCAACTCTGCTCCTATTAACAGAGAACTGTCAGTTGACGCCTGTCAAAATTTGAACAAGCTGCGTCATTTAGTTTGTGTTTGACAGCTGTTGATAGCAGACTACCACTCGTTTTGAGAAGAAAATGGAAAAAAGGGAATTTCGTGTGCTCATTAAGCATTATTTTTTACGGAAAAAAACCATCACTCAAACCAAGGCTAAGCTTGATAAATATTATGGGGACTCTGCACCATCCATTTCCATGGTAAAGAAGTGGTTTACTGAATTTTGATGTGGCCGTACAAGCACGGAAGATGTAGAACGTTCTGGACGCTAAGTCGAGGTCTCTACATCCAAAACAATCGAAAAACTTCACGACATGGTTTTAGCCGATCGGAAAATGAAAGTGAGAGAGATTGTGGAAGCCATAGGCATCTCACATTCAGTAGTTTCAATTTAGAATGATCATTTGGGTATAAGAAAGCTTTCCGCAAGATGGGTGCCGCGTTTGCTCACAATCAACCACAAACGCAACCGTGTGACAATTTCCCAGGAGTGTTTGGCGTTATTCAATCGCAATATGGACGAACTTTTGCATCGTTTCGTCACCGTAGACGAAACGTGGATCCACCACAACACGCCGGAGACCAAACAGCAGTCAAAACAGTGGATTTCTCGGGGTGAATTGGCGCCCAAAAAGGCAAAGGTGGGTTTGTCAGCCAATAAAGTCATGGCGACCGTTTTTTGGGATGCACGCGGTATAATCGACATTGACTATCTTCAAAAGGGGAAAACAATCAATGAAGAATATTATACCAACTTATTGGATAGATTCAATGAGGAACTGAAAGAAAAAATACCACATTTGGCCAAAAAAAAAGTTATTTTCTACCAGGACAATGCAAGGGTCCACACATGTGCAGTTTCCATGGTAAAAATCCATGAATTAGGTTACGAATTACTTCCTCTCCACCCTATTCTCCAGATTTAGCACCCAGTAACCATTTTCTATTCCCAAACTTAAAGAAATGGCTCGGCGGAAAGAGATTTGACTCCAACGACGAGATCATCTCTTAAACAAATGCCTGTTTGATGACCTCGACAAATCATATTTTTCCGAAGGGATAAAAAAATTGGAGAAACGTTGGACTAAGTGTATAGAACTCAAAGGAGACTATGTTGAAAAATAAAATAACTTTTTATATAAAAACCTGTCTTTTATCCAAAAAGTCACGGACTTATTGACCCGCCCTCGTACCTAAGTAAAAATTTTAAGTTTCGGGTCTAGATAATACCATTCTGAAAGTTTCTGAAGTGTTTTCTTCTCTTTTGAAGTCTATTGACAGGACTAACATAAATAGTTCGTATAAATAACTATATTTTACCGTGATCTCTATGATGTAATTGTGTACTCACGGCATTACGGTTGATTTCAAGGTGTACAGGAGTTATTGAAAGATATCTTTAGTTTCAATCGGTACCGTCAATTAAATGTAAAAAAGTATATAATTAGTTAATAGTCGATCCGTAAATGTAATTCAGAATAGTTATGTTATTAATAATAGAACATTGCATTCTGTTAACAATTGGGGGTAATATCTGTCATTAAGTTAACTTTTGTTCCTCATTTTAAATAAATAATAAATAGCGAAATGCGAAACCATGGATTCGTAATAGTGGTGACCACAATGCTTTAAATATCTTCACTGCTCGCTACTACGCTCCGTTCTTGAATCAATTCGTAATGTGGTCTCTTTACTAGGCTACTTAGGGTACAAAAAACTTCTTTAAAGTCTCATATTTTCAGAGCAAATAGTATCTATAATAATTATAATTTAATATGCTTGAGGATCAGTTTATAAATATGTGTTACATTTTCGAATTAATTGACCTGGGGCTAATTTTAACTTTGTATTTCGGACTAAACAAGCATCCGTTAGTAATTTTTTTTATAGTCCAGATTAGGAAACTCTAACATAACCTGAGGCTGGTAGCACTCCTTTGATATTTGCCAGATTTGAGTAGATGATAATTGACTCTATAGCTAAATTTAACACAAAATCATCAAAATCGGACACCGTAACTTCTGTTACGGTTCTGTTCGGTTTACGGTTATACACTTTAATGTTTGTTGGTCTGAAAGTTCTGCTCCTGAGTTAAACTTTAAACCGGATATCACACTCAAATTGTAAGTAACGTGAAACAAAAAATAAAAAAAGACAGCTTTATCCATATTTAACAATAAAATATCGGATTAACAAAAACAATCCACCGTTAGCGGAAGCCTACGTAAATATTGAGCATATCCATCGGCTTATAGAGGAAAATAATTGTTTTTGGTTTTATAAGTTTCTGTATCGAATCAATTATTTTGAACCACATATTTTAATATTCAACTTTACATCTTATATTATCCCTGAATTTAGGATTCAAATGGATTTTAGATGTAAAAAAATGCTTTTGTTTTTACGGCAAAAGCATTTACTTTATTAAATAAATTTAAATATAAAATATATTTAACTATATTTAATAGAATATGTAAATAATGGAATTACTTCCTCAAACCATCCAATCATTTTAAAAATTAAAGCCGCTCTCGTAAATCTTAGCCTATATAACAAAAAAATAGACTGAATGTTTGGATAAAAGCTCACTTAGGATTATTGGGTAACGGTTAAGGCCGTATAAAAAGGCTTTAGCCATAATTTTCCAAGATACTTATCAATATACTATTTTAAATTTTTAGTATGGTAATTTCAATACCTATAAAATAAACATGAAAGATATAGCTATATGCAATTGTTATAATCAGTCATTTGATGACTAGAATCATAGACTTTTTGTTTGCAAAAGCAATTCTCAAGCCATTTAACTTTTAAACTTGGAATTTGGAAAACTGTTCTTACATTCAATGTGCCACACAACCTTTATGGTAGAAGTTACCATAAATAAAAACTAGAAACAATTTTACTTACATTTTAAAAATTATATAAAAATAAAATTTACATAAAGTTAGACTAACAATAATAAATAGTACAATGATTTTTCAGTATTATTTAACTACCCACTTATAAGTCTCCCTGTGTTGTCTAAAATTTTCAAAAGATGTCCTATACCTTCCCATCTAATAGTAGATAAGTAGAAATAAATCTAATAGTAGATAAAAATAAATAAAATAAAAAAAGTATGAATAGATGTATTAAAATAATTAAAATAAGCATATAGAGTGCGAGTCTCTTAAAATAAATTCACTAAATCAAAGGTGCTCTATTTTCTGTGTTTCACAAGTTACAAATGCGTGCCCAATTTCACTTTTTTTATTGCTGGTCTTTTAAAAGATATTAAGCAACCATTATCTAATTCTAAAAATTAATTCAATTTAATAGTATTTATTTACAATGTATTTAAAATGTTGTTATTTTACTAACTGATACTACCATAAACCGAGCTGAAACTGGTTTTAAATATTTCTAATTACTCCGCCGTAAATTAACCTATATTCCTGCCTTATTCGTTTTTCAAATCCTTAATATTTCCCGGTTTGGTCATAAAAACTTTGCTCTTCAAGTAACCCCATAAGAAAAAGTCTAAAGGTGTTAAATCCGAAGACCTCGGTGGCCATTTAAAGGGACTTCTTCTGTCAATCCATTTACCTCGAAATACATTATCCAGGTAATCACGGACAGATCTTACAAAATGAGGAATCATGCCGTCCTATTGAAACCAGATGTTTAAGTTCAGGACGTCAGCTTCTATAGGGCAAGAAAACGAAATAACCAACTAGGTGCTCCTGCAAGAATTCTAAATATAATGCTCCATTAAGATTTTCTAGAAAGAAAATCGGTCCTATAATTCGATCATCAACAATCCTTGCCCCAACATTGACTTTTCCTCCAGCGCGGGTTTTTGTCTGCCCAATAACGACAATTTTGACGAATTACTTAACCCTTCAATATAAACGTTGATTCATAAGAAAACAGGATGTTTTTTATTCGTAAAACATTCTATCTAATAGATCCACTACTTGTTCGCAAAACTGGAGTTTACTATTTTTCTTCATCTTTGGTAAGTCCCTGGACGATTGTTATTTTATAGAAAGAAGTGATCTTTCTCAGTTTTAACAACTCTTGCTGCTGAGAACTAATTTTGAGTTCCCTAGCTATCTGCTTAGTGGGGACATGGGGATTTTCTTCAAAAGAGAGAAGAACATTTTGACCTCTTTATTGAGCGCAGTCCGACAATGATTTTCTTATTTGTCTTAAATGCCCATACTCGCGGAACTGTTTTGCGATTTTGCTTACGGTACTTTGCCATATGGGTGGTAAATCAGGATATTTCTCTTTAAATAAATGAATAACTTTATTTTGTGTTGTTTTTCTATTTCGGTAGCCCATCATCATTAGAATTTCAATTATGTGTGCTTCAGTTAAGTACGGCATTTTGCACATGGCAAACTGTGAAACGATTAGCAGTTTCACCGCACAAGCATGAATCGAATGCAATACAACTCTCTTTACTTATTATCTTACTTATCTCATATTACAAAGTCAGTGTCAAGTATTATCATACCTGACATTCCAAGCATTTATAAAAAAACTATTAAATTAAATTTATTTTTCGAATTAGATTAGGTTTGTTAAATCTCCTTTAAAAGACAAGGTGTAAAAAATTGAAAGTTGGCACGCTTATTTAAGTTGCTAAACCCTTTAATAATAGTCAATTGGATTGGTATTTCAAACAATAATCGATGACGTCATATCATACATTGTAGTAGATGTCATATCTCACATTTAAGATACCAGTATAAACAAACATTTTTTACATTAAAATAAATGCAATTTAAAAAACTAATGGGCGTGTCCGAAAATATATTCCAAAAAAGAACACCTTTTTATTTAGTGAATTTATTCCAAGTTAAAGACTCTTAACTGTCCCTCGCCTCCACATCTTTTGAATGCGTTTATTTACAGAATAGAAATTAGGCACACATCATTAGCAACCTAAATACTATTTTTTAGTTCCTAGCTCAGTTTGCAATACTTGAAAATGGCGGCGGGACGCCATTTTGAAAAATTAAATTAAATAAAAAGTTCACTTCCACAGCTTCCACTGAATGCTTTATGGTCCTAGAATATTAAGTCATTACTTCTACCCATAGCAAAATTGTAGCCTTTCAAAACCTTATTTTTCGCATTTTTACTTACATTTAAAATAATTAAACTTTAGGTAACACAGAAATGTAACTATTTCACTACAAAGAATATTGAAAATATGTACCATTAACTGTAAGGCAGTAAAATAATCTATTGGAGAACTCTTCTTCAAGTGAGGCGGTGCCCCATCTTGTTGAACAAGTGTTTCCAACTCAAATTTATGAGGATTGTCTTAAATAATCTCAAAAATCAGTGGTTCTATTGTATTTTCCAATATGTTTAAGTGAAGATCCTCTGTCAAATTTTGGTCTTTACTACACCTACGACAAACAGGTATATAAAAGAAAAAAGAAATGTAGAAAAAAGAAATGTGTTGCAAAATGAGCTATGGACCAAAAAGTAGTATTTAGGTTGCTAATGCTGTGTTTCAAATGTTTGTATAAACGCATTTAAAAGATCATATGAGGGGGACAATTAAGAGCTGTACTGTATATTAGGTTAGAGGCTTAGATATAAGTTATTAGGTAATTAAGTAACCCAGTTATTTATAGAGTTTTTTTTAATTTGTTTGAAATACAGGTGCATAAATGGTTGTAATATGAGAAATTATATATTTTAAATACCATTGTTTGGGTTAAAACTTGTGAAAAGAAAAATAAAATATAGAAATAGGTCGAATATAGGAATAATGGAATTCTATGGAATTCTAAGCAAAAAATGCCTAAATGTATTAAATTTATTAATTTTTAAATGATAAAAAAATGTATTAATATAAAGTTATTTATAAATTTTTAAAAAACATTGTATAATTAACACAAATAAAAATCTGAAACAAAATAAATAATAAATATAGTTTATTATAAAAATATATATTTTTTATATTAAAATCAGCTACAAAAAAAATAAATTAAAATTCCTTTTTCATAAAATAAAAAAATAATAATGTTATATGAAAATAAAATCAAAAAATAAATAACCTGGAAGTTTTCTAAGTGCATAGTAAAAATATTGCAAAAAATTAGGTATGTAGGTATACCAACTTATATTAATAAAAAAACATTCTTCTATTTGTTTATTGGTAAACTTGTCAACTAATATTTCTAGCCCATAAACTTTGAGCTGTTTTGTTTTTCATTCGCCAAGATAAATATCTCTTGGCGGATGCTACACTTACTGGACAGGTTAAAATTACTTCAAATATATCCTAGACCAATGGAAGCATCTATAATATTCTATAATAATTAAACAAACTAAAAACTCTTCATCCAATATATTCTTAAGCAATCTTGAGGCGTCAGCTAAAACTTTTAGATAAGCAGCATCATTCAATTAAAGTTAAATTACATTTTAAGTTTTAATTATAGCAGGTAAAATATGAAAACCGTTCTTACCGAGATATAACGCATAGTCCATCTAGTTTATGATAAACTCTTTAACGATTTTACATTTGAGTCAGGACAAACTTCGGAGACAATCTTTGTTATTTAATTTTAATATTTTATTTAATTTTTTTGGTTTTATTTTTACAACCTTTTATTTTTATTTTGATCTGTGTCCACGTTAGCTAGGCCTTCTTTTCAATTCGACATTTGTACATATGTAGATTGATTTTTTTAGTTATTAATTATTAATCAAAAATCTCTGTGTATTTTTTTTATAATTTTTTTTATTTTATTTTATTTTGTATGTAGCACTCTTTGCTAAATAAAGAAAGATTATTATTATATTAAAAGTATTATGTCGTTTTACCGATGCTTTAATAATATTATATAAACTATTAACACTACCTAGTGCATCTCTTAAAGCTTTTGTTTCCTCGCAGGTTCAAACAACAGCAAGCTCCAGAATGAAAATTTAGGGTCCTTGAATGTTGCAGAAGCGAAACCCTATTGCTATTTGTTCTATATGTGAAACATTAATAGTTTTATCTACAATTAAGATTAAGCAACTAGCACTATTAATTTCTTGTACGATATCTTGAATGATCGATTTGCTAATTAAATGAATTAATCAATTTTGCGAATGTTTGATTGTATAACTACACATTTTTCATTATCAAAACTTTTATGTACAGATCTTAATTTTAACAATTCTAAAAAATTACCTTTGTTGGCAATCTGCGCCTTCTTTTTTGCTCCTAAAAGAGATATCTTGCTTTCCGAAAAAGAATATCGTTTCTAAAATAAACTTTTAATATTCCCTATTTTTTTGAATTGATCCTCTATGCAATGTCAAGTAGATGACATTACGCTATTTCAAAAAAAAATATGTTGCCCTCTTGTGAACGGTAGCCTTTTCATGTTTCTCAAATTACTCCAATTTTTCGCTCTTTTAACGCAAGCCTCATTTACGCATTCTGGTTGATTTAAACATACGAGACGGCATTAAAAACAAAATGCCGGATCTAGTTTCGTGCTCTATACTAACCAAGTAAAATGGTCATACCATTCACATCAAAAACTTCTCATACGACCGCCAAATTTTTATGTTTTAGGCCCTTGTCGGGGTGGGGTCAAGGTGATGCCTCAGTATCGTTGCCTAGATCGTTCCTATTATCAGCGTTAAACACTTTTTTTGTGAATTAGATGAAATCATGTCGTCCAGCGAAAGCTTATTAGCATATCCAAAAATCTCATCCATTATTCTCTAAGAAACCAACATACAAAATTGACGAAAACAAAGAAAAACACAAAGTCACGGCCTCACAACATTATTATTTTTATTACATGTTGTGGGACCGTGACCTTGTGTTTTTCTTTGTTTTCGTCACTTTATAGAATATAAAAGTGCGAGAACGATAAATGGATCACGAAAGAGAAGCATTACCAGTCAAAATAATAAAATTGCCGTCTTAGCTGCAGTTGCCTATAATCCTGGAGTCAGCTCACGATCAATTTCTTCTACTTCTGGAATCTCCAAAACAAGTGTCCTGAGAAACGCTACAAGTTTCATCCGTATCACTTGTCGTTACATCAAGAGCTTCACGGAAATAATTTCCAAAATCGAGTGTTGTTTTGTGAATGGGCCCAAAATCAGGGGCCGTATTTTTGAAACCATTCGACTTTGATTCGCATACGTAATTAGAGGATTTCGCACGAAAAATCGATATTCGTATTTTTGACCGCTTCGTATGCGAACTTTTTCGCATGCGGTGTCTCGAATGGGTATATACCATTCGAATTGCAAAGTTCGTGTGCGATTTTTAATTTGATTCTACCACTTGTGTTGTTTTGATTTTAAATTAGCTTTGTTTTTTTTAATTTGTGTGAGTTTGTTAAGTATTTTCGTAGTGTTTTTTTGTTGTTTATTGAATAAAAACAACTATAATCAAATGGCAAGATTAATCAATCTTGTGCAAAGAAACGTCGTTGATGCACTGGAAGAGAATGAAACTCTCACAGATAGAAGGAATAGGATGTACTCTTCATTTCTTGACCCATTTGAAATGTATTCAGATGCTTAATTTAATAAATTATATAGATTAAGCAAGCCTATTACGCTAGAATTGATTTGCTCTTTAAGTGCTCTAGAGACTGTGTAATCTGTCGGCTACTAGTGGATAAAACCACAAGGTTTTAGCTAAAAAATCTTTAGTGAATTTGCCCGACTTTAATTCTGAATGCTCTTCCGTAAATGAAATTAGTTCTTTCTTTTGCTCACTCGACACAAAACCGCAATATTTTTTATCTTTTGAATCCATCTTAAAAAAAGTCAATTCGAAAAACCCAAGAAACTCCATGAAAAAACCTCAAAATTCCCTGATGTTTTTAAACTTAAATGTTAGGTTAAGTTAAAAAATCTTTATCGTCTTCATCCTGTTTGACATGGCCTCCAATAGCACTCGACTTTGCTACGTTGCCACTACATTTCATGTTCGTATGCGAATGAAATTTCGAACGCTGTTCAAAAATGCACTTTTTAATTCGTGTGCGAATTTTGCCGCTCGACTTTGTTCGCATTCTAAGATTTTCGCATGGTTTCGAAAATACGGTTCCAGTTGCATGAAAATAACAATTCCTTTCTGCGCGTCTTAGTCACCGATGAAGCTTCATTTACAAACTATGGTGTAGTTAATCGTCATAACATGCATTATTGGGCAGTCCAGGGCGGCTATTCTGTAATTTTGGAGGAAGTGACACTTCTTCCTGAGAGAAGGGATCTCACATCACGTTCCTCTCCCTAGGTATAAAAACTAGTATTCTGTAATAGCAGTGACCGTGTGGTGAACGATCATCACGATCATGTAATTCTTACAGCGTTGCCAGATTCTCGACCAATAGAATACGCGCGCTCATACGTTCGACGCGCCGCTGACCTGACAAGGATTTTGACATTTGACGTACCGGATGCCGGGTATTTATTATTTATTTTTTTGTACAGCGGATTAAAAGACATTAATAATTGTCTGTATTAGTTTTACCACTTTAATAAATTAGAAATAAGATAGAAGTAGTCTGTGGTATTAAAATGGCAAAGTCTAATCGATCGACCCCCATGATCAATGGACAAAAAAAAATTCTAGCTGAGTGGATGAAAAAACACCCCCAGCTACAAAGTGGACTATTTTCAAATAGTTTTACAAAGAAAGACGCCCAAAACTTGTGGGAAAACATCACTATAATGCTAAATGCATTCCCTGGGGCATCCTGTAAAACTTGGAAGCAATGGCGAAAAGTAGATGAAACATTAGGGTAAAAAGCTTGCATATATGGAGTTACCACTTCAATTATATCACAGGCAAGTTCTTTGTTTACCCTGAATCTTTTTATGAAAGCTTGGTCAGTTAATGATGCAAAGGGATCATTCCTTTGCAAAACTTGCCTTTCTCCTTCCAAATCTTCTTCAGCATCATGGAGGTTCCCCAATACCTTAAATTTAGTTACAGAAAAGTTCCATAAGAATAGTCAGAATAGTGATTTTCTGCAAATTAATAAACAATAATGTTACCCATTATTAATACCTACCTCATTAGCGATTAGCAGCTCAGCAAAATATTACCGATTATTATTATACACAATAATAATAATCGGAGGGATTTTTTTATAATCGGAACCAACAAACCAAACAAAACAACGCTATTCCTTTTTTGGATTTTCATCACCTGTCTCGGAAGTTAGGTTAGGATACCCTTCTCCCTCACAATTTAGCAGTAGAAGTGTGATCACGCATTTTTCGCACGATGTGAGCGCTCCCCTGTTTACAGAATAAACTTTTAGTAATTTTCGAGTGAGCTCCGCCCACTTCTCGTGTGAATGTTGTTTCACGCGTTTACAGAATAGCCGTCCAGGTGGTTTCGAGCGATAGAACATCAGCGGCCATGGCCTGTGAATGTCTGGTGTGGCATCATCGATGATAAAGTAATAGGACCTTATTTTATTGATGGTGTCCTTACAGGCCAAAAATACCGTAATTTTTTGCTGGAGACTGTACCAGTATTTTTGGAAGATGTGTGTTTTGAAGTGAGACTAAATATGTGGTAACAGCATGAAGGTTGTCCTGCACATTATTCACGCGTTGCGCGCCAAGTGTTGCATCGTGACTTCAATGGACGTTGGATAGATCGCGGTGGAGCAGTCCACTGGCCGCCACGGTCACCTGATTTGACGCCCTTAGATTTTTTTCTATGGGGTTATTTGAAGGAGATCGTATACCGCGATCCACCAACTACTCCCGAAAATATGAAGCTGCAAATCACGGAGGTTTGCGGGCAGATAACTCCACAGATGCTGCACTCTGTTCATCGATCGTTTAGAAAACGAGTCGAAAAATGTATAGAAGTGGAAGGTCAACACTTTGAACATTTATTGAAATAATTTTCTGACTTTTTTTGTTTTCAATTTCTTTTATTTGAACTTTGTATGTTTTATCTTCAAGTTTGCGATTCTGTTGATAATAAAATTCTATCACAAGATACTTTCACTCCTTTTGATAGATCATCAGATACTACCTACAAGGGCAAATGTCATTGTCAAGAAAAAAATTCGTAAAAGAATCAAGAATTAATATCTTGAAAAGGAGAGGTCGAATGTAAAAGTGTCAGATGAAAGTTACTTATTTTTTAACGCTTAATCAGATACTATTAAAAAAATAGAGGTTTCTATGCAAAAAAGTGAAGTTGACCTTCATTTGACCTTGAAGACGTCCACTCAAGGTCAAACCAATGACGTCATTTTATGGTCCCCTGGAAACCATTCAAACTTCTCATGAAACATTTTCTGGATACATGTTCAGTTTTCGAGATATTGCGATGTCTGAAGTTAAATGGACCACACTGTATAATAATACTTACTAAGTAATGCCAAATAAAAAAAATGTAAAAAAGGACTTTAAAATACTGCTTTTCCAACTTACAAACAGAATTTTTGTCATGGAGTGACGTCATGCTCAAAGTCATACAAAATTGCATCGCCAAGTGGGTTTATCTTTTCAGTAATAGTATCATGATACACGCCACATCGGGTCTTTGTCGCGTCCATTTGCGTAGCATTGGTGGGACAATGGCTTTAGAATCAAATATCTACTTTTCTAAGAAAAATTCTAAAACAATCTCACTTCTAAATTTATTCAATCATTCAATATGTTGATCTCGATCAACGACGACTACTTCTACACAATATATTATGTATAATTTTACAAATCAAGTTTTTACAAAACAACAAAATTCACTTTTATTTAAAAATATAAATATACTCACTATTCTACACTATTCTAAGAAGTCCGTACACTTGAAGCACAAGAAGAGACAAATCAATGCAGATTTTCTGAAGCATCTAATGCTGAGCCGATGCCGATGCCCTTGTTTGTTTCGTATTGTAAAGCTGAATTTTCACTTTTCCATTTTGTAAGCCACGATGCGAAATGCGCAACGCATTATGGACATTGGACAGATTTATTGGCTCGTCAATTATTAAGAATGTGTACAATTATACGTAGTTATACAGGGTGTTCCGTTGATCATGTTACAAACTTCTAGAGCAGATAGAAAACGTCAAAAGAAAAACAAAAATTCATATAAACATGGGTCCGGAAAAGCTTCCTCAGGGAGCTAGAGCTCTTTGAAAATAAATTACCTTTAAAAACTAGTTTTTTTTAATAGCTCCGGAACTACTTTAGCTACCGCAACCAATTTTGGGAGGTAAATTATTGTTAGTACGTTTATTCTTTTGAACCTACTAAATAAAAAAAATATTTACCAGGGGCTTCATAATCAGGGGGGTATTTGGTAAATTTAGGCCCATTTCTTTAAGACTTTAATTTCTGCCCGTTTGGGCATTAGATTATGATGTTCCTATGCCTTTTACATAAAAAAGGTGCTCTTAGTAAAAGTCGGTCAATGGTAAATATCACCGTTTTTGTGAAAATTGACGAAAAGCAAGTTATGATATATAAAAATGAATTACCTATTATTATTAATAAACAATTAAAAAAAAAATCTGGCGTAAATAAAAAATAAATGTTTAAAAAAAGTTAAGGTAGCCACTTTATTAAATTGCTACTCAAATTAATTAACTGTCATTTTAATTACCTTAAGGCATAAAATGTTTAAATAATTTTAAGTGTAATAAAAAACCAACAAATTAACAATTTTAGAAACGTAAATAAATTTTATTAAAGATTGGTATTACAAAAATAAACTTAAAATATTAATTGCTCAAAATGCCGGCCGCCACGATCGATACATTTATTGTATCTACGCACCATATTAAGGTTGACGTGGTTAAAAATATCAGGCGTGGTTTGGATTACTTCAGCAGCTGCGGAAATTCTGGCCACCAGGTCTTCTTCTGACTCGACTGGAGTTTTATATACGAGACTTTTCATATGCCCCCAAAGAAAAAATCTAAGGGTGTCAAATCTGGTGAGCGCGCTGGCCAGGTGACAGGGCCACCGCGGCCAATCCAGCGCCTTCCAAAATTTTCATTTATAAACTCGCGGACAATAAGTGAAAAATGAGCTGGCGCTCCATCGTGTTGTAGCCATAAGTTCTGTCGTATATTTAGGGGCAGATCATCTAATAGTTCTGGCAGTACATTTCTTAAAAAATTTAAATAAATATTTCCCGTTAAACGAGGAGACAACATAATTGGACCAATTAAGCGTTCTCCAACAATGCCGGCCCACATATTGACTGAAAACTTATGTTGATAGCTCCTAAAATGAATACCATAAGGGTTTTCCTCACTCCACACATGATTATTCTTAGAATTAAAAACGCCTTCTTTTGTAAATAAAGCCTCGTCAGTAAAAAGGACATATTTTGGAAATTGAGGTTCTTCTGCACACCGGTCAAGAAACCACTGGCAAAAATTCACGCGGGGCATAAAATCATTGGGTCCTAATGATTGCACCTTTTGCAGGTGGTAGGGCCGAAGAAGCTGTTCCTTAACACCGTTTCATACCCTAACATGATTTACATGCATCGCATCAGCTACTGCTCGAGTACTTACTGATGGGTTATCTTCAAATCGCTGAAGCACTTCTTCCTCAAAATCCGGGATTCGGATGTTCCTTTGCGCGCCATTATCTTGGCGTTTTATGTTAACGGAGCCAGTCTCCCTGAGCCGTTGATTGACCCTTTCAAAAAGTGTGTGAGCTGGGATTCGCCTTTCGGGAAACCGCTCTTCATATAGTCGAGAAGCAGATCTACCATTACATCGAACTTCCCCATAAATTAAAAGCATATCGGCCTATTCAGCAAAAGTGTAATCTTCCATTACTTAACCGTAATAAAAAAATAATTAATATCATGTAAAAAATACTGACAGTGGCAATGAATTAGCATTATTATTATTATTAAAATAATTAATTCAGGTGCTGTATCTTAGTTTGGTTTAAGTCAATTTCCACAAAAACGGTGATATTTACCGACTTTTTAAATTTAATTTTAGTTTTTTTTCCGCAAATTTACTAGAAACTTTTGTTGTGTAACTGACTTTTATTTTCTACATATTCCAATAGTCATTCTCGAATTTAGAATACCAGTGTCCTACTCCTGGTGTCACCTGTATACATACATTCAAAATCAAAAATATAATAAATGTTTAAATTTAAATATAAAAGTTTGAAGCACTTGGGTTAAAGCGAGAAGTCATAAAAAGCAAGTAAATGAGTCAATACACCAAAATCTAACATTTTCTGTCCAAAAGTTTCAAAAATATAAGACCGAATCACTTTATTGCAGCAATAACTACATTATAAAAACGACCGGTAGGAGATAAACCGTAGGTCTCTGTTATAACATTTAAATCATGAAGAACTTGATTCTCCTTGTATATTTTATCCGCCAAATGATATTCTGGGAATTTTTGGGTAGAACTTCTCTAAATAGCTGCCATTTGATTATAAATATGTACTTTTACATTTTTAATTCAAAACGTATTGAGTTTATTAAAATCCTAACGAAAAAAAAACACCAGAGAAGAAAACGCCTCTTTTCATTTTAGATCTGTTATAACTGCCCGACTGGTAAACATTTCACCGATTCCGGATGTTCGACGGGACTCAGTGGCCGCAGATGCTGACTTAATGACGCTTCCTGTGCCTCCTGATTTCGCTGACAGTAGAAGATCTAGTCGGATCCAGCAAGGGTAAGTTACGCTTTTATTAAATCCATTTGCATATCAATATGGAAAATTTTACTATGTACCCGACCGGCTCTATAATGAACCTTCTATTAATGGCCTGAAAACATTTTACAAAGCCCATGAGAGCATATAGCTGTAAAAACACGCTTTGCATTTAATATTAACGATGTTATGCCGTGTTTCGTGATTTTAAATAAAGCGCGTTGGAAAAAGGCAAAAAAACAATGTGAATGTAATATAGTTTGTTGAAATAGGTATATTACTTATTTTTTAACTATTTATCTTTTAGAAAATTGAAAACTTTTTTAATGCTAACAAATAATATTAAAAACAAACAAAAACAAAGTCTTTAAAATTAGTTTTTTTTTTTTCGTAGCCCCAAATTTTAGAACAAATTCGAATGTTGCTATTCGAGCCGTATTTTAACCATAATAATAAATATTTTAAAGTATTTATCTATTAAGTTTTGAGTGATTTGTTCACTTGACCACTTCACCCATATAATTCCTCTGTGTCGTTTCAATTAAATTTTGTGGAGACTCGTTTTCATACTCTATGCTTTAAATTTCAGATCAATTGGATATTTTCATTTGATCCTAAGTAAATCAAAAGCCGCCGGGTTAACTGGGGTAACTTTTTATGAGATATTATTTATTTTATCCTAAAAACGAAGTTATGATACCAGCTCTTTTTCGAGGTCTTAAAGTACTGCCACCCTATGAAACGCCATAATGCAAGGATAACTTCAGATTACCTGGTCTCTAATATCTACAGAGCAAGCCCATTTTAGTGGTCCGCTCATATAAAAAATTCAAAAACGTCCTTCTCGTAAGTGCGAGCGAGACAGGCTTACGTGAGTGCGGGTGCGCGAGAGAAAACATCTATTGTCGTTCGTGTTCATAGTCACCTTCTTGGTATGTTCTTGATGAAATAAAAAGAATTCAATGGGGTTCCTTCATAAAACTGATTCAAGTAGGTAGGTACTCCATGCTTTTTTGCTGTCGAATTTTGGTGGCTTTACTTTCATCATTGTTTACATTCCAGGTTCGGGATGAAAAAGAGTCCCCTTTACTTTCATCTTTATTTCTAACCTAATAAAATTAATAGTGGGTTTAAGGGTGGAGTATCCCTTATTGGCAATAACCTCTCGACATCGGTTTGGCATGAATTTTAAAAGTTTTATAATGGTTTCTTCTTTAATAGGATTTTAGAATTATTGCAAAACTATTATTAGATAATTTTTATTATTGATCTGATGTTGTCTTACACGCCCGTCTAATTCTTCGCAGGGGTTTTCAATAGGGTTAAGATTCATAACCCTAGAGTCCATAACTCTAATCTTTTCTGATAAAACCTATTCTTGAATTACCTTTGATTTATGTTTAGGGTCTTTATCCTGCTGATATATCCAGGTCAATGGTAAATTATCCTCAGCAAATCGTAGCATTACATTTTTTAGAATATCTAAATACCCAAATCGATCCATTATACCCTCAATAACATGTAATGATCCTGTATACTGTACCCAGAAAAGCAACCACACATCATGCAGGATCCACCACCATGCTTTACAGTAGGTTTGTATACTTTGGATAAAACCTTTTGCCTTCTGGGCCATATACAGGGTGTCATTGAAATGGTGTAAAAAAATTCGGGGGGTGATAGTACTCCTAAAAATTTTAAAAAAAGTTCCTATAACTATAGGGCGGAAAATGCATATTAAGGGAGTTAGGGGCACTGAAAGGGTAAATTTAAAAAACGGTTTTTTGAAATTGTAGGCTTAAAAAACGAGATAAAATTTCGAAAAAAAATCCTCTGCCATAAATTTTGACCCAAAATCAAATGGTGATACTGAAAAATAATTTGGAAAATCGGAAAGGGTAGTTTTTGCAAGGGTAGGGGGTTAATTCGTGAATAACTTTTTTTAGGTTATTTTTTTCGCAACGTGGGTTCATTTTTTAAAAACTACATACTTTTTCCTACAAAAAAGGTACTCTTGTTGCACATCGCCCAGAACGATGGTTTTCGAGAAAATTGAAGGCAAAAAGTTTGCTCTGATGGGTTGCTAACTGGTTAAACAACATAAACCTATGAAAGTTATGGGGTTTCAAAAGTAAACACGTAGTTATTAAATAATTAATTAAAAAATCTAAATTTCATGATTTTTAAAACATCGTATTGCTTTAAAAAAACAAAATAAACCAATTACCAAAATTCCTTATTAAATGCATACTTATTTGATTCATTAGCCTAGTTTACACCGCGAGGACCAAATATTCAGTACGCGGACTAAAACCTCTACATATTCTCAAACCTATTAAGTCACAATTTGGAATAATTTACGTGTAAACTTGTCAACTCGCGCACGTTGAGTTTGAGAATAGGGGATTGGGTCCGCGTATTGAATATTTGGTACTCGCGGTGTAAACTAGGCTAATGAATCAAATAAGTATGCATTTAATAAGGAATTTTGGTAATTGGTTTATTTCGTTTTTTTAAAGCAATACGATGTTTTAAAAATCATGAAATTTAGATTTTTCAATTAATTATTTAATAACTACTTGTTTACTTTTGAAACCCCATAACTTTCAAAAGTTTATGTTGTTTAACCAGTTAGCAGCCCATCAGAGCAAACTTTTTGCCTTCAATTTTCTCGAAAACCATCGTTCTGGGCGATGTGCAACAAGAGTACCTTTTTTGTAGGAAAAAGTATGTAGTTTTTAAAAAATGAACCCACGTTGCGAAGAAAATAACCTAAAAAAAAAGTTATTCACGAATTAACCCCCTACCCTTGCAAAAACTACCCTTTCCGATTTTCCAAATTATTTTTCAGTATCACCATTTGAATTTGGGTCAAAATTTATGGCAGAGGATTTTTTTTCGAAATTTTATCTCGTTTTTTAAGCCTACAATTTCAAAAAACCGTTTTTTAAATTTACCCTTTCAGTGCCCCTAACTCCCTTAATATGCATTTTCCACCCTATAGTTATAGGAACTTTTTTTAAAATTTTTAGGAGTACTATCACCCCCGAATTTTTTTACACCATTTCAATGACACCCTGTATACCCACAATATTCCATTAGACCCAAATAAATTAAATTTACTTTTATCAGTAACGAGGACTGTTATCACCTTCGATAATAGTGGACTTTATTTAATAACACAATTTAAAGATATGGACTGTATTTTTATTACACATCGAAAGAAACATGACATTTTAACAAAACGTACAAAAAACGTTATCAATTAGGTGAAGTACAAAATGTTGTCACATGTTTGATCTTAGTGACGCGCGAGAACCTCGCCTTTCATCGATCGTACGGGGACTGACTCGACCGTGGACTGGTCGTTTTACTTATATTCCTATAAACGCAAGCGCGGTAAGATGCGCGATGCTACTGACGCCGGCGATATGTTTACTGTTTATATATATCCGTGGAACGATTAGTCCTTAACATGCCCCCCGCCTTGAAGCACTGCACTTTATCAGCTTCAACCTTAACAGTCAATTGGCAAAGGACATATTCTAGAAAAAGCGCGTTTGATCACACCGCTTGAAGTCTTGATATCAGCAACACGATTAATCTTGTCTTTACCGGGATAAACCGACAAAATTCTACCCAACTTCCAATTCATTGGCGGTACGTTTCGTTCTTTGCTGGAGTCCACTTACGTACTCTTTATTCCAGCGCTTCCAAAAATTTTGCTTAACTTGCTGAATGCGCTGATGTGTGGAAAGTCTATTTTCGGATATTAGTGTCACATTAGGATCGGGTATTCCGGTCAGGCTTTTCCCAATTAAAAAGTGGGCCGGAGTAAGGAGATTATAATCGTTGGGATCAGTTGAAAGGGGAGTAAGTGGCCGGGAGTTCAAAATAGCCTCTATTTGGGCCAATAGAGTTGTCAACTCTTCAAAAGTAAAATGTGCGTTACCTGCTACCCTCTTTAGGTGATTTTTTGAAGATTTGACACCCGCTTCCCATAACTTACCGAAATGTGGAGAATTGACTGGAATAAAGTGCCACTAGATCTGTTCGTTTAAATACAACTGTTCAAGATGACATTTCTCATTTATTAAATATTCACCAAGAGCATTTAGTTCCCGGTTAGCTCCCTTAAAATTAGTGCCATTATCGCTATAAATATGACTAGATTTTCCACGACGCGAAACAAATCTGCGAAGTGCCAAAATAAAGCTTCACTACTCAAATCAGACACGATTTCAAGGTGAATAGCTTTCGTTATGAAACACACGAAAACACTCACATAACATTTTAGCAACCTTGCTCCGCGTCCCCTTTTATCTTTAAAATTTAGTGGTCCCATGCAGTCAACACCAACTACATCAAAAACTTTACCAGGAATCAATCTGTTTCTTGGTAGATCACCCATAATAGGCTTAGTCTGCTGCGGCTTAAAACGAAAACATGTCAAGCATTTTCTTACGACAGCCTTGGCTAAATTTCTGCCAGCAATAGGTCAATATACTTCTCTCACAGATGAGAGTAACAACTGTGGTCCTGCATGCATTAAACGTGTATGTTCGAACTCAAAAATAAGCCTAGCCAAATGATGCTTTGATGAAATTAACATAGGATGCTTCTTACTAAAATCATAATTAGATTGATTTAATCTGCCTCCTACACGCATTATCCCATCCTTATCCATGAATGGATTTAAGCTTAATATTTTACTTTTGGGATGCAGTTCTTTTTCGGTCAACAATGAAAAATACTCATTGGGAAAACTAGTTTGTTGAGAAATTTTAACTAAATTATTCCTAGACTCAATCAGCTCAAAGAAATTAATACAACCCTTTCTATGTTCATTTGGTTTCTTTGAAATTTTACAACGCAAGTTGTGGAAATATCTTAACTAAATAGCAAAAAACTTTACCAGTTTCCAAAATTCGGAAAACTGACTAAATACTTGCTCTTGAAAATTAACTGAAACAAAGCTAAAAATTTTTCTATTTGGACGTAGCTCAGAAAGGTTTTGAATGGTTATAATGGAAGTGGGCCAACTTTCCTCAGGTTGGTATAAAAACGATGGACCATTCCACCATGTATCTAATTTTGAAATCTGATGAGGAAATACGCCTCTTGATAAAACATCTGCTATGTTGTTTTCAAAAGTAACATGTCTCCATTCGTGATTTTCGGTTAAAGTTTCAATTTCATTCACCCTGCTACTCACGAAAGTTTTGAGCAAATTAGGAGCAGTCTTTAACCATCCCAGCACTATTGACGAATCCGTCCAAAAGGTACACCTCTCAATATTACATGTTAAAGACCTAAGAACCTTTTCAGCTAAGCGAGCTAAAACCAATGCAGCACACAACTCTAATGTAGAGGTAGTCAAAGGCTTTAAAGGACTAACCTTTGATTTAGCACACAACAATCTAACTGTAATAATACCCTGTGCATCAATTGATCTTAGGTATATACAAGCACCATAACTATAATCGCACGCATCTGAAAACCCAACTCGATTTTTTCAGGCTTTACACAAGTAACATGACGTGGAATTTTAAGGTCATTTATGTAAAGTAACTCTTCACGAAACTTAGTCCAGGTGCTGTGGATTTCAGCTGGCAAACTGTCATCCCAGGATACTTTCTGAAGCCACAATTTTTGTAGCAAAACTTTAGCAACAACACATGGTGCGAGAAGTCCTAAAGGATCAAATATCGAAGCTATTTCCCTCAAAACACCACGTTTTGTACTTCTACTTGACCTTTCTTGTCTTTATCCTGTATGTCAAATAATCAGATTTACACGACCACGTCAACCCGAGAGTTTTGGTATTTTCGCCTTGACCAATTTCCAAAATTCCAAAACTTTCGTCCACATTATTCACAGATCTCAAAATTTCAGGCTCATTTGAAAGCAACTTTCTTAATACAAAGCAACCAGTTTTTAAAACGTCAGACACGTTCTGACACACATATTGCCCGTGTTCTATAGAGTCAACTGAGCACAAAAAATTATCCACGTAAAAGGATGTCTCAATGATTTTAGAAATATCAGGAAAACTGTCCTTACAATCTTGGGCTAATTGCACTAAACATCTGACTGCTAAGAAGCTAGCAGCAGACTGACCGTATGTCACGGTATTTAAATCAAAAATCTTAACCTTCTCATGGGGTGATTCGCGCCAGAAGATTCGTTGCAACGGTCGCTGTGTTGGCTCAATAAGTACGGCCCTATACATCTTAGCAACATCAGAAGACACCACAAACTGATACTCGCGAAATCTGAACAAAATACTCAATAAATCAGGTTGCAACATAGGCCCTACCATTTGTAGATCATTAAGCGACTTACCAGATGTTGTTGGCATACTACAATCGAATACGATTCTAAGATTCGTAGTGATACTCTCTTCCTTTATTACCCCATGATGTGGCATATAATACGCGAAATCACACTCTTTTTCACTAGATCCAGTCATATGTTGAAGTGACTCATACTCTTTCATAAACTGGACATATTTTTCCCTAAAAGATGGATTAGATTCAAACTTTCTCTCTAGGTTCAAAAATCTCTTAAAAGCCTTATCTTTTGATTCACCTAAACTTTCTAGCGGTTCTTTAAGCGGTATAGACACAATAAATTTGCCGTCTGCATCTCTAGGAAAAGTTCTCTGAAAATGAGCCTCACATTCATTCTCCTCACTAGAGAATATTTTATTATTGCTAGAAAATTCTTGCTCTATTTCCCAAAACTTTCTTTAATCAAATTCAATACCTTTTGATTCTAATATTTAATTCGCATTTAAACTTTACTTCAAAAGCATTTTGACTTATGCCACTAGTTAGAAGCCTACATTGCTGCATGTCTAAATTAAGCTTATTACACAACTCGGAAGTTATATAAGATGACTGACTCCCAGAATCTAGTAAAGCGCGCGCAGCGTGCCAAGCACCATTCTTGTCTTGCACCTTTACTATAGCCGTCGATAAGAATACAATATGTTCTGTGTTAGAAGAAACACAAGATACAATTTCTTCAGTGGAGTCTTGACTATTCTGCTTCGGCGGTTGAGGTTCGGAGTTCTGCGTTCTGCTGGCTAGATTCCCTGTTTTTAATACCATAATCAAGATGCAATAAAACATTATGTTTACCCTTACATGCTGGCTTTGTACAACCACCAAACCTACAAAATGTGTTTTTTGAGCTTTACAAGCGCCACGACTAATATTTAACTTTTTAAATGCTTCCTCAGTCATATTGAGTTATATTTATAAGTGTCAAACAAATCAAAATAACAACCCTATTAACGCCAAATAAACTGCTATTCAAGAAGGGATGTAGGCAAAATAGGACTTACCCACTTTTGACATCAGCCTTTCCACAACACATAATTCTTATTAATTACGGTTCATATATATTTAGAGCTTATAGGCACTCTAAGAATCACTTTAAGGTCCAAAAAAAAAATCAAAAAATCACTGTGGTTCACAAAATTGCTACTAAAAAAGCGTAAAGCTTTCAATAAAACAGTACAATTTAACAAAGGTCCTTGATAGTCCGCAATAAGCACAAAACTATTGCCACCAAATTGTCCTAGAGTAGTCACAAAAAACGTTCAAATAAGGTCCAAGTTTTAAAGTCCGATAAAAAACTGGCTATTTTCACACATTCGACTCGAGGGACCAGAATATGTTATCACCTTCGATAATAGTGGACTTTATTTAATAACACAATTTAAAGATATGGACTGTATTTTTATTACACATCGAAAGAAACATGACATTTTAACAAAACGTACAAAAAACGTTATTAATTAGGTGAAGTACAAAATGACGTCACATGTTTGATCTTGGTGACGCGCGAGAACTTCGCCTTTCATCGATCGTACGGGGACCGACTCGACCGTCGACTGGTCGTTTTACTTATATTCCTATGAACGCAAGCGCGGTGAGATGCGCGATGCTACTGACGCCGGCGATGTGTTTACTGTTTATATATATCCGTGGAACGATTAGTCCTTAACAAGGACTTTTTTCCAGTCGTTTTCCAATGCAAATATTTTTTCGCAAAGTGGAGTCCCCTCTGATCCTTTCTGCTGATTAGCGGTTTTTTAGGGCCTTTTCTACTAAATAAACTGTTTCCCTTAGACGTCTTTGTATAGTCTTAGAACTAACATTAACAGCAGGCAATTCACATAAAATTGTATTTGTCTATTTGTGGGGATCAGACTGGGCAATTTTTTTCTGATCATTTCAATTTTTTCGTTCTTGGGCGGCTACTTTTTTTAATACTTTTTTACAAATTTCGTGTTTTAAAATTAGAAATTGTCTTGCTGGCGACAGATTTATGCAAACTTACCATTTTTTTTATATCCCCTATGTACAGCACTCTTGTGTGAATCAAGTACGAAGATCTTCCGACAAATATTTTCCGCGAAGCATATTTACTAAAAAACTATTAACAGATCTCACGTAAAGCGAAGCAAATTTGCTTAATTCTTATGTGAATTTCTCTATTTATGTTCAACCTAAAATATTTGGATCATAAATGAACAACTGATAAAAGGAATGTGGAAAGTGAAGGAAAAAAACGCTGTTGTTAAGAGCGACAATATTTTTAGAAAATATTAATTTAAATACTAAAGGTTTTTACAATATAAGGAATTTTAAAAAGTTTCTTTTGTCCGATATACATATAACCGTGTATACATATTTCAGACCTCTAAGGCAACATTTGAGTTTCCAATTAAAAAAAGAATCTTAATATTTATAAAAAACTGTCATTAAAAGATATATTTTCACATTAGAAATGTGGAAGAAGAATCTACAAGTTAAGAGCAATAAAAGTAAATGACCTTTCGTAAACTACCGACTTTTGCAATTTAATTTTAAAAAACTGGAAATTCAGGGTCTGGTGGATACTTTCAAGTGAACTTAAAGATAAATGAAGTTTTCTTCTGCTTTCTATATGAAAAATATTATTAGAATTTCAATAAGGGGTATTTTGATTTTTTGTTCTTATATTAGCTTGAGAATAGGTAAAAATAGAGAGTACAATAAGAGTTTTGCAAAGGTAATATTACGTGTTTTGGCGCAAAGTATTTTAAGGTAATAAACGTTTCTAAATTATATTATATGCTTCTATTTCTTTACCAATATGCATTGTAAATTTTATTGTCAATTATAAGCCCCAAGTTTTTGATTTGGTTATTAAGTGAATACCAATTATTATATCACTGTCGATTTGAATCTTGCTATTATGGTAAAGAAAATATCTGTTTCGTTTGGTTTACTCTATTATGATAGCTTGAGATTTTATTGCATTTAATTTTAAGTTGTAATCCCTGGCATATTGAAAAATGTATTTTAGGTCAAAATTAAGTTCATACTATGAACTAGAGGGTGTCATAAAAAAAATCGAAGGGGGAGGGGGGGGGGAGGAGAGAGAAGGGATGATACTTAAATACCTAACATAGAGTACTCCTAAAAATAGTAAAAAAAGTTCCAATAAGTATAGAGCGAAAAATGCATATTAAGGGAGTTACAGTGTGGCAGACGGATCTGAAACACTCCGGCCTGAGGTAAAGGGAATGCAGTAGTGGAGACAATATGGCCGACTTCATTCATAAAATGGACAGTGGCGTGTGGTATTATGTGAAACTATTTAAATTCGATTTAAGGAAAATAATTTTAAAATTTATCAAAATAAATTTTCCTAATTAATTATTCATTTGTATGTTTTATGGTTTTAGAAATAAGTTCTTTTTTTTGGTACACAGGGTATCCCACAATCAACGTCATAGGCTATAACTTTTTTATTTTAACTATAAAAATTAAAAAAAAAATGAATAGCTATAGGACCACTACCCAAAATTACTTAAAAAAACTACCCCCAACAAATACATCCCCCAAAAATGAATTTATCGGGGGTAGTTTTAAGTAAATTTGGGTAGTGATCATATAGCTATTAAAAATATATTTAAAAAAAAAATACTTAAAAATAAAAAAGTTTTAGCCTGTGACGTTGATTGTGGAACACCCTGTATACAGGGTCGCACGCAAATATCTCTGTTGCTAAGCCGAATTTAAAAACAAAGTTTAAACAAAAGTTGCTAAGGTCACAGGGGGCCACGTCACTGCAATAGTACGTGTATTTTGAAGGCCATTAAAAAAAACAAAACAAGAGTCAAAAGTCGACTAAAATGAGCCACCTGGTATAGATTATAAAAAACGAACAGCATAAGCGTTTTGGCAATGATAAAAGTTCGGTTAAACTAGGAACGGGATTTTTTATGTTTTTTTATCCGAAATTTTCACTCTTTTTGCTATTTCCGAAAAAGTAAGGTAATTTGAGAAAAATATTAGGTAAATAACTTACCTAATTTTTCGTTTACTGTTATTTATGTTAATGTTTTTTTTAAGTCTCACACACTTCACTTAAACATGTTTTTATTTTCACTGGTGAAATAAGCGAGCTCGTTTTCTTTACCTTCAGCCTCGTATTGACTATCGTCTTCACTACTACTGCCATTAGTGTCACTGTTCTCAGTTCCTATTGTGATGACAAGGGGCTCGATTTTTTCCATGATTAGGTCAGTTTCCCAGAATTTATCCTCCACAGTTCTGACGTGCTGGAAAAATTTCTGCCAATCATTTTCGGAAATCGAGGATATAGCATCCTCAGTAACCTCCTTTAAGGTTGTAATGTTAAAATTGCCAGTAGTATTCTTATTAAAAATTTGAGTCTTGCCCAAGCTAATTCAATTGGGTTTAACTCGCATAAATAAGGCGGTGTTCTTAATGGAGTATGCCCATGGGACATTATAATCCGATCTACAATATAATCTTTTTGGTCACCAGGTGGTTTGTGGCGTAAAACCAAATCGAAAAGATCAAATTTTCTGGCACTTGGCACTTGCATCGTGACTTATACCTATAACATATAGTATATGTAATACATAATAAATAATGGATAAATAAATAATGGATAAACCTTATTCCACCCCATTTTTTTCAGCCATTTTCTTAAAAAAAAAAATTTTTGCCAATCGATATTAGACTGCAAGGGACAAATTTATTTGGTATTTTTAACCCCTTAACTTTAACCCCACGCAGGGGTGACCATCAACCCCAAAATCCTAAATGGTAAGGGTATCACTCGACACCCTTTTCTATTTAAAATTTTGGGGTTGATAGTCACCCCCGCATGGGGGTTAGAGTTAAGGGATTGAAAATACCAAATAAATTTGTTCGCCTGAAGTCAAAAAACGATCATCAAAAATTTTTTTTAAAAGAAAATATGTAAAGAAACTGGGGTGGAAAGTTTTCATTAGCTCACCGTGTATGTACATATTATGTAGGTACATTTATATATTTAAAATTTATGAGTTCAAAAGGCTTAATTAAGTTGTTATAGCTACCTTTCTTAGTTAACCAGGCGATTATATCTCTTTTTAAAGAGGATTTTGTTGGGGTTTTATCCTACTGCACCAAATAATAAGGGCATTGTCTAACACTATTACCGAATTGACAGGTATATTTGGGAGAAGTTTTTCCGTGAGCCATCTAATAAAATTTTACCTATTCATTTGGCCATGGTAATCACCTGTGGCCAATCCGGCTTTAAATATTAAACAGGCATTGTCCACAAAACCCTTGTCGAAACCTGCATGAACAATTATTAGCCGACCTAAAATATCATTTAAAATATATATATTTCTCAAATTTAACGGGTCCTTGCCCGTGAAAAAATATATGACTGTAACTTATACACACTGTTTTGTATTGTATGCTTACCCATTGAACTAATATTTTTTAAAACACCAGTAACCGTATCGCTCTGCCAACATTTCTTGAACGTCAAATCGTTATCCACCCAAGTTTCGTCAAAGTAAATAATGTTTTGGCCTTCTTCACGATATTTTCGTATTTCGCGAAGATATTTGTATCTCCAGGAAAGAATATTGGGCCTCTCCATTAATATTTTCCTCTTATTTTGACACTTACGCCAAAAAAAGCCATTTGACTTTAATAAAAGCTGAAGCGTTTCCCTGAAATAAGAAAAATTTTCCTCTTGTTTTAATTTTCTTAACAACTTTCTAGTTTTTGGAACCACTTTATATTCCAGGTAAAATCTGGTGATACAATGCCTAACTATTTGAAAATGAAAACTGTCATCTTTTTCGACGACAGTTTTCCGTGGCCGTCTTTCTCTGGACTGGCTAGCATTTCATCAGGGTTCTTTTGTCGCCTTTCTTCATCTTCCTTGTGAATTTTTCTCACAGATGATACAGAGACTTCGGTATAAAGGGAAACGCGATCAAGCTTACGCTTAAGAGGCAATTTCATCGAATTATTTGCAGCTTCTTCATCGCAAATCCTAATAACAACATTTTGAATGCATAGTTGGTATACAAAAAGCAATAAAATATAATATAAACTACTGTTTCTTTAAGTGGCATAATGTATTTCACTTTTTTTTTAAATAAATTATTATAACTTACTTGTAAACGTTTGCTATCACTTCCCTCGTTTGACTATGAAGGACCTTACCCTCAGTGAATTTATTCATTATAATAAATGTTATTATTCGTATATATGTAGACAATAATCAAACAAACTAAAAAATTAAATATTAGGTATTTCATGTAAGTAATAAAACAGTGAAACTTCAAACCTACAAAATTACACTACCTACTTATAAGTATACACAACACTAATATCAGTTTTTTTAATTAATAGCCACAAATAAAACAAAATAATAAATAACATATAAAATAAACGGAATCCAAAAATCAACGATAAAACCTACGACACAAACCATTGACCATGTAGTCGGGGAGTGCCCAGCACTCACGCGCGCCAGGTTCAAATACTTGGGTAACACTTTCAGTGTACCGAGCGACTTTAAGTCCTTCAGACCAGAGAGCCTTATCGGTTTCTCTAAGGCCGTTGGGCTCTGGTAACCCCCGGTGGGGCATGACGGGTCCATCAGGAGACCTATATGCATAACTGCCTTGGCAGCCCACTGTTTCGTCAATTCAATTCATTCAACCTACGCCACTGTCCACCCTTTAATAGTAATCAATGTCAAAGACGCTGTCCAATGAACTGTCGAAATAATTCATAACAAAAACACGTGCGGCGAGGGAAACCAATCACAAGCGTTCAGGTTCATAATGGCTGACCCCTATTATACAAGAAGTAGAGGAGTAGAAGTAGGAATGTAGAGGTGGAACGTAATGTTGCCAGATTTACTAAACATGATCTATTTTTTGGACAAACATTTAATTGTACCATATTTAATGGTAAAAAAATTGTGTATTAAAGCCAAAATGGAATAACTATTTAGATTATAATTCTTAACATTTTACCCTCTATATCTTGTGATTGTAAAAAATTTTATTAAATATTATTAAAAAGTAAGTCCCGCATAATTACGTTTTGAGGTGAAAAGTGGCGACGTCGAATATTTTGGCCCACATTCCTACCGCTGTTTCAGATCCACTTGCCAGACTTTAGAGCACTCAAGGGTGAATTTAACAATACGGGTTTTTTCAAATTGTAAGGTTAGAAAACGAGATAATAATTCTAAAAAAACTCTTATTATAAATTTTGACCCTTAATCAAATAGTGATACTGCAAAATCGGAAAGGGTAGTTTTTGCAAGGATAGATGGTTGTTTTGTCAATAACATTTTTGAGGTTAGTTTTTTCGCATCGTGGGTGCATTTTTTTAAAACTACATACTTTTGTCTACAAAAAACGTACGTAAGGCTATGATTTTCGACAAAATTGAATTTAAAGAGTTTTTTCTGATGGGTTGCTAACCGGTTAGTCAACATAAACTTATGAAAGTCATGCTGTTTTAAAATTAGTTAAGTAGTTATTAAATAATTAACTGAAAAATGAAAATTACTTAATTTTTTAAGACATCTTATAGCTTTACAACATTATATAAACCAAATACCAAAGTTCCTTATTAAATGCATACTTATTTGCTTCAATAAAGATATCAATTTATCTATTTTGCATGTACGCAATAAAAAAAATTCTGGTTCAGAAGTACTTTTGTCAGTTTATTGTTGTTGAAGTGTGCGTAAACCTAAAATTTTTGAGAATTTTTGCAAGACACTGTGGGTGAACGCCCACCTGATGTTGAGGAGCGCATTTTAGCACATGTAGAGGAAGATCCGGGGATATCTATAAGAAGAATTACAGCGCGGAAAAACGTGAGTCGCCACTCTGTGTGGATGACTCTTTATATTTAACTCCTGTATCCATATCACATCCACAGGGTACAAGCTCTTGCTCTGGCAGACTATCCCGCCCAAGTAACAATTTGCAGTCACCTAAGTTGAGATTACTTATTTTCACTAGTTGCAACGTTGTTTTCAGTGCAAAATTTAGTTGGTTTTGCAACGACGTTTATTTTCGACCAAACTTCGAGGTATTGCAACTGTATCGCAACTGTTGTAAAACTCTGCTATTTTTACAACGTATTTTTTTACTATAGATGGTAGCAGTAGTAATTTACACTTTAAACAACGACGTGCAAACGTGTACAATTTTTCTAACCAAAAACCCAGTAAGAACAACGTTACCTCATCGTTTGCGAATGGGTATTACATTGCCTGATCGTCTGTGTTAAGCATTTTTCGCTATAGAGGGAGCTTTTTGACATGGTAAGAGTTTTAGGAAGAAGATGAAAAACAAAGGTAGAGAGAATAAGAGGAAGAAAAAATATTCAATTCAACATAACCTAATTAATTTATATTTTTATTTTTATAATTCATTTTTTGCTTGGAATTATTGGGATTGATTATTTTCGTTTTGCTTTAAAAAATGAAGAGATATAAAAACGAAATATTCTGCAACTTACTACAGACACAGAAAAAAACATGCAATGGAAGCAAAAATGCCTACAACTAGCTTACCTGAAGTTGATATGGATTATGTAGAATCAATGGAAGTGGCGGAAGATAGCAGTGAAAAGATTTGTATTAAATTTTACATATTTAAAGTTTAAAATACTGGGTTTACTTTTTGTAAATGGTTTTCTTTATGGTTCCTATATCCTACTTTATAGCCTTTCTTGACACAAGAGACTAACCAGTTAATCCAGCAGCAGCAGCCATGAGAACTCAGAATGTAATGTTAACATTGCTTTCTAAGTTTATATTTTTCGAAGAGCTTATGTATTTTTTTATAAAAGTTAAAGTTTTTGTTTATTAAAGTTTGTAAAAAAAACGTGCTGCATACGCGCAACAAACTGTAAACAATAATTAAAATATTAAAATTTTAGGTTAGGTCTATCCGTTCTTCCTCTTGCTTCAGGCCAATAAAAAAATTACTTATTTTTTTTTTTCGAAATCCGCTATAAATTCAGGGCGCGCGTGTTATTTAGGGGTAAAATAACATCTTTTCACAGTAAACTATGTTCCGTTTATAAATTAAGTGCTTGCAAATATTTCAAAACGGGTATTTTACCCGTATAATTCACTATATTATACTTACCTTAACAAATGGTAATAAGGACTGTTCAAAAGATGGATTAAAAAGGTTGTATTTTTGAAGTAGCTGCCTACTGGAGTTATCTATTAGCTTATTGTTAAAAAAGTAATAAATTTTTTTGTCCTTATGGCATCCATCATTCCAAAAATCAGTAACTCTAAAAATGTTGCAAAAGCGTTTAGAAAGTTAACGCGTAGTCACTGCGTAACGTTGAGACAACCAAAAAAATTTCTTTCAAATTGGTGTAAAACGGGGTTGTCTCTACGGTTAAGATAACGGAACAATGCAACGTTGCGTTGCAATTTGCAACGTTGTCGCGTCGAAAAATTGCTAATTGGGCGCTTGAGTCATCTTCGTCGTTGGATACTAAACAAAACTGGTACAAGAACCCCCTTTTTTTGGCGAATGTTTTATGCACAGATGAAGTTGGGTTTACAAGAAATAAAATATTCAATTACCATAATACACATCACTGGTCCGATGACATACTGTTGTGGAAAATTGACACCGAATGCGATTCTCAGTTCACGTTCGGGCAGGAATTCTTGGCGATAGGCCTATTGGACAATTTTTTCTACCACTGAGGTTAATTTTGCACCTTTCGAAAAGTTCTATAGCACAGAGGCGGGACATGTATTTTATGATCATGCTCATTTTCTGCTATCGGTAAGGATTCATTTAAACCAAGTTTTTGAGAGGCGTTAGATAGGACGTGGTGGACCACAAGCTTGGCCAGCAAGATCACCAAATCTTAATCCAATAGATTTTCACTTCTAGGGCCACTTGAAAACTTTGGTTTACCTAGTGTCGATTATTACTGAAGAGCAACTAGCGCAACGCATTGTTGACTATTCCAATTCCAATTAAATTCCAACACCAGGGATATTCCACAGGGTCCGCAGATCGGGGAGAAGACCAGATCTCTACATTGAAATACATGATGCTCACTTTGAACATTTACTATGAATAAACTGAGAAATGCATTTTTTAATAAGAAATTTTGGTAATTGGTTTATTTCGTTTTTTAAACAATCAGATGTTTTAAAAATCATGAAATTTTGATTTTTTGACTAATTATTTAATAACAACTTGGTTACGTTTAAAACGCCATAACTGTCACTAGTTTATTTTGATTAACCAGTTAGCAACCCATCAGAGAAAAATCTTTGCTTTCAATTTTATCGCAAACCATTGCTCTAAGAGATGTGCAACAAGAGAAGCTTTTTTTTAGCAAAAGTATTTCAAAAAATGAACCTACGTTGCAAAAAAACTCAAAAAAATTATGACGAAACAATCTCCTACCATTACAAAAACTACCCTTTCCGATTTTCCAAATAATTTTTCAGTATCATTAGGTGATTTAAGGTCAAAATTTATATAGTCGCCTTCGCTCTTATCGTGCGGGTTCAAAGGTCACCACGTAATATGAATCAAATTGAAAAATCAGTCGCTGCCAAAATGTTATTTCCTTGAGAGTTTGACAATACATTGAACGCCGTGTGATACATGTGACATATTAAAGCCGCGTATAGTATACACCTTAGATCATAATTATTAACTGACGTGATGCCTTTAACGCCGTAAAAATGTGTGCGGAATACTACGTATCCGAGATTCAACATGTAAAACATATGTACGTTGGTTATTTCTTTTCATGACGTGAAAAAGCCCATAAGTATAAAGCCCTTTGGGTATACGCCTCATCGGTATATGCCTAGAATCCCCGATATTCTGCTAAGTTGCCAGACACAATATTTACTTTTCTTTTTTGAAAAATTGTCCGAAATAGACGGAATTCTCAATAACAATTTTTCTTTACGCAATATTATCTAAATCTAAGCATTTTATATTTTTTTATGAGAGCAAAAATGCCTTCCTAGCCTTTCATTAAAATTGTACATATTTCATTTAAAAATGGTTGTTACCTAAATTTTTGAGAAATTAGTATACGATTTAGCATGACCCTATGTATGACAAACAATTAATTAATATTGTGTGTGATGCAGTGCAGTCAGAGACCAGAAAACTACTTTCTTTGTTTTGTTTTACAATCTCACTTTTAAAATGACATTTTAATTTTATGATGTTATTTATGTCGTTCGACCCAATCTATACGTTGATGTACAGAAAATTAAAAAAGTTGTGTTATCTTTTCTTTTATATCAGTTAAAAGTCAGAAAAAGATAAAAAAATAACTTAAAAAAACTGGTGCATATCGCGGGCATTTCTATATCCCAGCGCATTCACCAATTCATTAATTTAAGTTTGTTTAAAAAGATAAATACGAGGCGAGCTACGACAGTTCTTTAAAATGTCGTTTTCTTAAGACAATTTTTTTTACACATTACATGCCAAAAAAAAAGATTGAAACTAACTATTAAAAAAAAGGAGAATGCGCCGGGCATATCTATCTCCCAGTGCATTCACCAATTTATTTACTTAGCTTCGTTTAAAAAAAAATTTGTCGTACTTTTTAATCATACCTAAATAATAAACGAAATGCAAAAAGAAAACTAATTATTTTAATAACGAAAAAGAAAATAAGGAATTGCTTAGAATTTACAAGAAGTAGCTAAAGCGCTTGGAATTAGTTTAAGAATGGTGCAAAAGGTTGTATATGAAAACAAGAACAATCTTATTTCCAAGCAGGAAACAAAGTGTAAAAGGAAGAAGCCGAAGACTGAAGATTTATGTGAATGTGTAAAATTGAAGTAACAAATTTGACTAAAAAAAGAAACTAATTATAACTATCATTATCACTAACAGAGTCGAAAAACTCTTCGTCATTTTCCGAATCTTCTTCAAATGGAGCAAAGATCAATGGTTCAACTTGGATATCGAGTACTTTTTCTCTCTTTCACCAGGTTCTAATAATGTTTTCTGTGTGATCCACTGATTTCGGCCAATACTCCTTTGTGATGTGATTCAATGCACTCATCCAAACAGCTCCAATGTGGTCAGATCTAAGCCCAGCACCCACATGCTTCTCATAATAAGATTTTGACCCTTCCCATATAAGCTCAATGGCATTAAACTGACAATAGTATGGTGGCAATCTTAAAATTTCATGGCCATATTCACGTACTATTTCGTCAACAGCATATATTTTTCTGACTGTCTTTTCAGCGATTTTGCAATTGAAAGAAGTTCGGATTTTAGCATATATGGCAAGGGATTCTGATTTTCTTTTACTAACCATTCATAAATTTCGCTTTGTCTCCAACTTCCATTTGGCTGTTTATTCAAAATTCTTGAATGATACGACGCATTGTCTAATACTATTAAGGAAGGTTCTTGCAAGTTCGGTATTAAATGTTCCATTAACCATTTTTCAAACATTTGGCAATTCCAATTTGATAATCCATACTTTTAGACTTAGAAGAAAAAATTTAACTTGCACCTGGAACGAATCCTGTTGAAGACCCGGCATGTAAAATAATAAATCGTTTTCCCTGACCACATCCTTTTTTTCTTTTCACGCTTTTCACAGATTCATCTTGCCAAGATTTTAATCCACTCCTGTTTGAAAATATCCAAGTTTCATCTAAGAATAGCACTTTCCTTAACTTTGATTTTTCATTTTGTGTATATTGTCTTAAAAATTCTATTCGTTTTCTCACAATATTTGGTAGTTCACACAAATATCTTCTATTGTAGTCTTTTTTATAGCGAAAACCACAGATGTAAATAGCTCTAGAGTTATTTACATCTGTGGCGAAAACCTATGCTTTTAATTAATTTTGATAAAGCAGAAAGTCCAATTTCCAAAGTGCCGCGTTACTTTAAAACATCCCTCAGAAATGGCAGTGGTATATTTATTTACTGTGTTACTTCCATTTTTACACATTCACTTAAATCTTCAGTCTTCGGCTTCTTCCTTTTACACTTTTTTTCCTTCTTGGGAATAAGATTGTTCTTGTTTTTATATACAACCTTTTGCACCATTCTTAAACTAATTCCAAGCGCTTTAGCTACTTCTTCTTGTACATTCTTAGGAAACCCTTTATTTTCTTTTTCGTTCTCGAAGTAATTAATAACATTAAGTACCATTTTTTTGGCTTGAGGATTTAGAAATCCACAAAAAGGCTTTTTATTTTCCATAATTTGAAATTTAAATTATCTTGTGAGAAATAATGTCATCCGTCAATCGAAACGAGACAGGCATGATTGTTATGAAAGTAATTGTTAGAAGCACTGACATTTATCATTTTATCTTCTTTTGATACATTAACGCTGCATATATCTGTTTCGTTTATTTGACGCGTTGTAGTTAAAAAACATTGTTGCGCAAATTGAAATGAAACGTAACAACAAAAGTTTGTCGTTGATAATCCGATACACCTGCACGATAAGAGCGATTTTGACTATAGCAGAGAATTTTTTTCGAAATCATATTTCGCTTTTTAGGCCTACAATTTCAAACTGAAACATTTTTTAAATTCACCCTTTCAGTAACCCCAACTCCCTTAATATGGATTTCCCACCCTACGGTCATAGGAACCTTTTACTATTCTTATGAGTATTATCACCCCTCGACTTTTTACACCATGATGACACCCTGTATAGGCTGCACAATTTATTGATAAATATAACTGTGAGTCATCTGCATATTACTGTAAAGTGGAGTACTGTAGATAACTATTAATATCTACGATGCAAATGGCAAATAATAAAGAACGGAGATAATAGAGAGATTAAGTGATGCTAAGAAAGTATATACAAAGTCTATATATTTCAACTAAAATGAAATGTTGAAATATAATTGTCGAAATATATAGACTTTGGTATATGTATACGTGTAAATTAATTGCTGCGCATGCTGAATTTTATCTCTTTCACGTTGGCACTCTACGTGATATGTAGGCATAAAGCTCTTCACGGAAGATAACCGAGTAAGCCCCGTTTTTGAATCAGCTGTTTGAATGCCACTGTTTTGGTAATGTTTTCATTTGTATGTTTAAATAAACTGCTCCTCCTTCTGAAATAAATTTAAAAAGAGACCATGTTCAACATTATTGTCACTAAAATGTGTGACTCCTATAGCGGCTGCTTTGAGAATTTCGTCCATAATTAATTAGATCTTTGTCTCTTCTATCACCAGCACAGCAAAAATGAAGTAATTAATTTAATAAAGAGTTTTGTTTACTTCCATTTGATAACTTATGAATATGAAAGTAAACGCCAACAATTGTACAGAATCGATTCTACGTTAACGTTAAGGTGCTTTAACCCTTTTTTAAGACACGACGGAAAGTTCAAATTTATGTTTCAATCATCGTACATATACGTCTACCTTTACGTGCTGACTTTACTTCATCTGCCTAATATCGACTCCTGCGGCACACCTTTTTATATTGACATGTAGCGGGACTTCCGCTCCATTTTAAACTTGCTTATAGACATAGAACAAGACTTATTTTTTTAATTGTCAAAAACCTTATTTTATTTTGAGAAATACTAAGTCCAGTTTTGGCAGCAACATTGAATGAACTTATGTCATGGGTCGGCAACCTTTTTCGAACAAGCCGAAAAAATTATTTTTTATTGGCATGCTATAATAACAATAATGTCAGAGAACAAAACTTTTACAATTCTTAAAAGAAAAAAAAGGAAAAACACCAATTAAATATGCATAGAGATGTAAATATAAAATATTAAAGGGAAATACTTTTTTTTATTTTAGTCATTTATTAAAATTCTCTTTTTGTTTTTGAATATAGTTTGATAATTCATTTAAATTTCTTCATCTGTCAACCTCGTTAAATGTTTTGATTTTAGAAAATTCATTCTTAAAAAAGTTCGCTTGAAAAAATACAAATTATCGATTTTACAATTTTTTTTAAATTGAAAATGTTTTTGAAATTGAAATTGAAAATTTTTTATTAAAATTAAATCAAATGCAATTATTTAATTATTTTCATCAACATTATTTTTATATACATTGTTAGATACATTAATTAACTCTAGTTGAAAATTGTCTGGCGCATTTATAATTCCAAATTTTAAGGGATTTTCAACTAATATGTCTAATTCTTTTGAAAATTTTAATCCAGTATTTTTAATGACTCAATAAAAATAGTCGAAGGACACTGTTTGTCGTTTTTTATTAAAAACGATTGCAAAGTGGATGACAATAATTCTTTTCAAGTGGAAAAAAATATATTTTAGGCTGCAAACTATTGTTTTTTGTAAATAGCTAGTTAAAACTTTCCTTTCCCTTGCAGTGCTATGTTTAATTTATTGAGGTAAGTTGTGATGCCTACAAGAAAATCTAACTCAATTATCTATTTCAAATTCGATAATTCTGGTATGTTCTTCTCTTTTTCTGTCAAAAACATTTCAATATCGTCTATCAAGTCGAAAAATCCTTTTAAAACTTTCACAGGACTGAGTCATCCTACGTCAGAAAAATTAATGAAATTTTCATATTCTGCATCAATTTCATTTAAGAAATTCTGGAATGTTTGACGGGTCATACTATTTTGCGAATATAATTGATGGACTTATTAATCATTATCATGATTATCATCATATATCATATCATCATATCTTTATTAATCATGCCTTCCAAACCAGTATTGTGACCCGTCATGTTTTTTACCACATCGGTTGTCACATTTTTTAATTTTTCACACTTGAGATTGTACATGTTAAAAATATCTAATAGTTGTAAAAATATATCTTGCACCGCCTATAGAATACAACATTTATTACAATAATTGCAGTTGTAATCTATAGATGGTGCCTCTTGTATTCCCATTGTCGGCATGGTCGCCAGTTAGAAGCGAGTAGGGTCCATTTGTCCAAGAGTCCAACAGGAACAGATCGACGGCCGACTGCGTCGTATTATCACAGCGATGATTTGTGGGGCTATTAGGGACCGGGATTGTTAGTTAATAAGACGTAGCAACAACGAAAACAAAACTTTAATGAACTTTAATTTAAGTGTACATTATCATGGCGATGGCGTATATGTCACACGACCAAAACTAAAAACTCGACAACCACACGACTTCTTGTTGGAACCTCTCCGATTCCACCCATCGACTCGACTGGTCGAAAACGACAACTAAAACTGGTTGCCTATCTCCAACTTTAGAGAGAGACAGAATTAGTTTGGAGCGGCAGATCCCTACACCAGGAAGACTTGTTAATGCAGCAAGTTCTTCTACACGAAATTGATTATCATGTTCTCGAAACAAATTAACAATTGAGGGGTGATATATCGTTTCTTTCATCAAGTGCTATTAAAAATACTAAAATTGTGAAGAATTTTACATTAATTCATCAAACATATTAGTTGATACATTTTCATGTCGAACTACTGCACATGCAGAGAAACTAATATTTTCAAATGTGTTTATTTTTTCCGGACAAACTTCGTTAACAGCTGCCAAAATAAAATTTTTAATGAACTCTCCATCCGTAAATGTTTTGTTATGTTTAGTAATTAATTTCGAAACATGTTGGCCAATACTGAACTTTGTTCCTTACATTTTTTAAAAACGTGTTGTGCTTCTAATGATTTCGGCAAGAATCAAAATTATTTTGCTAAAATTCAGCAATGTACTTAAACATATTGATTTCTTATCATCTTTATTATTTCTAATATCATCAAAAGCTTTCAATAAACATGTTGACGTGCTGACATTTTTCCTAAATCGTGACTGGCAAATTGATATTATTTGCGTTTCTTACATTAAAACATTATATTTGTTGATAAATAAATTTTTCAATGATTTCGATATTGCGGTTAAGATGCTTATAAGTCAAAGATCATTTGTATGTCCTATTCTCACTTTTTAAGCAATGACTTAATAATACTTTTTATCCGAGAGAATGGGAAAACTCGTTCCAAAAGACAAGTTTTAAATATGTTTATTAAGAAATCCATATTATAAAGTAAGCATGATATTCCTTATTGAAATTCCATCTTCTCCATCTGCCTTTGCATGCAGGTGGCTTAGAACATTATTTGCATATATTAACTGGAAAGAGAAAAGTTGTATATGTGAGACGGATAAAAAATATTTTTTTCTGTAGAAGTTGTAGGTTGGATATGCATATCCTGAAAAAAATATCTGTACATATGTTTAACATAAGAGAGATGTGGAGAAGCTTTTTACGGACTGCTGTAGTTTTCTTGTCGTATGCCAGAACTCTTTACCCCTCTTCGCAGTCAATTGCAGTTAATTCATTTTAAAGTAAGGAAAAAACTGTGTGAGTCTTTAGTACTACCTATTACTGCAATGTTGTTTATTTTCCATGTTTAGACAAAATCACTGCTTACCGTTTGCAAAAGCTGCAAAATCAATGCTGCAGATTTATTTATGGACTGAGAACTTGGTTGGATGCGCGTGGAAAATCCATTCTCTTTGCAATTGGCGGTTTTTGTGCATAGACTGCTAGCGTCTTCTACTCCTCCCTACCTCCGCCAAAAATTTACTTTTCGGAAAAATTTACATAAGGCAAATCTAAGATTTATAAATAAGTTGTCAATTCCTAGATATCAAACAGCCTTCTTTCGTCGTAGTTTTCTGTATAATGCTGTGCAATTTACAATGACCTTGTTCCGAATCCTGTAAAAGAAATGTCAGTAGCGGGTTTCAAGAAAAAACTAAAGCTGCTTTTTTTAACAAAACAGAATAGCTTAATTGTCAGTAGGTGTTTCCTATTTTATGATTTTTATGGACCAATGGGTGTATATCTGTTTATTTTTATATTACTATTAGTGTTACCATTATAAATATTAATTATTTTCTACATTTTTTAAATAGGTTAAGTAGATTAGCCTTTGGCTAGACTTCGCCTATATACACTATTGAAAAGTCTAAATAAAGCCATTATTTATTTAATTGTCTATTATAAGCTACCCTTTCTTGAGCCAAAGAAATATTACATTTTATTTTAATTTACGGTGAAGTTGTAACGATCTTTACTAAATTGTGATCGGTCAATCGTTCTGAGATCTTGTGGCAAATTTTCTCCATAAGGATATCCTTATGGAGAAAATTAACCTAGAGATAACCTACAGATCGTGTTTTCGTTAGTTACTTATAGGAAACCGCATAGAGGCGAAATTTTGAAACGTCGCGCGTGTACGAGTGCCTGCGACAGAGCACCGCCCCGCCCCGGCCGGCCCGAGGACGGGATTAGCACAGAAAACAGACCAAGGATAGAAGACAAACCTCTGAATTAAGTTCTGCGGAACAAAACGCCACAAAAACGGTGGATGCGATCCGAACTAGCAAAGATACCTGTAAAAATGTATACCGGCCCCTTCACCAAATATGGAGAAATGAACATTAAAAATCTATTGAAATAATAATAGACAATATTAATTAATTTCCCTATATTTCAATCAATATTCAGGTAACCTGAAGAAATAATATTACATTTCTTTAAGAATTCCAGTTTACCTCCGAACATCAATTGAAATATTATAGAAAAATTAATTTTTGTTGCCTATTATTATTTCAATCAACGATCTGAAAAAGACATTATCAAAAACATGAATAAAATTCAAATATAGAACTAACAAAATATTTATTAAAATAAGTAAAAATCTTAAAATCAATAAGTACTACATAATAATATTCATTTACACGGTATTATATTTTAAATTTAAAAATATGGAGGTAAATTTTCGACTTATCATTTCTTGGCGACCTTTTGTAAGTATTGTCTATTTTGCATTATGTCTATGCCAAATACGTAACATACTACCAAATAACATATATGCAGAAAAAAACAGTTGTCTCTGATACATGTACGTTTCTGTGATTTCACGAATAATAATTTATTATTGGTGAAGATAGATATAATAATATACATCATTTTATCTAGGCTGAAAATTATATAGAATTATTAAAAACTACTATAATAATAATAATATATAATAATACAGTTTGGTCAATTTAAAATAAGAAAGTTGAGTACGCATAAATGCAGAACATAAATATATGAGAATAGATCTTTTTCATTAATAATAATAATAATAAACCGTTTTTATTAAGTTATAAATACACAAATATAAATGCACAGTATATAAATGCAATGAAAATTAAATAATTAAATAAAACACTTAACATGTATAATATGCTGTGTTTTGCATAATGAAAATTAAAGCGTTATTTAAAAAATAAAATATCAACTCTGATAAAAATATAATAAAACATCAGAAATAAAAATCTAATAAACAAACTTAACAACATATCATTTTTTAAATAAAAGGCTCAAATAAACCGCCTTCTTTCGCTAAACAAAAACTTAACCTATCGTAAAAGCTATTTCGCACCTCCAAAAGAGTTTCAGGTAAAATGGAATTGGCATCTTCGACAATTTTATTTCGCAACTCCTCTAAATTTGTTGGCCTACTAAATTCATGCTTGTAAATGGTCTGCTTAAGGTAACCCCACAGATAAAAGTCATTTGGAGATAAATCTGGAGATCTGGGAGGCCATTTAATATCGCCAGTCCCACTAATAAGGCGGTTAGGAAAAGTATTTGTTAAAAAATCTTTTACCCTAGCCGCGTTATGAGCAGGACAGCCATCTTGCTGAAAATAAACCGTAATATAGCAGCAACTCAAGGTACTTTTGGGCGTTTAAAGTGCCATCAATAAAAAATGGCCCTATAACATTGTTGCCCAAAATACCTGCCCAAACATTCAATTTCTGAGGATACTGGGTACGAAACTGAAAACTTCTGTGCTCGTTTTCCTGAGACCAATAACGAACAATGGAAGGATTGTGTTTGCGATGTAATGGAAAAGAAGATTCATCAGAAAACAAAATATTTTTTAAAAAATATTCGTTTTCATTTGCCTTTTCCATCATGGTTTCACAAAATTCCATTCTTCGCGACTGGTCTTCAGGAAATATTTCCTGAGTTTTTGAATACTTGAAACATTTGTACCCATATTTTTTCCAGATACGAGCAACAGTTTTATTGCTCATTCCCAGTTCCTTTCCAACACTTCTAGTGGACCGTGTCGAATCAAGTTCTAGGGTACTGCAAACCATTTCTTCCCGCCGTTCTATATCCTGGACCACTTCAACAGGTGGTTCTTGACGTTTTGTGTGGCATTTTTTACAATCTTGAAGACAAAAAGATGTCTCAAAATTTCTAACCACATTTAAAACCTTTTTTGCACAAGGAATCGGCCTATTCTCAAATGTCACTGAAAACAAATCTCTACATTTTACTGCCGAATTGCCTCCATAAAACCATTTAATTAGTTAAACTCTTTCGGAAGGGGTATAAACAGCCATAGTGAAAAAAACACGAAAATAATGCTCAAAAATTATTAATGCAACGTGCAGTAACACAGCAAAGTGAGGTCTGCTGACTCCCGGTTTAAAAAATAAAAACGAAAAATTCCGCCGCCTGCAAGCCGTGTTGCCATTATTTTGGTTAATACGTAGCTCACGATGACACGATCTGTATAAGCACGGCAGCTTTCTAGTCCAGGTGAACATGGTAGTAGGTGGATGATCTTCCCTTTAAATACTTACTGACTTGTTACTAGGGCGCCACTTAATTAATTTAAAGGTTTATAATAATAAAAGATTTAAATCCATAATTAAGGAAATTAAGTATGCTTTTTACTTGGTCAAAAAGTTATAGTCTGTGGTGAACCTCAAGTGAAACACTCAAATTTCTCCAAACACTATTTATTTAATAATATTATTGTACTTAATAACAATTAAAAATTATCAAATGTGACACAGTGGGCACATTAAGCGCTAAATCAGAAGGTGAAATAAGCTACCAAGTCATTTAAGAATTGCAATTTAAAAACTGAAATTGACAAACAATGGATTACTAGTATCAAGGATCGATGGCTTTAAAGCTGTAAGAAAACATTTATAAATATAAATTATGATGATAATCAAGTCATGGTTTACCTTTCATACACCTAGGGAAAATTCATAAATTCTCTGTGCAGGGATGAAATAATAGTGTTTTCATAAAAAATTTCTCAGGATAAATTGAAGGTAAAGGTGTTGGTTAAACTCAAAGATTTAACATAAAATTTAAAAATGTTATATGCTTAAAGTTACAAAGATGTTAAAAGTTAAGTTGCTTGGTACTTAATTGAATTTAAATAACTGGTAGCTATTGTTTGAGATTTTGTGTATAAAATATGCAACTAAATCTAAATAAAGTATTTACAAAGAAATAAAATTAAATAAATGCAATGGCCAAGTTAACTTTTCATAACTGGACACCACATCATAATCTGCAAAAGTTATTGCATATCTGGGCCTAAAGTCGAGGTCTCAATAACGTGCTTGAACAGATGGGCATTTGGGTCGCACTCGTTGGTGTTTAGTGTGTAGTCTACTGGATCATGATGCACGCTTCCAAGAGTTTGCAAGACAGGTTGTCTCAGTGCTGACAGGAAACTTATGGAAAGTCGGCTTGTGGTAAACCAATGGCAGTCCAGTGGAGAAATATATACACGGAGTGACGAAGGAGAATAAAAGGTGCAGAAAATGAGCAAGATCATGTGGAAGAACCCCCTAAAAAGTTATAAGTACTGAGTTTAAAATTTTCATTTAGTGGCAGAAAAACAGCACAGCTTCTAGGCAAACCAATTAGGCAGCAAAGAAAAGCATTATGAATCTTTAAGGAAAGGAAACTCATGCTTAAAATGAGTTTTTGTGAATTAAGACCATGTGGTTCTTACATGGCATTACAGCAAACACAATTTCGCGTTACCAGTACCCGTAAAAAGAAGGAAATACTCAGAAAAGTAAGTAAGCACTAAATTGCAGTTTTTTAGCTAGTAACAGATCCCAAAGGAAACTTTAAACTGCATTTGCGTTTTACTTTTTAGGGTAACGAATAACGAACGATCTCTCAGATCTTCGGTCGAGATTCAAATAGGCTTCATCCTTGGACAATTTAATCCAAGAAGACGTTTGGACAATGATTAGCACCTTGTTGCCAATGCATTTCACTAAAATTCACTATACCAGGCCACTTCGAGTAGTACATATACAACACTTGAGACCCGAAATCCTGATGGAAAATCCTCTCGAAAATCACTGAAATCTGTTTCATTAATCAACAGGCAATTACACTAAAGGGGCCCATTTACTAGCGAGCGCGGCTGTACAACATGGTTGCGCTATATGTGGCCCGTATGTTCGCCAATCGGTGTTTGGCGCCAACGCGAGCGCAACACGTTGACGGCGGTTCGCCGGTTTTCAGTTTGATTTGAAATCTTTGTTGGGCTTGTTGTTGCGCTCGCTGTTTGATGTCCTGTGTATGGTAGCTAACATCAAATAAATGCAAGATGGCTCAAAAAAAACATAATGAAGTTGAATTTATAACAGAGTTTATTAATATTTATAAAGAACATAATGCATTGTAGAAAATCAAGTCTCCTGAGTATTCCAATCGACTTCTAAAAGAGAAGGGTTATTCCGCATCAATTGATGTGTACCACGTGTGAACGATTTGGTATCGAAAATGCGACTAAGGACACTGTAAAGAAAAAAATATCATCCCTACATTCTTCCTTCCGAAGAGAGTTGAAAAAAATAAAAATGTTAAATCCGGGGATGAAGCTAAACAAAATGCACCAACTTTATGGTATTACAACTTACTTCTCTTCACCGCAGATCAGGAGGAAACCAGGAAAAACATTTCGAACGATATAAGCGATGAAGATGAAGACTTGACAGAGGTAACTATTGATTAATTACATATATTTCTACAACATTTTATTTTGCCAAGGTACAATACCAATTGTATTAGAATAATTCATATAATTACATCTATTTTGTTTGGCATCATTTGTGCACTTCTTGCTGTTGGTATTCTTTAGCCCGTGAATCAACTGAGATTCATTCCTCCATTCTCCATATACACTATCACCTGTTTCTATATTTTCATAGTCAACAGACGAAGTGCTTATGTAAGTACTACTTTCTCTCCTTAAGAAATTGTGAAGTAAGCAACAAGCTAGTACAGTTTTATCAACTTTTTAAGGTATTAGATTTATCTCTGTTGACAAAATTCTAAAACTACTTGCCATTATCCCAAAAGCATTTTCCACAATGCGCCTGGCACGTGATAAACGGTAATTAAATACTTTAAACTAAAAAGTTAGATTATTTTGCGGAAAGGGTTTCACAATGTTCTTATGCAGTCCAAATGCATCATCAGCAACAAAAACATAATTCAAATTATCAACATGTTGCTCTGGTTTTGGCAGATGTAAGGTATCTTCATTTATTTTTTAATAAAATGATGTCTGTTCGATAACTCCTCCATCGGACATTCGTTTATTTGTTCCAACGTTAACATAAATAAACTCTAACTAATAGTTTGCGTTTACGATAGCCATCAATATGATATTAAAAAAAAATTTATAATTGTAGTAATATGATCCACTTTTGGGCGGGCATTTGATTCGAATATGCTTCCCATCAATCGCACCGCCACAGTTTGGAAAATTTCATCTTTTTTCAAACTCCTTTCCGTTCCATCCATTCGTTTTCTGTATTTGGAAACTAAAAATAAAATATGTTTTTAGGATAATTCGGAAGAAACGCCAGAGAAAAAAAATATGAAAAAGGGGTCAAAAGATAAAGAAAAAGAGGTGATTCTGAAAAGAGCCTATGCTGCGTTAGCTAATGAAGATGAATATGATGCATATGCAATGACTGTGGCAGCCAAGTTAAGAAAACTTTCAGAGGAACAAAGACTTTATTGTGAAAATATCATAAATACGGCATTATTTAAAGCAGCTTTGAATCAACTTAGCGAACATTCAACATTGTCACAATCTCAACCTCAAAAGCCGTAAATTCCAAAACAACAGTTTTTAACATTTAATGTCAATTCAATTTTGCATAGCCAGGCCAGTTCATATCCAAAATCTTTTATTGCTATGACACCTTTACCGTCCCCCCAAAACTATGACGGGCCTCAAACCCAAAACCAGGATACAAACTGTGATGTGTCTCAAACCCTAAATCGCCCCACATCACGTCATTCTGACTATGGAAATCTTTCAGGGCTGCAACTTTGTGACTCCTCTCAATTTAAAAAAAAAAATATTCTAATCAACCGCAAAACTTTCATCGACCCAAAAGCTATGATATTCCTATTCCTGAATCCCCAAATTATGGATCTTCGGACTCCGATATGTACGACTCTCGACCATCTCCGAACCATAATTCATCTCATTCTTCAAACTGTGACAATTCCCAATCCCAAACTTTCCATAATGTGACACAATATTTAACGAATTTCACCCGATAAAATGAAGTGAACGGAATTTTCTTTTTGTTATTCTAAAAGTTCCAATTCTTTTGTGATTTTTTTTGCCTTTTACCAGAGGTCCTGTTTACTTTCGTTAACAAATCTATGTGCTAAAAGCAATTTCGTTTTTTTTTTAAGTTGTAGTTTGTGACAATATATATAATATAGAAGATAATTTAAGTTTGACTTATGAACAGATTTTTAGAATTTCTATTTATATTACTGAATATAATGTGTATTAAAAATATTATAAACAAAAAATCTCACCTTCATATATTTCTTCCATAAAACCCGATATACAGATCGTGTTATCGTGAGCTACGTATTTCCCAAAATAATGGCAACACCGCTTGGTTGCGGCTTGCAGGCGGCGGAATTTTTCGTTTTTATTTTTTGAACCGGGAGTCAGCAGACCTCACTTTGCTGTGTTACTGCACGTTGCATTAATAATTTTTGAGCGTTATTTTCGTATTTTTTTCACTATGGCTGTTTATACCCCTTCCAAAAGAGTTCAACTAATTAAATGGCTTTATGGAGGTAATTCGGCAGTACAATGTGGAGATTTGTTTTCAGTGACATTTGAGAATAGACCGGTTCCTTGTGCAAAAACGGTTTTAAATGTGGTTACAAATTTTGAGACATCTTTTTATCTTCAAGATTGTAAAAAATGCCACATAAAACGTCAAGAACCACCTGTTGAAGTGGTCCAGGATATAGAACGGCGGGAAGAAATGGTTTGCAGTACCCTAGAACTTGATTCGACACGGTCCACTAGAAGTGTTGGAGAGGAACTGGGAATGAGCAATAAAACTGTTGCTCGTATCTGGAAAAAATATGGGTACACTTGTTTCAGGTATTCAAAAACTCAGGAAATATTTCCTGAAGACCAATGGCGAAGAATGGAATTTTGTGAAACCATGATGGAAAAGGCAAATGAAAACGAGTATTTTTTTAAAAATATTTTGTTTTCTGATGAATCTTCTTTTCCATCACATGGCAAACACAATCCTTCCATTGTTCGTTATTGGTATCAGGAAAACGAGCACAGAAGTTTTCAGTTTCGTACCCAGTATCCTCAGAAATTGAATGTTTGGGCAGGTATTTTGGGCGACAATGTTATAGGGCAATTTTTTATTGATGGCACTACTTTAAACGCCCAAAAGTACCTTGAGTTCCTGCAAAACCAAGTTCTTCCTGCCATTCAAATCCTATCTGATGTAGACCTGGGATCGGTTTATTTTCAACAAGATGGCTGTCCTGCTCATAACGCGGCTAGGGTAAAAGAATTTTTAACGAATACTTTTCCTAACCGCCTTATTAGTGGGACTGGCGATATTAAATGGCCTCCTAGATCTCCAGATTTGTCTCCAAATGACTTTTATCTGTGGGGTTACCTTAAGCAGACCATTTACAAGCATGAATTTAATAGGCCAACAAATTTAGAGAAGTTGCGAAATAAAATTGTCGGAGGTGCCAATTCCATTTTACCTGAAACTCTTTTGGAGGTGCGAAATAGCTTTTATGATAGGTTAAGTTTTTGTTTAGCAAAAGAAGGCGGTTTATTTGAGCTTTTTAATTAAAAAATGATTATGTTGGTAAGTTTGTTAATTAGAGTTTTATTTCTGATTTTTTATTATATTTTTATCAGAGTTGACATTTTATTTTTTATTAGAATAACGCTTTAATTTTCATTATGCAAAACACAGCATATTAAACATTTTAAGATTACAATTCCATGCGGGTTTTACACATTGTCATGTCTGTAAAACCCGCATTAGAATAAATATTTTAAAAATGCCTGGATTTTCGCGTAATATTTTGCGACATTTTGTCGCCAAACGACGCAGCTCCCACGAAAGTCAGATGTTTACTAAATTACTAATCCCGTCCTCGGGCCGGCCGGGGCGGTGCTCTGTCGCAGGCACTCGTACACGCGCGACGTTGCAAAATTTCGCCTCTATGCGGTTTCCAATCAATCAATCAATCAATCAATCATATGCTTTATTATCAAAAAATTACAAAATTTTGTAGACAAAGCTAATAAAAAAAACATATAAAAACAAAACAAAACACACAAAATAAAAATAAAAATAAAAATAAATATACAAACAAAATACATGCAAAACTGTACAAAAACAATGTACCTGGTCAATATACATCATGATGTATAAAATGTCATTAAAAATAAACACAATAGTCAATAACAGTAAATTAATTAAATACAAAATGAAAGTGCAATTCATTTACTAAAGAAAAAAAAAACTAATATTTTCTCTATTTTAAGATATAAAAAGAGCCAGTGTGTGTGTGATACCCAAAAAGTTATCCTAGAAAAAAATCCTCTACTGCGTACAAGGCTTTTTCCAGAAAGTATGCCTTCAAAGCATTATGAAATCGAGGAAAAGAAGTAATTGATTTAATTTCCAAAGGCAAATGATTATGCATCTTTTTGGCTCTGTATAGAATAGAGCTTTTTACTAACTCGGACCGAGGGGTTTGCAGATAAAGATCATGCACTGAGTTGCGAAGTGAATAATTGTGAGACGGCCTACTTGGCATTTCTGACTTATGTTTGCGTACTAAGCAAATAGATTCCAATATGAATAAAGCGGGAAGAGTAAGTATCTTGTATTTTTTAAAGATTTCTTGACAGTGAGCTCTGCTATTAAGTCCAAGCAGATACCGAACTGCTCTCTTTTGGAGTTTAAGGATGCGCTTAAATTGAGTCACACCGCATATGCCCCAGAATGGAAGGGCGTAACGTAGATGTGACTCAAAAAGGGCATAATAAACTGTTCTTGATGTTTGAAAACTTAATTCCCTGGAAACTGATCTTAAGGTAAAACATGTTGAACTTAATTTTTTGTATAAGGCATCAATATGCAAGTCCCATTTTAGGAAGTAGTCAACATTAAGTCCCAAGAACTTCACAGATTCTACAACGTCCAAACTGGTGTTGTTAAGTACAAAGGATTAAATAGTAATTTTATATGATAAGACTTTAGTTTTTGAGACATTTAGGCACAGAAGATTAGAATTGCACCACGATTTAATGGTAATTAAGTCATTAGAAATAGTAGCATATAGTGCCCTAGCATCCGGATTGCTCCTGTAAAGCTAGTATCGTCAGCAAAAAGACAGATTTTGCCACTGATGTTAAGATTGGCCATGTCATTTATAAAAATCAGAAACAAAATAGGGCCCAGGACTGAACCTTGAGGTACCCTACATTCTATTGGTTTGCAAGAAGACTTCGTCTTATCAACCTTTACAAGCTGATTTCTGTAACTCAGATACGATTTAAACCACTCAAGGGGCTCTCTCAACCCATAGTGATTCAATTTGTCAATTAAGATGTTATGGTTTACACAATCAAAAGCCTTGGAGAAATCACAAAAAATTGTTGCTGTTGAATGATTATTATTTATACTGGTGTGAACACTATTAAAAAGAGAAAACATAGCATCATTTGTGCACTTGTTACTCAAGAATCCAAATTGGTGAGGAGTAAGAATTTTATATTTAAACAGAAACAATAAGAGCCTTTTTTTAACCAATCGTTCAATGATCTTTGATAAAGTGGGAAGGAGTGCGATTGGGCGATAGTTTGAAGCTTGTTGTTTATCTCCTCCCTTATGCAAAGGAATAATTATTGCAGTCTTAAGGTAGGTAGGAAAGACTCCATTTTGAAATGACTTGTTAATTAAGTTTTTTAGATGGATTAAGGTGCAATTTGGCAGATTGGAAAACATTTTGAGAGTGAGCCCATCTGTACCAGATGATGATTTGTTTTTCATTTCATTAATTGTAGTTTGAAGCTCTGTTGATACAATGGGGGTAAAAAAGAAGCTGTGTAAATTTTCATTTGGGAGATATGAACGAGGATCGTGAGAAGGTGTTATGGTAGCCATTAGATTTTTAGCTACATTAACAAAGTAGTGATTAAGGTCCTCAGGTGAAGTAGGGATAGTGCTAGATGAAGAAGTCTTATTTCTTAATTCATTTATAATAGACCATGTTTCTTTGACAACATTACTTGATTCGATCATCCATTTATTATAATAAATATCTTTTGCAGCTTTTATAGTCTTATGGTACATTTTTCTATAAAGCTTGACATAGTTATGAAAAAATACGCTGTCTGTAAATTTTTTCAGGAGTGATAATGACCGCATGTTTTTTGCAGAAACACGTAAGCCTAGTGGTCCATGGCTTATGATGTTTAATTTTGATAGGTCTAAGAGGAAACGACTTATCTGCAATACTTGATAAAGACTTTATAAAACTAGAAAATTCACTATCTATATCGTCAGAAAGAAAATCCCAATCAGCCGTTTGGCATAAGTTCTTGAATTGTAAGAAATTATTTTTGCCAAAAACACGGCCTAATTTACGTAACGTGTTTTTGCCTTTAGAATTTATGGAAAATTTAGTTAGTGCAGCTTCATGATCAGAAAATCCGGAATTAAAAACCGTGCGATCTACGAGTTCAGGAGCAAAAGATGACACTACATAGTCGATGGTACTAGAACTATTTCTAGTTATTCTGGTAGGAAAGTTAATATGCATTACTATACCCATTGAGACGAAAATAGAGTGAAGAGATTCTTGAGCAGCACACACACTGGAAAAATCAATATTAAGGTCGCCACACAAAATTAATTTAGCTTTTAAGGGCAAGGATTCTAGCAAGCTTAGTAGTTTTTGAAGGAAAGTCTGTAAGTCAGCGTCAGGTGGTATGGTATGTATGGTATGTATGGTAGTATGGTAAACTATGGAAAATTCAAATACTTTTTCTGATAAAAAGTTATGAAACTTAGTTACCGGTGAAAAATCGTTGTTTATAGACATAATCATAGTGCCCCCATGAGATAAATTAGTTCTATTAAATCTTGCTATTGTAGTGTAATTTTGAACAAAAACAGGTTCATCAATGTTTAGCCAGTGTTCGGTTATAGCAACTATTTCTGGAAAATTTAGCTCTTCTAATAAAAGAAATAATTCATTAGTTTTGTGTCTTAAGGACTGAATGTTCAGAAGAAATACGCTAAGCTTGCTATCATCCGATTTATCAGAGGGTGCTTGATCCTCTGGTCGCGTCACGCTATTTAAAAAATTTTGTTCCTAGATGAGGAACCACTGGAAAAATAATTAGATTGACTTTCTCGTATTTTTTGAAGCCTTAAAATTTTTTCTGAAGCAAAGAAGGATCTAAAAGCGGAGAGGTCTTCTTCCACTTCGGCTGCACCAATTCCATAGACGTCGTGGAAACGGATATACAAGCGTCGGAGGGATTCTATGTTAGTAGGTAGGCCCTCTGAAGCTAGCATTAGCTTGACACTGGTCTTGGTGTGGCCTTCAAGACAGACGTTGGAAGGCTGGTCATAGAGGTATGCCAAGTAGAGCCTAAGAGTTTTTAGGATGCTGGGGTCTCTCAGTCTAGCCAACAGGTACCGTCCATTTTCCGCATCAGATTTTTGGGATAGTCGCACTACTGGAGGAGTCATCGGGTCCATATTATGCAGTCCATCATCATCGTTGGCCTTCTCCACAAGTTTGAAGCTGACATTTTCTTGCCCAAATGACTTAGATGCAGCTATCGCATCTTTATCTGAATCAATTTGAAGCATATTGAGCTGATTTAAGACAGGTTTGGGAGTTAAGGTTTTATTAGCTGCCAGTGGAGAATTTAACGGTGGTAATGGACCCATCCTTCGTCCATCCACTACAGCACCAGCTGGCCATACGTTCGTCTCTTTTAGCTGGCTAAAAAGATCCTTGTTTTGGACACCTACTTTAAAGCTGGAGTTCACACTGTCTTCATTTTGCGTGAAGGGAAAACATCGAATAAAAGCATTAGTCTGGATCTTATATTTAACGTAGTGAGCGAGCCGGTTTACTGTATAGTCAGGAGAAATATTAGAGACGATTAGGTAATGCCATTCTTCCCTAGTTATGGTTTTCTGAGGTGAAACCGTTATTCTTTTTGTAGAGGGTGAAACTTCTGGTTCCTGATCGGTCTGTATAGAAATGGAAATGGATCTTTTTGCTATTGCTGGAATGTATTTAGGGATTTCTTTTTCCTTAACTGTCAACTTTTCCAATTTAAGGGCCATTTGATTAATACTCTTCCGTAAATCTTCCATTTCTTTGGCAAGTCCTTGTTTGGGGGAATCACGAATCTGGATCTTGACGGATTCGTCGTGATTTCCCAAAAGAAGTGAAGACAGGTTAAAGAGCTCTTGTTTCATATCCCTGATTGAGTGAAACATTGACTCTTGACCATTTTCAGATCTACTATTGGCAAGCAAGTTGTGAATGTCATCCATTTTCTCGAACAAACCTTCCATTTGGGATCATTTTGACTCAAGATGTCATATAGTTCTGTAATGACAGGGTAGAGATCCGTATTCTTTTTGAGACATGAATCCAAAGCATCAACAATGTCTAAAGGAATCTACGCTTTTTGTAACTGTGAAACCTTATCGTGAAGGTATTTTAAAGTAGGAGAGTCACAAACATTGCAGAAGAATCTAATGTTATGGTACTTTTGATTATACAGTACCTTTGTTGTGGCCTTATCCAAACCAGTACAGGACATGCAAAAATTTCGGCGACATTCTCCGCTACAGCGAAGCTTATATTTTTCTTTCTCCAAGATGGTCTTTTGACAGGAATCACACTTAAATTCAGCCATAATTTCTTAAGATTGATTTCAAAAAGTGTCCAAATATTTAAATAACAAATATTGTTCCGTGAACGAAAACTATTTGTAAAGCAGGAGACCGGAACTGTTTATTATCAAATCACACGCACTGCGAAAACTTGATGTTGTAGAGTTAAAGTTCAATAAATTGTGTTTTTAAGGTCAAGTTTAGGTTAACAGGTACTAATTCAAAACTAATGTTTATACAGGAAGCAAATCAAAACAATTTATACCGAAAGCACACGTACAGCAAAACTTCGCGTCGCGTCTGGTAAGGTCAAAAACAGAAAGACTAATCAAAACAAATCAAAGTCAAAACAAAACTTATCAACCATCAGAGCCGACGAGCGAAGACACAACCGTCTCGTACGACTACCAATGATCGAATCTTCTATAAGTAACGAACGAAAACACGATCTGTATAGCCTCACATGTTTCTGGAAAAATTCTACCTAATATCTGCGGAGAAATTCTCATTGAGAACTTTAAACATTCAAAGGATCGACCAGTCGCCAGAAATCTGAGAAAAAAGAAATTTGTTTAGAAAAAATGCCAAACCTCATTTTACGAACTTAAAATTTTAATCCTTTACCTACTTTTATACTACATACAATGATAATATTCTTATTTTACCTTAAAGTAGCAATTAACCTTTCCTCGGCTGATACAGCCTGACGGAGTTTTGTATCTTGCTTTGTTATGAATGGTCTTACCATTTCCAGCAACTTGATTCTCAGAAAAATCCGGTAGTCATTTAATGTTCTTAGCTCTCTTAATAAATTAAAATCTGAACATTGGTCTCTGTTTTTTAACCATTCTTTCACCCAAACTTTTTCTTTCTTTTTCACATTATTACCATTATTTTCCATAATTAACACGACAGCTAGTAACTGCTTTTTTGTTAGTGGCATGATTTGCAAAAAAAAAACTTTATTCAATAAAAAAATCGATGATAATACAAAACTTTTTATTTCACTGTGTATACGAACAATGACAGATAACCACAACTTCTTTGGCCAGCCTGGATCGCCAGTGAGTCGCCATAACCGCCAACGTCAGGCCAACCTCGTTGTCCAACCGCGCCCCTTAACACTTCATTACAAATTTTAAAACAATAACAAAAACTACTTTTTACAGATCAGCGGTAACCAACGTTGAATTCCAAGATGAAGGTTAACTTCCAAGAAAACAAGAGTGTCTCAAGTAACCGTAAGCTATCAGCATACGAAACACGAGAGCGGAAATAAATAATTGAATTAAGTGTCAATGTGTTAAGTGTGCAAGAAAATAAATACGACTTAGTATTTAAATTCAAGTGTATATGAATCTTTAATCAATAAATACCCTTAAATAAGCCGACCCGATTGAAAAAACCGGTTACTAAAATTCAGCGTTTTGGGACAATAGATACATGAAATAAATTACTGTTTTTTAAAAAAGATTACTAATTCAGATACGTTCAAACTCCAAGACACTATTTTATAATTAATATATTTCTTTAAGTACATTCCAATTACCCTGCCCCAGCTGTATCTATCGTTTCATATAAAAATACATCTGACAAAGAAAGATTTTTTTGAGAGTTGTCACGTTGCAAGCCACGTTTCAGTGATACCAAGCAAATGAAAATTTGTTTATTATTTTGAGACTGAGACTCAGGGTTTTTATTGTTTTCTGTAAATGAAAATTATAGGACTTATCAAGTAGATAAATTCGTTGAATGCGGTTTTTAGAGACCTGATATTTAGATGACCAACATAAAATGTTTATATGCCATGCACGAGGTAGATTCCTAATTATCCATCTTTAACGATATTAAATAAAAAAGGCTTAAAAATAATTATAATCATAAGCAAGACCCTTTATAATACTTAAGTTTCTAGCACACCATTTAAGCTCCCAACAAACAATTTAACAAGGACATAATAAGCAAATAAACTATAACTAAAGCTTTTCTTAAAATACTATAGTTTAACTATTATGATCCTTAAACCGACTCTCAAACTGACAAGAAGTAGTATTTTTATTATATAAAAGAAATAACACCAATATATTTAGTCTGCTATAAATGCCTCTATAATTTTTATGCGTACTTACATACAGTCTTTTTACTCCAGTATTGATTTTTTTTTGTTCAAAAGAACCCTCCGCGTTACCTGTTAAAATTTCCCCCTTCAAGGGGATTAAGGGCGTTTTCATAAAATAACTTGTACGTTTTCACCCACTTTAACGTACACATTCTCGTTTTCCACCCACGCACTTTTACTGGAATATTTTTGCGAGTATATTTTTTACACATTCATATTTACCGAAGTTTTTAACGTTTTCCGATCCATTTCACTACCATAGTTGGTACGTCGTAATTCGAAGACGAAAAACGAAGGCGACACTAATACTGTCGCCGGAAAATTACTAGGATTTCTCGATAATATGCGGGGCATTTTTTGATTTCATTGGAATTATATTCTCATTCTGTTTGACTGGTATAATAAAAATTCGCAAATTTAGTTTGCGTAAGTCTTTTGCTCTCCGACAGGATATCGCATATATGTATGCAATCTTTTTGAATAGATATAGTCGGGGCCAGACGTAATTTATTTTGGACATTTTGGAGCGATTTAATCCACAAACCTTTATACTACTGACGTAAATGCCACGTAGACAGTCTTACTCACAAAATATAATATGTATATATATACAGTGTGTCCCACTTAAGGGTTAGCCACCCCTCTAAAATTTTTGTTTTTTGACCAATTTTCAAAAACTTTTTTTTGTTGGATAGATGGTCAAAAATTGCACTTATGAGCCAAGTTCGACATTTAGAGAAAGCAAGTCATGGCCTACCGTATTCAAGTTTGAAGTGCGAAAAATCGAGAAGTAGTATTAGCGATTTTTATTTATGAAAAAGTACTGGATTATTGTTCAGGACCACTTAAAACATAAGTGTACCAAATTTGGTTATGATAGTATACAGGGTGTTGAAATAAATTGGAGTCAAATTTTTAAAAGGCGCAATAACATTCTTAATCAAATACGAATATTTTTTAAATTTTTGGCTAATTGGCATGCGTCTTGAGGGCACAAAGGTTGGAAATATCCTTCAATAAACAACAATTGATCATATTATCATACTATTCTGGGCTCAATTTGTTTGTTTTTTTATGAGTTTGTTTGTTAAATTCCAAAGATATGATTGTGTCTGGTTAAAAATTATTTTGTGGAAATTTTACCCAAGTATGCTATGAAAGAAAATGTTCCTGAAAATTTGTCAAAGTTTTCATGCATTTAGTTCATTTTGACTGCTTGTCGAACAATTATGGGTAATTATAATTTAAACGAAAGAGTTGAAGTAGTGCGGCTAGTTGGCGATGGAGTTAGAACATTTCGTGAAGCTGCGGCGGAATTTAACAGGAGACATCCTGGTAAAAACATCCACCATTCAACAATAGCCAGAATAAACTACGGGTTTGATCAGTGTGGTTCAGTAGGCGAAGTACGTCCTCATTTACATCGTAATCGAGCAAATAATAATAACCAAATAATTTTTGAATACTTTAATGCTAATCCGCAATCTAGCATTTGAGTTGCTAGTGCCAACTTAAATATTTCCAAAAATTGCATATGAAGGTGTTTAAAGAAAAATAACAACAAGCCTTTCAAGCCTATATTCCTTCACACTTTGAAACACGGGGATGAAGAACGCAGGATGGAATATTGTTTGTGGTTACAAGGTGAGTATTTGGCTAACCCTACATTTTTGAAAAATATTTTATACACCGATGAGACAACATTTACTACAAACGGCATTGTGTCATCTCAAAATATTAGAATGTGGAGTAACGTAAATCCCCATTGGGTGATACAATGTAAAAGGCAGTATTTGCAGAAAATTAACGTATGGTGTGGTATCTTGAACGAACGTATAATCGGGCCGTTTTTCTTTAATGAAAATCTAAATGGACTTAATTTTCTTCGATTCCTGGAAGGTGATTTTAGTGACGTAATCGATGATTTGCCGTTAGCCGAAACAAGAAACTTACACATACAATTTGACGGTGCGCCTATCCACAATGCAGTGGTAGTGCGGAATTGGCTAAATCAGAATTATCCAAATCGATGGATAGGACGAAACAGTCCATTAATTTAGTGGCCAGCACGTCGGGGGAACCTTTCTCCCTTAGATTTTTTTCTTTGGGGAACTCTTAAAAACAAAGTGTACAAATCAAAACTGCAAACTCTACATGATCTTTGTGAGCGCATTAGACAAGAGTGTAATGAAATAAGCAGGGTACAGTTAAGAAGGGTGGTAGTAAACAACAGAAGACGCATAGAAAAATGCATAAGAATTAATGGAGTACATATTGAAGGAACTAATATTTAGTTTTGTGGCATTAATTTTTAAATTTGAGTGTTAGCAAAGATAAAATACTAGTAGTATTATTATTTTTGGTGTTAGGTAATTCCTTAAGGTAATTATTTTTAGTTTTTGCTGCTTAGCCTACATTACATTATTAAGTAACTAGTGAAGTGTGAATTGCAACCTAAAAATGAAATAAAACTAAAAAATTTATAAATGAAGTTGTATTATTGTGAAGCCCAAAATAGTATGATAATATGATCGATTGTTGTTTATTGAAGGATATTTCCAACCTTTGTGCTCTCAAGACGCATGCCAATTATAAATTCAAAAATAAATATCGCTAATACTACTTCTCGATTTTTCGCACTTTAAACTTGAATACAGTAGGCCATGACCTGCATTCTCTAAATGTCGAACTTGGCTCATAAATGCCATTTTTGACCATCTATCCAACAAAAAAAAGTTTTTGAAATTTGGTCAAGAAACAAAAATTTTAGAGAGGTGGCTAACCCTTAAGTGGGACACACTGTATATATATATATATATAGTGTGTGTGTAATTATATATATATATATATATATATATATATATATATATATATATATATATAATTATAAATGTCTTGATAGGGATCTGACAAATCTGTGTATGAAGCTTTAGAGCATGATGCTTATTGTATATATATATATATATATACTTATATATATATATATATATATATATATATATATATATATATATATATATATATACAGTGTGTCCCACTTAAGGGTTAGCCACCTCTCTAAAATTGATAGGGATCTGACAAATCTGTGTATGAAGCTTTAGAGCATGATGCTTATTGTACTATTGTATTGTTGTTATGCTCCACATGTTTCGCATGTTTTGAACATAAAGATATTTATCTTTAGGAGTTCTAAAAATAAGTTATATAGTTACAAAGTAGAGGTAGAGGAGAAATGTATGGGTGGTGATATATTAGAATAAATGTACAATTACAAAAGGATGTTTCAATAAGAGTGCCAAATTTCACTGTTCAATAAAACATGATTTTCTGTAGCAAAGTATCGAAAAACTTATTGATTTAGAAAATATGCATTTGGGAATTATGTTGAAATAAAATATCTCGTAAATGGCCGCCACGACTTTGCCGGTATATGCGTACCCTTTTGACGAAATTTTCAATAACGTTATTATATACATATGGTGGTATCTCAATGATAAAGCATCTAATTTCGGCTTACAATGCTTCGATAGTTGCTTATTGGGCTAAACCTGTGGCTTCAGATAACCCCACAGCCAGAAATCTAAAGGCGTTAAATCGTAAAAGCGGGGTGGCTAATTCTGGTCACTAAAATGGAAAATGATACGACCAGAACTAAACTCGTACAAGATAGTCAATGTTTCACGGACGTTATGATATGTCTCACCGTCCCGTTGATACCACATGTTGTCAAAATCAATAGCTTCCAAATGAGGCATAAGAAACTGTGGTATCATATCACGATAACGTTCGCCATTCACCTTACTACCTTCTTCGTATTCAAAGAAAAACGGTCTAATTATTCGTCCAGACCTACGAGCCCTAACAACTATATATTGGAACAAGTAGTCATTTTACGAATAAAATTCCAGTTTACCGTAATTCTTTTAATTTATTTTTTTTTATTTAAAAATAGTTAATTAATAACATTTTTTATGTTTTAGAGAATTATTTTTAAGGTTTAATAAAATTTTGATGTTAAATAATATTTATTTAATTGTTTGATAATCAAAAAATGTTGACAACTAAATGTTGGAACATGGGTTGCTTTTGCTTAACATTTTCCAGTTTTATTAGCATGACGCAAAGATGGCTTTAAATAAAGAAAAGTAAGTAGTGCGTTGTCAACAGTAAAAATTTTGATGCGTCACTTGACCATTAATAATCTATTACTGTCATTTTTATTACGAGTAAAATACAATAATGGCTTGTGGAAAACCTACTGATCTAAAAGTGCGAGAAATTATTATCCGGCAGTACCATAAAGGGAAAACAATGCGAGAAATCTCCAGTGAATTAAACGTTGCAACAACTACTATATTTAATATAATTAAAAAATATGGTGAAACTGCCAGTATTGATGTTCGCGGCAAAAGTTCAGGACGTCCAAAAGTTGTTTCTCAAAGAAATGTAAGGAACTTGATTAAAATTTGTAAGTCGGGAAGAAGAAATACTCTACGAGAAGTAACTGCAAGGTGGAATAGAGAAAGTGGGATAAATGTTTCCAGAGAATGCTGCCGCAAATATATCCACAAGAGCGGTCTTAGATTTTATAAGGTATGTTTAATAGGCTGTTCTGTGCTATATTATTTTCATTTTTCTCATTTTTTCGCCTTGGTCAAAGAAAAACCATTGTTAACGAAGACTCAAAAAAGAAATCGTTACATTTGGGCCAAATCAAAACTCTCGTGGACCAAACAAAATTGGAGCAAAGTAATTTATAGCGACGAAAGCAAATTTGATGTCTGTGTCGGAGATTATCGAAAGCGTGTGATTCGGGACAAAACAGAAACATTCCATAAGGATTGTCTTAAAAGGACTGTAAAGTTTCCACAGGGCATCATGGTGTGGGGTTGTATGTCAGCTAAAGGGTTGGGAACGTTACACTTTATTGATGGCATAGTAAATGCAGAAAAATATCAAGACATTCTCAAACATTCGCTATTACCAAGTGCAGCAAATTTATATCCATCTGGAGATTTTATCTTTTAACAGGACGGTGCCTCATGTCATACTGCTAAATCTACTAAAAAATGGATGGGGGAACATAATATGAAAGTTTTGTCACACCCCTCTAGCAGCCCGGATCTCAATCCAATCGAAACACTTTGGCACAAAATGAAGCAACGCCTAAGAAATAGTCCGCAGCGTACTTTGCCACAACTACGTGCTAAACTACAGGAAATATGGGATAGTTTCACCCCTGAATTTTGTAAAGGTCTAGTTGGTACAATGCCTCATAGAGTTCAGGCTGTTATTCAAGCTAAGGGCGACGTTACGCTTTACTAATTTGTATTTTCCTTTTTTAAAACTCACTTGTTCCAATATTTAGTTGTCAGCATTTTTCAATTATTTACCAAGTAATTAAATACTAAATGACTTAAAGTATATAAATAAATTATAAAAACAATAATAAACATTATAAAAAAGCTTGTTTATTTCATATTTATGATTAAAAAAAAAATTAATAAAATATTTTCGCTAAATGGGCATTTTATTTCAAAATAACTGCTTGTTCCAACATATAGTTGTTAGGGCTCGTATAATGCCCACCATACAGTGACACGTTGTGGATTCATTACTTTATAATGAATCATTCCTTGATTTTCTAAGCTCCAAATGCGACAGTTTTGCCTATTAACGAAGCCACCGAGGTGAAAACGAGCATTATCACTGAAAATTATTTTGTGTGCAAAATTAGCAGGTTGCTCAAGGATCCAATTAATGAGTTCTCTTCGCTGTTCATGGTCTGCTGACAGAAGTTGTTGAGTTAGTTGGATTTTGTAGGCATGCAACTCAGCATGCTTTATCTTTAGTGGGAAATCGCTGAAGAGTGCCTGTTGAAATATCCAATTCTGATGACGAATTGACGTCTCTGGCCTCTCTGTCACACTCTCGCAAACTGCCGTAATATTTTGTTCTGAACAACCTCTACGAGCTCGTATCGTGTGTTTCACATCACTAACCGAAGCGGTACTTTCGAATGTTTTGATTATTCTTTTCACAGTAGATAAATCAGGAGCGTTATATCGACCGAACATGGTACGCACTTTACGAATAGTGGCAATTAAACTTTCACCATTCTGATAATCAGAACACATTGTTCTACCATGTAAAGATCCATGCTTACTAGCTCCCATTTGTCATTTGTCAACTTTCGATCTGTCACATCATAATCATGTGACCTTAAGATTGTGAAACATGGCGCGCAATTGAGATCTTATGTTCTTATTGAAACATCCTTTAAAAATTAAGTGAATCTTACCGGAATTAAAATTTATAGTCGTTGGGCGAATTATTCCCCGTTTCACTAATTTGATTAAAACTCATATAATTTGTTCGTTTTTTCTTACTCATACCCGTTTACTAATGTAACACACTTAGTTAGTATTTACAATTAAACATAATTATGTTGATGAAAGAGTGAACTCAAAACATAAAACACTAATTTAACAAAATTACATGGTTTAGTTGCTGGGCAAGACGACGCAGTCTCCCTTTCAAATCATTCAGCCAACTGCTTAGTGATGAACGGTGGACAAACAAATTATTATTATAGTCATTATTAGTTTGAACCGGCAATGGACAAATCTTAGAAAGGGACCTTTTATCTATGCCACTCTGTTTACTTTATCCGCACCAGGAAATACACGCACAATTCGTCTTTACCGCCACTTAAATGCAGAAATATTATCGTCTTTAATAAGCACCATTAAGCTGCACATCGGATTGCCTCTGACTCGTTGTTGGAGCTCATTAACATTCTCCTTACTCCATCTGGACTAGAAATTCTGCTCTATTTGCTAAATCCTTTGGAATACCGACAACCGAAATTCGGAAACAGGGTCGAACTTCTGGATCTGGTAATTCAGCTAGACTCTTTTCAATTAAAAAGTGGACGGCAGTCACTTTGGCAAGGACAATAATCATTGGGATCGGAAGATAGGGGTATGAAGAGACGGGAGTTTAATATAGATTTGATTTATGCTACTAAAGTTGTCTTCTCCTCAACTGTTAAATTCGCATTTTCCGTGACTCTCCTTAAATGATGTTTGGTGGACTTTACACCCGCCTCCGATAATCCTCCAAAGTGAGGTGACTGTACAGGTATAAAATGCCATTGCACGCCTTCATTCGTAAAAATATCATTTAATCATTATCATTTGCGATTCATTGTCTTTCAGAAAGTTTCCCTATTCTCTTAATTTGTCCATACAAAATTTAGACCATTGTCAGAAAAAAACCTGACTAGGTTTACCACGACGATAACAAATCATCTAAACGTAAATAAGAATGCATTACTGGTAAGATCAGACACAACTTCTAAATCTAATGCTTTAGTTAAAAAACATAGAAGAACACAAATATAGCATTTGGACATTTTAGCGCCCAGCAGTTTTTATTTTTAATATGGAGAGATCCTATATAATCAACCCGAAAGTTCCCCAAGAGTTTCACCGATTAGAAGGAAGATTAAGCGTTAAACGTTATTGCTTGAGAATTAAACCTCAACTTTAAACACAATTTCTAACATTAACTTTGGCTAAATTTCTTCCAGAGACCGGACAATATTTCTTTCTTATACTAATAACACCCCAGGTCCAGCATGCATTAACCTTTTATGCTCATATTTATAAATCAACCTGGCAATTGGATGTTTGAAAAAAATCAACATAACGTGTCTTTTGTGAAAGCTAAAATTAGCATTTCAAAGTCGCCTTCCTACTCGTAGGTGACCAGAGGGATCTCTGGTCGTCTAAAAATGGGTTTAAAGACAAGAAACTAATTTTCTTGTTAAGAGATTTCCCATTTTCTAAACAGATTCTTCTCAAAAACTAAATTTTAGAGACGTCCTTACCAAACAACATATTGCTTTATTAATTTCCTGCGTGGAAAGAGAACCTTTTGAAGGAATGCCTTGACCTTTGGCATATATTTCAGAGAATCTTAGTACCCATCAATTGTAAGGTTAAACAAAAAACATGAATAATAATATAAAATAAATATATATCCAATTCCCTATTATTAACCTATTACGGGCGTTAATTCCCTATTTTACTTTAAAAATTAAATTCAATAAAAAAAACACTAGGTTATTGACCCTTATGTGCCAGGAAAAGAATAAAGAAATAATGGCAAGATTATGGTGGCCCCAGCTACAGTCGGATGGGGTGGATTATTAGTAGTTAGAGAGAGGACGCCACGTAATAAAACACCATAATGCCAACAAAAAGATGTCAATTCTATGCTCTTATTTCCCTGAGAATTTTATTTCTTTTTTAACTTCAATCTTTTATAACAAGAAAGGTGGAGGCACTTAGTAGTCCTCGATTTCTGAGGTCCCGAAACAGAACTGAACCGTTACACAATAACACGAACCAATTTACTATAACTTGAAAATCTTTTAAAAATAAACAAATCGAACTCAAGAGAAATCAAGGATAATATTTTCTTTTTAGTACGCAAGTCCGGTAAATTATCGATAGATTGTGGCCAAAAATCTTCATTCTCTCTTAAAAATGATGGATCGTTTCACCGGATTAAGCTTTGATGAAATATGCCTCCACTCATGCTTACCAGTCAATTTCTGGATTTCTGAAATTCTACTACTGAAGGTCTGAAGCATATTTGGAGAAGTTTTTAATCACCCTATGGCTATCGTTGAATCCGTCTAAAGTATGCACCTAGTAAACGAACTTCCCATTTAACGAATTTCAAACTTTATCCAACAATTGTGCGACCACATGAACTCCACGAATTTTCAAACGTTATCAATCGTTTCAAAGAACTCACTTTACTTGTTGCACATAAAAGTCTCATCGTGACACGACCATTATAATCTATCGAACGCAAATAAATAACACCTCCATATGCAACATCGCTCGCATCCGAAAAGCCATGTAACTCTAACACAAAAGCCTTAGGATACGGGGCATGTCGCGGAATCTTAAGTTCATTTATACTAGGCAACTCCATCTGAAACTTTAGTAGTATAACGTAATATTTAGTATATTAACGTAGTATTTAGTGTACTAACGTAGATTTTAAGATAATTCCTCATCCCACGACAACTTTTCTAGCCAAAGTCTTTGAATAAATATCTTTGGAATAACTATGCACGGTGATAGCAACCCCAAAGGATCAAAAACCTAAGGGACACTAGATAAAATTGTTCTCTTGGAGTCAAGTAATCTAACGCACAAGATTAAGTTAATCCTAAGGTTTTCTCATTCTCACAAAACTCTATGACATTAAACTCTTTAAAGTCTGGACGCAAACTACTTAAAATCTCCTTGTCATTAGACAGCCACTGTCTTGACTGAAACTGTCCAGATTCTAGCTGATACTGCCTTAGAAATATCTACCGCTTCCTGGACTGAATTAAAAGATCCCAAAAAATGATCGGCGTAGAAATAATTATTAATTACTTTTAGATACATTCAAGCGGTCAGCTTCATACTCATCTGCTAACTGGAAAATACACCTAACAACCAAATAACTAGCAGAAGCTTGACCATAGGTGACACTATTGAAATTAAATATCTTAATAAGATCTGCAACCGAGTCTCGCCAAAGAATTGTTTGCAGATGTCGTTGCTGAGGAACAATCAAAACCTGCCTAGACATTTTGGTAACATCTGCAGACATGTTGAAATTCACGAAATCTTAGTTAAATGCTAAACAAATCAGGTTGAATTACAGGCTACCATCTGCAAGTCATTAAGTAATACACCATTTGACGTCTGCATACTACAATTCAAAATAAAACAACACGCAACTTCGTGATCAAACTGCTTTCTTTCATCACACCATGGTGTGGCACATAATAAGCAAAGTAATTTTTATTTTCATTCGTTATTTCACTCGTTTGACCTAGAGCTCTATATTCATTTATAAACTGCTGATACTATCTTCTAAATTCAGCATTTGATTGAAACTTGCGTTCCAAAAATAAGAAACGATGTCGCGCCTTTTGCTACGATTCTCCTAAAGTATCTGCAGAACCCTTTCAAGGCATTTTAACAATAAACCTACCATCGCTATTTCTCTGGAGATTGTCTTTAAAATAAGCTTCACAAGTCCTCGCCTCATCTGACCACAACCTTTTTTTATAGCAAATATCATGCTCTATCTCCCAAAACCTCTGCAAATCAAACTCAACCTCAGAATGTGGAATGTTCATGCTAAAATTGCAACTTAGTTCAAGATTATTAACTTTAACTGGACTCTTTATAGGACTGTATATCACCTACCCAAACCTAGTTTCCTTCAAAACAGGCTTGCTAGATCCCAAGTATATTTGTCCAATAGACAACAATTCGTAAAACAACTCATTTTCAATCAACAAATCTACTTTTCCAGGTTTATAATAAGAAGGATCAGCCAAACAAACATTTTTCGGAATATCAAAATTATTAACATCAAGTTTGACTTTGTATATAACCTATTATCTCAGGTAATACCAAACAAGTTAAATTCGTACTAAATCTATTACGTAAAGACTGTACATGCACATCGCACCGATATTTTACATTGGAAGAAGACTGGCCCTACTGACTAACCCACCTACAAACTTTTCTAAACTTTGGTATAATGTTTGGAAAAGACAGTGTGGAAATTGTGGCTTATCTTAGAATTACAGGTTTTTTACTGACCTTGGTTGAACCTTGACCTGAAGTGTTGCCCGTTTTTGGCCAAACAATATATAGGCGATGTTCAAATTCCTGACGGACATTTTCAAAAACATGTTGTGGGATATCATGGCAGCTGTCGATGATGCGTTGACAAAGTTCATCGAAACTTTCAGGTTGGGGAGTAAACACAATAGATTTCAAATGACCCCATAGAAAAAAGTCTAACGGCGTTATATCAGGAGATCTAGCAGGCCATTCTATAGGCCCTCTTCGTCCTATCCATTTATCTGGAAACTCGTCATCTAACCATTGCCGAACGGGAAGAACATAGTGAGGAGGAACGCCGTCTTGCTGGAAATATATTTCAGCCTCATCAAGTATAGGGTTTCCATTATCATCGATTTGGTTTCCAATGGATTCAGTGATAAGCGGATTGATGGTATTTTCCAACATATCCAAATAAATGTCTCCATTGCCTAAAAAGCCCGCTCATACATTAATTTTTTGAGGGTACTGGGTATGCCCTTCTACAAATGCATGAGGATTTTCATTGCTCCAATATCTACAGTTATGCTTATTAACAAATCCATTAAGATAAAATGTGCATTCATCGCTGAAGCAGATATTCTTTACATGAATAGTATTATCATTAATCGCTTCAGTTATTTTTTCACAAAACTCAACTCGCCTATCGAAATCGTCTTCGGTTAACTCTTGCAATATTTTCATTTTGAATGGATGAAATTTACGAAGTTTGGTAACTGTGTGAACAGAGTCTAATGAAATACCAGTGGCAGCAACAATTTTGCGTAATGAAGTATTAGGATTTATTCCAAAATGACCCCAAAACTTCAACTTGAGTGGCTTCATCCAAAATTCGCCGATGATCACGTTTTTTATTTGCAACAGATCCAGTTTCAGTAAACTTAGTAACAAGGTCCAAAACATACCTATGCGAAGTTACAAAACATACCTATCTTCTCCGGATGCCTGGCGTTAGACGGCAGTTTGCCGAGCACATTGATTTTGGGCACCATAAATTAGAATAATTTCCAGTCTTTCGGCTAGTGTGTAAACCATTTTGGAAGTAAAATCTTCAATTCAACAAATACATTTTCACTATTCCAAGACTGTCACAAATGTAACTGACGGCAAAATAAATTCTTTATTTTCCTTAGCAACTATAAATAACTAAGCAGGTATAACAATAAATACAGTTCGTCCAGGATATCTGTGTTTATGAAAAAAATGCGGAAAAAAATGCAGGTTGTTATTTAGTTTTTTCTACGTCTAATCTTCGGAATTGCTGTTTATGTTGGTAGTTTCCGTTTTAAATTATAAACGAATTGTAGATTTGGCAAACCCCAACGGGCAACATTTTGAACACTTGTTGAAATAAAAACTGATATTTTCATGTTTTTGTTTTCTATCTGAACAAATTAAGATAAACAAAGATTTTTCTAATTTTCTCGAAAACGAATCGACCGATTTAAAAAAATCAAACGTCAGAATAAAAGGCTTCGAAAGACATTTTAAACAAGCTATTACTCGATACCCCTTGCCATTTAAAATTTTTAACACATCTACTGCCGTGTCATTCATATGTGAATGACATCGATTTAACTACAACAGGCCGTGTCGTTCCATAGTGCATGACATCTAAGGGTACAAACATAGTGGAACGACGAGGCTAGAGGCACAGCGACGAGGTAAGCGACGATATAAGCGACGTGGCAGGAGACATACACATAGTAAGGAGACAGAAGTCGCGATTAATTGCGACTCATCAAATTCAATTTAGTCAAAACAATGTTTTCCGACAGTGAAGAAGAAATTTTATTTGACAATGCCGCGCTTCGCGGACTTATTGTAATGGGAGGTTTAAACAGAACTTGCTCTGTACATCCCATTAATAAATCGCGCAAACGATTTGGGCAGTATCATACACTATTTTTTGAACTCAAGCAGCATCCAGACCGATTTTTCGAGTACTTGAGAATGGATATTGCTACTTTTAACTATATTTTAGAAAAAGTGTCTCCATGTCTACAAATGAATTGGACAAACTACAATAAACAACCCATTGGACCGGAAGAGAGGTTGGTTATTACTTTAAGGTAAGTTGAATGTATATTTTTGTACAAAAAACATAATATTTATTAAGTATTACAACTAAACAGGTCAATTAACATAACATCTTAAACACTGGAAAAAATGAACAAAAATTATTATTTTATATTTATTTATTTATTGACCTTGTGCTGAGCACATTTAGTCACGAGTTCCAATTGGAACAACCTCTATAATTAAAAACTAAATCGGACATTCACAACCGACCATGCCAAATCTGGGACTCGAACCCAGAGCCACACGACTGCTAGGCAGGCACGTACCAACCGCGCTGCCGGGGCCGGCAAACAAAAATAAACTAAGTAGAAATATTCTTTTCGGTAAAAACATAAAACGAAAGATTCAGTAGGAGTTGGCGTTCTGATTGATCGGATAATCGAAAGGTTCGATTCCTTGATTCTGATTCATTTGATTAGTATAGTCATAAGCATATCTCTGAACCAGATCTTGAACGCCATTTCTAAAATGCAAAATGTTGTTATCCGTAATTTTTCTCACGTGTGGTAGTAGACTCTTAAAAAATTACAGATGATCATCTTCTTTGGTTTCATTTATGTTTGCCCTCTTTGTTCTAATGAACTCCAATTTCTGTTCCTCGATGGCCAATAAAGCGTCAACATTATTTTTTCTTTTACGGAGTCGGCCCTTTAAAACTGTTCGAGGTTCAGCAAAATGACTTGACGTGCCTGTAGATGAATCCTCAGTGTTTTCGGAAGCAACAGAAGCAGGTGTCAATGGCTCGACATTCACGGGATCTTGTACATCGTCTATTGTTTCCGTCTCCACTTTATCGTCATCAGAATTCACATCAGATAGCATGTCCGTAGCAAGTGATTCAACCAAAGAATCTACCAAATTTCCCGTTGCTTGTCGAGGCCTAAATTGATCCTTTAAGAATAACAAACTTTTTAAATAGGGCCAGTGGGATTTAATTGCAATGTCCCCTGGATCCCCAGACCGTGGAATGGGAAGTTTTTTCAGTTCTCTTCGGAAATAATCTCTTAAATTTTTCCATTTAGTTTGGGCCACCTTCACTGCAAAAAAATGGATTTTAGTTACGAATAAGCTATTTTTAACATTGATTTTTGTTTCAGAATTGGTTCATTCTAGCATTAGTGTTAAAATATAATAGAACACAGCCTAATCACTGACACTAACTAAAATTTTATTATTTTTTATTGCAGATATTGTGCTACAGGGGAATCTTTCAAAAGCCTATCATTCACTTTCCAACACAGGATGATTTCATTAAAATCAGTGAAGATTACATGAAAATCTGGAATTTTCCCAATTGCTTAGGTGCATTGGATGGCAAGCACGTAAAAATTAAATGTCCCAGTCATTCAGAAAGCATGTTCTTTAATTATAAAAAATTCTTCTCGATCGTTCTTCAAGCAGTCTGTGATGCAAATTATCGCTTTACTGTAATAGAGGTGGGAGGATATGGACGACAATCCGATGGGGGTACTTTTCAAAGTTCGGCTTTCTCTAAATTACTTTCAAAGAAACAATTAAATGTACCAACTGAATAGTCTCTACCACATACGCAAATTCGAATGCCATTTGTTTTCATAGCCGATGAAGCATATCCACTACAAGAAAACTTGCTTAAACCCTATAGTAGACAAACTCTGAATCCTGAAAGGCAGTACTTTAACCAGCGATTATCTAGAGCTAGGAAGACGATTGAATGTTCATTTGGTATAATATATGCAAAATGGAGAATATTATCGAAAGCCATAGAAACAAACGAACAACTCGCCGACATTACAATTAAGGCAATTTGTCTTTTACATAATATTATCATGGATAAAGAGGGTTTCGAAAGGCATTTAAAATTGGTCACAGAAAGTCCTGCAAATAATAATTTTACAAGACCCAATTGGAATGCAAGAGGTCGGGTTCCCAATCAAGCAATTTTTATTCGTGACACATTTAAAGATTACCTAAATAATTTCCCTATTCAATATGAGTGACTCTGTATATAAAATAAAGGTATGTACTTAAAATTTACTTACCTGTTATTCCACATTCTGTAGCTACTTGTGACCAAAGCTCATCTAATACATAACGGTTTCTATGATCTGGATGAGAAGCATTCCATAATGCACGCCTGTTGAACACGTAGGTTATTATGTTTACTTGCTCAGCCATTGCGTATATGCTGTACCAACAAACAACCTTTTCTAAACCAAAACATGCAAAAACCAATCAAAACCGTCCCGTATCAACGCGACAATAAGTGCAAATTTTATCTCGACGCGCACCGCGTCGCTTTTCTCGTCGCCTAATACCGCGTCGATCTCTTTACTATGTTTGGCTTCATTACAATACACGATGAAATAAAAGCCGCGTCGCTTACCTCGTCGCTGTGCCTCTAGCCTCGTCGTTCCACTATGTTTGTACCCTTATGCTATTGAAATGGGTGGCTTACACGGTTGACCCCGCACGACTTTCTAGACATAGTTGGCCGCGGCATATTATTATTGCTAAAGGTTATTACTTCGTATTTTAAAAAAACACAAAATTTCGTGAAAAATAGTATATTTCTTAATATTATAATTGATTGATTACACACATGATTACTATAATATTATAGTACTTAATCAAGTGTTCTTTAACTAAAAAAAGTTCTAAACCTCTATGAACACAAGCAAAAGAAAAATGAAAAGAAAACGAACAGATTGTTACATTCTAATGTATAAAAAGAAAAAAATAGTACCTAGGGTAACACAAAAGCTTAGCTAATTGGCAAAAATTATGCAACCATCGAAAGTCCAGAATAGGGAAACTTAAGAATGTTTAGAATTAAAACAAGGCAGGCAAGGAAGGCATCTGAGGCTGTGACGGGCATGAGTTGCAAAATGTAAATACCATTTTGGCTTTTTTTCGTGCCATTTCTCTGCCGGATTCCTTTTGGATTTTGGCATAGCATTCAGCGCACTTTCTTCTGATTTTTTTCCCATTTGAATCTAATCTCTGTAAGGGCTGATGGTATGAGCCCTTTGATGATCTTGGTCTTTCCATCGGTTTTACCTCTTCAAGTTGTAAAAGTTCGGCTACTAACGATTCTCGGAAAATGGTTATGGTGATCTTTTTTTTCGTTACAGCCTTGTATACCACCCACGAATTCACTACTGCCATGCCCAGTAACAGTTCCATTCCCAATTTCCGGTGACATTTGATACCCTTTCTCAAAGTGGAGACGTAGGTCCCCATCTGGTCGGAGAGATCTATTCCAGCTTTACCCTGGTTATAATCAAGTACAGCTAATGGCTTTTCAGTGGCACGTTTTTTTTTTCTTGGGACGAAAGCTGCGGTGGGAACACTCAAAGGTCTCGCTAACACGTTTTCTTTAGAGGGTTCATCCTGTAGCTCAGATTCTATTTCTTTAGTGGGGTTTGTCGGAGTCTCGTCTTCCTCTTGTGATGACAAAGCATCAATAGTAGAGCTCGTGGAAGGCAGAACTTATAATGGAGCAGTATTAGAGGCAGTGATCGAGCTTCGTTCTTGTGAAGATGATTTTTGCTTTTTTAGGGACGTTTTTGTTTTTACTGAAGCAAGTTCCGGAGCATGTTTTGTGGAAAGCATTCTCACATCTCTGGTATCCTTCTATTTCAAGATAACTATACCATTATTATCTTTTCGGGCTATGATTTCTCCTCTTTTCAAATTCTTCTGAAGAACCTCTTTCGGTAGATCCTTTTTAGATGACCTTACTGTACCTACAACATGTGTCTGACTGGATAATACGGCTTTTGCTAGTTCATAGCTTGTATAAAAATTGTTGACATAAAGCGTTCTTCCCTGGTCCAGAAGATCATGTTCCATGCAGACGTTTTTCGCTAGTCCGGTTTCTCTCTCCCTGCAGACTTTCCACTGTAGATTTTAAGTCTCAGGCATAACCATCTACTGAACATAATTTAAAAACTTTAAGACCACATCGATGCGCCTTATTTGGTATATATTGGCGAAAAATTAGTCGTCCCCTCCAAGGTACTAATGTCTCGTCAATACCAATAAATTCACCTGGGCAAAATAGATTTTGAAACTTTCTCTTCAGGATATCGACAAGCGGCTTGATTTTTCCCAAACGCTCTCCCGGAACAATTGTTTCATTGTCATTAAAATGAACCATTGACAACAGTAACTGATACCTGTTCCTTGACATCACTGCTCGCGGAACTGCAAGGTTATAGGTACTACGAGTGGACCAATCATCTGAAAGGGTACTCAGTCTTACTAAGCCCATCCACATGGTTAGCCCCAAGAACTTTTTAATTTCATCGTTATTCGTCGCTGTCCATTGATTTATGCTTGATCCTTTGGTTTTTTGGCTTGATCTTATTTTTTGTTGTGCATATTTATTGGTTTCCGTGACAATATGACTAATGATTTCATCATCGATAATCAACGAAAAAATGTCTAGTGGCGTAGAGTTTTCATCAAGATTTATTTTTACGCCCTGGGGTCCACTAAACACGAATTGTTTGTGTCTTCCGCAGTATTCAGTCCAATCATGATTATCATTTTGGTCATCTTGATAGGGTTCATCCACTTCATTGGCAAGATCATCTTCTAATTCTTGGACTTCCAGAGTTTCAAGTATATCATCTAGATCTTCTGGATCTTCGTGTTCAGATGAGTCTGAATATTCTTCGATATGATGGTCAAGCAACGTTTTATTTTTTGACATACCAGGATAACAATCAGGGTCATCAATGGAATCATTGGAGCTAAAGTCACTACCTTCAGTATCACTTATACAGTCTATTTCACGGAGAAGTTCTTGTTCTGTCAGTGGTCTCTTGTTTTCTTGGTAGTCTCCTGGTCTCTTCCTCTTACTCATTTTACTTTTATTTTACACTTTCACTGGGGTATCTGCAAATCATGACATTGAATTATGGATTCCTCACTCATGAAAGCCAGAGCTGTAATGTGCCATTACGGCAAATATACAGTTCAAGGTGGAGATATCCATGATTCAACGTTGTCTCGAGATCTGGTAAGCTTCTATTTCTCTTCAAAATGACCTGTAACAAAAGAAAAAGCTGTCATTCATATATGAATGACACATTAAAAACCATAAATTGATAAAAAAAACTTGTTATTTGTCCATAATAACATACCCAAATAATATTAAAACCAAAAATATAGAAGTATAGAAGTAAAAATGAGCTTGGCCTTGAGAAGAATTATTCTAATAACAGCACGGCAGTAGATGTGTTAAGGGGATGGCCCTGGGGGGCAGAGGGTGAAAGGGGGTGAAGTAATTTTAGGTTAGAAAGTTGTCTCCCTTGACAAACCTTTTGATGTATTTCTGCGTTTTTTTTAACAGTGGTTTTCGATAAATCCGTGGTGGGAAGTTTTCAAATGAACACCCTGTATGTAAGAAATTATATGTTAAGTTAAGCTGAATAAGGTCAAATTGTTAGCTTTTATGACAAAAGTAAAAATCTAATGTGTGTTAAAGGATCGATGTTATTATTATTGATGTAAATATGTCTAGCACAATTAAACTGAACGTTTCAAAGAAAAAGCTTATGGTCCAGCCTTCTCAAACTTCCTACAATATTCACTATTCCACGTGGAAAACTTTCTTCTAGTCTGGCCTATGTAAAAAGCATTTTACAATTTTAACTGCAGCAGGTTAACTGAAAAAGTTCTGATTTTGGTTTAGGAGGAATTACATCTTTAGGATTAAGATGTTTATAATAAGTATTATAAATATTAAATTAACTGGAAGATAATGTGGGGACTACATCTCCATTAAAAATCTCTACTCGCGCGCCTCCTACGCAATTCTTAGATAATTTGATATGGCAACTTTGATCTTAAGTAAGTGTTCTTGAAGTAGTGTCCTGCATTTGTTATGATCTGGTTTATAGAGTTTGATTATTTCACAATAGTTGGAACACGTTTGCTCACTGTTTTGACTACATTTGTCTTGTAAAGAAAGCTTTATAGAGATAAGTTCTAATATATTTTTGTTTCCCTTTAACTAGCTTAATCTGATAAATGTTATTGTTATCACTTATTAATGGCTCCACTGTTGCCAGTCTATATTATATGCCTTGTGCTATTCCGTGCTTATGTGATCTGTTGTTTCCTAACTGTATGTCATTAAGCTCCAGCTAAATATTTACTATGCCTAAATTGAGTGACGATCGTTGGAACCGTATTACGAATACTCTGAAAACCCACATTGATGTACAGATGTATAAAATTTAACATAATTCGAAATAAACATTAGTCGTAGAAGAGATCTAATCAAAGTATGGCTGATCTCTATATGAGTGAAATCTAAATACTTTTAAAATTAATAGAAGACAATATAATATACCGGGTGACACAGACAAAAGGGAACATAATAATTATAAGAGCATCTTTTGACATATTCTATTATTTTCCATCACTTCCGGTTTAACAAGAAGAGACACTAACTTTCTTACTTAAAATGGGACAATTGGTATATTGTTACGTATTTCGTTAGAAAATAATATTCTGAAAATAATGATACTCTATTTGCTACTTTATGTATTATAGTCATAGAAAAAAATTTTTTTTTTCTTTTAAATTTTAAAATAGGGTGCTAGAATGCGTTGAAAGTTTTAATTTTTAATCAAGTAATCACGAAATTTCATTGAATTTTCATTGCATTTTATAGCTTAAATCGTTTACACGCCTATTTAAAATGTCCAAACTATTAATTTTGGCATTTACTTTATTTTTTTAAATAGCACATTATTAGGAACAACCACTTTTGAAATGCGGTTTCTCTTTCCCAATAATTTTTTATGATTATTTTTTTAATCGGTTGATAAATAAACCCATAAGAAGAAAAAACTAAGTCACATAAATAAACATAGAAGCATAGAAAGCATAGAAGGCTTTCATTGCTTGAATAGGCTGCGTTTTGATGCGTTCTTCAATTATTTTTCAATTGATATAATACATGACATTTTGTCAAGCGCAATTATTATTTGTTATTTAAATAAATTTGCTAATATTATGAATGATATTAAACTCTTGCCGAAAGTCGCGTTTTTTACTAGTCAATTTTACGTTTATGTGCGGAGCGAAAAACATGTCTTTACAGCTTGGCTGCCATATTACCAAATCGAAGGATACTTCGTTCTGTACTAAAACTACTTATCATTTATATACACCACCATATAAAACGCAAATAAAAAATATGCATTCATACTTTTTTAAATTAAGACAACTACTTTCTGCAGTATTAGAACTATTAGTAACTTTAATATACGACCATTTAAAAAATCAAAAATATGTAACTTACAATCCTTAAATATTAGAAGCTGTATTAAAGTATTTTTAAACTAAATGAGTGCTTTTATTCTATTCGGAAATTAAATTTTATCATTTGTAACACTAGTATTACGTGACTATTTTCTAAATAAATTAGAGATTTTGGAATTAGTTCTAGTTTTCTTTCAACTCTTTTATTCCTTTGATGGTCATTCTTATATATAATAATTCTTGTTGCTTGTTGATCAAAACAAATATTATGACAAATAAATATACACTCTTTAGGGTTGAAGACTCCCAAACCCAAAAAATCCTTCTCGAAACAGCATCGACCTTATTGACAATCGATAAAGTGCAACTGACCGACCTGACCAACGAAAAAGATAAAGCGGACGTTGAAAAACAACGAAGAGATTCAAAACCTGACCAAGATGAAAAGAGCAACGCTGATGATGACAAGGTAATGTATTTGTTAAAAAAAAGACATAATTTGATTTATATCCTTATAGGAATCATCAAGTATAATCTCAGTAATTTCCAACGAAGAAACAAGCATCGCAAGTGAGATTTTGGAAAAAGGGTCGTTTATCCCTCGAAAAGGAAGCGACGGTGAAGATTTGAACGGTCATATCTGCCACATCGACTCTCCAGAAACTGATACATATCCCACTTCTGAGGTAGTACAGGAATCCCTTATGGATGACTTAAGTTCAATGGTCGGAGAGCTTATTTATGGTTACGATCAGGAAAGCGTGGCTGATACTTATACTGATGATACTACATTGTTTCATACTGATTTAGGTAAGTCTTATTATTATTTTTTTTAATAAGAAAAATAAAAAGATTACAAAATGAGGAAGTCTTTATCTCCAAGAAAAATGCATTTAGGTCATTTAGTTAAATATATTATGCATTTCGGGTGTGTAAACAGCCATCATCAGATACTAAAATAAAATACAGTTACACACCAATTTACTCAATCTGTATTCTTATAGCGAATAAGCTCCTTTTTAAAATTGTCTAAAATTTTCTTGAATTACCTGTACTTTATTATAGCATCTGATGATGGCTGTTTACACAGCCAAAATCCATAATACATTTAACTAAATGACCTACATGCATTTTTCTTGGAGATAAAGACTTCCCCATTTTGTAATCTTTATATACACATTCTCCTACAAAATATAGACTTCTATTCAACTATTAGAAAAATAAGTTTAAATTGCACCCAGGACGCCATATTAATAATTTTGTATTGATCTCATTTTATTTTACATTGTTTTACGCAATTAAGGGACCAGTTTTAATTTCCGCAAAACTATTTGTTTCAAAAACATTCGTTATTATTTTAAGGCAATATAGGTTTAATTTAATTTCATATTTGGCAATTGCATTTCAACAACAGCAAAACAATTAACTTGCCTACTTAAATAATTACGAAATAGGTAAATGAAATTCTTTTACGGAATTTTCATGGTTCGCATAATTTAATTTAATACGAATACCGTTTTGTTTGAGTTACAAATTTAAATAAATTTACGCCAGAGGTTTGGGAACACTGAAATTGAATTCTCGGTTAACTTTATGACGCTTAACATAGCAGCTTAGTTCTCTAGACGACTAGGTTTGTAGTTTTGAAATGTCGTGTATAGTAAATAAACCTTTTCGAGGTTCGATTGTTTATTCTTGCACTGTAAGTTATTAAATATTAGTTTTAGAGACAAATTCTCAATTATTTCCGACAGCTAATTACTTTTTTCTGTAGATTTTGGAGTAGATCTTCCTAATATTTGGTAAGCCTCCTTCGGTAGTATTTATACTATAGTCGATTTGGATGTACTTTTAAAACTTTTATTGTCTCTTAAGTCCATGCATATTAGAATTAAAAACTTGCTATTTTAAATATTGTAGTACTATTTAATTGTATAATAAGTTGTAACAGTGTTTTGTATATTAACTGTATGTTATAGCGTTCCCTAATGTCCCCCGTTGCTCGTCTTTATTGGCGTCAAATTGATCTGTAAAAATGGCCTTTGGTCCTACTAATTAATCCCAAGACAGAGCAGTCTAGGTTAATTATTAAATACATATAATTTTATATTAGAACAATCGGTTATACTTTCAGTTACTCTATCGCTCGAGATTTCCAAGCCGTTTTAAAAAGCACTGTAGTTTTTTTTCTTTGTTTTTTTACGGAATACACCATTACAAAGGGCAAACCCTACCTATAATACTCGAGTAGCACCAGTACTACGAATGTATCTGTGAATATATTTCTGCATGAATGTAAATGAATGAATGAATGTGAATATACTTCTGCAAGTTATAATGTTCGGGAAAAACCGTGCTTTGGGAGTTGATTTCACAGACTTGCACTTCTCCATCAAGAAGGATTTCCCGATATAGCGACGTTCTAGGCGTCTGCAGATGCACTGGATGGATGAGTTACATCTGTCTGTCCAGTACATCGTGCGTGTATAGATTTAGGTGAAATAAATAAATAAATAAATAATGTTTTTATTAAGAATAATACCACTATTACATTATTAAATCTTAAAGGGCGAAAAGGCTTGTTTAGTCGCTAAACCGCTACTATGAATTAACCCTTAAATTATATCTACACGCATTTATTAAATGTCTATAAGAAGAAATAAATAAATACTAATACGTGCTCCTATATATATAATTATTACTACAATCCACTAAAAGTTGAACACTGAATTTTATAATATGCAATGTAAAACTGTTCTCTTAGTCCAATTGGAAAAAAAACTAACTACACATTTTGATGAAACAACAACACATTCTTTATATTTTTTCAGAAAATTGAGATTGAATTAGAAATATGAAAAAAATTATAAAAATTATTATATAATAACACAGCTATGAAGGAAAAACTTCTCTGAAATAATGCAGTAGTATGTTGTGGCTTAATTAACCTGTTTCTAACTCTCAAAGAGGGCTGATGGGTCTCATCACTAAATATTAATTGAGATCTTAAATATAAAGGCAAGTTTGTATCTAGAATTTTATAAATAAACATTAAAAGAAGATACTTAAACGAATTCTCGACATTCAGCCAATTCAACTGTTGTATCTTTGATGAAATGTGGGCTAGTATTTCTTAAGTCCATAAATAAATCGACAGCAGTTATTTTGCATCCTGTGAAGCCTCATTTTTTCAACTTGAGTAAGACATGGGTAAAAGAGAGTTAAACCGTAAGTCAATTTTGATAAAATATATATTTCACATAATTTTTTACGCACTTTAAAGTTCAAAATATATTTGTTTGCATATAAAACTTTTAAACTTACATATGTCCTTTTAATCAGCGTTAAAATATGATCCTCAAACCTAAGCCTATGACACAAGGCTTAGGTATTATTGTATATGTACAATAATACCTAATGTCCTAGTGTCCCGTAAATAGTGGTCCAAATGAAAACTCCTAATAGATTGGACTATATCCAATCAGAATAATCCAACATAGCTCTAACGAAAGTGTTACGGTTTTCGAGATATTTTGATTTTTGCGAAATTTTAAGAAATACCTACCTGTAATCAGTTTTTTTATGGTGTGTCACTAAATGAAAAAAAAATCACAATTTCTTCGGTTGGATATTATTTGCTGATAGATGCGCTTTATGATGCGTATTAAAATTTTTCAGTTATGCAAATATTTTTCACAGGAAAAATTTTTGAAATTGCAATATCGGATTTTTTTTTCTTTTCAAAAAGTTTGAAGTCCTATGACGCAATAAAATAATAATAGAATCTTGGTGCCCATTAGCGTAAAAACTTATTTATCCCATGCCGTATTAAAGACAATTTTTGATTTTTTTGTTAACCTCAAAAAAAAAGGTTTTTAATGCCGAAAGAACTATTTTGTGAAAAAACATAAGAAATATAAGTAGGTTATTAGATGGGCAACTGCCTATGTACGGGCTGCGTATTTCCCAACCCCATCCTGACTCAGCGCACCCGATCGGAGCCGAATTCATTCGCTCCATACCCCATTCCGTTTCAGCGCGCATGTCCGAAATCCATCCCGACTCAGCACACCGCCGCATCTGTTTATGAAGATGTCGCTTTGCGCAGAAAAAACACTAACTTAATATTATTTATATTGTTATTAATATTATTTATTTATATTGTTTTGGTTCATTATTTGCTTGAAGCAACACGTGGCGCTGTATTTATTGCTGTTCGTCGTTTATTTACTAATATTTTATATCTTGAAAAAGAAAGAAATTTTGGGGTTTGATAGTGGTTGCGTGGTTGTAAAACTGGAGAACGTACGTGGATCCAGAGAGAAATTTACGGCCAATTTAAGGACCATTTTTAAAGACAATTTCTCCACTATGGCCGATGAATGGATAGCCCAGTTCTCAGACACAAGCCTTTCCAACTGGGTTGTTTGGAAAACATTTCCTCATCCGAGTGGCATCTTATACAAAAAATATTCAAATGCAACATAGTGCCGTTAATAAAGCAAAAAATGTAAAGGAGAAGTGTCGAAAAAGAAATCTTGAGTGTTCTGCATCAGTAACTTTTATTGTTAAAAAAATTACCAGATACTATTAAAAATGACTACTACCTTAAGGATGGCTTAAATCTAGAAATAAAGGTAAGTGTACTAGGTTTTTACGAGTATATTATTATAACCTACTTTTTACATTTGAAAGATATTATTGTTTTTACTTTATATTTATCCGCAATTCCTTATCTTTTAGATTGACTTCAGGTATAACCATAAAATTAATGTAGCCAAAGTAGCCAAAGCTTTTAGCGACTTAAAAGTTACTGATGACACAAAAAAAAATTTCTAAAATACTTTAACATGGGAATGGGACCAGCAGCGGCTCAGAAATTCCATGAGCTCAGTTTAGTTGGAGAAGAATATTTTGCTGCAGAAATTACCTTTCTAGCAAATTCCCAGGTAAATCCAAAACTAAGGTAAATATACACAATGTATGATGAATGGAGGTAAAAAAAGTTTTTTTTGCGTTATTAGTTTTTTACTGTCAATTATTTTGATTTTAGACATATTATACTATAGATTTTAAAATTCTTTAAAGCGACTTTAAGCGACTAAGGTCTTTTCTAAACGTTAAAGGCTTTTCAAATCTTAATAGACCAGCTCATTTTAAAATTACTAACATAATTTTTCTGGATATGACACCTTGTCAAAAACATACAGTTGGTTATTTATTATTAATTCAATTACTGTCTAGCTAGCTGTTGTTTGGTTTCATACAATACCCCAACTTTTTTTTTATAGAAAAGTATTAAGTGGGAAATAATATATAATTTATTCTGAAAGTATTAAAAATTATTATATTTAATATGAAAAAAAAAACATAATTTTATGAAAATTTTAATAAAGCTTAAAATAGTTACTTGTAACTTTACTGTAAACTTTTTACATAAAAAATGCACAATATTATTAAATAGTTTTATTTTACACTTTGGTCTGTCAGGTAAAAATTAAAAAATAAACAATTTTTAACGGTTTTGGAACTTTATAAAAGTTTTAAAATATTACACCTACACATGTAGTGTATCGTGTCTTAAACCAAAAATAAAGGGACCCGTATTTTCTTAATTTTTTTTAATGCACTAGTTTTTTAATATCGAATTTCTTCCATTTAAAAATTTCACCCTGTATATTACTCAATGTACAGCAATTCAATATTTGGTTAGTAAAACTATATAGGTTAGTTAAACTAACTTGTTTTTTTTAACCAATTTTTATCTCCCCTCAAAAAAAACCTCTCAAATTTGAACCACCCCAAATACAGCGAAACATACAAATTATTCGTTGTAAATAAAATACAGCAAATAATATAAATAATTCTTTGTTCTTTTTAATCAGATAGTGTTAATTACTTTCAGAAAAACTAATTTTGGAAAACGGGATTCAGCCGGCGTAATTCAGTTATTAAAAGAAAAGAAGGCACTTTATGAAGCAAAAAATATTGAGATATTATTTAATGAAGATAATATAAACGTCGCTGTTCTCACTCTATTGATGAGACGAGCACATAGTATGGATTTTTCCAAGGATATAGTGTTTGTAGACTCTAGTGGCTCTTGTGATCAGACAAATACGGTTGTTACATTTTTATTCGCTTCATCTAAAATTGAAGGAATTCCCTTAGAAATAGTCCTGCATACACCCCAAACGGAAAAAAATTATTTAGAAGCATTTTTATTACTACAAAAATTAATTGGGTCTAATGGCTTTGGCGGACATGGTAAACCTACTGTTATAATGACGCATGATAGTTTCGCTGAAAGAAACGCATTAAAAAAATGTTTTAATACCAGTAAATTGCTCTTATGCATTTTTCATGTAATGCAAGCTTTGTGGCGGTGGCTATGGGACAGTTCTCATAAAATTACAAAAGATGACAGAAAACTCTTAATCCGTCTATTTAGAAAAGTTTTATACTCCTTGTCTGCTGAAGAGACAAACACCTCAATGAAGGAATTAGAGAATGATAATATTTCAAAAGAATATTCAAATTATAAAACATATGTTTAAAAACTTTGGGAAAGGCGAACGGAGTGGTGTTTGGCTTACCGTGCACATCTACCTACACGAGGGCAAAATACCAATAACATAGTGGAGGCTTCAATACGTATTTTTAAGGATGTTGTACTAGAAAGGTGTAAAGCTTTTGACATCTGTGCTTTAATAGATTTTATCGGAACATCGTTTGAAAAACATCACAAGTTACGAATAATAGAATATGCAAATGGTCGAATAGCTAAAAATGATTTAGTCTACATGAAACTAGTTCGAGCCTGCGTAAATATCAAAGTCTTTAATTTATCAGAGAATGAATATGAAGTTCAGTCCACTAATGTAAATACGAATTCTTACAAAGTACTTTCAGATATTAACCTTTGTGAGTGCCTAGCTGGTCGAGGTGGAGCTTTTTGCAAACATTTATGTGCTGTTCACCAAAATTATTCAAATATTGCAACGGTTCCATCTTTGTCTTCAGCAGATAAAATTGCCTTTGCGCAACTAGCTGTTGGCAATCTAAGTGGGAATATTAAAGAGTTTTTTAATTCGATGAACTTTGTCAATGAAGAACTTGCAGGTCCATCCACATCCCAATTTTTTAGTAATAATTCTGATAAATAAATCCGAAAACCAGCTTCAGAATCAGAAAACTTCAATATTATTGATAATGCTCCGACAGATGTTAGTGAAACTATTAAAGAAACGCTAATTAATACCCAGAATTCGGAAATTGAACGCTTCCAGAATAATTGTTTAAATTTAGTTAATATAGCAAACTCAAATGTAGATACTTCTTTACTCAATATTATTAAAAAAAACCAATATAAGGCTGGAAAAAATCAGCACGCTTGCACAATTATCCTTGCAGAAATTAGCACAAAAAAATTCAAAAGAGTAATTCGAGTCCAGCCTACTTGCCAGAAGAAAGTTACGTCCTGGTTTCTCAAAAGGAGCAAAACGAGTGCAGGCTGGGCGTCCATCAGGTGTAGAAATTGGATCTAAAAGAATAAAAGTAAAAAGAAATTTAGGAGAAAATATATCTTTAAACAAACCCAATCAAAAGGCACATTAAGGCGTTTAAACTCTAAAGATAGAAAGTATACTGGGATTTTTATGTATTTATTTATCTTTATAGAATAATTAAGTTTCTTTTGTATATACAAAATTTATTTAGTTTTTGTTAGCATAAGAATCGTATTGTGTATACGATTCTTATGCTATTATGCTTATCGTATTATTATACGAAGTACTTGGATCATCAGTAATCCGCTGGGCATGTTACGCATTATTAGCATGTTTTAAATTATAAGTGATAAAGTAAAATCCTGCCAAATAAATTGCTGATGTACTAATTGACTTTGCATAAACAATATACGTAGTAAAAACTGTATATAATTACTTAATTACAAATTGATTCAAAAGTAAGCGTAATTTTTTAAGGAGCGTTTTCGTGTAATGAAAATAAGATAAATAATTCCTTTTACAATGAGTGCGTAAATGCTTCTTAAGGGATCTACGCCCCTTTGAATGGGGCACCATGAACTTTTTTGCAATATTTTTGAAAAAATAATGAAATTTGGTTTCTTTTATAAGCGTTTGTTATTAAATCGAATTCTGAGCCAAAAATTTAAAAAATATTACAGGGGCATCTCATACTTGTGCGGAGCTAAGGGCTTAAAATAAACCTGGCTCTTAAATAATAATTAGGAACTTAATTCTACGATTCTGCGTTAAATTTTTAATTTTAAGACATAAAATTTTTATAAGATGCGTCAATTTTCATCATTTAATAATGTTTGGTTGCAAAATTATTGTAAAAAACTCGGGTAGAGCCTCATTTGAAGAGGCGTAGCTCCCTTAAAAGCATTTAAATGCCCATGTTAAGGAAGGTAAGTTTAATTTTGATAAAATGTTTGTAATACGTAAATTTGTTGTTTTATTTATTTATAAAGAAGCATTAATTTTTATTTCAAAGAGAATATTTATCTAAGGTCCTCTTGCGAAGTAAAAAGTACCTTTTTTTTAAATTAAGTAATTTATTAACCCAAAGACAAAAAAAATCAGAATTTTAATAAGGTTTCGTATGCTAAGGAGTTATATGATTCACTTTAAATAAACTAAAATAAATATAATTATACGTGGCCAGCTGATTATGTAAAGGTGCTGAGTCAGGATGGGTTTCGGAGATGCGCGCTGAAACAGGCTGGGGTTGGGAAATATGCGTACGGGCTTGGCTGTTGTACTCGTGGCGCCCTCCAGCGTCCGGAAAATCCACATATTAATAGAGAAGATAAATCGCAATACCAATTTAAAATCAATTTGTGGACAGGGATCTCCCCATCCTTTTGGAAAATGTTCCTTTAGACATTCGCAGAAATATGTGGCTGCAACACAACGGATGTCCTGCGCACTACGGTGTGTAAGTTAGAAATTTTTTAAATAAATCCTACCCTAACCGATGGATCGGACGTCTAGGACCTATACTGTGGCCCCTACGGTCACCTGACCTAAATCCTCTTGATTTTTTTTACTGGGGATGCCTCAAAGAAATTGTATACAGGAGACCCATACAAAACATTGAAAATCTGCGCAAGCACATCCAAACTGCTGCTCAAGAGATAAATAGAGCTGGCCACGCTCACCGGATTAAGCGATTCTTTATAAGGTGTAGGGCGTGTATAGCAGCAGGTGGTGGCCATTTTGAACACCTTTTGTAAAATTGCAAAACATCGAAAAAAAAAAAGATTTTTTTTTTCAAAAAATACATCGGCATTAAAACAACCATTTTTTTTTGAGGTTAACAAAAAATTCAAAAAGTTTTTGTCTTTAATACGGCATGGAATAAATAAGTTTTTACGCTAATGGGCACCAAGATTCTATTATTATTTTATTGCGTCATAGGACTTCAAACTTTTTGAAAAGAAAAAAAAAATCCGATATTGCAATTTCAAAAGTTTTTCCTGTGAAAAATATTTGCATAACTGAAAAATTTTAATACGCATCATAAAGCGCATCTATCGGCAAATAATATCCAACCGAAGGAATTGTGATTTTTTTTTTCATTTAGTGACACACCATAAAAAAACTGATTACAGGTAGGTATTTCTTAAAATTTCGCAAAAATCAAAATATCTCGAAAACCGTAACACTTTCGTTAGAGCTATGTTGAATTATTCTGATTGGAAATAGTCCAATCTATTAGGAGTTTTCATTTGGACCACTATTTACGGGACACCCTGTATATATATATATATATATATATATATATATTTATATATATATATATATATATATATATATATATATATATATATATATATATATATATATATATACATACGGAATTGTATATATTATACAATTCCCAAATTTTAAGCCGTGTTCGAGTAGACAAGCTGCTGATCCTCCATCTTAAGATGAATGTATCCCCTGAGAAACTCTGAGTTGGGGCTTGATGTAAAGACCTTGGTTTTATTAGTATTTAACCTCGGTCCATGCTTTCTAACTGACAAATGTTGGAGAAGTCACTGTTTATTTCGGTTTCTGCATCATTATAATGAGAAGGATTAAAGCTGCATAACACTTGTGTGTCTTCGGCATAAGACTGTATTTAGGGGGCTACAAAAATGGATCCCTGTGGGACTCCAGATTTTACAGTGCCCATTGCCGATATTCCCACCTGTGTACGTACAACCTGCTGCTTACCACATAAATACGATTTAAAAAAGCAAACCACTCTATCCGAAAATCCAAAATACTTTAATTTAGCACACATAAGATTATGATCAATACAATCGAACGCTTTTGAATAATCGAATAAGATTAGTATAGTAGCCAGCTTTTTATCCATGACTGAAATTATTAAATCACTTATATTCATTAAAGTGCTTGTCGTACTAAAACCGGGACGAAAACCTGACTGAGTGGAAGGCAGCAAACCGGCACTATCAACAAAAGAAAACATTTGTCTGTACACCGCTTTCTCAAGAAGCTTACTCAAAACACGCAAGAAACTCACAGGACTTAAATCGGTAATTCGAGATGGTAAAGTTACTTTAGGTAAAGGAAAGATAACAGCAGTCTTCCAAGTTGAGGGAAAACATCCCTCCTCAAGGCATACATTAAGTATATGAGTAAAATGATCCAATAGAATAGGGATGCTAACCTTTTCCATAAAAAGTGTCATGTCATCAATACCCGGCGCATTTGACTTTAACTCGTCAATGCCTCTGCGTATCTCTGCCTGAGGAGGTAACGAAAAGTCAAAAGCAGAGGAATTACGTATATTTGAATCAAAATAATCTATGAGACCTGGATCAGCTCCATTTTATTTAAATATTGATGAAAATAATCATTTATCTTGTCAGGATCTTGTAGCTCTATAGGCAATTCCGGCTTTGACCCTCTCATGACTCCAGCTATCTTTAAACGTTTCCATATAGTTATGGTATCCCGATTAGAGACGTATTTCAGGTAAGCAGCTTTTTCTCGCCTTACGGATGCTAGGGCAAAGTTCCGAAGCTCTTTATAGCTATTCCAATTAGTTGTGGTTTTGTTTCATTTAAATTTATTAAAAGCAATATCACGCTGTTTCAAAGTTTCAAAGTATCCGTAAGCCAAGGAGCTGGCGGTCTGCTGAGTCTTACAGTTCGTACAGGCGCGTGAAAGTTTAAAATATTGATTAAGTTTTCAGTTAAAAAGGTAATTTTATCATTAATGTCCTGAATCTGATATATGTTGTTTCAATCTACGTTTTGCATATCTGTATAAAAAATATCTGTGCTAAATTATTTAAAGCATTTAAACGTGTAAAGTCTTTGTACCGACCCGACGCGCGACGGCCGCCCCAAGTTGATAATAAGACTATGATCTGAAATTATGTCTGTATTTATAACACCGTGACTAATAACGAGAAATGAATCGCTAACCAGTATTGGATCCAGTAAAGTGGCTGTTCTTTTAGTAATCCTTGTTGGTTCATTAATTACTTTGTTTAAATTATAGGAGTTAAAACAATCGCTTAAAGGATTACCAAGGTTTAGCAGATTGACATTCACGTCACCTGTTACCACAACATGATCAAAAACCGGAGTAACCTCTGATAAAATGAAGTGGAATTGCGCAATTGATTTTGTTACAGATGTTTTGGGAGGGCTATAAACACTGCAATGAGAATGTGGCATTTTTTAGCTTTCATACAGGTTAACAAGTACTCCATAGGACCCTGATCCGTATTTATGAGGTTATAAACATCAGACAAAAACTCATTGCAAATGTAAACCGCTACCCCTCCCGCCCTATTCATACCATCTTTGCGAAACATTTTATAATTTTTAATATTATAAAGATTAGTAGGTATGTCAGGCCCTAACCATTGATCTTACATTTAGATTCCCAGTTTTTACAATTTTAGTGTTACCTGCCATTTTGCTGGAAATACTTGCAGCCATTAAATTATAACACATTACACTTATTTTTATTTCTAACCTATGTTAGCACTTTTCAGGATTGTTTTCACATGAGCACTATCCTTTATTTTAATCGCCTGATCTTCATCGGTACTCTTTATGAACACCAAGTTACTCTGGCCTCTTTAAGCAACTGGTACGTGTTTTTATTAAGTTCTTCATTAACAAAAATACGCTTCATTTTTTGATTGATTCCAAAGGCAGTTGTATTTAAATCCTGAATTACAGCCCTAGATTCAAAGTCACACTTGGTAGTGGTGGTTTTTCTTTGGATATGATAGGTCTTAAGTCTCTCTGAAAACTCTAAACTTATAAATTTAATTACTTGAAAAGCCTTTTTCTTTATAACATCAGGATTATCTCTAATTTCAAATGCGCCATTAATTAAAAGGGACTTTTTGCATTTTTTTGTTTTCCATATCAGAAAACTTGTTTTGCAACAACATTAAGTCAGAATGAAGTTTGGTATTCTCCTTTTTTATTTCCTCCATCATCTCCCCCATAACTTTATTTGCTTGTTTTTGTTCTTCATATAAAGAGTTAAAAAATTCAAGGGATTGCTTCATAGTTGACAGTTTATTTCCTAAGGCACTTATTTCATCTTTCAACTCCATTACTAGGGTAAATAACATCACTGGTATCACTTTTGCCAGTTCCAGGAGAAGCATTTGATGTTTGAGAAAATAGCACTGTCGAAGTAGATTGCCTTTTATAATTTTTACAAGACCAACACTTATTTTGTTCACTCATTATTTGTACCTTTTAAGCTCACTTAAGTTTGCACACTCAGAACGATGCCACTTTTTACAGATACTACATGAGACCTTATAGGCTGACTTGGGAATGATTTTGTCACAAATCACACATGAAAGTGACCTTTTGCTTGTTTTACCTGCCATAACGACAAGTTCAAAAAACAGATACAAATTCGGAGAATGGCCCCAAAAAAACAAAATATTAAACCAGATCGTATTATAGGACGTACTTCGCTAAACATGCAGTTCAAAAATGAAAGTTTTCCGTTAGGTATTGATGGTTTTTTTCGTAGATTTTATAAGGACGTTTTAAATACGTTGTATGTAACAATTTCACATACACTCACCAATCTCTCCCTCAGAGCCAGTTCGGAAGAACATGTGCCGTGATGGTATCGATAAAACAGAGTCAGATCTGTTACCTGCCTTTTATGCACCAAACTATCCACACTTTTAGTTATGTCTGAATCTCCTATAAGATCAAACGAGGAGAAAGTATACTCAAAATCAAAGTCTCACAAATTAAGCGTCTATTAAAAGGTTACGCGTTTCGCCGCATTAGGGCATCATCAGACCTAAATAAAATTATCAAAATTAAATAATAAGGAACAAAACGCTAATTAACAGAAAAGACATACCTCATCTAAAAACAAAAACTATACACTGACTCTCACTAACATAAATAAATAAATAAATAAAATAAATAAATAAAATAAATAATCCTATAAGATATATAGCCCTCTTTTGGATTAAATCAAGCAGCTTCAAGTATGTTTGTATATAAAGCTCCACATGTAAGAACAATACTCAACGGATCGAATCTTACCCTTATAAAGCGTAATTTGTTGTTGCAGTGTATGCAGCCTTTTCATTTTGAAAAGAGACATAAGTTTTTGAGAAGCCGCTATTCCCGCTTCATGATCATGCCAAGTTGTTGCTTCCAATCTCCACACCTAACAAGCAAGCTGACAAAGCAGCGGCAAAGTGAGCCCAGACATAATAAGGCTTATTGAGGCGCCAGAGGCAGCCTTCTTTGTATGTAAATACAGCAGCCTGATTCTTAGTTAAACTGAATCAGATTGCACCACCCCACTCCAAAATGATGTTAAGGTCGGCATTAACAGTTGTTAGTTGGCGACGCCTATGGAACTGGGTATCGGCTGAAGTCATCTGGTTAGGAAACTTGATTGAAGACACCAATGTACTAACATTAGTAAAGCTGTAATTTGGACATGACCCTGAGAGATCCCAGCGTTAATTTGAAACCTCTGCGAGGTGTGTCCATCTACGACAACGTGGATGAATTAGTTCTCGAGGAAGTTTCTAAGCCAAGCAACGTTGCAAATGTTGGCGGCAAACCAGAAGAATATAGTTTGTTTCAGAGGTTTTAATGCCAGACCCTATTGAATGTCTTTGAAACATTTAGGGCTATTGTACGGGATTCACCATATTTCTTGATAGTCGACCTGTGTTTTCGAAAACAATACCGAAGGTCGCTAATTATGTTGGTGTACTCCAGGTATTTCAAAATTTGCTGGTTGACAAGTTTATCCAATACCTTGGCGATTGCTGGGAATAAATCAATCGCACAGTAATTGATAGGCACTATATTTTTTCCTTCTTTGGGTATTGATTGAATCTGCGCAGTTTCCGGTCTCCCGGGAATAGACCTCTTCTGTATAGTAACAGTTTAGACAACGGTGGTGTCAGTACAACCATACACTTTTTATACTATATGTATTATACCCATTTTAACTTTGGACTGAGATTTGTTGAGAAACTTTTTTGAACATCATTTCATTTTATATTTTAATTTAAAAAAAATACTTTAGAGCGAAAACGCAGCATCAAAAAGGATACTCTAGAACGTGTGAAAAAGAACAGTATGCGTAGAAAATCTGCACCTGGCGCAGCAAGATTGGAAGAAGATGCACAGTACGGCTTTGAAAACCGAGCTTTTATGTCCCAACACGTATTTTTGGACAAGCGATATGACAGACAGCGACCGCAACGGTATTGCAGCTTAGCTCAGTTTGTTGAAGGTAGATTTTTTTACTTTTTATTTTGGAAACACAATAATTTTCTTTTGTGTATAGGAAGCGATATAGCGAGAAGATCATTCAAACGTCGTGCTCCAACTAAAGCAACAAAAGCCGAAGCAAATTTAAGTAGGCAGACCACAGTTGTGGAAGAAAGTGAGAGTGTCACACCTAATCACAGCGATAATATCGGTAATATTGAGAGCTTTGCTAAGGAGCTATCTGTTGTCACTCCTAAAGAAGCAATGGACCAAGATATAGAAGACAAAGAGAGTGAAAAGGTAAGCGTTCACAATGTATTAAATAAGTCATGAAGATTTGATATGGGTCCAAATATATAATCAAAAGACATACATCTCCAAATATTTTAGCTATAATTAGCATGCAAACATGTACAAAAAATGTAAATACTTCGTGTTCAAATAAGAACTAGCATAGCCACCATAGCGTAACAGCGTACATAACCTTACATCGTCAGTTGTTAGTTTTTATTTGATCACTGTAACTACGCTATGGCCACGTCTAGAGTAGTAAGATCTAGAAGAACATACGTTCACAAAGTATCAATCACACCTTTGGGTAGACTTTGGTCTATTCTCAAATTTTTCACATATAAGATGTCGTTGGCCGTCCTTTTCCAGTGCAAGTTTCCTCAAGTGAGTGTGATAGTAGAGCCTCCCTCCCCGATATCAAGCGAACAAGCCCGAAACGAGAGGATAGAGCAGACTATTCGCATTGAAATAGAAGGAGCTGATGATGAGCCGGATTTTCGACATCTCTTGTCCAACACCGCCATCAGCAACACTTCGACCAGCAACTTGCTGACGGTTAGTATATCACCAATGACCTTTTAAATTCTTTCTTTTATCAAGAGGTTGCTGCTTTGTGATCGTCTTTGCTTGAATATGTTTTAGATTTGTGTTAAATGCACGTTTTGCAATAGACAATTTCAGTAGTGCAAATTAAGAAAAAACCAAAAGCACAATACGAAATAATAGTTTTCCTCCAGGTGGATCATGATTATATGCCAACGAGATCTCCAGCAGCTACAAGGAGAATTTCATGCTGTAGCATGCTTAATCCCCAAGACGCTGCCGCTTTGGCGGCCACAGCGGCAGCTACCACCAAATTTTACCAAGACAGCGAGAAAAAAGAAAAAAAAGTTGAGGATAAGGAGCACCACAAGAAGAAAGGGAAGTTGCCAATAATTAATCCTCTGGTGCGGTTGCCATCTTGGCCTAGTGAGTTAAAGTTATTTTATTTTACCGGCTGCGCAATAAACTCGTATATTTTTTAGATTTAGATATTACCGTTAGTGGGTTTATAAGTAAATGCCTCCTAGCCAACGCGGATACCCTGTGTGCAGCTGTAGGGCCTTTAATGGACCCAGAAGAAACTTTAATGGAAGGATTTTATGAAAGATGCGTCATGAATAATTATTTTGGGATTGGAATTGATGCAAAAATATCTCTGGATTTTCATCATAAACGAGAAGGTACATTCAAAACTAGTTAGTCTCTAGGATATTGTACATTTTAATATTCTTCGTATAGAGCATCCAGAAAAATGTAGGTCCAGAGCAAAGAACTATTTGTGGTATGGAGTATTAGGCGGCAAGGAATTACTTCAACGAACATTTAAAAATTTGGACCAAAGGGTTCAATTAGAATGTGACGGACAACGAATTCCGTTACCTAGTTTACAGGGTATTGTAATACTAAACATTCCTAGGTAAGAGTTTGCAACACTTAATAATAAACAAAATTTATATTTAGCAGTTGGTACTTATCTATAAAATTTCATCACCATCTGCCATCACCTTTGTGATGACAGACCATCACAAGAAGAAAGCACAAATATATTCCTCCTAGGAGGAATGAGGAATCTTTGTGTAGCCGCCACTGATATTAATTAGTTTGGTTTTAGGGAGGGCGAAAAAATAATATTTGGATACACAACATAAATATTAAAATTTAAAATGTAGCTATTATACCCATGTTTTTTCCTATTTTATTTTTAATGATTTTAGGCTTAGAATTTAGTCAATTTTAATATAATTTTATAAAGCACAAATTTTATTAATATACATTTTTACGTACTACTACTACTACTCACCTAATTTTTTTTCAACCATAAAAATTTATCGTAAACGTTTATGTCAAATTTACGCATAAAAGCGGGTCTGCTTTTCCGTCCTTCTTGTGGTTGATTTATATTTAATACCAGCTTAGGACGTCCGTTAGTCTTATATTTCACTTTTGCTTCTGTTGCTAAAAACAAGTTTTTTCAAATCGCACATTCTCATTTTCTACATTTTAACAATCACATTACGATTCAAAAGAGAAGTCCGCGTTTATAGCCAAATAAAAGACGGCGTAACAACACATCATTGCATTTCAAAACGAATGCGAAAATCCGATCACGGGCTCAATCTCGTTGAGTCCCCAGCAGCGTTTCCTCCGCACCGCATTCCACGACCCACCCGATCGCGCTAATCGGCGCCACCCGCTACGTGTGCCCACAGAGTAGACGCGAGATTCTCGCTTCCGGTACTCAAAGCCGATCTGCGCCGTTTTCTCGCGCGGAGATTACACACAGTTAGTACCGGTAAAAGCGAGTTTCGTTTTAAAATTCGCCAGTTTCGTTTTACAACAGCTAGCAAGATGTCGTCGTCTGATGATGATCTTATTGCTACGGAGTTTATTTTTACCAAACTAAACAGAAAAAAAGTTGGAATTCATTCTATTAATCGTGAAAGAAAAACGTACGGGGAATACCATAATTTATTTCCAAATTTAAAGAATGATAATAAAAGATTCTTCCAATATATGAGAATGAGTCAGGACACTTTTAATTATATTACAGAAAAAGTGAAATGTCGTTTAACCAAAAATTGGTGCAATCTACATAAGCAGCCTATTTTACCAGAAGAAAGACTTGTTATAACCCTAAGGTAAGTTTTGTTAAATAATTTAAATTACTTTTAATAGTATATTTTTCTTCTTATTTAGTTTAAATGGTAGTTATTTAATGGTATAAATAGAAGATAGTAGTATACATTTCCAATATAAAACAAACTTATTTTTAGGTTTTAAAATTGTTTTATTACTTTTGTTTATACAAATATAAGCTTAAAGCCATATAGGAATACTGTTATTTGTTAATGTAAATAAGGATTATAAGTTGAGTTTTCCTCCTGGTTATTATAAATAGGTGTAGGAACATTAGCAGGAAGCCTTTGAAACGTGATTGATGGGTTTAAGGGAATGGAAGAGTGGGTGTTTTCATGTATGGTATGATAGTAAGGATCGCCAGAAAAATGCCCACTAGAATGGGACGGTGTAGAAGATAATGGATGAGGAACGAGGAAAGTGTTATGTTGGTAGGAATATTGATCCACTAATTCTTGCACGCGGCAACGAAAAGATAATACTCTGTTTTCAGGTATTTTCATTACATGTGGAAGCAAACTTTTAAAAAATTACAGATGTTCGTCATCTTGATCAGTGCAACTTTTTTTGGCTTTATTTTTCAGATACTCGACTTTGCGTTTTTCTATTTCCAGAATTGATTCCTGATATGCATCAGTAGCAGTTCTTTTTCTTCTCTGTGATGTACTAGGTGCCAAAATAGGATTAGTTTGCCCTAAAATACGAGTAGGTGGTATCACGCAACTTTAACTAGCTTGAGAAGATTTCTCTTCATCGCTATTCTCGTCCAAAGATTGATTTGGTTCTGTCTCCTGTGTCTGTTCTGTCTGCTGCGTTGACTGCGTGCTCGACAAATTTCCACTGGTTACCCTCGGCTTGATAACGTCCTTTAGGAAAAGAAGTTGTTCGAAATATGGCCACTTGGATGTGGGCACATCCTCAGCAGCGTCTCCAGATCTTGGTGGAGGGTATTTTCCCAATTCAACAGAGAATTGGCCCCGCAAATATTTCCATTGCTTTCTGATCTTGGACTCTAAAAAATAAAAATACAAGCTATACTTTTTTATATATATTTTTATTACATCTTTTTTTATATACATATTTTTTTTATAACAACCACAGTTTACAAAAATTAAATTCATGTCGATCAAATTGTAATGAAGCAATTAATATTTTTTTTAACTTTTTCCTGATTTTGTTTCAGATATTTGGCAACAGGATCATCATTCATACAAATTGCAGATTCATACAAACTGTAGGACAAATAGTTCGAGAAACAGTGTGTATAATATGGGATGTTTAACAACCCATTCATATGCCAACTCCAAATGAGAAAGATTTTCAAAGCATATCAGAAGAATTTAATACCATATGGAATTACTATTTGGAATTTTCCGCACTGTATCGGAGCCATTGATGGGAAACACGTTCGAATTGTTTGTCCCAAAAACTCAGGATCGATGTTCTATAACTATAAGCACTATTTTTCTGTAGTTTTACAGGGTGTAGCCGACGCTAATTACAAATTTATTGCTGTAGAAATTGGCAGTTGCGGTAAACAGAGCGACGGTGGTACATTTCAGGCCTCTGAACTATATCGTCAATTAAAAAATGGCATATTAAAAATCCCGCCACCATCTTATTTATCTCAAACAACAATAAAGGCGCCTTTTGTACTAATAAGTAACGAGGCATACCCACTCTTGCCTTTCCTCTTAAAACCTTTTGGTGGAAAAAATTTAAGTATTGAAGAGGAATGTTTTAATAATTAATAATTTAATAATAGAAAATGTGTAGAATATACGTTTGGTATAATTACTTCAAAATGGCGTATACTCTCAAAATCCATTGAAACCAATATTACAACAGCAGACAATATTATTAAAGGTATTTGCGTTTTACATAACACAAGATTGATAAAGAAGGTTTTGAAAGACATCTCAGTGAAGTATCTATTGAAAATGGCTCAGAAAATGCCAGGAAAAAGACGACGGGAAGACCTCCAAATGAAGCAAAAAATAAATTAATCTTATTAAATAATAATACTGCAAAATAATGTTAAGAAAAAATGGTGTAGTAAACATACTTCTTAAGTACTTACCATCTTGTTTCATTTCAACGCTTATTTTCTTCCAGTATTTGTCAATCACATTGCGATTGCAATGTAATTTATCCCTCTTGTTCCAAATAGCTGTCCTTTTAAAAACCGCAGCAATAAGTAGTTCCTTACCATGGCAACACACGTGAACACGCGTACAATAAACTAAATTTTTATTACTTTAAACGCTGGCTAGCAGGTTATCTGCGCGGACCTGCTTTAACCGGTTTTAACTGTGTATACGTTCATATAAACATTCGAAATAATTCTTAAAGCAGTTTTCTTCTCAAAAAAGGAAACGATATTTTTAAAAAACTTTTATTCAGATTGACAGCAAGTACTACTAACAAATGAGCTGCATATAATTGGTTTCACTCATATTTATAAGATATTAATATACTGACTATGCAATTACGGGAATTAACAGTAAGCAATATTATACAAGGAATATACGTTATACAGGGTATATAACTCCTCCCATGCTAGACGAAAGCATATCTTAAAGGGTATGTTTTCGTAAAATAGGGTACAGTAAAAATACTTAAAGGTCTAAACATAAAACGTAAAATAAAACATTAATCTTAAAATCTAAAAATAGGGTAAAACAAGCCAATATAAAAATATAAAATATAAACTAAGTATAACTAGACCATAACACTTTCAAAAATAGTGTCTTTTGGGGTATTAGTTTTCTCGATAGGTCTTAATTTACGCACTGAGCGAAACTTTTTCACTGTTAGATATAAAATAACTAGTACAATGAGAATGTAAATGAAAATAGTCCATACACTAGTCCTAGTTAAGGAAATGGGTGACGTAATGTCTTCAAGGCTTCTAGCTTGGCTTCTTAGTTCTTGTTGGATTTCATCGGTGGCTTTAAGATTTACTAGTTTCAAATCAATAGAAGGTGGGTTGAATACAGGCGGCTTTTCTTGTACATCTTTAGTCCAGTTGAAGGTAGGAAGACTAACTTTCTCGTAGACTAATTCTGTTGGCTCGTATGATTCAAAAACCATTGACTTTATTTGAACCATGCAGTTTTGCGGGATTTCCATCAAGTAGGAACCTTGGAGGAGTTGGCTTGACTCGGAGTTGCCACATTTGACTTGGGCGACTGTGCTCGTAGGGGTGGTAATTGCCCAATTACCGTTAACGATTTGTACGGCATGTACATCGTGCAGGTGAATCGCAAATGGATGGCAGGTGGTAGTGGTTGACCTTAGGGTAAGGAGCTCAACGGCACATGGCGGGTGGTCCTCAATAACTCTGCTATGAGTGTTCTTGCATAGAAATTGATTATCTTGGACTTCTGGACATTTCTCGTCTTGGTAGAAATAACTCGTGCTGCTCAGCGCAAGATATTGTTTAAATGGTAAATTGACAAGAAAAGACTCATTACTTGGCACTGGTAACGTTAATAACTTATAGTATTGAAATGTAATTTCACTAACCAGTGGAAGCTCAAGAATGAAAGTTATTTGAAAGTCTTTAGTGAGGCTTTTGACTTGGATTAGTTTTTCTAAGGTCAATATATTTTCTACGTTATCACTAAGGGGTAGTTTATCATTTTCATTAAGGTGTTTATTTAATTCCTTAATTTTAAGTAGCAATTCATCTGGATTAATAATCGAATTAAACAAGATGTTAGTTTTCGAAAATGTCAAGGCAACTTCGATTTTATTTAGGGTGTTGTAAATTGATTGGTAGATTGATGTGATTTGACTAGTTATGACGAATATTCTTAAATATTCATGCAGTTGAACATTATGAATATCGTGTCGCTTAATTGATTCCTCTATTTGAAGGATCCTAGATTTTAGTATATATTCGTTATGAGTAATGTTAGTGATGATATGCTTAAAATTCTCAATAGTTTTGTCTAGGAGCGAAATACGGTTAATCGCATCAACTTTTAGTTTATTTTGATTTGATTGTAATAATCTTATATTTTGATATATGTTCTCAGCATCAGTTTGGTCTAAGTTTCCAGTGATGCTTTTAATAAAAGAACCCAAGGGGTTAAACAAACCTCTTTTCCGTCTATTATTAGGAGAAACATAAGGAAATATTTGATTTATTAAAATGTCAATATTTCTTTCCATAGCATGAAGGGGTGTTAATGAATTAAAGTACTCGGCGTGATAAGTAGTACTGTTTTTTAAGTTAAATGATAGGGTTTTAGTGTGGTTTTTAAGAGATAGGAATTCATTGATTATTGGTTGTAAATCTATAGTTTGTACAAATGACCAATGATTTGTAACTAACTGTGCCGTTCCTAATTTGAAAGGCAACATTCCCGGATTTCCGTTTAAGTCGTGGAACTTGACGTTGATGGTTCCGTAGACGGTCCAGGTCCATCTGGAAGAAGAGAGACTGATTTAGTCTCATTGACATGGATTATTTCCTTCTTGTTATTTCTAGGGTTTTCTATCTCTAATTTGCTATTTTCTAAAATTTGAGTAACTTTAAAGGGGCCTAAGTACCTATCTTTGATTTTACCAGATCTTTTATCTGATTTCTTATAGATTGTAGAACCTATTTTGGGGACTTTTCTAGTTTTCGATTGATTAACTCTATCGATAATTCGTTGTTTGAGCGCGGTAGATTCTTTTGCGATTTCGTCGTATAAAATCTGCGTTTTATTTTTATGATTGTGTATATATTCTGTATATACATGCGATGCTATTAAATTCGTAGGGTCTCTGGTATCGGTATGACCGTGAACTAGCTCAAAAGGGGTAAAGTTAGTACTCGAATGGATTGTACTATTATAAGCTATAATCGCGTAAGGCATTAGTTTTACAACATCGGCGTTAGGATCAGCTTGACGCAATAAACGAATATGTTCGATTAGCGTGGAGTGTAAGCGCTCAATAGGTGAATTAGATTCGTGATGACTAGGGGTTGTAAAGTGAATTTCGATGTTATGGGCTTTAAGAAGTTCTTTAACAACTTCGTTTTTAAATTCAGATCCATTGTCTGATACTATAAGTTTCGGTACACCTAGAAAAGAGAAAATTTTAACAAGTTGTTCGCAGCAGGATATTGCATTTCCATTGTATGGAAGAGCTTGTGCGAATTTAGAAAATTTATCTATAAAGGTGAGAAACTTAGTATTCCCTATGATAAATGTATCTACATGGGCAATTTCAAAGGGTTTACTTGGTGTTTCAGTTAAGACTAATGGTTGATCTGGGGGTTTTCGATTATATTTTGCTCTTTGGCAATATACACATCGATTGATATAGTTGATGACGTCTTTCTTTTGTGATTTCCAATAGTAATTGGCTTTTAAAAATTTAAGTGTTTCGTCGATTCCTCTGTGATTGGTCTTTCCTTCGTGCCTATATTTAATCATGAGGGTTCTTTCGTCCTCTTTTACATTGTTAACCAACTTAGTGCATTCTATTAACCTAAAGTTTCGGAAATGGTTAACTAAGGCTTGGTGGAAATATTTTCTTAACTCTTTAGAGTAGAAATATATATAGGAAGGAGAGTGATTTAAATGTTCTTTTAAGAAATTAACAATCTGTGTCATATTTGTTGGAAGAGTTGCATGTACAATTTTATTCCCATCAAATATTTCATGGTCAATTTTAATGTAAGTTGGATAGGGCGATTGTTTAACAATAAATTGATTTAATTTATTATTAATAATCTCGTCCAACAAGGTCATTGTCGTGTAATTCTGGTCCGAATTTGTCGTGTGTACGGTGTGTATCATTTCGTCATTCGCAATTAAATTATCTTGGGTATCAGGTTGCAATAGTGGGTCATTGTTTTGTTGTTGTGTTGGGTCAGTATTTATGGGATTTGGCGGACGAATTTGAATGTTAGACAAAATCTTGATTTTGGGTGATTTTGGCTTTTCTAAATTAGTTATAGTATTCTGTACTAATTCAGGGTCCAGTGGGTTTGGGTCAAATTGATTTATGTTGTCGAAGAATTGTGCAATGTCAAAGTCTATGTCGCCTGGGCTATTTATTATAGACTCAGTTTCAATTGCGTTTACCTGTATGCGAGAGAGTGCATCCGCGTTTGTGTTTAAGAGTCCTTTTTTATAAATTATGTCGAAATTGTATTCGTCTAGTTTACATTTCCAACGCATTAATTTACTGTTAGGCTCTCTGAGATTTGCTAACCAAACTAAAGGTCTATGGTCTGTATATATGGTAAACTTTTGACCGTATAAATAAGGTCGAAAATATTTACAAGCCCATACTATACCTAGGAGTTCTTTCTCGATGGTACTGTAGCGTTGTTCGGTTTCATTTAAAGTTCTCGACGCGTAGCCGACTGGAAGGTCTTGGGGTACAATTCCTTGTGATAGTACGGCGCCTAAAGCTACGTTAGAGGCGTCTGTAGTCAAGATAAACGGTTTTGTAAAGTCTGGGTATCTTAGAATGGGTGCATTTATTAACAGCTCTTTTAGATGGTTAAACGAGTTTATGAAGTTTGGCGAATGTTTTACTTTTGCATTTTTCTTTAGACAGGCGGTCAGGGGTTTACAGATTTTCGCGAAGTCTTTAATAAAGCGTCTATAGTATCCGGCTAGACCTAAAAATGACTTAATGTCTTTTGATGTTTTGGGTAAGGGGAAATTTTTGACTGCGTTTATTTTGTCGGGGTTAGGTTTAATTCCGTCACTAGTAATTTGATGTCCAAGGTATGCAACTTCTTTGCGCAAAAATTCGCTTTTGTCTAATTGAATTTTGAAGTTGGCAAGTCTTAGTCTTTCAAAAACAGATTTTAATCTGTCGATATGCTCTTGTAGGGATGTAGAAAAAATGATGATATCATCAAGATATACAAGGCATATTTCGTTCTGGAATCCGCGAAGGACGTTATTCATTACGCGTTGAAAGGTCGAGGGCGCGTTTTTTAAACCGAAGGGCATTCGTTTAAATTCGTAATGTCCTGTGTCTGTTGAAAAGGCGGTTTTTTGGATGTCGTTTGGATCCATCTCAATTTGGTGGAATCCGTTGGCAAGGTCTAAAGTCGTGAAGTATTGCGATTTTCCGAGTTTGTCTAAAATGTCGGATATGTTAGGTAACGGGAATTTTTCGTCGATAGTCTTTTCGTTAAGTCGTCTATAGTCGATGACTATACGCCATTTACGTTTACCGGACGCATCCATTTTTTTTGGGACTATCCAAATTGGACTACTCCATGGGGAGAAGGATTCTTGAATAATTCCGTTTTTTAACATTTTAGAAATTTGGGAGTTGACTTCAGCTTTATGTACATGGGGGTATCTGTAAGTTTTGGTGAAAATAGGAGAATCTTCTTTTAAGTTAATTGTGTGTTTGATTTGGTTGGTGAATGTCAAGGGAGTATTTTCACAGTAGAAAATATCTCTGTACTCGTGACATAAGGTTCTAATGGCTTTGTACTCTTCAGAGTTACAGTGGCTAAGCCTTAAGTTTTTTAAGTTTTGTTTTTGTAAATTATCCATATGCTCGGTTAATTCACAATCAGTTTCCATTTTTTCAATAAAATGAAAATCTGGTTCATCTAAGATTTCAACTTCTACGCGTTTTAACAATGTTAATTTAATGTCATTCTCAGAAGAATTTGTAACAGTAGTAAATGCATAAGAATCAGTTATGCTTACTAAGGCTTGAGGCATTTCGGCTGGGCCAAAATTCTTGTAATTAATAATGCCTACTCCAGTAGTGTAATTCACTGGAATTTTTACACGTTGAGATGTTCTCGCGGGAATTATTAATTTGCACGGTGGACAGTCTGTTAACTCGAGTTCTGGTGAACTGGGTTTTGGGAAATATAAAGGTAAAGTTACATTCTGAGATTGTAATGTAGAGTCTTTTAAGTTTATGTTAGCTTTTATTTGTGTGAGAAAATCTATACCTAATAATCCGTCAAATCTCGAGGAAAAGTCAAAAAGATAAAATTTATGCTTTTCGTTTGAGTTAAATGAGGCGAATATAGGTATGTTTATGGTTTCATTATGGTTGGATATTGCGTGGGCTGTTTTTACAGAAAATGGTTCATAAGCTATATAGTCAGGGTAAATTTTATAAGCTAATGCGGGGTTAATGAAGCTTTTACCGCTACCAGTATCTATAAGAAATTTTGCATTAATTTCCGGTAGATATATAATGGGTAAGTCGGTATTAGGGTGTGTATTTAGGGGAATTACGTCATGTCGTTGGGATTTTGAACCTCTTGAAAATTTCCGTCTGAGGGGAAATTATTTATGGGGTTGTAACTATCATCGTACAACAGAGATTCTTCGGGTCCATTCAAAGATTGATCATAATAATAATTATCATAATTACTATTTCCTTGCGGGTAATAGTCGACTTCATCATAACCTTGATCGGGGTCGTACTTATTAGATTGACTAGAACTTGAAGGGTAGTTGAACTGATTATTATTAGGATTTTCTAGCATAATTTGAGGTTGCTTAAATTGTGGTTCGTGTGATTGGTTACGAACATTGGGATGAACATCTTCAATTTGATATTCAGATTTCTGTTGGGTTTGAATAGGGTGAGCATGAATAACGGTGTTGCCGGACGATGTGTCCATCGGCTCAACTCTTTGGGTGTAAGGCCTGACAACTGAGGATGTTGCAGGGCGTTTATTGTTTTGGTTAAAGTTATTATTATAACTGCGGTTAAAATTAGGATTATGATTTGTGTAGTATTGGGGTTGAGGCGGCCTTACTGGATAACCAGGATGAAATGGCTTGGGTTGTTGATTTCCAAAAACATTTTGGTTTTGTGTAAATCTATTATGTCTAAATGGATTTGGTGTAGCAAAATAGCGATGATGGTTATTAAATTGGTGTTGTCTAAATGTGTTTTGATTGGTGTTGTGATGTTGTGGATTTTGTCGTTGTTGTGGAAATGTTTGATGTTGTTGAGAGGGTTTATACTCAGAATTTCTTTTTGAATAACTCATGAAGTTTTCTTCTTCTTGAGCTAAGCACATAGCTTCTTCGAGTGTTTTGGGGTCTTTTAGGCGTACTACTAGTTGCATATGGTAGTTAAGACCATTAATGAAAGTTTTTAAAACTAAGTTAGAATACTCTTTAATTTTAAGAACTTTAAGGTTGTTTTCATCATTACTAACGTTAATTTTCGAGAATAGTAAGCTACGTATATCCTGGAGCCTTATACCAAACTGTTGGGGTGACTCTTCTTTTCGTGGTTTACAAGAAATAATATCTTGGACTATACAATCTATCGATCGTTGGTCTGCAAACGTATTAATTATGGATTGTTTAACATGTTCCCATGTAGTTAATTCTACTCGGGATGCTACCAAATCAGCAGCTCTACCAGTCAATTTTGTTAGAATGGTATCGAATAAGCAAGAATTAATAGTTGCATTAACATTTGTTGTGTCTTGATGGTTTTTAATAAAATTTTCACAGGCGGAAATAAAGCGGTTAATTTGCCTGGGGTTACCATCGAATGGGGGGATGTTATCGGCTTGGAACCTAATTAACGCATAATTTGGTTCTGGCATTTTGCTATTTTAATGGTAACACAAAAATAAAATAAGTAACGTAAAGACGTTTAAATACGACAAGAAAATAAAATTGAATTCTACTTGAATTCTACAAATAAATCAAATAATAAATCGATCAAATAAAATAAATCAAGTAAATCTTTCAATACTATAAAATATCAAATCTTCCTTGTCAAAATAACAAATAAACAAAAATCAATGTACTTACGACAGCAATAGAATTATCTTCATTCCAATAGGACGAGCGATGCTTGTCTCTTCCCTGGAGGTTAGTTATGAGGGTCGGACGATGTCTGTTCTTCACCTCGCACCAATAGGACAGTTTCTTCCCTGGTCGTGAGCCCTTTGCCAATGCACTACCGAATCTCGAATTTTGTTTTTGGGTATACACCATTAATCGTTGAAACGAAAGCGAATTGTAAATTTTCGCGATGAAACTTTTTAATCAACCCGCTTGGTGTATCCTACCGACTGCGCCAGTTTTCTTCTCAAAAAAGGAAACGATATTTTTAAAAAACTTTTATTCAGATTGACAGCAAGTACTACTAACAAATGAGCTGCATATAATTGGTTTCACTCATATTTATAAGATATTAATATACTGACTATGCAATTACGGGAATTAACAGTAAGCAATATTATACAAGGAATATACGTTATACAGGGTATATAACTAAGCGATAAACGCGACATGACGCGAGTCACCGGTAAGCGAGAATCTCGCGTCCACTCTGTGGGCACACTACCGGTTATTTACCTTGCGATATGGACGTTGGGCTTCTGCGTCCATCCATCGAGGGAAAATTGGTTAGAATTGCCTCGAAATAGTTTTGTTTTGGAGCATCAAGTTAATATATATGTATGGAAATATTTAGGTGGACGTATTTAAAAAAAATTTCAAATATGGATTATTGTATGTTGTGTGAGGATGTGAAAATTCTAGAGGGGTGGAGTCCTAGAGCCGTCGAGCTCACGAGCTCACTGAGTAAGATGCTTCCACTAAAAGAAGTTCTTTAATTTTTAGTTTAAATGTAGGTATGGGTATTTGTCGAATTATTGGGAGTAATTTGTTAATTTGGGGTAATTTGTAATGGCATCTACCGCTACACATTTGCTTCAATAATAAGGTTACTGTATTCTTTTAGGAATTTTCCTTTTAGCTGGATCAAAATAAGAGACCAAAGGATTTAAATAAAATCCCGGAATAAATCAATACTTATTTAATTAGATCAAACTTTGTCACACCGAGTTCTACAAGAATTACTGGGTTTCCAGTTTACAATTTGGACACTAAAATTTATTTGATTGTAATCGAGACCGGGAACAGCTACATTAAATTTACATTGAGCCGAGAGCGGGATTAATTGCGTAATAACGCTAAGAATCGAGAGATATGAGAGTTGAGTGACCAGTCGTCAAAATTACGCAATATAATAACCGTTAAAAAAGTGAGGTGGACACCGGTGTAGAGTCGGCCTTTCCTGGAAGACTTTTATCGGACAGTCCAACCTGTTTATACAGGATATCTAGATGTTCGCGATGTGAAATCGGAACATACTCCCCCGCGTTGAAACTGTTAAGTTTCTAAAAAAGGAAAGGAAAATACAAAAAAAAATACACTTCTATTCAAAACGGATAGTTATTTCCTTAATATAGGAATTATCAGTTAATGTCCAGAATTGACTTCCACCAGGATAGGACAAATTTTTGCTATTGAACGAGTAAAACTCACTATCACTACTATTACTACTATCACTACTCGAATCTTACTATCTTTGCCGGGTAAGACTTCGATAATTCTGCCAATAGGCCAATGGAGAGGATGGGAGAATTCATCCTTTAGAAGGACAAGATCGTTTACTTAAACATTTTTTGCCGCAGTCACCCACTTGGATCTATTTTGTAAAAGATTGAGCTAATTTATAGACCAGGCCTTCCAAAATCGCTGCTGAAGTTGGTTGCATTTTTGCCACAGGGTTAAATAATTTTCCACACATTGTGTTACATCCTTTTCGGGGTACGAGGTGAAAGAGGTTCCAATTAGGAAATGACCTGGAGTCAAAAAAGTCAAATCGGTGGGTTCGCTTGAAAGCCAATAAAGGGGTCAGGAGTTGGATATGGCTTCTATTTGAGCCAGTGGAACAGTGGAAAGCTCTTCGAACCCAAGATTCGAATTTCCTACAATTTTTACCAGGCGGTATTCGGCGCCTTTTACAGCTGCCTTCCAAATACTACCGTGATGTGGGGAACGGGCTGGAATGAATTTCTATTTAATTTCCAAGCCAGGCAGGTAGTTAGATATTGCATCAGAAGACTCTTTGTTACGAAACAATTGATAAAGATCATGGAGTTGATTTTTAGCACCCAAAAAATGTGTGGCGTTATCCGAGTAAATAATTCTGGGACTGCCTCTTCGGGCAATAAACCGCTTTAGGCTAGCCGCATATTGAACGTAGGGCAGCAGAGCACAGCACAGCCTAGGGCAGCAGAGGATTTTGTAACACACGCAATTAAATTAAACGCCGAATATTGAGAGATAACTTAAACTTCTTTTCTACCTTAAATAAACATAACAGTACTCTAGATCTCTCAGAATGGCTAAAAATTCGTATCAAGGAATATAAAACTAAAATAAAACAAGCGAGACACTCGTATTATACAAACAAAATAGGAAATAGTTATAACAAATCCAAAACCATCTGGAACATCATTAAAGAAACAAAAAATAATGATCCTAGTAATTCGAAATGTAATGTAACTCCCGATGAGTTTAACAAATTCTTTGTGAATATAGCTGACTCAATTACAAATACACTGCAAAAATCTAATGATCCCGTACAATTTACAGCAAAATATGTACATAACAATTCAACAGTATTTCTTTCACCTGTTACCGAAATAGAAGTCATTGATCTATTAAAAAGTTTAAGTGATAGTTCTGCTCAAGACATCTTTGGTTTGAGCAATAAAATATTGAAACAATTTGCAAATGGTTTGGCCCTACCACTATCTCTAATAATAAACAAATGTTTTTCATCTGGTACATTTCCACAAAAGCTTAAAATAAGTAAAGTTGTTCCTATATTTAAAAAGGGTAATATGGATGATCCAGGAAATCATCGACCAATATCAATAATACCGATATTATCCAAGCCCATTGAGCTCTGTCTAAACCAACGTCTCATATCTTTTCTTGATAAACATAATTTACTTTCACCAGCGCAGTTTGGCTTTCGAAAAGGAAGATCCACTGCTGATGCACTCAGGGTAATGGTAGACTACCTGGTTGATGCATTTGAGGGGGGCAAGACAGTGAGTGCAATTTTCTGCGACCTCTCAAAAGCGTTCGACTGTGTCTCGCATAGTATTTTGTTGAGCAAGTTGGTTTTTTATGGTATTCGGGGTATTTGCCTGGAACTTATCCAGTCCTACCTTTGTGAGCGTCAGCAGATGGTGACTTGTGGAGGAAGAACATCCTCCATACTTCGAATAACAACAGGGGTGCCTCAAGGATCAATCTTGGGTCCTCTTCTGTTTTTACTTTATGTAAATGAATTACCCGCCCACTTCTCAGAGGTGATATCTGTACAATATGCGGATGACACAACTCTTCTCAGTCAGCATTCAGATCTGATTTCCCTACAGAATGGAACTAGTGCAACTCTTCACAAGTTAAAAGTATGGTTTGCTGACAATAATCTATGCTTGAATCTAAATAAAACAGAGGTGGTTAATTTCTCTTTAAGGGAAAGACATCAGAGAATAGACGCGATCAAATTTCTGGGTGTTTATCTAGATAATAAATTATCATGGAAGAACCATATAATAGATCTGGCAATAAAACTCTCGTCGGTTCTTTTTCTGTTGCGCAGAATTGTTCAATTGGCGCCTCCAGTAGTATGTAGAACGGCGTATATGGGACTTTTTCAATCAAAGTTGTCATATGGACTGTTATTTTGGGGTAACTCAGCTGACTGGCAGAGAGCATTTAAGTTGCAAAAATCGGCACTCAGAATTCTAGAAAACAAAAAACCAACAGATAGTTGTAGACCTTTATTCAAAAATTTAAAAATCATGACAATGCCTGGCCTATACATTCACCAATGTCTGATATTTGCCAGAACATACTCTTTTAGATTTAGCACAGTAAATAGTAGGCACTTATATGACACCAGACATGGGGGAAATCTTTTACTTCCACAACACAGGCTTAGTCTGACCCATAAGGGCTATATGACTAATGCCATAAAACTTTTTAATGCAATACCCGAAACCACAAAACAACTACATTTAAATAGATTTAAGCAAGTAACGAAAAACCTGATTTTGGAGATCTGTCCATACTCATTGGACGAATTCTACAATAGTCTTTAACCTAGTCTATCAAAATTTATCGAATACTATACTTTTATACCTGTATAGCAAATGTTTCATATACTTGTGAGCATTTCTGATGCGAACCAAAATTGTATTTTGTTTAATTTTTTTTTTATTTGCTATGTTATGTAGGTAAAACTCTGATAGATTAATGTCTCCCTTTGTGCACTGTATTATTGGCGTTTGACAGTCTATACCTTTTGACGATGCTAAGCTGTTGGATGTATTTGAGCAAATAAAGAAGTATTATTATAATTATTATTATATTGGACGTAGCAGAGGCGAGGCCTGCGCGACATAGTAACAGAGTACTCTGTCCGGCCTCTGTCGGTTGTGGAGTGTGCACAGTTTTTTCTGCAGAGTGGCAACTGTTGTTGTAAAAAGATGGAACTCCTAATTGAACTCTTGCGAGAAAATAAAGTATTATATGATACAAGTCACAAAGACTGTATGTGTACAAATATTGTTTAATTTGAACGTCACTTAAATCACTTAGAGATTAAATTCTCCATGCGTTCTTCTTTTTTTTTTAAATGAGTACTTTCACCTAAACACTTTTTTCGCCGTTTTAAATAGAAACACAATAGAATATTCTCGATTTCCAAATCCGATTCTGAATCTAAACAAAGTTCGTCTTCTGTAGACATATTTAATTCTAATAACTAATAGGTACCGTCAACTTAATTATGCTCTTTATATGACAATATAGATAAATATATACATAACAAAAAAAGACAAATAGCTACGACATGCAAAGGTCCTACGTTCAATATGCGCTTGTCGCAGAGGCAGAGCAGAGGAATAGTTTTCCTTTGCTATGTCTCGGCTGTGCTGTGCTCTGCTGCCCTACGTTCAATATGCGACTAGCCTTAGGGTTAAGAAAAACGATTATGTGGGAAGAGTTGAGACTATTTCTTTATTTTTATTTATTTGATTGTAATCGAGACCAAACAGCTACATCAAATTTACATCAAGCCGAGAGCGGGATTAATTTCGTAATAACGCTAAAAACCGAGAGAGATGACAGTTGAGTGACAAGTCGGCCAAATTACGCAATATAATAACCGTTAAAAAAGGGAGGTGAACGGAGCGGTGTAGAGTCGGCCTTTTCTGGAAGACTTTTATCGGGCGGTTGTACTGTTTATACAGGATGTCTAGATGTTCGCGATGTGAAATCGTAACAGTTAAAGAAACGTAGAAACGTATAGCCAGTCATCTTTACACCACTCCAGTCAATGAAAGTTCTCTCTAAAGCGTGTGTTATATTATGAATATTTTCATGACTTCGAAATTTGTGTATATTGCATTTTACATAAATAAGATTGGCACAAATATGCTGACAGGGTAATATTAATGTTAATAAATCCACAAAGACTTGTCTGCATTCCACTCTGTTGCTGCAACCTGAACGGCCCCTTTTCTGCAGTCTGAAAACGCCCTTTGCTCCTCCACTGATGACCCCAAGAATGGCATAGGAGATCTGAGAATGATACAAAGAAAAATATACTTGTTTTAAAATGAAAATCGAAACAACGGATAAAAATTCAAAAAGTAAAGATGTGTTCCTTAAGAACTCTGGCACTAAAGCGGTGGAAACATGCTAGGAACATACCGTTCACTTGCGACAATAGAAACATGCGAGCAATGACCCTATTTCCTTACTTATGTACCAAAAATTTCCTTACTTATGTGCTTCTGGCAGCGTCAATGTGACCTTTTTCAACGTCTTTATGACAACTTACATGGGATTTATTTGCGACATTTTAGAATGTATGTATGTATATTTTTGTGTATGTATGTAAATGATATACACACCCCACAAAAATTATCGCATCACTAGTATTTTAAGATATTTTTAATATTTGTTGGGACAATCTGTATATGTATCAACTTAAAAGATATTTCTGGTTTCTTATCATGGAAAAAAAATTATCGGAATTTCTTACATATTTTTTTGAAGCAAAAATGCTCGCGTAGATTATTCCTGTGTTGGCAAATGCATTGAGATCGAAAACGTTCTAAGCAAATAGTGTTATTCTAAAGTGAAAATTTAAATTTATTTTTAATAATGGATGTGCCTGAACGTTTAACAAGACATGTGACTAATGAAGAAGCCGCTAGAATCATTGCGCTCATAGAAGATGGCCGCAGTCAAAGATACGTCGCTCGGATAATGGGAGTTCAACAAAGCACCATATCCAGAGTTGTTAATCGCTACCAAGAAACAGGACAACTATCCAAATGACCCAGACAAGGCCGCAGAAGGGTAACTTCGGCAGTAGATGATCGTTACTTAAGGTTAACGGCTTTAAGAATTAGGCATACCACCTCTAGAAGACTGCAAACAGATCTGTTGGCTGCTCGTAATGTCCGAATAAGCCTACAGACAGTTCGAAATAGGCTGAGAGAACCAGGCTTACTTGCCAGCTAGAGGTCAACGTCTTACCAGAGAACATCTAGTAGCAAGATTGCAATTTGCTAGAGAACACGCAAATTAGAATATTCAAGATTGGTCCAATATTTTATTCATGGATGAATCAAGATTTTGTCTATATTCATCAGATCGGCGTGTACCAGTATATAGGCGACGTGATCAGGTTAATTTTTGTCAAACTGAAAGCTTTGGTGGTGGCTCTATCATGGTTTGGAGAGGAATTTCTTTTGAGGGCCTCACGCAGTTAGTACCAGTGAATGATGGGAGACTAAATGCTGACAGGTACATAACCGATATCCTAGAACCCCATGTAGTGCCCTATATGCCATATATCGGTGATAATTCTGTGCTAATGCATGATAATGCTCGTCCACATGCTGCTAGAGTTGTTCGGCAATACTTAGAAGAGGTCGAGATACCCACTCTAAATTGGCCTGCACGTAGCCAGAACCTTAAATCAGCCTTTAAAAATATATCGTCATGAGCAATATTTTTTTGTTCTAGCCACGTTTTTATTTTTTCTTTCTTCCAACTGCTAGTGGGAAATTTCTCTTCTACTCTGAAATGATATGAGGCGTTTTCCAAGTCTATAATAGAAGGATTTTCCGAAGTATTTTCCAACCATTTGAGGAGTTTTTCATCAAACCAATGATCAAAAATATCGGCATCCATATTTCCATGGTAGTCGTCTGTTTTTTTCGTCGAAGAGAAAATCAAACTAGCGTTAGAAATAAAGCCCTCGTCATTTCCGGCATGTAGCACAATGTACCTTTTTCCACAACTAGAACTGCTGTTGGGATAGAATTGCGTGCTACCATCTTATCATGATGATTTTAATGAGTTCCCCTTGGCAAACATGCAAGTTTCATCTAGAAACACAAATTATTTGGGATTTTCCGAGTTTTTATTTTTTTAGATATTTTCTCAAAAAATCTTTTTGTCACTACATGTGAAAGTTTACACAGTTCTATCCGATTATTCGTCTTTTTGTAACGAAATCTCAAATGCTTTAAAACTTTTGCCAAACTAGTAAAACTAATGTCGCAAAGTTCTTTATCCTTTATTATTTGTAATATGGCAGCCATCATCATGTGTTATTTACTTTTATACTTCTAAAACTAAACGACGTTCACTGGGAGATAGAATTTAGCAATATATTTGTCTTCTTGCGAATCCATAATTAAAAAACAAGTAAACACAAGTAAATTTAATTAATAGCCTGATGATATCACTTCAAAATACCAAAAGGAATAAAATGTTAGTGTACACCACCAAAGTATTTATTTGTGCAATCAGGCAAATTATCACCTTTAATGTACATAATCCTCTTAACCTATTTTTTCAGCACTATATTTGGGTTTTGTACATTTCCCAGAATCTATAATCCTTTTTTAACCCAATTCTCCCTCTTTTTTACCTTATTAAATCATAATAAATATTAGGTTACACTAATAATTAATAATATTAAAACAAATTATGTAAGTATAAAAAAGCATTTCTTTTAAAAAAAAATTAGTACATTTTAAAATAATAGCCAATATTACATTAAAAACCAAAAATGTTTTTAAACCACAGTCGTCTAAACCGGTACTCAATATAAATAGTGAATAATACGGCGATAAGGAATTCATTGTTCAACCGGTCCACTTATACCCCGCGATAATCCGTTATGTGTTAGGGTAAAACGAGCGGACTATCATATCATATTTTATGGAAAAAAAAAGCTTCATATTTTATTAAAGAGGAATAGTATTATTTTGCGCCTGTCAAAATAAGTGACAAATTTTAAAGGAAAGTTTTATATCTAATCTAGTTTTCTGATGTTTTTTGGAAAAGGATAAGAATAACCTTCTATTTTGGTATATTGGTAGATTTATGGGTGGCATCAACTTCTGGGGTGGGACCAAAGAGGACGACGTATTCTTAGCTCCGTCGTTCGACGATAAAGTCTTAGAAGTGGTTGCCGTGTTCGGATCCATGCAAATGGCCGCCTCAAGGATGGTCAGATTTCAACATCACAGGATTGCACAGTGTCAGAGTATCCAGATTAATATATTAGGTAATATTAACTTCAAATATTGTTATTGTTTTTTTGTAGGAGATCGGAGATTTCTTAAATAAAGTATTGTTAATGTTTTTTTATAGGAGACGAGGGAGTTCCAATTCAGGTAGACGGAGAGGCCTGGATACAACCACCCGGTATCATAAGAATTCTGCACAAAAACCGTATGCAAATGTTAAGCAGAAACCGGGCCCTGGAAACGTCTTTGAAAAGTTGGGAGGAAAAACAAAGGCAGAGCATTGCTGGACAGGGTGGAGCTAAACCAAGACTGTCCATATCTGGACCGAGCCATGATAAAAGCAGAAGTAGCATTACTAGGCAAAGTATGCCTGGACAATCTGATACTTCAAAGGGTTTCTTAGGCGTTACCGTCGAGAAAATTAGACAACACTCGTTTAGTGGAGCGGTATTTGTTTCTATTATTATTGCTAAATCCATTCGCCAAAAAAATGCTTTTAGGTGCCACACACTGAAAAGGAAAAACATTCGGTTACATTTGTGGATAATCCGGAACGACTGGATACTGATGTGTTATTCGGAGAAGAAGAACATTATTTACTCTTAAATTTCATTGAATGTACTGCCTCGCTTTGCAAATTAATTAAGATATTGGCCATCAGTTATACACTTGAAGTAATTCTTAAAGTCTCTTTTAAAAATATTTTCGTCATAAAAACTATCGTTTTAGACTGATCTATACTCACTGACAACAAAAATTGAAGAATATCTAGAAAGGATTCATCCCCATGGAAAACTTCTAACTGGACCAGCTTTACGTCCGGAGTTCACCAATTTAGTCGAGGCAGTAAGACAACTATATGATGAAAGTTGCTTCTTGTTGCATTATAGGAGCGAAAAACTGAAACTTCGGGAGGATTTGGAAAGCAAATTAAGCATGAGCTTGGCAAACATGGAGTTGGAGCTTCGAAAATGTGGGGTAGTTGATACACCCAGAGGAAGGCTGGTGAGTAAATTTAAAGTTTATTTTTAAAATCAATTTATTTAATTCTTTCAAATGTTTTACCGTACAAAGGTTTAAAAACTCGGTCCAGGTCAATTTAGTAATTTAATAAAAGGGCTTTGCAATACGCAAGACTTGGTCTTTGTAACAAGATAAAAAAAGCTAACTTAAAAAGAAAAGGTAATATATGCAGTTTTTTTAGGTTTTATACAGGTTGTTTGGCGGAGGATTAGCCAAACTTGGTGGGCATATAGATAGGCTCAGATAGACGATATTTTCTTAATAAACTTGTGTTCTAAAAGTCTCGGGTTTTTTTATATCATTGATTTTGTGTTATTTTCAGGATTTTCAAAAAATTATGCTTTTTGACATCTTTAAATTTTTCAGCATATTTTTCACGTTTTTTTTTACATTTGTATTTAGTCTGTAATGTAATTTAGTCTGAATCTAAAAAAATCAATATCAAGTACAAATAATACCGAAATAATTCGTTTTGAGGTCAAAAAATTAATACAAGTAGCAAAAAAAGTTATGAAAGGTAACTTTAACTTGACGCAAAAAAAAACTAAAATCTATCAAGATGTTCAGGTAGTTTTAAAAACATCTCCAGTTAATACTCTTTTCAATGATATACGATGTGTAACACAAAGCCGACTAACTTGCCACAATTCATGACTTTAAAAGAAAATAGAGTAAAAGAAAAAATAGTTTGTAAATTTTATGTATTTATTTCAAAATTACAAATTTTGTTGAAACTGCGCTCCCCTAGCTCTTATACATGCCTTACATCACCGTCGCATTTCTACTGTCGTCAGGCGAAGTCGCATCTCTTCTCTGACGGTTAGAAAAGCGACATTGATTCTTTGAATTAAGTGGTCTAGATTATCAATTTCCACCTCGTATACGAACGAGTTCTTTCGCACGTCCCCATACGTAAAAATCAAGAGGGGTTAAATCAGGGGACCGTGGACGCCATGCGATGGGACCTGCTCTTCTGATCCACGAATTGGGAAAAGTATTGTCCAGAAATTCTCTAACGGCGACCCGATAGTGTGCAGGACACCCGTCATTCTGGAAGACGATTCACATTTAATATGGGTATATCAGCCAATAATTGTGGGAGATCATTTTGTAAAAAATGTAAGTAATTGTCCCCGTTAAGAGTGCGGTCCACCACGTGACAAAATCGGTTTCGAAGCGCGACAGTAGTTTCGTGGCCGGTGCAGCTTTCGCTAAGAGTAGCAACACTGGCTGCCGTAATACCCACTCCACCGTTCCCTTCTCCCTGATATCAGAGAAAAACAAACCACCGAGAAGCGACAAAACCCGCATTTACCGTTGATTTTCTGGGGTCCAATTTTGGTGCCCTTGAACGGGCTTAAATGACTGGCGCTACATATTAAGTAACGGAGAAAAATCGTTTTGGCAATTTAATAGTTCCGTACACGGAGAGAAATACGACAATTAATAGATTAAAAATTTTATTGGGAATTTGAAATCAAAACTATTACATTATTTTACTGTTGGTATAGTTAAGTTATAAGTATACCTAAACTATACCGGGTGACACAGGAAAAAGGGAACACGCAACAACTTTTTTATTTTTCAAGATAAACAAATGTATGAAAAAATAAACTGGGTGTCCCATTTAAAATAAGAAAGTTCGTGTTATTTCCGGTTCAACCGGAAGTGATCAAAAACAATTGAATACGTCAAAATATGCTTTTAAAACCATTCTATTGACATACCAAATTTCATTTGTTTATCTTAAAAAATAAAAAAGTTATTGCGTGTTCCCTTTTTCCTGTGTCATCCGGTATAGTGCCAACTATAAAAATTACCATTTAGGATAAATAATGGAAAACAAAAAATCTTCTAAATAAACTTTTATTTTTTGAGAGAATAATATTGGCCCATTGTATAATGACAAAAATACATTGGCAATAATTAAATTAAACCTAGGTACATTTATACATTCCGCAAAATTTTTAGTTTTCGAACATTTTTATCTTTATTTGTTTTTAAGACCCTATTATTATATTTAATGGTATAAAATATTTTCATAAATATAAATAATTTTAAGATAAGGGTTTTTGGAAAATGTGCACAAGGGTGTTCATAATTAATAGTTTTCCACACCCTGTCTTTGATGCCTTTGAATCCACGAAAAGCACAGGTATAAGGCATATTATAAAAGTTTTTAATAAAATAAAGAGCACAATGACAACACACACAAAAATAAAGACAGAGAAAAATTCAGGCAACACTTGACTAGACTAAACTAGGCGTCGAATATTACCGGACTAACCGACGGCTGGCAGGGGACCGGCAATAAGACAGGTATACCAAATAAGCTCGCACATGCGCAAGAAAAATCGGTCCCGGCTTTGTCCCTTCTCAGTGGTTTGTTTTTCTCTGCTGATATATCGAATCTCGATTACCAGGGACGCAAGTCAACTGGTCTTACTTCTTGTTAGGTTTATTAACTACTTTTTATGTTATAAAGTTTTACGTATGTACAACATACAGGGTATTTCGGGAGGAAAAGGAAATATTTTGGGAACATGTTCAGAAGGTCAAAATAAGATAAATTAACTCATATGTTTTAATCCGATTCTCAACCGTTTCAGAAATAATCGGTTCTGAAGTTTATTTGTAAGATTGTTGACCGTGTTGTTCAAACGTGGCATGAGGATTTTCATCATGACTACCGATGTTCATTGTGTCCGTTATTAATTCAATTGCGGGTAAAATGAGCTTCATCGCTAAATAAAATGTAATTTATGTAGGTCTCGATTTTGTGGGATCCATTCACAAAATTGAACCCTTAAGCAAAATCACCCTTTTGAAGATGTTGAACCGGTTGAATATGGAAAGGCTTAAAACCGTTTTTCCTAAGTGTCTTCCAAACGTCTACATGTGATGCTAATCGAAGTTTTTTGTAATCCGCCTCGTACTAACACTCAGGTTCTCTTCAGCCATATCCAGAACATTTTCTTCATTTTCTACATTTAATTCGCCTCTCGTTCAGAATTAATTCTTACGCTTGGAAACATTCCTGTTTCCTGAGCATTTGCAAAAACTATCTGAAAAACTTTTCGATTAGGAATTCTTCGATTTGGAAAACCACGTCGGTATTCATCAACAGCACGTAAAGCGCTACCATTACAGAAACCATACACGAATATCAAGTCAGCATACTCCCTATCGGTGAATGTGTGAGGCATTACGTAATGGAACCATTTGCAACGAGGTTTTAGGCTAATCACGCGCAACTGGGATATACACCAAACTAGTTTTAAACCATTCCAAATATCGTCCTAGAACAAACCTAATGATTATATTATACTATAATAATATGTTTGATTCTTCTGCTTTGTCTCTAAGTGGTATTTCTTTTGGATAAAGTGAATCAACTAATTCCGGTAAAAGGTAATGTTCATAAAAATATTTTAGTTTGGGCAAAATTTTAACTCTCCAAAATTCTTCATTACGAAGAATCTGCAAGAAAAACGACTATTAAAAATTATAAGGCATAGCTATAATGAATAATGGTGATGTTCCATATTTTAAAAATCATAATACATTTTTCAAAAAAGAAATACATTAAGTAGTATGTAGTTAAAGTAAGAGTTAAAATTATACCTTTATCGCAATATTATTGATCTTATAACTTTTAAATGTTCTCAACGAAAGTTAAATTTTAATACTGTTAAAATTACGGATTATCGGTTGAATGAATTCTTTACAATTAATCCAAGAGGGCTCTATACTACAAAGAAACAGAATTTTCCTTTTGTAACTTGCAACTGTCCCTGGATTTGATAGTAATAGTTGTGGTTCCTTTTTAGATGTAAGGAACCATTTTCAATGGTAGCAAATATAAGTTTTTTTCTCTAATTCCCATTTCAGGACTAATTTTTGAAATTACAAATAGGCATTTAATTTCAATAATTTAAACGGAGACTCGTACTTAAATTTCTTAATGAAATAAATTTGGAGGTCTTTTAGAAGACATACCATTAAATGTTAAGCAGAACATGTAATTTAAGGAAGATACATGTTCGCGCATTTTTCTCGACAGGTACGCAATTATCCTGACGAACAATATCCCGAACGTTGGATCGGCCGTGAAGGACCTTTGCTTTGGCCTGCGCGTGGTCCAGACTTAAACCCCATGGACTTCTATATTTGGGGATATTTGAAATCAATTGTTTATGATAGTCCTATAAATAATCTAAGTGAACTGAATGTAAAAATTGTAAAATCTGTAAATATGTTAAAAAAAAATGAGGATCTTCTTTTTAAAATACGGCAGATATAAGAATTAACAAAAGTCGTAATATTTTTTTAAAAATAATCTTAGGTATTAATTTTATTTTATTTAGGATTGCATTGCTAAAAATCTAGTAAATTTAAGTCATTCACATATTATGAAAACCTAAAAGTGCGATTATGTTCTAAAAAAGTAAAAACTAACGCAACGAGAGCCCTCTACCAAAAACACGAAAATTGTATAAAACTTCAAGTCACCGGTCTCAAATAACTTTAAAATTGTATAATAAATAAAATCGGTTACATATTTCGCTCTTATTACGAGCATCTCTAGACCATAAACAAATTAACAATATGGAAATTTAAAAAAAAAAGAAAATTAAACTGACAGTGATACAAAAAGATGCTCGTAAAAGAGCGAAACGGGTTTTGTTGTTGGTAAATGTAAACCATAATTTTAACATTTACCTACTATAAAATTTTAATTAAATATTAAGACTGCTACCTTGGAGTTTTATTCAAACTTATAAAAGATTGCTTTGTTTTAAAACCCCAACTTTTGTCCATATTTCACCAGTTATGTATCAGTTCGACGATTCCCGAATTCTCCAATGTTGGCCCATAGATTTGGGACACCTTGTACACTTATTAATTACAAAAAAAAAGCATTATACTTACCAGACGTTTTTTGAAACACGTTTTTTACTTTTACGAAAAGTAGCTAAACCTAAATGTTTTTTATCCACAACGTTTCGTTTATTACGACCCACAACGAAAATTTTTAAACAACGACGAAAGTACAAAACACAATGCACTAATAAAATAAAGGAAAATAATAATTGCGAATATCACTTAGAAAAAATCAAGACTACCCTAACGGGTAGTGCTAAGTAAGTCCTAGTAAACCTAGCCCGTTAGGGTTAGGTTTTAAAAGAAACCAAAAATGTTTACAACATCTATATATTTCGTGTGTTATGTTTTATTAGATTTAAGGAACAGGGGATGGTCAATTTTACATTGTTTTTTTTATTTTTAATATTTTAAATAGCATCCCGCCTAGATAATCCAATAAACAAATCCCTACACAAAATTTGAGCTTTCTAACTTTTTTTGTCTTGGTACAGGAGCTAACCCCGTTTTACGCAGGTAGACCGCCCTCTTAAGATTTCTCGGAAAGTAGTGTGGACCGATGAGGTGTCTCCCAATCACACCTGCCCAAACATTAACACTGAATCTTGTTTGGAAAGACTTGGCTCTGGTCAAATGCGGATTTACGTTTTTGTTTTCCCAATAATGTAAATTATGTTGGTTAAATATCTCCGCACGTGTAAATGTTGATTCATCTGTCCATAAGATGCTTTTTAAAAAGTGTCCATTTTCAACGTCTGCGTGAAGCAAAAAGCGGCAAAATTGTACCCGTCGCTCATAGTCGGCTTGTAGAAGACCTAGAATAGAGTATCACGATGCCAGTAAAAATTGCGGAATTAAGTTGTTGATGTAGTATGAAATTACCTTGCACTGGGGTGTAATGGAAAGGATGCCTTCCTTCTGCCTTGACAACTGACCATGCTTTCCATGTAGACATGTTCAGATCTGTAGCTACTTTCCTTGTACTAGTGGTGGGATCCTCATCGAATGCGCGAATTACGTTTTCATCTACAGCAACATCATACTGCCTCCGATTGATCCTCGGTTCTTGAAAATTTAGATTGCCTGTTTCCCTTAATCGACGAAAAGTGTTAGCAAAAGTGTTGTGGTGAGGCACACGCCTATTGGGGTATTGCTCCTCATAAATTCTTTGTGCTTCTTGCGTATTATTATTGGCTCTTCCATAAGCAAAGACAATATCGGCGTATTCTTTGGTAGTGTATGCAGCCATTGCGGCGATAATGATACGAAAATAAGGAAAGTCACAAAAACAATATAAAAACTTAATTAACAGCAACAATAACAATAGTAATTAACTTATTATTAGTAATTTACTTATATTTAGTAAACAATAACAACTGCAGAAACGATAAACTACTAAATTAACGACTTGGGTACGTAAGAAAGCTAAAAAGTTACACCACGACAAATGTCAAATGACAACAACAATATGTAGCACATATTGTTGTTATCACAACAACAATCCCATAGCATGGTCCACGATCTCCTCATTTGACCATTCAAAGAATCGATGCCGCTTTTCAAACTGTCAGAAAAGAGATGCGGCTTCGTCTTACGACAGTAAAAATGCGACCGCGACGTAGGGCATGTATTAGAGCCAGGGGAGCGCAGTTTTAATAAAATTTGTAATTTTGAAATAAATACATAAAATTTAAAAAAATATTTTTTTTTACTTTATTGTCCTTTAAAGTCATGAATTGTGGCAAGTTACTCGGCTTTGTGTTACACATCGTATATCATTGAAGAGTATTAACTGGAGATGTTTTTAAAACTACCTGAACATCTTGATAGATTTTAGTTTTTTTTTTTGCGTCAAGTTAAAGTTACCTTTCATAACTTTTTTTGCTACTTGTATTAACTCTTTGAGCTCAAAACGAATTATTTCGGTATTATTTCTACTTGATATTGATTTTTTTAGATTCAGGATACATTACAGACTAAATACAAATATAAAAAAAACGTGAAAAATATGCTGAAAAAATTTAAAGATGTCAAAAGGCATATTTTTTTGAAAATTCTGAAAATAACACAAAATCAATGATATAAAAAACCCGAGACTTTTAGAACACAAGTATATTAAGAAAATATCTTCTATCTGAGTCTATCTATATGCCCACCAAGTTTGGCTAACCCACCAAACAACCTGTATAAAAAAATTAAACAATTATAGGACAGTTATTTTCGAAAGTGATTAGTGAGATTTACGTAGCCTCCTAATCAAACATTTCCGTCTTTACCGAAATTTACCGACAATTGCCGATAAATAATGAATTAAAGTTGTGATTCTTTTCCGACAGATTTATTTATCTTCACTACAACAAATATTTTCTGATTCACAAGCTTCTTAATTAGATTTCTCCCTCTACTCCTCTTGTTAGTCAGATAATGCTTAAAGAGAAACCTTGTAATGAAGATTCTCTAGTAGAAAAGCATTGTTAATTCAAATGTGTGATTTTTATTTTCTCCTGGAATTACTTTCTCCACTGGCTGTATGCACGAGAGCCCTTAACTACACAAATTCTGAGGATTGCGCCCGAGAAACTTTTTTAAGAATAAAACCGATTGGCTTATTACTCCAGAAAAAACAGGCAGTATCTTAAGATGGCAACCCTCGGAAAGCGTCAATTACACTAAATCGATTCAATTAATACGTCACTTAAAAGATCGAAAAAAAAATAAAAAAGTTTTAAAATATTTAACGTGGCAATGTTAAAAAAAGACCAGCAAGCCCTATTAAAAAATAATTAATTAATTTCAGTAGTACGTTTGTGGGATTTTGGTCGATTCTGATAATAGATCTCGTATATTATTATAACTTTTTTTAGCGTTCAACCTCTATGACTAATGAAATTAATTACTAAAATAACAAATAAAAAAAAAATATTAAATATTAACCAATATTTACCAGTATATTATACAGGGTGTCCCGGTTTATGTGGGAAATCTCTCGGATTCAGGTAGAACATCAAAAAATAATACCGAACGTTCCTATAAAAAAAATTCCTACATGCCGTCTTTACGAAGATACAGCCTCCTAAAGGACGCTGCTGGAAATTGGTTTTTCATAAATTACTTTTAAAATACCCGGTAGAATTTAATAAAAATTTTAGGTGATAAACACTATTAGGGACCTCTTAAAATGACATCCTTAAAATACATTTACCTTGTTTACTTTACCAGAGGCGGACTAGGTTCTACACTTTAATGCGTATATTTTTAACACCCTGTATGTTAAAGTCTAAAAAAAATTAATTTGGATACCTTGAACCCTAGGCTAAAAAAAAGGTACTCTTGTTCATTATCGATAAAATGAACCGTTTTGGAGCGGTTCGACGTGGGCTCCGTGAACACATTCGCGGGCACGACGAATCGAGGACTGCTGCACTCGCCACAATAACCCAAGATTGTTTTTTACATTATCACAATGAAATGTAATTCTTTGGAGTAGTTCTTCTTGAGTATCGACTGGGGTGGAATACACCAAGGTTTTGAGATGACCCCATAGATAAAAATCTAATGGCGTTAGATCGAGAGACCAAGGAGGCCAAGCAACAGGTCCTCCTCTACCTATCCAACGGTGTTCAAAAGTATTATTTAAGTGGTGTCTTACAGCAAGGCTAAAATGGGGTGGGGCTCCATCATGCATAAAATACATATCTCGGCGGGTTGCAAGGGGCAAATATCTTCTAATAAATCTGGAAGATTGTTCTGGAGGAACTCCAAATAAAGTTCTCCGTTTAAACGTGGTGGCAGTTCAAATGGCCCAATCAAAAAATTGTCAATAATTCCTGCCCAGATATTTATTGATTGGAATTGATGTTGATGATGAGAAATAATAGTATCACGGGGATTTTCATCAGCCCATACATGCGAGTTATGTAAGTTTTCAATTCCATTTTTGGTAAACCCTCCTTCATCCGTAAAAAGAATCCTGCTGATAAAGTTAGGGTTATTTCGCTGCTGATCTAACAGCCAGTTTGCGACGTGTATTCTAGGAGCAAAATCTCTGGGCAGTAGTTCATGCACTTTTTGTAAGTGATATGGGTACAACAGTTGTTCTTGAAGTACCATATGTACAATTGTTTTAGACGAATGAAGCTGAGCGGCTAATTTTCGAGTACTCGTTGTAGGAGTGTCAGCTACAGCGTCCAAAATATTTTTTTCCAATTGCACTGTACGTGCTGTTGTCCTCCGACCACCATTATTCTTTTTTTTTTCAAAACATCCTAAAATTGCACTAAGGAAATTTAATAGTATTACCTCATTAAGTGGAAAACAGAAACCTACCAGTTTCCCTTAGACGTTGATCAACACGTTGAAATGTTTTCTGATCCGGAGAAATGCGATTGGGAAATCTTTCTTCGTACAATCTTTTTGCTTCGAATGTATTGCAAGACGCCAGACCATACATAAGAGTATTGCGCTCTCTATCGATGTTGTTGGCTGTAAATTTACTATCAGGTTACAGATATTTTACATGATTGTTTTGTACATTCCACCATCTATCACATCTGTAATTTTCGAGCAATTTCTGGATCAGTTTACACTTTTAATATCAAATCTAAACCATAATGTAATAATAGTGGGCGATTTTAACGTGTCTGATTTCTCTATTAACTCACCTACAGGTAATCATGTTAGTCAAAAGTCTATTGCTGTGAATAATTTTGCTAACACTTTTAATCTTGTTCAGTGTAATCACATCCTAAACTATAATAACAGACTATTGGATCTTGTTTTATCTAACTTCACCTGTACTGTTTCGCGTAGTGACGTGCCTTTTGTCTTGGAGGATTTGCATCACCCTGTACTGGAAATTGATTTTACCATCTCAGGCCAACGTGTCCATAATTTTCAGCTTAATAAAAACTTATCTCATTCTTTTAATTTTAGAAAGGCCAACTTCAACTCCTTTATGACTCGATCCTTGAAGTTGACTGGTCTACTGTGTATTTATCCTCTAACGTTAATGATGCATGTGGAGCCCTATATGATATATTGAATGGCATATTTGCCGCACACATTCCTCTTAAGCAGCAACGTAAAAGAAGATTTCCAAATTATTATTCTCGAGAATTGATTAGGAACATTTATAGGAAAGAAAAGGTTTTCAAGGACTTTAAAATGTACAATTCTCCATTCTTTCAAAATAAATTCCATTCTCTTAGACGCCTTATCAAACTACAAATACGCAATGAATATAAGTTGTATATATCAAACACCGAAAGGAATATTTCTTTGGACCCATCTAGCTTTTGGAATTTTATTGGTTCTAAGAAGGCTGGCACCAGGATTCCTGGTATGATGAGGCTACCCGATGACGTGGTAATTAAAGACCCACAAGACATAGTTGATGCTTTTGCACTGTTCTTTGGTGAGGCATTTATACAATCAAATTTCATTAACCATTCGTCGACGTCTGATAATGTACCCCACTTTGACATTTGCAACGTTGATGCTTCCCAGATTATTTTGGCCAGTAAAAAACTCAAAAATAAGTTAACATCTGGTGTAGACGGTGTGCCTAGCTTCTTGGTTAAAGATTGCATTGGTGTCCTGGCTGATCCGCTGACCTACATTTTTAACTTAATACTGTCAACAGAACAAATCCCTGAAATTTGGAAGACTGCTAAAATAATACCTATTTTAAAAGCTGGGGACTCTGATCAAATCGTGAACTACAGGCCAATCTCATTACTCTGTAACTTCTCAAAAATTTTCGAAATTATCCTGAATCGGTCGCTATTTAGTCACGCAAAAGAACTCATCTCTGTAGACCACCATGGATTTTTTAGCGGGCAATCTTGTGTTACTAACTTATCCTGTCTGTCTAGCCACATCTGTGAATCACTTGATGTTAATACTCAAGTCGATGTTATTTATACCGACTTCCAAAAAGCCTTTGATCGGATAGATCACTATATTTTGCTGCATAAATTAACTCAGTATGGTTTTTCAGGGAGATTATTTAATTTATTTCATTCCTACTTGATTGGTAAATCTCAATATGTTGAATATGAGGGCTTTAAATCGAAACGTTTTAACGTAACGTCGGGTGTGCCACAGGGCTCGAACCTGAGTCCGCTCCTGTTTAGTTTTTTTATAAATGACTTGATTGAGTCACTCACTTGTCATAGGCTGGCTTTTGCTGATGATTTGAAGCTATATTTAAATGTATATGGTTTGGAGGATTGTGTTTTTCTTCAGAACTGTCTAAATATATTGGAGGTATGGTGCACTGTTAACAGGTTAGGCTTGAATGCGGCTAAGTGTAGTGTGGTCAGTTACTCTAGATCAAAAACACCCTTAAATTTTAATTACTTTATTAATGATACTATTTTGAGTAGATTAGAGCAAATTATTGATCTTGGTATAACCTTTGACTCTGAATTTACATTCGTTCCACACTTCAATAACATAGTCAAGTTAGCCCTGAGAAGGCTTGGGTTCATAATTAGAAGTTCTCAGAGTTTTACTTTGGAATCTACATTAAAACTGCTTTTCTATTGCTTTGTGAGATCAAAACTGGAGTTTGGCTGCATTATATGGAACCCGCTCTATCAGAATCATGTTGGTCTCCTTGAATCTGTTCAGCGTAGATTTGCTAAGTTTTTGGCCTTGAGGCAGAATGGCATATATCCGGTAAGAGGGTTTGATCATCGGCAACTATTGGAACGCTTCAATCTACATCCATTACATCTCAGAAGAATGATCTTCTCTGTAAAGTTCCTGCATGGGTTACTGAATGGATTCATTGATAGTCCTGTACTTCTTTCTGATGTACGTTTCATGGTGCCTAGGCTTAATGCTAGACATCCCCCAACTTTCTTTCTGCCAAGGCCTCATACTAACATCCTGTTGAAATCGCCACTATATACAATATGCGCTATATTTAATCGGATCTGTCACATGTGCGATATAAATTTCTCTCCGGTTCATGTGATTATCGATATCTTGGTGGATCATTACTCTTGGGATTAGGGCCCATGTGTTTAAGTTATAGTTAGTAGGTATATTGCAGTTAATTTAATTTAATTTTGTTGAATATGTGATTATCTTGTTAAACTTTTATAATTGGGTTTTTATATCATATTAGTTTAATAGTTATTTGTTCTAATTTTTTGGATAATTTTTGAGAATGTGACTTTACTTTACTCTTTTTCTTTTCTTTTTATTCTTTTAGGTTTGTTTGTGTGTGTTTTTTTAACTATATTTTTCATTGTTCTGCAACTGTTTCCTGTTATTGGGCAAGTTGCCTGTTGGAAATAAAGGCTTATTATTATTATTATTATTATAAGATGCATACTCAATAAAAGTAAACTCTATATTTTGACGTAATTTAAATTAAAACTTACCAAAAAATACAAAAATTAAAAATTTATTATTTTTTTTCTCCAAAACGGTTCATTTTATCCATAATGAACAAAAGTACCTTTTTTTTAGCCTAGGGTTCAAGGTATCCAAATTTATTTTTTTTAGACTTTAACATATAGGGTGTTAAAAATATACGCATTAAAATGTACAACCTAGTCCGCCCCTGGTAAAGTAAACAAGGTAAATGTACTTTAACGATGTCATTTTAAGAGGTCCCTAATAGTGTTCATCAGCTAAAATTTTTATTAAATTCTACCGGGTAGTTTAAAAGTAATTTATGAAAACCCAATTTCCAGCAGCGTCCTTTAGGAGGCTGTATCTTCGTAAAGAAGACCTGTAGGATTTTTTTTATAGGAACGTTCGGTATTATTTTTCGATGTTCTACCTGGATCCGAGAGATTTCCTACATGAACCGGGACACCCTGTATAATTATGTCTAACGATGCACAAGTATCATAATGCATAATCCTAAAATGCACTAAAATTAAAACTCAATTGCAAATATTTTAAGTGATATAATAATCTCCAGATCTAATCTTGTTTTCCTCTATTGTTTCTGTATTACCACAAGACCACTGAAGCAATTTGTCGAAATATACTGTATACGTGACACAGGAAAAAGAGAACACAACAACAATAATTTTTTTACTTTTCAAGATAAAGAATTTAAATTTGGCGTATCGATAGAATAGTTATAGGAGCATCTTTTAACATATTCTGTTATTTTTTGTTACTTCCGGTTAACCAGGAAGTGACACTAACTTTTTTATATTTAAAGGTATATTATTATGGTATTAGATATATATACATATTGGTATATTATTACGTATTTTGATAGAAAATATTATTCTGAGAATAATGATACCACCTCTTTGTTTCATACTTATATAAAAAATAAATCAGTTTTTTAAATTTTGAAATAAGGTGTCATAAATACATTGAAAATTGTTAATCAAGTAATCACGGAAAAAGCTCGACGGCACCTTGGTGAAAAAAGAGTTTGTGAGACCTTTATAAATTTTAACAAACTTAACGCAAATCCAGAAAATCCTACCCTTATTTATATAGTTTTCCCTTTTAAGAATTACTAAACAATTGCCCTTGTCCGCATTATTAAGTCATTACTTTTTATTTTATTTTAAAGAGAAATTAAAACTTTTAACCCTTTTTAATTGTTTTTAGGTCTGATGATGCCCTGCTTATATAGGGCGAAACACGTGTAGGCAATAAAATTTGCTTGACTTTGTATTTTGTTTGTTTGTTTACATTTTGTGTGGTCTCTTGGAAAAAATGGATGAGAATTTTAGATAAGAAAGTTAGTGTCACTTCCAGTTACACAGGAAATGACGAAAAACAACTGGATATGTCAAAAGATATTCTAATAGCAATTCCATCAATATACCAAATTTTATTTGTTTATCCTGAAGAGTAAAATAGTTATTAAGTGTTCCCTTTTCCTGTGTCACCCGGTATAGACTTTGATTAAACGGTGATAAGACTATATCCGGTCAAGTAATTTTAACTGATCTTAACTGTTGTAACCAAAGAACATACATTTGTATTTCTGAAAATTCTTAGAACGTCATTGGAATAAAGATTGAATAAAATAGATATAGAACGTGCCTTGAATGGCCCTTTTGTTTTCAATAAATTTAAATTTTTTTCTAGGGGACATATTGTAGTGTTTTTACCGTTCGTTAATGTATAAATTAAAACACTCGATAGCAAAAATAGTCAACTACTTTCTTTTACATGTACACACTAAACACGATCACTTAAAACTAGTAGAAATATTTATTTACACTGTATTTATTTAGAACTATTTATGCCGATTTAAATATCGCGCCAAAGTTCTGATTTGAACTCGAACTCCTGGCGGCGAGCACTATTTATATACTAATTAGACCACGGCTGCGAAACATTCTTGCTTTTTACTGCTAAAAATCTCCGGCAACTCATCGATAGTGTTGACGTCCCATGTTGCGACTCTGATTTAAACTTTTTGGATCCTGTCCTCCACCAATTGGAGAATCCGCTTTTCCAGTGAAGAAGAATTTTGCAGAATTTCTTCTTTTAATTCCTTCTTATTTTTTAAAACCATTTCTTTTAACCTAGCAGAAATCCACCGAATGAAATCCTCTTCACAGTTGGATTTCATTCGGTGATTCTACCAGTTGGAGTTGCAGTTGATAAGCTGACCAGTATAGACGCAGTCAAAACCAGCCTTCTACAATTCAAAGCGTATTTAGCAGTAGCAATCTGCAAGGCCACTAACATCCAGCAGAGCAAACGGCGAACCTCAAAAGCGTCGGCTCGCAGTGAGGGGACCGCTCAAGACAAAAAAGAAAGCCTGAAAAGAGAACCATGGATGAGTCGGGAATTTCCACCTAAAAATCCACTTATTGGAACCATAGCGTCCTTGAGCAAAGCATCTCTAAAGTGCCTCAAGTGGTTTTGAGAGATACAGCAAACTGGGCAACTAAGTATAAGCTAATAGCTGAAAATAAAATAAATCTCACAAAAGTACAAAAAAAGAGGCTAAGCTTAGCGCTTTTTCCTAAAAGCCGATAGGACCACTAACCTCACTATTTCCTTGAGGACAGAAAATTAAATCTTAATCTTAGGGCTTCCGACAGGAACTTCAAAATAGAGGAGATAAACTAGGAACTGAATTTAATGGGTTTTGAACCTGAGAAGATGTGGTGTTTTAGCACGAGTCTTGGTCACAGGAGAAAAATCGATCTCATTAGATTCCTGGTGCTTAAAGACCAGGAATAAGTGGATAAAGTGGATATCAGGGTCCGTGGCAAGAGTTTAAAAGCATACACCATTGATAACGTTGGACACTGCCATAGATGCCAGGAATACGGTCATACCATGAGAAATTGCAATGCCAATCCGCGCCTGTGCCTGACGTTTTGGCGGAAATCTTGTGCACCCAAAATAGCGAACTGTGATACCTATCTAAAAGAACCAAAAAAATTATCTACTTTATCTGCTTAGTTTACCATACATCATTTTAAATAAAGAGATCGAAGGCCTCATTATCAAACTATATGAAAATCTGGTGGACAAACTGCTGCTAGGAACCAGTTAATAAGCCTCTCTTCGCACTTTGAAACAAGAAGTATATTTTCTTCCACCTGAGTTTCAGACAACAGAATAATTTTTAACGAGGAAATCCCTTTCAATTCTTTTTCATGCTTTTTCATAGTTTTTACTATTATTGTTAGTTATTTTTAATAAGCCTTAACCATACAAAAGTCCGAAATCGTTCACTCCTTCGTCCGACTTATTTGCATGGCTCAATTTGTGTTGGCGTGGTCTGCGCTTGAGCTCTCGGCCAATGCAAGTCCACTCTCTACATTATAAATATCCCACTCAGTGGATTTCCATGTTCCCAATTGTGCAATATAATTCCTGTGTCCCCAAAAACACAAAAAAATCAAAAAACCGGCAAGAGCCGTTGTTACTAGGCCGGAGATAACCAGTGCAAAACATGATGCCAATATCACGTAATCAAAACCTACGTAAAGAAAAATTATATATATAGTTCAAAAGATTAAATGGTTAATTAATGTGGTACTTGCACGTTCCCGCATTTGGTACTGCATTCCAGGTTGTCCTTTGTGATAATAGACAGTCGAGTAATACGACTATATAGCTGTTATTAGGCTCGGGGAAAATCCCAATTACTTAGACTTATTCCTGGAGCCGGTTCTAAACCCCTGGAGTAAGATTAGCAAGTTGGGAGGAACTTGACACCACAGAAGACAGGGGAAAATCGAAAACGAGGGAAAAGCCCTTAGGAAACCCATAAAAAGTAAGTCTTTTGATGAGATCTGAGAGTGAAAGCTTATTTCTTACCTCAGATGGAGGAGGGTTTCAAGTACAGTTTAGTTATAAATATTAAGACGTATTTTCAGACAGAGACAATATTTTGCATTGCTGTTCTTTTAGGCTATATAAAAAATTAGAGATAAGTTAATAAGAAAGCTTTCAAAAGATAATGTTATTAACAAATGGGAAAATTTTTACACACGTAAGGAATCAATGTAATCCCGCCAAGCGGAATGAGTTATGGCAAATATTACAAATGCTCAACAGCAATAACCGCCAAGACAACACCCAATTAACAAAATTCAAAAGGATTTAAATCCCACACAGGATGATTAATTAACCTTAAAATACCCTAATTTTGCTTAGATTACCACGTACCACGCTTACCCATAGAAGCTGACCAACGCCAACTAACCATTTAAGCACCTCTCAAAATGGCTGGTGAAAAGAGACAGACGATGATCAGACTGTGATCTAAATAAGGATAGAAATCTGGTCGTACAGCGATACTTTACTGATATGATTTTATAGTACTGAGATCCGAAAAATAACTCAAATTTGAAATATGCGGTCAAAATCCACGATTGCTGAAAATTTGGTGTCATTTAATTGTATGGCCTAATTTTACCGTACAATATTTATAAATAGTTAAATAAGTGACTTGAATTTTATATAAAATAATTAGCTGTTAACTTTTTATTTTAATTGTTTAATTATATTATAATTATTTTAGAATTAGAATCTACTTATATTATAGGATTGATGATTTATCTATTATAATGCAAATATAAAAAATAATCCTAGTTCTAGAAATAAATGAACTTTAACATAACTAGTTTTGTATGCAAATCTGTTATTCACATATCTAGACCTCAGCTCCAAAGCTGAAAAATGACAAAACTGAAATTTAAAAAAATACTTAAATATAGGCACTGCGTTCGATTTCTCTTTGAGCTTGATTATATGTATTATGATGTGTAGTTTTATCCGATTAGATTGCGTATTATCCAACTTAGCTGGGTAAAAGCTTTTTTTTTTGATTTTGTCATCGATAATAATTCAGTGGCGAATAAAGCAGCAAATAATATGGACCCGTTGACTCCACCAATAGTGCAGCTATCAAGAGACTCAGATGCGACTGATGGTCGCTATTTATTGGCCAGACTGAGAGACCCTTCCATCTTAAAACCTCTTAGGCTATTCCTTGCCTATCTGCATGATCAACCCTCCAGTGTGTGTTTTGAAGGACATACCAATACCAGCATCCGATTGGCACTTGCATCAGAGGGACTTCCTGGTGACGTGGACTCTTTGCGGAGGCTCTACTTTCGCTACCATGATGCCTATGGTATTGGTCCAACTGAAGTTGAAGCAGATCTGTCAGCCTTCAGGTCCTTCTTCTCATCAGAAAAGCTGCTACGCCTTCAAAAAATCAGAGAGAGTCATAGCAATTATTATTCTGGTGGATCTCCCGCCAGGAATAAAAAATTTTAAATGACTTGACGCGAACAGAAGATCAAGCACCCTCTGAAATACTGGACAATGGCAAGCTTAGTATTTTCTCTCTAAATATTCAGTCCTTAAGACATAAAACTAATGATTTATTTCTTTTACTAGAAGAGCTTCATTTTCCAGAAATCGTTGCCATAACTGAACATTGGTTGCATGTTGCTGAGCCTGTGATGGTGGATAATTACACTACAGTTGCCAGATTTGATAGAACAAATCTAACTCATGGAGGTACTGTGATATTATCTACTAGCAACGACTTTTCAATGGTAACCAAGTTCGATAATTTAGTTTCTGAAAAAATATTTGAATTTTCCATTGTCTACAATAATAATTTTGATCTTTACGTTGTTTGTATTTACAGAACACCTGATGCTGACGTAAATGTTTTTTTCCAAAAATTACTAAGCTGGCTTGAGTCTCTGCCGTTAAAAAGCAAACTCATTTTATGTGGCGACCTAAACATTGATTTTTCCAGTGTGTATGCTGCTCAAGAATCTCTCCAGTCCATTTTCGACTCTTTCGGCTTAATCATGCACATTAAATCACCTACCAGAATAACTAAAACCAGCTCTAGTACAATAGATTATGTCGTGTCTTCCTTTGAGCCAGATTTCGTCGATTGTACTGTCTTAAGCCCAGGTTTCTCAGACCATGAAGCAATGTTAACAAAGTTTTCCATAACTAAATCTAAAAGTAAAAATGTTCCACGCAAATTAGGCCGTATTTTCTCGGATAAAATTTTTTTACATTTTAGGCACCTTTGTCAATCAACTGACTGGAATATTCTCTCTGACGACGTTGATTCAGAATTCTCTAGATTTGTAAAAACGCTATCTAGTCTTTCTCACAAGTCCTTTCCTTTGAGACCTCTTAAAAAGAAGCAACATAACCCCTGGTCATTATCTCATCTTAAGAAATTTTCAGACAGCGCTTTTTTTCATGAGTACGTAAGACTTTACAAAAAGATTTATCAGAGAACTTTAAAAGCCGCCAAGGATATTTACTATAATAGGAGACTGGCTAAATCTAAAAATGTGGCTAAGGAAACATGGTCGATTGTTAATGCTTTGAGAAATAAGCCTTCTTTGTCGAATACTATCTCCACTTCATCTGAGAACCTTAATGATTATTTTGTAAATGTGGCAAATAATTTAATGAGTACCATAACTCCTTCCCATGATCCACTTTCATATCTTCCCATTGCAAATGAGAATTTCCACAGCTTCTTCTTTACGCCCGTAGTATTACCAGAGCTTTGCAGTTCAATTAGGGAAATCAAAAACAAAGGCTCTTCTGGAATTGATGGACTTACTCTCAAAATGTTTTCAAATCTGCCCGAATGTATATTATGTCATCTTATTACTCTAATTAATCAGTCTTTTCAAAAAGGTTCTGCCTAACTGCCTTAAGTTGGCGATAATAATTCCACTACATAAAGGAAGAGACAAAGATCAGTCTTCCAACTATCGCCCTATCGCTCTTCTTCCCACACTTTCAAAAATTATTGAAAGATTGGTTAAAAAAAGACTTCAATCATTTTTGCTAAAATATAAAATACTTACTTCCCATCAATTTGGATTTTTAAATAACAAATGCACAAATGATGCTATGTTTTATCTTTTTAATAATGTATACTCTAGCTTAAACAACCAACACCCTACAGCAAAAATTTTCTGTGATTTTTCTAAAGCCTTTGATTGTATTAATCATGACATTTTATTAAAAAAGTTGAAATATTACGGGTTCAGAGGAGCGCCTTTTGAATGGTTTAAGTCGTATCTCAGTAACAGAAGTCAAGCTGTGAGAATTGATTCGACTATATCTTCTTGCAAGCCAATACAAAGTGGAGTGCCTCAAGGTTCCGTACTTGGCTCTATTTTGTTTCTTATCTTCATCAATGACATTGCTAATCTAAATATTAACGGTAAAGTCTGTCTATTTGCTGATGATACTAGTTTTACCTGTAGTAATCCGGATATTTCTAAACTTCATAGAACCGTATCAAGTGATTTAACTACTATCAAATCATGGTGCGACTCTAATCTCCTTTGTCTCAACATTTTCAAAACTAAAATGTTGTCCTATAAAAATACCTTGCAATCTTGTGTACTTGGTAATGCAACAATTGACGAAGTTGATTCTGTAAAGTTTTTAGGGCTAACTGTTGACAACTCGTTAAAATGGGACACACATATTGACTTTTTATCAAGAAAATTAAGTTCCGCTTGTTTTGCGTTAAGATCAATTTCTAAGGAGCTTAGCCTGTCTACTTCTAGAACAGTTTATTTTGCCCTTTTTGAATCGCACCTTCGATACGCCCTTCCATTCTGGGGTACATGTAGTGCAACTCAATGTGACCGTATTTTTAGACTACAAAAGAGAGTTTTACGTTATACACTGAGACTTAAATACAGAAGTCATTGCCAGCATTTCTTCAAAAAATGTCAAATATTAACTTTTCCATCTTTATTCATATTTGAGTCCCTTTGTCTAATACGCAAACACGGTTCAGCATCTGATAGGCCTTCCCATAGTTATCTACTTAGAAACACGGAACATGATCTATACCGGCCTACCCCACATTCAGAGTTGGTCAAAAGTTCCATATTATATAATGCAAAAAAAATGCACAATCATCTGTCATTGGAAATTAAATCCATCACATCTTTTTTTGCATTTCGTAAAGCATTAAAAGCATTCTTACTGGAGAGAGCTTTTTACACAGTTAACGATTTTTTTTTGTAATCATTGATTTGAAATTTCGCACTAGCTGATTATGTATTTTTACTATCTGTACATGTTTAGGTAACTGCTTTGTGTAGCTATTTTAGGATTTTTTATAATTTTTTACTTTTTTAAACATTTTTTACATTTTTTTTTAACGTAGAGAGATTTTTTAATGATCTTTTTTTTGACATTGTATACATTAAATTATATATTTTATAATAATATTTTTGACTACTTACAATTTTTAGATTGTATTAATCTGTATATATTGTAGATAATCTATTCTATTTATTTATTTATTTTTTTTTTAAATTTTGTTTTTTCTTTTTTTAATTGTGTTTTGTTTGTATTTTTGTGTCTTTTTTGTTTTACAGCTTTGTCTACAAATTGTAACAATTTCTTGACAATAAAGCATTGATTGAAAAAGGCGAATAAGTTTAATGACTTCGTGTCTTATCCCGATAATTCTAGATCTATCCAGTGACCATTAGATAAAACGGTACAATTCAAATATATGTAAAATCAAATATATCATCATTATTCCCTGCGTTATATTTTTATACTTTTTATTTACTTTTTTTAACATACGGTGCTTTCCGTCATGCCCGATAGTGATGTGAGTCTCATGTAGAATATCAGAAATATCTTCGGATTTAACAAAATACATTATGTTTGTTTCACCCTCCGCAACAGGAGCACTAAGTCTTTCAACTACACCAATTACAGAATCAAATCTTTTCAATCGATGATACTGTAAAGCCGATCTAAGTACATTTCGCTTTCTTCGCCACTTTTACAGACTCCAAAAACTCACTATGGTACATAGAATTCATCAAGATGTATTTAAGTCTTTATGTGACATCAATTCAAGAAGCTTTTCATTAAATCGCGTCTTAAAATGCGAAGATAGTTTTAAGTCACCCATTTTCTTGCGCTTTCTGGAACTGAACTGCCTAAATATTGCATCACGCAGTTTTATCCAAGAAGTATTGGGAAATAAATATAGTATTAACTGGATAAATCTGGAATACAACGATATTTCGGACTTTATTCACGTTGCTTGGATAGTTCGGGTTTTATCCGGGTAATTCTAGTATTATCCAATATTCGTGTTTTCGCCGTAACATGTATACTCTAGATCAGCATTACTCAAAGTGTGATCCGCGGAGCGAAACCTCCGGTAGGGCTCCGCCAGCAGTCATAATAAATGAATGCATGTATTAAAGTGGACCCTATAAGAATAAAGTTACCTACGATAAAAATAAACAAACAAAACGAAACGCCTACTTATAGGTGTTACTGGTACATATACGAAAATTTAATATATGTATTATTAAGTAAATGCTCGACCTATTATATCGAAATGTTACAGCGTTACTCGTACGCCACCATTCGCCCCCGGACTAAAAGCAATCGAATGACCTCGGTTCGTCGCGCTGTTTCTCGTGCTCGGGCGTTGACGCGTACTTCGGAGAAAATCGTCTGGCTCTCCGAAGTTTCTGACGAATTCCAGATGATTCGATGGTTGCTGGTATAATATAAAGGAGGATTGTTTGGCGCGGAGAATTTATTAATCAAGCAACGTACCGCAAAATGTACTCACACCGCGCTCAGTATTTTATGTTCGCTTGTCTTGTTGTTGTTCGTAGTGGATGTAAAATCTTGTAATTCGTGCATCAAGAGTACTATTTGTCATAAAATTGACCAAATCAAATTAGTGTTAAAGAAAAATGAAGCGCTGGCTTAAAGGTGTTGCAAAAAATGTGGTTCGCTTGAATGATGCATCAAATTCAAATCAAGGTGATATGACGGCGTCAAGTGCTAGTTTGATGGTTTCAAGTTCAAGTAGTAAAACATCTAATGACACACTGAAGGTGAAAAAACGAAAGTATGACGAATCATACATTAATCTCGGATTTGTTGATTCCAACGGCTCACCTCTTTGTATGTTGTACAGCAAACTCCTTCCTAAGAGTTCGATGGTACCTGCTAAGATGCGCTGACATTTAGAAACTATACATCGCAACTCCAAAAACAAAAGTAAAGAATCTTTTCTACGTAAAAAAGAACATTTGTGTGCTCGACGAAACATCTGTAAAGCATCTTTCTACAGTGCCGCTTTCGAATGATACAGTTACGCGCCTATTGGGTATATCGCAGCAAACATAAAACAAGAAATGGTTTCACGGCTTCAAAATATCAAATGGATGAGTCGACTGATGTTGCTGGACTGGCCATCTTGCTAGTAATTGTGCGATATCCATATAAACATTCACTCGAAGAAGACTTGCTTATGTGCTCATCGCTGCTTACTAACACAATCGGAGAAGAGACTTTTAACACGATTAATAATTTTTTTTAAGAAAACCAACTCGATTGGAATGATTGCATTGATATTTGGACCAATGGAGCCAAGGCAATGACAGGTAGAACAGCAGTAATATCACGAATAAAAATGGAAGCGCCAAATTGTAGTTCAAGTCACGTCCACTACAATCCCGATTGTTCTCAATATTATGTGAAGATTATGGTAGCGATCATAAAACACTATTGCTCTATACTGAAGTGAGATGGTTGTCTCAGGGTAAAACTTTGACAAGGCTTTTTGAACTAACAACAGAATTAGAAGCTTTCCTTACAGATGTTCCTTTCAATTTAAAAGACCGTTTGTCCGATAAAAGCTGGTTATTTAGACTAGCATTTTTAGCAGAAATGTTTAGAAAACTTAACGAATTAAACCTGTCACTACAAGAAAAACAGACAACAGTTTTCAATGCTAACAACAAAATAACTGCCTTTAAAAGAAAATTAGATTTTTGGATTACTTGTTTTGGTAAGAGAGAAATGGAAAGCTTTTCATTGCTAAGAGAGTCACCATGGTCTTAGTGATAAAGAAATATTTCAAAATAAAATATTTGTTGAATTGGTGCGATATCTCAATGATCTGCAAGGGACTTTTGAATCTTACTTTCCTGAAAAACAGAATACAAAACTGAAAATAAACTCATGGATTCAAACCTTAATTTTTCATCTAAATTACAGAAGCCTGAAAATATGTCAAATCAGATCTATAAATCATTTCTAGAAATGAAATCAGATACAAGTATGGAATCATTGTTCAAAACAATTTCACTAAATGATTTTTGGTGCAGGGTTCGTGATGAATATCCACAACTTGCCACAGAAGCTTTGAATGTTCTTCTGCCGTTCCCAACAACGTATTTGTGTAAAACGGGATTTTCAGCATATACAGCTACAAAAATAAAATACCGCAATAGACTGGATGCCGAACCAGACATGAGAATTCAACTTTCTTTTATGAAGCCTGACATTACCCAGTTGATGAGGAGTAAAAAACAATTACATGCCTCGCATTAAATGAACTTAGTGTTATCATTTGCTTACTAACTCACTACTTACTGTATCTATCTTTTTTTGTATGATTATTAATAAACAATTCACATATAAATGCTTTTGCTTTTAGTTTAGTGTTCCGTCACGGGGTTCCGTCGCGAAAAAAGTTTGAGTAACACTGCTCTAGATCATCGATTTTTTTCTAGGTTTACCTTCAAGACGTAGTAGAAGAAAGCGAACAAAAGAAAAAAGGATTATCCTGGTTGAAATTCCGAAGAGGCGCTTCGTCTGAGCGACGGGCTTCAAGCTGTCACCGTGAGGTGGCCTCCTGGGGAAACCAGGAAGTTGCCACGTGGCTGGAAACTCTACAACTATCAGAATATATTGATAATTTTGTGAAGCATGATATCAGAGGGCGGGAGCTACTTACTTTGGCAAGAAGAGATCTTAAGGATTTGGGAGTCACTAAGGTATGTTTTAAATTTCAAGATTTTCAAGCACCATAACAAAAACTTTTTAGGTCGGACATGTGAAACGCATTTTGCAAGCAATCAAGGACTTATCTCAAAGCGTGTAAACGATACCACGCCAAATCCCTAAACTACCATATCAATTGCAAAGAAAAGGGTTATAAGCTAAATACGACTAATCTTGTAGTTTTAGAAAACACCGATTGTTTTCAGTAGACTGGAGAGGAACAATAGTTCTAGATTAGATCTATATGTAGTCCAAGCAGTTCACAATTCCTGCGGACTGACATGAGAGAAATAAATGTATGATAAATACTACTTTTATGATACAAAGCAAAAATACCCCTGTAGCCAATTAGAAAGCGAACAACCCTGAACAATTATTTGAATTTACGACTTTTTTATATAACTTTATTTTATAGGAGTAGAAGTCGTGTTATTTTTTTATCCCTAAACTCTTTTAAGTCGAAGTTTACCATAATCTTTAGTAAACTTAAATATTAAATGTGAACTATTTATAGGCCCACTGTGATTTCTATACAATGTGTTATATTTCTTAACATAAGAACCCTAGATATTAAGAGAATTTCTTCTCTATCCTATTACCAAAGAAAATAATAATTTATTAATATCGGCATTTATCGAACTTTATTCCATATTATACATATATTTTATTTATATGTCTTCCGAAAAAATCCTTAAAAACGTATCATATAAACGAAATAATCCGCCAAATAGCCTGGCTTGAATTCTCATATTTATTCCATTATTCAATAATTTTGTTCCTAAATAAGTATTTTTTCGTTGTGATATTTTAGTTAGTTATTTTCTACTTCTAGTCGCGAAAAGTGCAATTTTGTATCCCTTGATTACGAAATTCTAAAAGTTAAAGCAATGTGTACCTTATTATAATAATAAATTATACCTTGTAGCAATATTTAGTAATTTTCTCTTAAATTTAGGACGTTGGTCGTAAAAAAAATAACGAGAAGCATAATGTGAAGAAAACATTTATGTAAATTAGTTTATTGCCTAGAATGATTTTTTATGGTACAAATGTTTTAAGGATGCATTTCATTACTATAAGCGTGTGAAAATTTACTTTATATTCATCTATACATTTATATTCATCATGGTGTTCCTTTTTTTCAGAATACTCCATTAAAGTCTTTAACCAAAATTTTGTTACATAGTAACAACTACTTAAGTTAAGTGTAATTTGCAAGAATGATTTTTAAAATATAATTTTTAAGTACTCTTAATACACTGTGCATATAATATAATTTATATTTGCATAACATTTAATCAGTATCAATAATTCAGTATTTTTTCTAAGCTTATGGGAAACAGTCGGAAAACTTATGTTATTGAACAAATTTTAAGGGTCCATAATACCACTTCTTTCATTGCCACGAACTTAATAAATATACCTGGACTGCTAATGCATATGACCATGATAATTAAAAATGACCACTGCCTGGTGGCCGCCATTTTTAAAGTGGTTGTGTCCTTTTGATGTTGGTCACTCTGAACATTTTTAGTGTTGCCAACAAAAAAATATATTAAATGATGGTAATGAAGTTGACGAAGCTGACGTTTGACGTGTGAGTATAGCGGATTGCCTAGTTTTTAGCGATTTGTAAACGACGCTTGGATATATATTGTCTGGAACAGGCGATGTATCTTTCCCTTTATTTAATACCTGAATAATGTATCACCATCTTTATTTAAAGGTATTTGGAATTATTGTGAATTGTCGGTCTGTGTTGTTTATGATAGAATTATACGTAGAGTTGTTGACAGAATAATATATTTTTACTATATAAACCGTTGCTAATTACAAACTCTCATAAAATCATCTATATTTTGATTTTTATAGATGGTTGTACCTATTAATGTGGAAACACTGTACATGGAAGGAAAGTAAAACTCGTATTAGTAAAAATAAAAAGAAAATAAAAGTGTTTTTAACTGAATTGGTTAAGTAAATACAAGCAAAAATTTAAATGAATATTATCATTTTCATGGTATTAGGATTTATAAGATTCAAGATTATCAGAATAAAAAAACAAATATTTTAAAGTGCATGCATCTATTCCAAGTTGATTGAATCTTTGTCTCATTTTGGGTGACGATTACATTCTTTCATAAATTTTAACGAAATTCTTAAAGAAGTACCAAAAAAATCACAGACCTAACGCAATCTTAAATTGTTACCTATATCAAAGATAATACTACTACGAAGTTATTATCTTTGATATACATAAAAGCAATATATACATATATTGTACATATATACAGTATTATCTTTGCCTATATGTAACTTTCTATTTTGTATTTTTGTAAACATAACCTCTCAAAAACTTTAATTGTTTCGTTTCCCTACAGTTGGCACAACTAAAATTTGTCAGAGTGACCAACATCGAATGCACACAATCACGCAAAATGGCGGCTCCCTAGTAGGGGTCATTTACTTTTTATTGAATTGGCAGTACAGGTATATTTATAAGTTCGTGTTCATTGCCCTATATCAAGAGCATCATATCTGATTTATTGCTAAAACCACAAATGACTCTTTATTACTTAATCCAGATGCGAAAGTCTGGGAGAAGCGGCTGCAGACAAACCGCAAGGATGTTAGGTATCTTTTTTATTTAAATACCTATATTATTACACTATTTCATTATATATATATATTCGTCTTTTCTCTCTGTCACCGGATTTTCTATCGATTTTGTGTTGAAAAATGGGTTTGTGCGCATATTGAGCAGCCGGTTCTTTATAAACTTTTCTACCTATATTCTATAAAATGTTCCCTAAAATGCTAATAAATCCTCTAGCAAATATACCAATAGAAAGACATTTTAAATATATCGCACCGAAACTGGTCAATAAATTACTTAAAACCCTATGAAATAATATGAAATAAAAGTCTTTTAAAAATCACCTAAAAATGGGATGGAAAAAAATTCCATAATTTGGTGAATTCTATTTTATGTATTATCTTCATCGGAGTTATATAAAAGTTAACGTTATAAAGTTTGAAATAAAATGTAAGGCTTATTTATTGTAACTTTTAGTTATTTTATTTCATTATTTCATTGTATATATCTACATGTATATCTATATGAGTAGAATTAATTTATATACTATAACTGTAATACCTATTAATTAAGTAAGGAATAAAATAGCAAATAGCATACGAATACTTTCGCATCTGGGTTGAAGTAATTTGTGCTAAAACTAGCGAATCACGGGTTTTATAACTCCTAATAAAAAATGTTTTGAATTTTTAATATACAAGGTGTCTACTATAAAAACCGCCAAACTTTAAGAGGTGATTAAACAAGTCATTTGCAACAAAAAAGTCGTATAACATTTTTTCGAAAAGTTGCTATTTCTTCTGGTATTTAACATTTTTTGATTTTATCAAATTTCCTTGTTTTTTTTTTCATACAAGAATATCTCCGTTATTGTTACTACCACATAAAATTTAGATATACCATCTGAAAGAGAATTAAATTTGCTATAAGAATTATAGCAAATTTAAAATCCTATAATCACAAAAGTAAGTATATCATTGGAAAGCATATTAAATGCAGTAGGTTTTGCTGAAAAAAAAACATGTCCCTATTCACTAAATTTTAGAAAAACGACAACGAAGAAGATACCACTAATTTTGCACATTTCCCAAATGTTACATTTAACTTCTGATAAGGATAACACCCGGTATAAAAAATTACTCAAAAACTTAAATCTACCCATCTTATAGCAAATTTAATTCTCTTTCAGATGGTATATCTAAATTTTATGTGGTATTAAGAATAACGGAGATATTCTTATTTATATGAAAAAAAACAAAGAAATTTGATAAAATCAAAAAATGTTAAATACCACAAGAACTAATAACTTTTCGAAAAAATGTTATACGACTTTTTCATCGCAAATTACTTGTATAATCACCTCTTAAAGTTTGGCGGTTTTTATAGTAGACACACTGTATAGTAATACAATATTAATAAATAAAAATATTACAAAGCATAAGAGTGAGAAGGACCGGTTAAAATATACATAAAAAAAATTAACTATGGGATTTAAACATGGAAACATACTTAGCTTTCTTTAACCCTTATAAACTTGTTGTAAGGGAATATTTATTACAGATGTTTCTTTAACAATTTTTATGTTAAAACCAGGTTAGTGCCTTCTGAAAAATACAGACAAAAATACAATTATTACTATGTGGGCTTAAGATTGAAGGTTTCGGAATTTAGTTCGTCAGATTTTATGGCTAACTTTTATTATTAAAAGATTAGCAGAACCGTTAGTAGTAAACAAGAAAAGGAAAAAGAAAACGTACATAAAAAACCAAAAATATTTCACTTAACCAAGACACTAAATTATGCCTTGATGTGTATAGTCGCTTTCGCTCTTATCGTGCGGGTTCAAAGGTCACCACGTAATATGAATCAAATTGAAAAATCAGTGGCTGCCAAAATGTTATTTCCTTGAGAGTTTGACAATACATTGAACGCCGTCATGTGCCATATTAAAGCCGCGTATACATCTTAGATCAGAATAATTATTAACTGACGTGATGCCTTTAACGCCGTAAAAATGTCTGCGGTATACTACGTATCCGAGATTCGACATGTAAAACATACGTTGGTTATTTGCTTTCATGACGTGAAAAAGCCCATAAGCATAAAGCTCGTTGGGTATACGCCTCATCGGTATATGCCTAGAATCCCCGATATTCTGCTAAGTTGCCAGACATAATATTTACTTTTCTTTTTTGAAAACTTGTCCGAAATAGACGGAATTCTCAATAACAATTTTTCTTTACGCAATAATATCTAAATCTAAGCGTTTTATATTTTTTTATGGGAGCAAAAATGCCTCCCTAGCCTTTTATTAAAATTGTACATATTTCATTTAAAAATGGCTGTTACCTAAATTTTTGAGCAATTAGTATACGATTTAGCAGACCCTATGAATGTGCATAACATACTAATTTGTCGATTTCAGGGCACAGCGTCTAATTTTTAACGATTATATGATCTTGTCTTCTTCTTTGTTTATGTGTGATTGTGTTTTTTTGTAATAATTATTGGGAAACTATAAATTTTGGTATAATGACAAACAATTAATTTGTATTGTGTGTGATGCAGTGCAGTCAGAGACCAGAAAACTACTTTCTTTGTTTAAAGGCAAGTTTATGTTACAATCTCACTTTTAAAATGACATTTTAATTTTATGATTTATTATTTGTCGTTCGACCCAATCTATACGTTGATGCACAGAAAATTAAAAAAGTTGTGTTATCTTTTCTTTTATATCAGTTAAAAGTCAAAAAAAGATTAAAAAAAAACTGGTGAATGCGGCGGGCATTTCTGTCTCCCAGTGCATTCACCAATTCATTTATTTAACTTTGTTTAAAAAGATAAATACGAGGCGAGCTACGACAGTTCTTTAAAATGTCGTTTTCCTATGAATATCTATTTATTTACACATTAGAAAGCAAAAAAAGATTGAAACTATTAAAAAAATGGAGAATGCGCCGGGCATATCTATCTCCCAGCGCATTCACCAATTTATTTACTTAGCTTTGTTTAAAAAAAAATGTACTTTTCAATCATACCTAAATAATAAACGAAATGCAAAAAGAAAACTAATTATTTTAATAACGAAAAAGAAAATAAGGGATTGCTTAGAATGTACAAGAAGAAGTAGCTAAAGCACTTGGAATTAGTTTAAGAATGGTGCAAAAGGTTGTACATGAAAACAAGAACAATCTTATTTCCAAGCAGGAAATAAAGTGTAAAAGGAAAAAGCCGAAGACTGAAGATTTAAGTGAATGTGTAAAAATGAAGTAACAAATTTGACTAAAAAAAGAAACTAATTATAACTATCATTATCACTAACAGAGTCGAAAAACTCTTCTTCGAATCTTCTTCAAATGGAGCAACGATCAATGGTTCAACTTGGATATCGAGTACTTTTTCTTTCTTCCACCAGGTTCTAATAATGTTTTCTGTGTGATCCACTGATTTCCGCCAATACTCCTTTGTGATGTGATTCAATGCCTCATTCCAAACAGCTTCAACCTGGTCAGATCTAAGCCCAGCACCCACATGCTTCTCACAATAAGATTTTGACCCTGCCCATATAAGCTCAATGGCATTAAACTGACAATCGTAAAACTTCATGGCCATATTCACGTTCTATTTCGTCAACAGCATATATTTTTGGTCTTTTCAGCGATTTTGCAATTGATAGAAGTTCGGATTTTAGCATATATGGCAAGGGATTCTAATTTTCTTTTACTTACCATTCATAAATTTCGCTTTTTTTCCAACTTCCATTTGGTTGTTTATTCAAAATTCTTGAATGATACGACGCATTGTCTAATACTATTAAGGAAAGTTCTTGCAAGTTCGGTATTAACTGTTCCTTTAACCATTTTTCAAACATTACGCAATTCATATTGTCATGATAATCCATACTTTTAGACTTAGAAGAAAAAAATTAAACTTGCACCTGGAACGAATCCCGTTGAAGACCCGGCATGTAAAATAGTAAATCGTTTTCGCTGACCACATCCTTTTTTTCTTTTCACGCTTTTCACAGATTCATTTTGCCAAGATTTTATTCCACTCCTATTCGTTGGCTCACAATATTTGGTAGTTAACACAAATATCTTCTATTGCAGTCTTTTTTATAGCGAAAACCTATGCTTTTAATTAATTTTGATAAAGCAGAAAGTCCAATTTTCAAAGTGCCGCGTGAATTATATGCCGCCGTTTTTAGCCTATATAGTTCATAAATCCTATCCCTTACTTCCATTTTTACACATTCACTTAAATCTTCAGTCTTCAGCTTCTTACTTTTACACTTTTTTTCCTTCTTGGGAATAAGATTGTTCTTGTTTTCATATACAACCTTTTGCACCATTCTTAAACTAATTCCAAGCGCTTTAGCTACTTCTTCTTTTACATTCTTAGGCAACCCTTTATTTTCTTTTTCGTTCTCGAAGTAATTAATAACATTAAGTACCATTTTTTTGGCTTGAGGATTTAGAAATCCACAAAAATGCTTTTTCTTTTCCATAATTTGAAATTTAAATTATCTTGTGACAAATAATGTCATCCGTCAATCGAAACGAGACAGGCATGTTTGTTATGAAAGTAATTGTTTTAGAACCACTGACATTTATCATTTTATCTTCTTTTGATACATTAACGCTGCATATATCTGTTTCGTTTATCTGACGCGTTGTAGTTAAAAAACGTTGTTGCGAAAATTGAAATGAAACGTAACTACAAAAGTTTGTCGTTGATAATACGATACACCCGCACGATAAGAGTGATTTTGACTATACAGGCTTTTAACTATACATTTTAAATGATGATATTTGTTTTTTTTAATACTCAGAACGATTAAAACTCTACTTAATGGGTAAATTAATTAGGGTTTTTCATAATCCCTAAGCTTCTTTCATCGGTATATGGGGCACATGATTGAAGCGATGATAATATGGGTTTATTTAAGTTAATAATATAAAATGTGTTAAATTTTATCCTATACAGGGTGATTTTTAACCTATCCGCATAAACTTGGGAAATGATAGCTGATGAGTAATAATAAATAATAATGAAAAAAAATGTAGTAAAATATTTTTAGTTTTGGAGATCCATATTTTTTTAAATAAAAAACGTGTATATTTTAACGTGTGTAATTTAAACTAATTTAAAGAAGCTGTTCGAAGTTGTTTCCATTATTTTTGATACAGACTTAAGCTCGTCGAATCCATGAAGACGTACATGCACGGGCCAAACCAGGCTGTAGGCAAATTGCGTCACTGGCAACGTTTATGCGATGTCGTAGCTCTTGCTCAGTATCAACTTCGTTTACATACACCATTGTTTTCATATGACCCCACAAATAAAAGTCTAATGGATTAAGGTCAGGCGAGCGAGGGGGCCACCCAACTGGACCATCACGGCCTATCCATCGTCCGGGAAACACACGATCTAAGTGTTGTCGCACTGGTCGTGAAAAATGTGGTGGAGCACCATCATGAAGAAACCACATGTTCTGCCTAACGTTGAGATTCACATTTTCAAGGAGCACTAGTAAATTGTTGCGCAAAAACTCTAAATACCGAGCACCAGTCAAACGATTTTCCAGAATAAAAGGTCCGATGAGCATCCCGTTCAGAATTCCAGCCCATACATTTACAGAAAAACGTTAAAATGTACAGGAAAAAAATATGCGGATTTTCCAAAGCCCAGTAATGAGTGTTATGAAAGTTGAAAATTCCATTGCGCGTAAAATTTGCCTCATCCGTAATTAAAATGTTCATGGTAAAGTTTGGGCTTAACTGCTGGTGATGTAACAACCACTCACAAAAGTGTACTCGAAGCGGCAAATCTCTTGGAAGTAGGGCTTGTACCCTCTGCACATGTAACGGGTACAGCAACTCGTGCCTTAAAATTTGCCAACTTGTAGATTGCGATATTCCAAATCGCGCTGCAATTGTCCTAGTGCTAATTCCAGGTTGTTCTTCGATAACTTTTAAAATATCCTCCTCCAGATTTAGAATGTGCCTAGGTCTAATAGCTCCTCCATCTTGTCCAGGCTGCGGCCGCAAATTGCCAGTTTCTCTACCCCGCTGAATAACACGTAAGAAAGCTCCACGCCTTGGGTGATATCTTCGGGGAAATCTTTGGGCATACAGATCAGCTGCTGCCACTGCATTCTGATGCGTTTCTCCGTAAACCAAAACCATGTCGACAAGTTTTCGTTTGTCAAAATGTGCGCCATTACATTTGACGCTTTTATTTTATTCGTGTGAAAATAACGATCGAAAACGATCACAGCCACCAAGAAACTAAGTACTGCTATCTTTAAGCAGTTTTTAAAAACTGGAATCTTTTCCAAACAACAAATTCCAAACATTATGACTTGTTTACTATCAGTTATTAATAAAACAAAATAAGTTCGTCTGATACACGTTCTGTTGACATTTGTTTAACTTTATTTCGAAAACCAAAAATATTTTACTACATTTTTTTCTCATTATTGATCTTCATCTACCATTTCCTAAGTTTATGCGCATAGGTTGAAAATCACCCTGTATACGGGGTATCCGAGCGAGATAAGAGATAAAATTTCACTACGTGTTCTTTAGGTAAATTACAGTCGAAAATTTCTTATAAATATGGGTCTGCAAATGCTTTTCTTGTTAAGAAAGCATTCATAAAAATCAAATCATTTCTTAATAATTTGCTTACATTTAATATTCGTTCAATAATTTTATTTAGCAAAAAAAATTAATACAACTGTGGAAATAACTGTTTAATATAATTGGTTAAATTGTCCACCTTCACATTCTACGTATACTGCCCTCCATAAGCTAATGGGCGTATCTGCAAAAACAGTGTTTTAAGATAATGAAGGTTTTCTATTTTTTAACGTGCCACCTATTACGATAAACTTCACTAAAATGAAAGATATGGAATTTATAGTAATTTTTTCTTAAAAAATCAGTGGCATTAATAAAAATTGCAACTTGTTTTTAGATTTTGAGTTATGGCAGATACGCCTATTTTCCTTAGTATCGTTTTACCATTTGCTGATTAAATTAAAAGATGCCTGAACTATGAAATTTAATACATATAGAATAATGTTTGAATATTTTTATCAACTTATAAAAAGTAATTAAGTAATAAAAATACATTCGTTAAAATAGAGTTTCATTGCCTCAAATTGAAAAAAATCTTACAATATATATTTATTATATTTATATATAATATATATTATGAGGTATCCAACAAGCCTTTAACCCAATTTTCGATAAAATGTCAGATACGCCCTTTACGTTAAGCAGGGCAATATAGTTTACCCTTTTTAATGATGTGGATGAGTTTTCCCAATAACATGATGGTTATTACTTAGGTCGTTATCGATATTATTAATTTTACAAAGCAGTTCAGTCCTGGTATGTGATTTATCTGAATACACTAAACTCTTTTATCTTAGAAACAGCTACTCTTATTCATAAATGTCTTAAACCTCCCTCTAACACTGGTCATATGACTCGCCAGGTTAACGATTTTCCCTTACCAATCCCTACATCCTCCCTCACGAAGAACTCACTTATATACCTCAGCAAAAAAATTTACAACCATGTTCCTCTATGTATCAGACAAATTTTAGAAGTTAAGAGATTCAAAAAGGAATTAAAATCACTTTTATTATCCAGGGCATATTATAGCCTTGACGATTTTTTTAATGATACCTTTTAACCTGTGCTCTGACATCATTTTAGTGTTTTAGTTTTGTTTCCTGTTAAATAATGTAATTTACTTCTTCTAAATTCTGTTTTATTGACAGCTTTACTTATTTTTTAATGAAATTTATCAAAAAGATTTTTTTCTCAATCTGTTTTGTTATGATTAATTTTGGTATGTGTGTAAATTTTATGGTAAAGTGTTCTAGAAGTTATGTTTGTTTGAAATTTAAAGTGAATTTGGAATTTTTTAGTTTTTAGGATGCTTGTACACAAGATTTTGTTGTCTTACGTAATATAGCACATTTTCTTTCTTTCTTTCTTTCTTCTTCATATGCTTCAAGTAATAGTCCAAAGTATTTAAATCCAATGAGAGGGGGAAGGGAGGCAGGAAACCGCGCCCATGCGTTTTATCCAATATCCAAGAAATGTGTTATTTAAATATTCTTTCTACTACCAGAGAACATCCCCCTTTAGAAATGAAAGTAAATGAAACGAAATGTGTCGAGTTGTTTTAAGTTTTCCGCTCGATCGAAAGATGGCGCGAAGAATAATAATTAGAAAATATGGCTACATCCATGTACATTTATGTTACATATTATACAGATTCTGAAATATGCTACTCCGTCACACCCTTAATGAATCACCTGGTACAACCTAAGCCTCTCTAAGTGCTTTGATACTTAGTGTGTTGGTTTGATGATTGGAGGTAGAATGAATTCTGGGGCAAAATTATTGGCTTAGGTAAATTGTCCTATTTGAATTATAAAGAAAGGATTTTTAATATTAATTATCCATTGCTGTCTATAATTGGCATCTCTTGGAAAAAGGAAGCGGCTAGAATATAGGTCTATGCAGCCTGGGATATACCATTTATGTTTTTCCTTTAGGTCACCCATAAACATAGACATTTTGTGAAATGGTCTTATTACCAATTGAATATTAATAATAAAAAGTTAAATACCAAAGTAAAATGTAAAATCTTAGATAACACAACACACAAAAAAGCACACCACTGGAGTACCCGAAATTATTGGATTTATAAATAGGTAACTAATTCCTATTTTGTGAAGAGCACTAATCTCGTTTGATAGACACTGGACACTAAATATTATTGGGGATAATAAGTTTTTAGTGTTTATGACTTAAGTCTCTCGTAAAAATAAAACGTCTACAGCAAAAATATTGAGATCGAATGACGTATTGACGTGTGGCCTAAGGATGGCGATGACAATGGCAGCCAGAACAGAAAGTCAATCGAGAAAAACCCAAATTTAAAAACTACAGAGTGCATCATCTATCGGAGAATAAATGAAACAAAGATTCCAGATTTTATTACAGATTCTGCAACATATCGCAAAATTACGTTCCGTGCCATCTTTCGATCGAGCGGACAACCTCAAAAAACCCGACAAGCTTTTTCCATTTAACTTTCTTTTCTAAAGGGAAATTTTCTGTGTCTACTACTGTGGGATGGAGCACCGTCATGCTGTAACCACATTTGTTGTCTTCTTTGATTCGGAATATCCTCAAAAAAAATTAGGCAATTCTTCTAGTACGAACTGAAGATAAATTGCAAATGTCAAACACATAAAGGTCGACTAACTGGAGTAACTGTTTTCCTAACCAACCACGCCAAACGTTAACTGAAAAATTGTGTTGAAAATTCCGTTCGATTTTTGCATGGGGACGTGATACTACGTGGACTGCGAATACTAGTTAATGGTGATCGTGCTACACTATTGCTGATAGACGTACGACAGAAGCATTTGGAAATAATTCTGTTACTCTCAGTTAATTAAAAACATTCCCAAATCCTTGTCTATTAGGTGTTCTTCGATTTTCGGCATATTCAACCACTGCTGCTCTACCACTTCCGTTACAATATCCGCATATAATCACCATGCCTGCGTATTCATCATTTGTAAAAACACACATGACATTAATTTCTGCAAATTTCTGACAAACTACTGTAACAAAATAACAAACGACAGAAGTATCCGTGGCAACAAACAAAAAAAAAACAGAATCAATGGCATTCGACCTACTTGTTGTTGATAGAACGTCATACTAGAGATAATCATGATTATAGCATGATAGTTTTCGGTACAATAACATTAATATATTTAAACAAATCATATTTTGGTAAGGAAGCATTTGCGGACCTACATTCATAGAATATTTTCGACTTGAATTTACCTAAAGAACAGTTAGTGAAATTTTTCGTTGAATTCGTAAATTGGCGTAATAAAAAAAATTAGAGATTAAATTAATAGATTTGTTTATTTTTAAACTTGTGTATGGGTTTGTGTAAACCAAACACTCCCCACTTCCTCTCCTTCTAAACTTTCTTTAATCATACATTTCACAGCCAAATACGGAGGTGGTTCAAATATAATCGACACAAATCCTCTGAGATGTTTATTTGCTATCGAAAAAAATTTTCAAAAATTTACAGTTTTTGTAGGTACTTTACCACTTTTACGGAAACTTTTTGATGGCGGTATCGAAGAATTCCTTGGGCAACTCGGACAGCCATGTGCCCACGAACTCCTCTACCTCGTCGTTGGTGTTGAATCTTTGACCTCCAAGGGATTCTTTCATGTGGTCCAAATATGTAGTAGTCACAGGGTGATAAATCTGGGCTATAGGAAGGATGTTCCAGTACCTCCCACCCCAATTTCGATATTGTATCGAGCGTGAGAAGCGCGAAATAAGGGCATGCGTTACCCTCGAGAACATTCGCACTTCATGCTGGAATGCTCGTCCTTTTCCAGCGATAAGCGGGCTTCACGTGTGTTTTCAGAAGATTAGAGTAGTATGTAGCATTTATGAAACATTGGGTATACAGGAAGTGGATGTACAGCACGCCCCGCCGTTCCCAGTACACATCACCTTACCCGCGGGCTTGGTTATCTTCGCTTTGACGGGCGCCCCTTCCTCCATGTTCCTCCACTCTATAGAACACATCTTGGTTTCAAAAGTGTATTAGTGGATGCATGTTTCGTTTGTAGTAAAGATTCGCTTTAAAAAACTAGTCCTACTCTGCCTCGTATTGCATCAGCAAGAGGCGCATGAATTTTTGGTCTAAGTTCAACAGTTTAGGAATCCACAGCGCCGTTATTTTGTGATATTGAACGTGTTCACAGACGATAGACTCGACACGACCAATACTAATGACAAGTTCGGCCGTAATGTCTCAAGATTCATCCTACTCTCCTCCAAAATAATTTGTTCTACGCGGCGAATGTTGCCTGGTGTGCTGCTGATCCGCGGTCAATTATCATGCGGCTCATTCTCGACGCTTTCGCGGCCATCCTTGAACGTTTCGTTCCACTTAAATACAGCAGATACTCACTACCAAACTGATTTCGCAAACGCAAAATGTTTGTGTTCTTAACGCCTTCCCACACTAAAAAACTTTAGACAATACGTTTCACAACGGCGGTCGGCACTTAACGTTCACTCAAGTTCATGTTGGTCATTAGCACGCACGTAGAGCATGCGTTGTCGACGAAAACTATGCCGCACCGTTCATAAGAGACCCAGCTATCAGATTATAAAGCAACGACCTTCAAAACATACATATGCGCCATCTACAATATCTAGCATAACGGGTCTTTTGTTGAACATAGGCCACCTCCATGTCCTTTTATCTTGTGAAGTTGCAACCCAGTTACTAGTAATTCTTTTGAGGTCGTCCGTCGATCGAGTTGGTGGTCTTCCCCTACTTCGTTTGCCGATCTTGGTCTCCATTCCGAAATTCTCTTAGAAAGAAAAGAAATCTCTTAGAAATTCTTCATCTGCCGTCTCGCAATCTCGCAATATGACCGGCCTATTTCCACTTAAGTTTTGCGATGCATGTTACAATATCGTCGACGCCAGTTCTTCTGCGTATTTCTTCATTTCTAACCCTATCTCTCAGCTTCACACCATGCATAGACCTCTTCAATTTACGTTGTGTTATTTGTAGTTTTCTCATTTAGTGTTTCTGCGCCATACGTCAAAACCGGAGGTACTCATTGATTAAATGCTCTTCTTTTAAGGTGAACTGAAATATCATTTTTAAATATATCAGTGAGTTTACCAAATGTGGCCCAACCCAGTGATATCCTTCTTAGCAGTTCAGTGGTCTGGTTATCTCTGCCAATTCTTGTTTCGTGTCCGAGGTAAACGTACTTATCCACGATCTCAGTTTCGATGTTTTTTAGTTTGATTGAAACACTAGGTAACAACTTTGTCATCATTTTGGTACCAAGTTTATGTCATCTCGTTATAGTTTATTTTTAAACCAACGTCCGGTGTAGCGTATTGTAGTTGTTTCAGCATTTCTTTAGCCTCTTTCAAATCATGGGCTATAAGTACCATGTCATCTGCAAAGCGAAGGTGGTTTAGTTTTTCACCATCTATGTCCACACCCTTGTCACCCCATTCCAATGTTTTAAATGCATGTTCTAAGACTGCAGTAAACAGTTTTGGAGACATAGTATCTCCTTGCCTGATTCCCCTTTTTATTTTTATTTTCTTTGTGATAGTATGTAGTTTTACTGTTGCATTGTCATAGATCTGTTGTATGATCTTGGAGTATCTGTAATCGATTCTGCAGTCCCTAAATGCTCTAAGGATTGAAGTTAATTGTACCGTGTGGAATGCTTTTTGGAAATCATCAAAAATAAGGTTAAGAGGTTTATTATATTCCACCGTTTTTTCTATCAAGATCTTAGGGCATTGTAGATGATCATTTGTTCCATATCCAGAGCGGAAGCCAGCTTGTTCTCTCAACCTACAGAAATCAAATTTCCTTTCCAGTCTGTTGGTGATAATACGAGCGAAGAGTTTGTACAGATGATTTAGAAGGCTTATGGGTCTATAGTTTTCTAAGTCTGTATTATCACCTTTTTTCTTTGAAAAAGATCATTAATGAGTTCCAGGGCATGGGAATATCCTGGCTCAATAGGTACAAAATAAAGAGATTTTTTTATTTAATTTACTAAAACTTTTCCTCCCAGTTTAATGGCATCTATAACAACTTTATCCTCTCCAGGGGCTTTGTTATCCTTTATTTCCTTTAGAGCATATCGTATTTCAGCATCGGTGATACCAGGAATATCTTCTGAGCCTTGGTTTAATACTTTTAGTGTTGTGTGTCCTGCTATATCTATAGGTATTTGTTTTGTATATAGTGCTTCATAGAACACTTCTACTATAATTAACATCTCTTCTCTGTCTGATATTAGTTCCCATTTTTGTCTCTAAGCTTAAGGATTTCTTTTTTACCATTTGTTAATTTCCTTCTTAACACCTTCATGCTTTCGTCCTGCTCAATTGTCTGCACAACTTTCTGGTTCTTGTAGTTTCGCACGTCCCTCCTAATGGCTTTTGACCCCTTTCTATTAATATTTCTGATTGTTTGTTCATCAGCATCTTTATCACCTAAAATTGTCTTTCTTCGCTCCATTTTTTGTTTTTTTATCATTCTTATTGATTTTTTCTTCTTTATGTAGCTTTGTATGAAATTTAGCTTAAGCTTCCGTTATTTTGAAATTATTTGACTATTTAGGTTATTTATATCGTTGGTGGGTGTTTTAATTAGAAGTGATTTAGAAATGTACTTTTCAAATGCGCTTTTATTCTTTGGTGGGATCCGTGCTGTGGTTTTGGTATCTCTGGTTAGTTTGATCCTTTCTTTACTGACGTGGATCTCTATCTTAGCCCTCACCATAGTCTGCCAAATAAAATGGCAAAATGAAAGTGAGCTTGTTTGAAAGTAACGTCGTCGTAGAATATGTCCATCTGTTCTTCACTGTACGCTGACATTGGGGCATAAGCTTAAATAATTTTTAGATTATATCGCTTTTATTTCCACAATATTTTCTACTTATTTTTTGTTTACCAGAAAATCAACTCCGCCCACTGATGTTTGCTCTTTTCCATAGTAATAGAAAGCATTCCCAGACTATAACGTCTGTAAACTTTCTCCTTGTCTTCTAACCTCATTGAGTCCCATGTGATTTTACTTAGTTCTAGTTCTATTTCGGTAAGCTTCTCTTCGGACAGTAGTGTTCTGCTGTTATAGGTTGCAATTTTCAAATTTATCTGTTTTCGATGTTGTTTTCTCTTTATCAAATCTTTGTCCCCTCCAGAATGCGTGAGACAGCCTAACGAAACAGTGTGAGATTCTAGATCAATGATCCTACTCACCTAGGGTAAATCTGTTTTAGATTATATAATTAATATTTTAAATGTGGCGCCAAGCACTCTTCCACTTGTCTCGATAGAAATTGACATTTTGTTATCAATAATTATCTTTTATACAGGGTAAACATTTTTTTTACTTTTTGTCCTTTTTGATATTAGACAGAGCCTAGTTCGGTTATTATGCAGGATGAAAAAAACATGAAATATAAAAGTTGTAGAGTATACCTTAAATCAGTATATTAAATGAAAGACCTTTTCCTTCTGATTTCAAAAATATATGTTAACGTTTGGTTTAGCTGTTCTCCAAATAGTTACATTTTAGGAAAAAATAATGATAAAATATTGTTTTAACTAAATCCCCATTACTATGACGTTAATCGTTAATAATAAAGCAAATAAAGTAATTTCTCAGACTGTCAAAGTTAATATTTTGTCTATATCCTTTGAATATGGGTTATATAATGAAAGAAGAAAAGGTATCAGTATCACCACATTCATCTCGAAATGAGAATTTCTGCTAGGTCCACTTTTTATTACACTGTTATTACAGGAGCATGAGAAACCCGAAAAATCTATAGAGAAAAAAACGCACAGTTTTAGCTAATACGGGTAAAGAACTTCAAATTTTATTTCCAAAAGAAAAAATAAATTTATATTTAAGAATCTGATCACGTTTATTATTTATGTTTTGAATTTTTAAGCAACGCCTAATTTAAGATGCAAGTAGATGCTTTGAATGTCTAGAAAAAAGATTAAAAGAGTACTACATGAATATGGATATTATCCTTACGACATACTGCCAGTCAAAATTTAATAAAACCATAAAATAAGAAGACTAGCTTATTTTAGGGATATATTAGATATGAAAAACCGAGATAGATACCGATATATTTTATAAGATATTGTGGAGCAACGAAGCCGTGTTTATCACAGTAGGGATGTCACCAGAAAATCCTCACACTTATGTCGAAATAAAAAACCAGAGCCAGAGCAGAGGAACGCTACGTACGCTATATACAGGTTGGCTAATAGAAGACTATACATAGGCATTATAAATGGCAACACCGCTTCTTGCTTACTTTCTGGTTGATAACCGGCGCGGCGGATTCCGATCGTCTGATTTCCTATTTTCGGCACGATACAATCAGCAGACCTCATTTTGCTGTATGATTGCATACTGCACTGTTGAGTCTTAAAGCGCTATTTTAATTTATTTAAATATTTATCATTATGGCTGGATATATCCACTCCGACAAAATTCAAATGATTAATTGGTTTCATGGAGGCAATTCGGCAGTACAATGCAGGGATTTATTCTTAGTAAATTTTGAAAATCGACCGATTCCTTCAACATTTCAACACGATCCAGGAGTGTTGGAGAGGAGCTGGATATGCACCATAAAACTGTGACGAGTATTTGGAAAAAACATGGATACAAATGTTTTAAATAATCCAAAACTCAAGTGTTTCCTGAAAACCAGTGTCCTCTTTTCCATTGCATGGTAAACACAATCGTTCCATTGTTCGTTACTGGTCTCAGGAAAACGAGCACAGAAGTTTTCAGTTCCGTACTCAGTACCCTCAAAAGTTGAATGTTTGGGCTGGTATTTTAGGCGACCATATTATTGGGTAATTTTTCATTGATGGTACTTTGAACGTCTAAAAATATCTTGAGTTGCTACAAAACCAAGTTCTTTCTGGCTCTCAACTCCTCCCTGATATAGTCCTGGGATCAGTCTATTTTCAACAAAATCCTGCTCATAATGCGGTTAGAGTAAAAAAAATTTAATTTTTTAAAAATTATTTGTTAGATTTATTATTAGGAGTTTTATTTTCTGTTTTTATAAGGTTTATACAGGGTGTTTCAGAACTATGGGATCAAACTTCTGGGGGTTGTTCAGTGCAACAGAAGAATCCATTTGAGTATAGGAACCCATGTCCGGAAATGCGTCACTACGCCACTACGACCCTAAGACGCGTTAAAATTTATAAAAAACATTAATTACCTAAATAGGATCTGCTGCATTTATTTTTACCTTTTTCACATGATACCATAACAACAATTGTTTAAAATCAACGCTTATCAATGTCATGTTTAAAAATTTTATAGATTACAATTTTTAAACATTTATTGCTAATGGAAAACTTTACCAATCAAGAATTGGCGGATATGCATTTGGCATACGGAGCAACAAACTGCAATGCACAAGCAGCATCGCGGTTGTATCATAAACGTTATCCCGAACGACAGCATCCTAGATACAAAAAGTGTATTGCGGTTCATCGGCGGCTCGCTGAGACAGACATGTTTAAGACCAAGATGCATGATACTGGTGTTGCTCGAACCGTAAGAACGGTCGAATTTGAAGAAGAGGTGCTTCAGCGAGTTGCCGATGAACCATCAAATAGCACACGTGCACACGTATGACTGCAGCCGATTATCATCCTAGAGTTCAATTTTGTCGATGGCTTCTGGATCACATCATTGCACAACCAAATTTTTTACGCTATGTTTTGTGGACCGATGAAGCCTCTTTCACAAAAGACGGTATTTTTAAGGAAGTAGGAATAGCCATGTTTGGGCCGAAGAAAATCCTTATGCAATTTTTCCAAGAAAACATGAGAATCGTTGATCTGTCAACGTATGGGCAGGCATTGTTGATTATTTAGTTGGGCCATACCTTCTACCGGAACAGTTAACAGGACCTATTTATCTGCGTTTCTTGGAGGAAGTTCTCCCAGAACTCCTTGAAAATGTTCCACTAAACGTTAGACAGCAAATGTGGTTTCAGCATGATGGAGCGCCGGCTCATTTTGCTGTACAAGTACGCGAGTATTTGGCTCAGCAGTTTGGGCACCGTTGAATTGCCAGAGGTGGAGCAGTTTCTTGGCCTCCTAGGTCACCCGATTTAACGTCGCTCGATTTTTTCTTGTGGGGACATGTAAAGTCTTTAGTCTACGAAACTCCAGTACAATCTGAGCTAGACTTAATTGGATGAATAACAGCCGCATTTGAAATCATTCAAATTTTTAGTGTAGTGGATCAAATTTTTAGTGTAGTGCGCCGAGTTTATGTGCGGCGTTTAAATCGGTGTATTGAGGTTGGAGGAAGACATTTTGAACAATTGTTGTGATGGTATCATATACAAAAGGTAAAAATATATGCATCAGATCCTATTTAGGTAATTAATATTTTTTCTAAATTTAAACGCGTCTTAGGGCCGTAGTGGCGTAGTGCCACATTTCCGGACATGGGTTCCTATACTCAAATGGATTCTACTGTTGCACTGAACAACCCCTAGAAGTTTGATGCCATAGTTCTGAAACACCCTGTATTCTATTTTTATTACAGTTTATATTTTATTTTAATAAGAACAACGCTTTAATTTTCAAATGCAATGCACAGCATAAAAAAACTGTAATTACGACTTAATCCGGGTTTTACACATGTAATTCCCGCATTAGAAAAATATTATACCAATGCCGCGTAATATTTTTTTAAATTTTGTCGCAAGAGATACAGCCCCCACAGACGTCAGGTCAGACGCTTACTAAAATAAAATTTAAACTAATCGAGCTCGAACCTCGAACACCAATGGACTGATGCGATGGCGGCGTTGCAACATCTTGCCTCTTAGGAACTTTATATGTGTAGTAATCCATTCGCCAATCTGTATAAATCAAAACATTATATATTGACAAATCAAAAGCAGCCAATGCATATCCTTAATCATTACTTTATACTAGAAAATCATTTTAGGCAAAAATCTGTCATAGTAAGTTTCTCTGAAATATGTGGCTGACAATCATGTTTTAGTAAGAGTCTTTCAAGAGAAATAATATGCTTCGCGTTTATAGGCAGATTAATTTTATTTTATAGGTGTCGTGGTTGTGCCAGTCTTAATATAACAAATGTTAAATTGTGTTAAATGTTAGTTGTTATAGTAATATTAGTTTTGAAAATAGTAATTCCATCAAAATACTCAACCTTTCCATTTAACAGATTTTTTTTGTGCCAAATCGCTAATAACTTTATTAATAACTGTTGCGCTCCTGATTAATAACTTTAATCGAATTACTTGAAAGCAGCTTCTAAACCGAAATTCATGCAATTAGTATTTACTTATTATTTATAATATTAGGACATTTGTCAAAACATATTCTCTTATTAGATGATAAGTAAGTTAATTTTAAAAATGTATTTTTAACTAGCATAACGTTACCATGTAAATACTCTAAAAAGCCTTAACTCTTACACATGTACCTTCTCTCATACGAAATTTATACCAGATGAATTGTAAATAGGATAGTTGATAAGAAATAATGGCATAATGAGCCATTTACAGGATTGGGTTTACATATGCAAGTTCATATAATTTATCTGGCAACATTACATAAATAAAGTAAGTAAGACTATTTTTTATAAAATCAGTTTAACTTCTTAGTACTATAAGAGCTCTTTCGATTGGATCAACATTGAGGAAAGCTTTTATACAAAAACGTGTGCGCAGGCTTAATACAATGTCTGAAATAAAACAAACAAACTAACTGAACTTAAGAAAATAGCTCTCAAATTGGCTATGTTCTTTTAATGGCTATAATGATATAAAACTAATAGCTGTGCGAATACTCTTCTAGGCTTTTACCAATAAATATACTCTAATGTTCTTAGTTACTCAATATTTTTGGTTATACAGGGTGTTAGTAAATAAGGGCTACAAACTTTAGGGTGTGATTCGGCATGGAAAAATAATGACAGTTTGCTATATAAACGTATGTCCGCAATGCTTCGTTTTCCGAGTTACAGGGTATTTAAGTTTTTCTTAAAAATTGACGATTTATTTATTGCTCTGAAACCAGTTGAGATATGCAAATGAAATTTGGAAGGTTTTAAGAGGTAGTTATCGCGCATTTTTTGGCATGCAATTAAGAATTTTATGTTCACCATTGACGTGCATACGGGTAATGATCTTATTTTTCTAAAGAAAAAAATGGTACTCCACTGAGATATTTCCTCGTACAATTTGTGACAAAAAACCTCTCTTATCATTTTTTCGTATGTGGCGCCGTTTTTATGCAAAAAAAAGTCTTGACTTGTATTTTTCATTTCTTTAATACATTATCTAGAAGGCTACTGTCGACATTTATCTAATATTAAATACAAAATGTCAACATTCATCTGCGAAATACGAAATGTCAAATTAGGGTTTCGTCACTATTAACCCTTTCAGTCACAATTATTTGTAAGGACCTTAAAAATTCTGATATTTTAAAAATGATGTTATTATGCTTAGCAGAAAGGCATTTAATCTTAAAAAATTGTTTTTTTTTTGATTTTGGTATAATTTTTGAATGTTGTCATTTGACGACATTGTGACCAAAGGGTTGCTTCACGATAAAATAAATGTATGTATAAAATTACATATAAAATCAAACTTTATTTTATTATTGCTTATGAAAAGCTACAAAACAGTTTTTATTTTTTGTCAAGCATAAATGCACTTTACATTTTTCACAAAAAACCCGAGTACCTTTACAGTCCGGAAGTTTGCATCTTGAAGCTCATTGTTTATCCTCGTGAAGAGGAAAATGTCCTGTATTGTCGAAGCGCACATCATCTATGGGTCTAGTTTTTTGGAAGTGGACTTAAAAGTGATTCATTTGAAGGTCTTCCTCTTTTTCTTGATACAGCATTACACGCGATCAAAGCTTCTGCGACGTGGCTCATGAAATGTATCAAATCCAAGATTTCTTTCGATGGAATGCCCATTTCTTGTGCTTTTTGTCTATACTTAAACCATGTTTATACAAGCCATGTCGATGGCATGTATAAACATTCGCAAAGTCCACTTCCGTGATCTAATGAATGTTCTGTAAATCGAAATCATGCAATCTAACTTATCAACGCCGCCCATGTAAGGGTTATAAGTTTTTACTACTTCTGGTCTCGGCACCATGACGTGCTCTTTACTGACTTTATTCCAGCGACGGCAGTTATCTATTTTGCCAGAACCTATAAAATTTAAGGCCATAAACAGAGGCTTAACCATTTGGTCATAATAACCTCACCATCTTCACTAATAATTTCTTCCATAGATCCGCGTTGCATTTCCTTGTCTGAGGTGAATGGTGGCTTCTTGAATCTATCTTTTCTAGCTGTGCATGTGGCAGATATATTTTTATGCCTAAGAAATTGCAATAAATTATAATTGGAGAAATAATTGTCAAAATACAACTGAATATTTTATACGTCTATTCTTGTTGATAATTTTGCTACAACAGCACCTGCAAGGCCGAAAACTTTTTTCTATGTCTTCTAATTTGGTTGTTGATCCTTCATATATAATAAAATTGTAGAGTGTCCCACTTTTTCCACACAGAGCGAAAATGTTTATACCCCATGGTGACGGTTTATTTTTCACATACTGCTTCACGTTCAAGAAGTCCTTGAAGGGGACCATTTGTTCATCAATGCATAGCTCACTTTCCAAAGGCAGAGATATACATCTTTTTCTTATTGCATCGAAAAGAGGCCTTACTTTCAAGAAACAATCATTGTTTTGTGGATCCTTTTCCTCGACATTCACAAAATGCATGCATCGACTTTTAAAAAATCTGGTGAGAGCCATACAATCTGCTATACGAGGTATTCTTAAGTTTGAATCCTAATAGAAACGAACCCGGGGATAGTGCAAATTTCCCATAATTATGTGAATTCCCACAAAATTTTTAAGCTCTTCTGGTGTGGTATTTTTAAATTTGCTATGTTGTTGAATAGCAAATTTAAAGATTATATAAAGATTGGTGTATTTAGTCATGTCCTCAAATAATTCATCAGTGAAATATTTTCTAAAAAAATATAAAGGACTTTCCAAGGTAACATGTTGTTCAACATTTTTTTATACCACGGTATTGGGGGAGTAAGATAGGTGACATTTCTTCTCCAACGTATGTTTTTTTTCATCGTAAGATCATTTTCGAGAAAAAACTCTGTCACACTAACGTCCTCTGTATTTTCTTGATGCTCTTCCAAACCATCAACAATTTCATCTTTTTATCTATCAAGCAGCTCGTTCATATCATTATTGCCCAGAATTTCTAGAAAAACATTTATTTTATAACAAATAAATCATTACTACTAAACTGGTAGTTTACAAATTTTACCATTTATATCTTCATTCTCATCTTGCCCATTGCCATCGCTTAGATATTCTATGTCTGACATCTCCTCTGCTAGAGCGACCAATTCTTCATAAGATAACGGTTTATTTTTACTCATTATGACTGATTTCTTCCAACCTATTTTTTTCCAAATTCTGAAAAATTTTATACCGGTTAGTCACACTGTCGCCAAATGACAACGCATAATTAAAAAAAAAATATCCTCACTCCATTATAAACATTTACTTACTAATACTTACCGCTAAACAAACAACCCTTGAAAACAAAAACGTATGTGTTTTAAGAAGAAATACTATTCCTACGGAAATTTCCAAAATTCAAATAAAATAAGTGTGAGAATAAAAAATATACTTAAAAGGAAAAAATGTACTAGCGGAGCAAAAAAAAAACTTAAACAAAACTATTCGATTCTCGCAAATGTAATCCTAATTATTTCCCAGTTCCCTTAAGACGCAAACAAGCTTAATTCTGCTACGTACTAATAATGCTATGAACTCCGTATCGGTAGAGGACATAGTTTAACAATTGGTCTCTTATAGAGCCCATTTGCAGTTTTTACTGTGACAACCCTTACATGGCCGTCTGGGCCAGGGTGTAACATTACAATTCGTCCCAATAACCAATGAATAGGAGGATGATTTTTAATTATGACTAACGTATTTAGCTCAATCTTAGTGGTGGGATTAGTCCACTTTGACCTTTGTTGCAAGGTATTAAGATACTTTGCCATCTTTTCCAAAAATCAACATTTAATCTTTGGATCAATTGCCAGCGGGACAAAGTATTGAGCTTTAAATGGGACAGATCAGGATCAGGAACCGTATTTAGCGGTTCTAGTATCAAAAAATGACCAGGAGTAAGTGGGGCTAAATCGTTCAGATCGGAACTTTGTGCCCACATAGGCCTGCTATTCAGCAGAGCTTCAATTTGGGTAAGTAAAGTGTAGAGCTCCTCATAAGTTAAAACTAGGTCTCCTACCACTCGAACTAAGTGCGTCTTGACAGATTTGACGCCAGCCTCTGCTAGACCATTAAGATGAGGCCCAACAGGTACATTAAAAACCACGATATTTTTAAATGCTCCGATGCATGCTTCGAGAGTTCACGAATTTGTTTGTGGGCACCCACATAAGTGGTGGCTGAATCAGAGTAAATATTGAGACAGCTTCCGCGTCTGGATACAAAACGCCGAAAAGCGGCTATGAAACTTTCAGAAGTTAGGTCGGAGACTAGTTCGATGTGAATAGCTCGAGAAACAACACACACTATAATTAAAATATATGCCTTGAATATTTTTGCACCGCGATATTTACCCATTGCGATGTTTAAAGGGCCTGCATAGTCGATGCAAACATGCGAAAAGCACTTAAGTTGCGAGATGCGAAATGACGGTAAGTCTCCCATATACGGGGTATAGGGTTTTGGGTTCACGCATTCAAAGCATTTTAGGCATTTTGAAAAGACCCTTTGTATCACAAGATATAAAACTGTATTTAAACCAGGATGCAAGTTAATTTTGTGTATATGGTCAATAATAAGTTCGGTTAGTCTGTTATCTTTTGGCAACAGAAGAGGGTGTTTCACATCATACGGAAGTGATGAATTTCTTAGTCGTCCGCCCACTCTGACAAAACCCTGTTCGTCCAGAAATGGAGCTAGTTTACGAAATGGTTTAGGTAAAAGTTCATTTGACTTTATTTGAGCAATTATCTCTGAAAAATAAAATTGCTGAATGTGTTTCACAAGAATTAGCAAAGATTTTTGTAGTTCAAAATTCATTATTGGGCCGACTCGTTTTACATGTTTTGTTTGAGTGTTATTTGAAAATCGAATTAGGTAGGCAATTATCCTTTGAATTTTTGGAAGGAAGGAATAATGGTTCAGAATTTGGTCTAAGACATTTGGTGAAATGGTAGCAGCTAGAGTTTCAACTTTTTGCTCTCGAAAAACATCTTGGCTTTTTATATCGGTATTTGAAACAGTCGACAATGCCCAGTCAGAACGAGGCAAATAAATCCATGGAGGACCTGTAAACCATAGGGGATAATTTACCAGATTCTCAGGAGTGAGACCTCGGCTGGCACAATCTGCTGGATTTTCTAGTGAAGGTATATAATACCATAAAACTTGTGGAATAGTTTCTTGAATGTGACTCACCCGATTTGCCACGAACGTTTTCCATCGGTGTGGAGAGTCAGCAATCCAACTTAGAACCACCTTTGAATCAGAAAAAGCCAAAATTTCATCAATAATGATTAATGGCGAATAAGTATCGAGAACAAATTTCAATAAATCTGCACAAAGTGTAGCACCAAGTAACTCCATTCGAGGTATTGAGACAGTTTTTAAGGGTGCCACCTTTCCTTCTGCAATAATAAGTGAAGATTTAATTGCGTCCGGCAACTTAATTTGTAAATATATGGCACATGCATAACCACGCTCAGAAGCGTCACAGAATGCAAGAATTTGACAACGTTGTATATTGGGAGCAAAAATGCATCTCGGAAGAGATAGCTTAGAGGGCTCTGAGAAACTAGATTTAAAATAAAACCACTTCTCACAAATATGTTGAGGAGGCTCTGAATCCCAATCTAACTTTTCCTTCCATAACTCCTGCATAAGAGATTTTGCCTTTAGAGTTACCAGAGATAAAAACCCACATGGGTCCCATATTTTGGCAATCATTGAAAGTATTTTTCGTTTGGTAAATTTACAATTTTCATCAGGGTTGCAACAATATGAAAAAGTATCTGATAAAGGAAACCACTGCAAGCCCAAAATTTTAATACTAGCGGGAGTTTCTTTATCGAAGGATATAGGAATCTGACAGTCTTCTAGAGATAACGTGGAAAGAAGTGCGGGGTCATTGCTTGCCCATTTCCAAAGTTCAAACCCGCCTGATTTTAGCAGTAAGATCAGTTCCTTTTGAAGAGCTAGTGCTGACTCTAAATCGCAACTTCCCGAGCAGATATCATCCATAAAGGAATCTTCCAAAATAACCTGTGCAGCTCTGGGAAACTTATTTTTCTCTTGTACAGCTAATTCCCTTAAGGTTCTGATAGCCAAGTATGGACTGGAAGTTACCCCAAAAGTGACTGTATTCAAGCGATATTCCTAAAGAGGCTCCTCGGGGCTGAAACGCCATAATAAACGTTGGTAATCTCTATGCTCATGAATTAGATTTATTTGTAAAAACATCTTTTGTATATCACTAATCATTGCGATGGCGTGGAAACGAAATCGCAGTAGAATAGTGACTATGTCAGCATGAAGTTTTGGACCAGGTAGAAGAGTGGAGTTGAGACTGTGGTTTTTTGAATCCTTTGCAGAAGCATTGGACACAACTCTCACCTTGGTAGTGCTGCTGTCTGGTTTAATGACTCCGTGATGGGGAAGATAGCAAACACTCTCTGGCCTGGGTTCAGTGCTTAATACAAGGCTCATATGTTTATTGGAAATATAATCGCGCATGAAATCGGAATAAAGTTTATAAAGTTCAGGATTTTTAAGAAGTCTAGCTTCTAAAAACATAAAACAACGATAAGCCAATGAAAAGGTGTCACCAAATATAGGCGAATTTTGCTTAAACGGTAGAGCAACCGTAAAGCGCCCTGTGCAATTACGAGATACTGTGTTTTGATAAATTTCTTCAGCCCGCTTCTTATCAGGAGACAAGAATTTTCTTTGAGGTACGGACTCTAGTTCCCAGATTTTCCGCAAGGTTACATCTAATGGGTTATCAAAGGCAGTAAAGTAGCTTCCGAGTTTCGGAGATGACATTGAAAAAGTCGAATTTTGATGAATTCTTGCTAATAAGACCCAGCCAAATTCTGTATCTAATGCAACTGGTTGACCTAGATCTCCGTAAATTCGACCCGATTTCAAAACCTGTGCATAGATTTCTGCGCCAAGAAGCAATTCTACGGGAGCAGGTTTATCAAATTGTGGATCGCTAAGGGGCAAATTTGAAATATGGCTCCAAGTACTGAGATTAATTTGTATAGAGGGCATATTCGAAAAAAGGTTTTTCACAACTAACCCATTAAATGAAAATGTAGGTTGTATTTTTCCCACGGGTCGTATAACACAACTGGTTATGCCATTGGTATAGGAAGAAGACTGATTAACCCCAACGATTGGAATTGAATAATGTTTACGTGCTAAGCCCAATCTCTGTAAGCAAGATTGACTGATCAAGCAGGCTTCACTTGCAGAGTCCAAAAGTGCTCTGACAGTTTGGAAATTCCCTCTTGAATCTAAGATCTCCACCTTCGCCGTAGACAATAGGACTGTGGACTGAAGTTGAAAAGAATGTTCAGTTGAAAAGGACGTACAACAATTTAGCCCTGGATTTTCATTTATAAGGTTTTGATGAACGCTAGTGTTCAAGGAAGTGGTAGGGTTGGAGCAAACTAAATTAGAGGGATTTTGCTGATTGGTTTATAGAGGCAATGATGCGCTATTCTGGATTAAATTAGTTTGCAATGAGTGTTGTTGAAGATTTGATGAAGATGTTTGTAACTGTGTGTGAGAACTGATGACGTCACACAGCAGTGTGTGGTGTCGATTACCGCAGGATCGGCAGTTATGAGGGGATAAACAGTCCTTTAGCAGATAATGATTGGTGCGTAAGCAATTGATACAAACATAATTTTGCTTGACGTATGCAAGGCGTTCAGAGGATGACTTTTGAATAAAAATGTTACATTGTGAAAGGGGATGTAGTGAAAAATTACATAGTTTGCAATGTCTTGAATTTAAATTTGTAGGTTGCGGAGAAAAAGTTTTAAAAGTTTTATTGTTGTTTTTTGTTTGAATTGAAGTATTAGTCATAAAAGAATTTGTGTGAAGGGATTTAGAGCCGCTATTTGAATAATTATTTGGTCTGGTAGTAGCATTAAATCCTGCTCCAGAATTTTTTGAAGATTTGTTTAAATTTAAACTTTGTGTTGGCATTAATTGCATTGATTCCAGGCCTCTGCACTGATTCTCTAGGAATGCTACTAGGTCTGAAAATAAGGGTATTTCCTTCTCAGTATGTTTAATTTTAAAGGCTGATCTGGTAGACATATCAATTTTTTGCAACAATATATTAAACAAGGGAAACGACCAATCAGTAGTATTAAATCCTAGAGCATCTAATGCATCAAGGTTTTCATTAAAAGTATCCAGAATACATCTTAAATCTTTTGAATTATGGTTTGATTTCATACTTGGAACCTGGACTATTAAATTCCAATAAGTTGTGGCTAATAATCTTTTATTTTGACACCTTTTTACTAAATTTTGAAAGGCGATTGTATAATTGCTATCGGTTACTGGCAGAGATTTTATAAGATTTAATGGTTCCCCTTGCAACAAAGTTAATAAGTGTCGAAATTTACATGCATTGGAAATTGAAGTACTGTTATGTACAAGTGATAAGTATAAATCGTAAAATGTGGGCCATTTAAGATTTCCATTAAAAATAGGAACATTTGGTTTTGGAATATCTGAGAATTGATTTACATGAGGCGTTACATAATTTGAAGGTCACTGAATACTATTGGGTTCTGGAAAAAGTTGAAAATAAATATCTTTTGAAGCAAAATAAAATTCTTCACATCCCTTTCTAATAGCATCCTCGCGTCCAAATTCCTCATCTGTAGTAGTTAGGCCGATAATTTCATTATGAAGATGCTTAAAATCATTATAACATTCTTCCAATGTCTCATATTTAACTTTAAAAAGCGACTTATGCTCCGATCTCTCCACTGCCTTTTTTGCAAGAGTGTATATTTCGGTAATTCTAGCTGTAGCTACTTTTCGTTGTTGACTTAATTTATTCATTGTTAAAAAAAATAAATCTATCCACTGGTTTCTAAGAAAACCAAAATATTAACTATTTTCCTTTTAAATTTTTTCAAAACAAATTATTGATTTAAGTCCAATAACCATTTAAATAAGCAGTTACTTTGTTTTAATTTTTGCAGATATTTAAATGAGAAAATGTTTAAAATACCTGAATTTATTTAAGTATTGTTTTTATTGGCAAAATGAATTAAATTTATCTTTTTCATTCGTTTATTCCTGAATAACCATCAAAACTAAATTGCACTAGTACTACTATAATTACTAACACTGCAATATTCTTAAAGACACAAACCACCCTGTAAATTTGCAAAAAAAGTAGAAATTTCGATATAAATAAGGAAAAAACTACACCGCAATGTTCACGTACCGCACAATAACAATCTTTCGTATTGCTTGTAGTTTTAGAAGAATCTCAACTTAAGAAAAAATTATAAGTAGTTTATTAAAATTTCCCTTTAATATAAATATACGTAAAAATGCAAAAATGAAGAATGTAAACAAGGTTGACAGTCGATGGACTGGTTTATTTTTAAATAGCAATTCGGTGAATCGCTGCGCTCTGATGGATGGCAGGGAATCCTGCGCTGCTGCTAATATGCATGCGCCAAGTAATGTTGCTTATGATTTGCTGAAATACACGGTACTATGGCGGCTGAAAATGGCGAAGAATCGAACGATTTAATTTTTTAATATAATTTACTATGAATCCAGCTCGAAGGACCAAAAAATGTACGGTTGTTGTTATATTACGGCGATTGAGTGGACTGTATTACTTATATAGGCAAGGGATCATTTTCCTAAATTTAACATTAATTTCCAAAATAAAATTTTCAACCGAACCATACAGCACCAAGATTAAAAATGGCACCTACCTTGATCTCTTGGAGCACTTGGATGGAATAAATGAGTTTCTTCTGGCGGGCCAGCACTTATATTCGGCACAAACACATAAGACTTAGTATTAGTGGTGTGTAATGAAAATTAGATTATATTGTAGAAACTTTTCCCATATTTTTGGGGAAATTATAGAAGCACTTTTTAGATGAAGTCTGGAGCCTCGATCATGGCAACGGCAAAAGCTGAAGTTGCCGGTTTGCTTCTTTGTACGCAAACTCTTGATAGACCATTCGACGTCGGCGCCAAGCTTGACTTTGTATGGTTAATGTAAATTTGAAATTACGTAGTTAAAGGACGAAAAATAATTTAATATGTTCAAAAGTTGCGTATACAGTATGTAAATCAAACTTTAACTCGTTACGTTTATATAGCAAACTGTCATTATTTTTCTATGCAGAATCACCCCCTAAAGTTTGTCGCACTTATTTAATAACACTCTGTATTTATCACACTGTAAGAGGCTTAGTTTTAAATAAAACAAAATAGTCGCTAGTGAATAAATTTGCGTCAGTAAAAACGATTAGTTGAAACTGCCCACGACGTCGATGGACCCTATAAAATTCCTTGTGATATTTAAATTGTTCGCGAAAATCTTGGTTTAATGCCAAATTTTGGAACATTCCATGATATTGAATAACCATATTAGCAATATACAAATTTAGAACAATCATGTAAGATTATTGGTGTTTACTATTAATTTCTGGTCACATTCGTTACTCGTAGAATAGGATTTTTATAGAATGATGTGACTTATTTGGTGACTAAGGCTGGTTTTCCATTTTAGCAGATTCATAAAACGAAATTTTATAAAGCCGATGGATATATGTTATAGGTAAAGGACGGTTCAAATATTCATATTTGAAAAAAATATTAATTTTGAACCAGCCCTGTAATAATATGTTATAATGTTTGCTAGTCCATGCCTCATTTTATTTTAATTATTGCCCTGTGGTTTTATGAAAATAATATGTTTACCATATTAAAGTATTCATTCGGAAGCATATTGTCACGTATTGTTTTTTATAATATATCGTTTGTTACCAATGTCAAATAGTTAGGAAGAAGCAAATACATAATATATCTAAGTCAAATAAATATTATTTCTTATTAACGCGACATGCTTCTTTTATAATGTTTGAAAGTCTATAATTTTATTAATACTTTTTCGGAAACACGTGTTGTTTTTACTAAAAGTCTATTTTTTCCATAAATGAAACACGAAATAGTCTTTTCTCACGATACTTTCTTTAATGGCTACTAGTTTCGAGATCTACCAGTTACGCCCCATCATCAGGTTGCTTAAGCTACAATAAGACGTGTACTTTAGAATAACATTTTAACGATTTTAATAAAATATTGGTTAAAAAACTTAAATTCTAAAATCATGTCTAAAAATTCTAAAGCTTTCAGTACTTATACACAGGGTGTCCCAAATTCGAGCCTCACCATTGGGATCTCGTAAACTAGATTTAAAAAATGCCGAATACTTCCGAAGATATTTGGAAAAAATCGAATATGGGCAATTTTATTTTTATTTTTATTTAAATTACTCTAAGATAAACAGAGGTTTAAACATAACACAATTAAACCAAATATTCAAATATAATTATAGTAATCCGCCTGCTTGGATGCAGCGGTGATAGCCCTGATCTCCCTTATTAGGTCTTGACGTAAAGCTTCGAGATTTTGTGGCGTATTTTGATAAAGACGGTTTTGAGAAAAAATCCCCAAAGAAAGTAATCTAAAGGGTTCAGGTGGGAGCTTCTAGCGGGCCAACGTACGTACATTATGGGTTGGTGCACCGTCCTGTTGCCACCATAGTTGACAAAATACATCCAAAGGTTCTTCCATTAAGAAATCCATTATATTGGTCCTGATTAATTCGGCATATCTTTAGGATGTTAGATTTCTTTCAAGAAAATAACGGGCCGATAATTTTATTGTGCTACATACCGACCCATACATTAAATTGTTGTCCCTGAGGTCTTACTTTTTGATCCTGCCTTAGGTTTTCTATTGACCAATAGTCTTCGTTATAAAATTACGAGACAGTTTTACTACTAACTAAAACTCTTTATTTCTCCTCTCGACACGTATTTCGCTAACGATGTTAGCATCTTCGGGAGAAGATTAAAACTAAATATACTAGCACTATAAAGAAAACGTTTTTAATGCTATTAAAGTATATTTTTTGTCTTTCTCTTTAACACATGAGTCCTTATGGAAATATCCATTAATAGAAAATTTTTAATAAGTGCGATACATCATTGGTTTAGGAACATAAGAGGCTCTTAAAATCCGTAATAAAAAAGTCAGGGCCGTATTTAAAAAAAAAAACAAACTTGATGATGACAGCTCAAATACGAAACGTCGGTTTGAAAATCTGACGACACCATTTTATAATATAGAGAAAGTAGCAATGAAAATGAGTAATTTATTTTGTTATATCTATTCAAATAGAGTCGTAAAAAAATAAAAATGAAATCGCCAATATTCGGTTTTTTCCAAATATCTTCGGAACTATTCGGAATTTTTGAAATTTCAAAAGGGTGTTTTAATGAGCACCAAATTGCGCAACTTTGCCTCAATTTAACCGACCTCGTATCTCTTCTAGTTAACGAGATCCCAATGGTGAGGCTCGAATTTGGGACACCTTGTACAAAAGTTCCAGAATAAACTCGAACAAAACTGAACTGACTAATAACATGTATATAACTAAAAATACTAGGTGTGGTCTTATGTGGAAGCTATACAGTATACAAATTAAAATACTACTATATTACATGTTGATGTAGCATATATTTTTCGAGTTTTTTTAATTTCATTTCGTGACGACCGTTATTAATTTTATAACAAAAATTGAAGATGGCATGAGAAGGAATCAACAATAACCAGACAATGCAAAATTCTATTTATTTATTAGGTATATTGTAGTAGTGTAGGGATATGTAAATATGTAAGTGCTATTGTTAATAATAAGATGACGTATATCGTATTAAAAAAAATGTTTTTTGATTTTTTATTTATTTAATTATATGTATAAGAGCTGGAAAAATTGGGGAATAATCTAAATTTAACTGTGAATTTAAGGTAAGCATATTATTGTCAAAATGTAAAATTTTAAAGTATAGTATGGCACCTCGACATACGAGTTTAATTCGCTTCGTAAACTTGCTCGTATCTCAAAGCAGTTTTCCCCACTTAATTTGATTAAAAAGTCATTAATGCCGTTCCAGCCATAGAAATATGATAAAAGTAGAATATGTGCATAGACCACTGTGCATCAAATTTTAGGCGGATACATAGGGGGCACGAACTTAATAAATATACCTGGACTGGGCTGGGATTCTAAAATCACGACTCGATCTCGATACGATCACGACTTCGAATTCGATCGCGACTCAGTCGTGACGAGCAGGGTAATTCTAAATTTCAATCGTCGGATAAACTCGTTTTATTCGATTTGATTTAGGTTTCTTGGTATATATTGGTTATTTTCCCTAATATTTGATAGATAAAAACGCCAATTGTCTTTTCTATTGATAAAGAATTTTCTTTATTTTTTTATTTTTTTTGCCTCCGTGTTTCTTTATTTAAATATATGCCTATATTATTTCTTTAAAAAAAATTTCGTTTAAAGCCACCACTAACCATTGGGAAATAATAATTGAATTCATGGAAAATCACAAAAACTAGTTGTGTTCATCCACTTTTGGCTTTAATATGGCAACATGGGCGCAACCAATTGGACCTATAACACCAGGGAAATTGGATCTCTCCATAAATGTTAATTTATTAATTTATCTCTCATCTCTTATATTTGGAAAATTAATGAATAGGTCAGCAAGGTCTATAATTTCAGTAATTTTATGGATCCAACGACTTGCAGTAGTTCCCTAGCAGTTAAACTAATCAAAAATAAATATTAACGATTTCAAAATTAAAATCTTGTCCAATGCATCTTTAGTAACAATATGTGGCATAAAATCTTGTCATACTAAAACTGCCCATCCAAAGGTAAATTCCTCTGTCTCTATTAACAGAAGGTTGTGAAAATAGGGTCGAATTAGATCTATTAATTGTTGTGTTTAAGAAAGCTTCTTAATATACTAATGAAAATCAGTTCTAAGATTCTAAAATCAAGACTCGATCTCAATACGATCACGACTTGGATCGCGACTCAGTCATGACGACCAGGGAAATTGGATCTCTCCATAAATGTTAATTTATTAATTTGACTCTCATCTCTTATATTTAGAAAATTATAATCAGAAAGTTGATTGTCAATAATTTCAGTAATTTTATGGATTCAACGACTTGCAGTAGTTTTGCTAATTCCAAATTTAAAAAGAAAGAAAGCTTCTTGATAATATAGTAATGAAAACCTGGTATGACTATTGGTAAATAATCATGCAGCAAATACGTGTAAAAAAGGATGCTGGCATGCACGTATTAAATAAGGAAGAAGGTATATCCTCTGGTGCATACGATATACCCAAGCGTGTCGTCGACAAATCGTTAAAAAATAGGCAATCCGCAAGACACTCACGATTGAATATTTTATTTAGAATTAGTCATATCGAGTAATCGTGCCGAATCGTAATTTTAGAATCCCAGTGCTGCTTATGCATATGGCCACGATACCCAAAAATTACCACTGCCTGGTGGCCGCCATTTTTATAGTGGTTGTGTCCTTTTGATGTTGGTCACTCTGAACATTTTTAGTGTTCGTAGGGATGTGCGATACTGAGGAAAGTACCGGTATTTCGGATCGTATCGTATCGTTTTAAAAGTACCGGTTGGTTACAATATCGACAAGTTCAGTACCGATATTCCAAGTACCGGTACGATTTAACCTATGGATTTAACTAAATATATATATTTTTTTTAAATGTTAAATTAGCGCCGACTGGTATGGTCAATACTGATATTTTTAGTATTATTTATTAAAATATTATTTATTAACAGCATTTATTTCGAAATAACTACAAGTGAAAATTTGACATTTGTCGTCACTTAAATTAAAACCGAACAACAGAAAACATTAAAACGTAAGACAAAAATAATTCTCCAAGAAGTCTGTTACGGCATTCATCCATTATCGCATCAGCCTTTGAAAATAGGCGTTCAGAAAATGGGTTGCATCTGCCAACACTACGGATAAACAGAAACAGAAAGACAGAAGGAAACAGGAGTAAATCCGTGCTTCACTGCTTCATTCATATTAATTTATGTGGTATCTTTTTAATTAAATTAAATTTATTTCATAGCATTCTTCGATACGGGATACGATAGGTACTGCATAAAACTCAAACGGATCGGACCGTATCGTACGTTAAAGTACCGATACAAAATATCGAGTATCGGAAGAAAAAATACCGGTACTCGAGAAAATCGTATCGTATCGCACATCCTTAGTGTTGCCAACAAAAAATATATTAAAAAACGGTAACGAAGTTGACGACGCTGACGTTCGACCTGTCACGAACTAAATAAATTTTTTTCATTGACATTGTTTTTAAACCATCAATAAGATTCTAAAATCACGACTCGATACGACCGATTCTAAATAACAATGTCAATTGTGAGTATAGCGATTTTCTAGTTTTTGGCGATTTGTAAACGGCCAAAAAACGCTTAGGTATATCGTCTGCAACAGGTGATATAGCTTTCTCCTAATTTAATACGCGGATAATGTATTACCATCCTTATTTAAACGTTTGGTTCACTGTTTCTCAAAACCGAATTATTATGAATCGTCTGTCTGTTATGTTTATGATACAATTTACTATAATTATAAACCCTTGCTAATTACAAACCCTCATAAAATCATTTATATTTTGATTTTTATAGATGTACCTATTAATGTGGAAACACTGTACATAGAAGGAAAGTAAAAGTCGTAATAGTAAAAATAGAAAGAAAATAAAAGTGTTTTTAACTGAATTTGTTAAGTAAAAACAAGCAAAAATTTAAATGAAGATCATCATTTTCATGGTATTAGAATTTATAAGATTTAAGTTTAAATTTATAGGATTGAAGATGATCAGAATCAGAGAAAAACAAACCACCGAGAAGCGACAAAACCCGCATTTACCGTTGATTTTCTGGGGTCCAATTTTGGTGCCCTTGAGCGGGCTTAAATGACTGGCGCTACATATTAAGTAACGGAGAAAAATCGTTTTGGCAATTTAATAGTTCCGTACACGGAGAGAAATACGACAATTAATAGATTACAAATTTTATTGGGAATTTGAAATCAAAACTATTACATTATTTTACTGTTGGTATAGTTAAGTTATAAGTATACCTAAACTATACCGGGTGACACAGGAAAAAGGGAACACGCAACAACTTTTTTATTTTTCAAGATAAACAAATGTATGAAAAAATAAACTGGGTGTCCCATTTAAAATAAGAAAGTTCGTGTCATTTCCGGTTCAACCGGAAGTGATCAAAAACAATTGAATACGTCAAAATATGCTTTTATAACCATTCTATTGACATACCAAATTTCATTTGTTTATCTTGAAAAATAAAAAAGTTATTGCGTGTTCCCTTTTTCCTGTGTCATCCGGTATAGTGCCAACTATAAAAATTACCATTTAGGATAAATAATGGAAAATAAAAAATCTTCTAAACAAACTTTTATTTTTTGAGAAAATAATATTGGCCCATTGTATAATGAAACTCAAAAATACATTGGCAATAATTAAATTAAACCTAGGTACATTTATACATTCCGCAAAATTTTTAGTTTTCGAACATTTTTATCTTTATTTGTTTTTAAGACCCTATTATTATATTTAATGGTGTAAAATATTTTCATAAATATAAATAATTTTAAGATAAAGGTTTTTGGAAAATGTGCACAAGGGTGTTCATAATTAATAGTTTTCCACACCCTGTCTTTGAATGACATCCACGAAAAGCACAGGTATAAGGCATATTATAAAAGTTTTTAATAAAATAAAGAGCACAATGACAACACACACAAAAAATAAAGACAGAGAAAAATTCAGGCAACACTTGACTAGACTAAACTAGGCGTCGAATATTACCGGACTAACCGACGGCTGGCAGGGGACCGGCAATAAGACAGGTATACCAAATAAGCTCGCACATGCGCAAGAAAAATCGGTCCCGGCTTTGTCCCTTCTCGGTAGTTTGTTTTTCTCTGATCAGAATAATAAAACAAATATTTTAAAGTGCATGCATCTATCCCAAGTTTATTGAAACTTTGTCTCATTTTAGGTGAGGATTACTTTCTTTCATAAATTTTAACGAAATTCTTAAAGAAGTACAAGAAAAATCACAGATCTAACGCAATTATCTTAAATTGTTAACTAAATGTAACTTTCTATTTTGTATTTGTAAACAGAATCTCTCAAAAACTTTAATTGTTTTGTTTCCCTACAATTGGCACAACTGAAATTTGTCAGAGTGACCAACATCGAAAGGACACAATCAAGCAAAATAGCGGCCCCCTAGTAGTGGTAATTTACTTTTTATTGAATTGGCAGTCCAGGTATATTTATTAAGTTCGTGGTCTTGGCCCATTCTACCCTTTCTCTATTTCTCCACCTCCTAAAATACCACCTCCGTTGTTTTTCTCAAGTGTTTTTGAATAAGAATGTAACGGAAGAAACATTTATTTATAAATAACAAATTTATAAACTCCGAGTTTTGACTCTCTCTTCGCTATACATACTTGAGACAGCTAGTCTTGTGCATAATTTAAATAAAACAAGAATTTTCTGTTTCCTTACCGAGACAGAAAAGTACACTAACTCACAAATCATTTATTTATACACGAGTGAAGAAAAATATTTAATCATCTTCCTGAGAATATTAGATGTGCTGTCTCTGTCATGCTATTTAGAGGAAAATTAAAAACTATTTTGTTGGAGGAATTTTTATATACCATAAGAGAATTTTTTGACAAAAGATTCTGAATATATAGGGTGTTACAAAATTCGTTGCAAATATTTTAAGAGCATATTGTTGGAGTGAAAGTAAGACTTTTTTTCCTATAAACGTGTGTCCTAAAATGCTCCCCTCAGAGCAATAGTCCGGGCAAATTGCTTGAAGAAAATCGATTATTTGGAACACTGACTACAGATATACGTAAAATCTTTTGAAAATTTGCAAGTCGTTTTTTTAATGCTTCTGACATTTTCCATCCCAAAAATGGTGTAAACCCAAATTCAGAAGGAATTACCCTTATGATGTACCCTGTACCCATATCTTAGGTTACCGAGGAGAATTTTGAAAATCTAGGACACCATCTAGTTAGCAATAAAAAAACCTAAAATTATTATTTCTTGCATTTTTTCGTTACAATTAATTTGATTTGACAACAATTAAAGCAGTCACGGCCCACTTCGTTTTTTTTCCTCATTCGTTTATAAGCGATTTTCTCAAAAACGTTTAATTGTATTGAGAAAATGCAAGATACCAAAATTTTGGATTTTTCACGGCTAATTTGATGCTATTGCTAGATTTTTAATTCTCTTATCGGAAACATAAGATACAGGCCATCGGAAGGATAAACCCCCCTGAATCCTTAAATTGGTTTTACATCATATTTGGGACGGAAAATGAAAACAGCCTCTAAAAAACGGAGACTTGCGAATTTTCAGGAGATTTGATCCATAACTGTAGTTACGGTTCCAAATAACCGATTTTCATCAATCAATTTGCGCGGGCTGTAGCTTTGAGGGGGAGCATTTTAGGACACATGTTTATAAATTCCTTATTATTTATAGATTCCTCAAGAGATGCAGAATTAGAATAAAATATGCGCGGGATAACTCGGAAATTTTGCATTATGTAAGGCAGGGCTCGATACCTTCCCTCCCCTTGTCAAACATTATAATAGTTGTGTTCGCCGTGACAGTCCTGGACAAGTTCGGAATTACTTCGCATGCACATTGTTAAAAAGAGCGTTCGCGGTGACCAGTCCTCAACTTTGTTACTGTTACTTGTTCAGGATCAATCTGTTGTAGCTAGTTCAATCGATCCTTGGACTCTTATTAGAATTTTGAGTTCTGGACTTGCGCAATAGATTTTCAATGACATATTTGATGTATGTTGACTATTTATTCTTTTTGTGTTTTCTGATAAGTGATGCTTATTTTATTTTTAAATTTAAAACCAATAATAGTTTCTGTTTAGATTCTTTGGATGTTCTGATATGTACCGGGTGATCAGTTAAGGGTAGCGAGCGGCCATATCTCATAAGATATTTGTCGTATAGATTTGAGAAAAAAAAAATCACGATAAAAGTCGCCAAGAGAAATTGCTGGAAATTATTTTCGAGTTTGTCAAACGTCCGCTAGAGGGCGTAACAGCCAACACCAAGTAGAAAAATGGGATTTTTGTAGAATTTTGTCTATTGAAAGTATATCGGTAATATCATTCTCATATTTACTGACCATTTCCCTACATTTTTTGTCTAAAACGTTTTATTCTATCTATCAAAATAAAGCGGTGGGGCAAAATCAATTGTTTTTTTAAATAAACCAAGAATTCTCTCGTTTCTTTTGACCGATTTTAGCAGACTTAGGCTCATATAAAAGAGCATAATTTGCACCACAAAATGCTTATTTGGTTTTGAATTTTTGACTTTTGCTGTCGCCGCTAGATGGCGATAACTCAAATGGTAGCACATTTTTGAGTTTTTTTCAAAAAAAATCAAAATGGTATGGTATATTAATTTTTATATATTTTTAAAGAGGATACATTTCTCTATAATTTAGTGAAAATAATTTATTGTCTACCTTTTTTTAAACCGTTGATATTGATCAAAATATAATTTTATTACATTAAAAAATGGCACGCCACTGTTTTTTATTAAAATAAAAATCAGTTTTGTATCTCTTATAGGTTACTAAGAAAAATAACCTGTTGAGTTTTTTTCGTTAAACAAACGGTTTTGAATTAAAAAAATAAAATAGGTTTACATACTGATAATTATTATAAGGTTCAAAATTATTTTTAAATATTACATCTCGCAATAATAAAATAATTATCTATTATTTTTATCATTAATAATTATTTAATTAGCGAGAGAATGCATTAGTTCATAATTTATTAATAATTATTATTATTATTTCGTAAACTAAATTGAAAATCAAACATCGTATTTAAGCGAACCAGGCCATGATCTACGAAACTGAAAAAAAAATGAAAGAAAACACCAAATTGTCAATCACGCTATTTTGACAGTTCCTGCCATTGACATTTAATTTAATGTTATGTTAAAAGAATTTTTACAACAAATCATGCCTTTTACGAATGAAGAAGCCTTTGATATGTTGAGAATTTATTTTCAATGTTTTGAAAATGCGGCGATTGCTTCTAGGTAGTATGCACTGCATTATCCGAAAACCGTCCTATTTTGTCACAAATATTGTGGACAGATGAAGCATCGTTTAGCAGTAATGGCAAGGTAAATCTTCATAACATGCATTACTGGTCGGACACTAATCCACACTGGTTACGTGAAGATTATCAGCAGGGTCGATGGAGCGTTAACGTCTGGTGCGGTATTATTAATGGTGCTATTATCGGTCCGCACATATTTAATGGCAATCTAACCGGTGACATGTATTTGAACTTTTTATTGAACGATTTACCAGGACTCTTGGAAAATGTGCCTTTAGAAGTAAGAAGAAACATGTGGTTTCAACAAGACGGATGCCCGGCACATTATTCTCGAAATGTGCGAGATTTTATGAAAAGGCATTTTCCTAACCGTTGTAGTAGAGGCAGTCTATTTTTCTGGCCACCACGGTCCCCCGATTTAACCTGCCTTGATTTTTATCTGTGGGGCCGAATAAAGGATTTAGTATATAAAACTCGACCAACTACTCGAGAAGACATGATAGTCCGAATTCAAAATGCGATAAATAGTATACCAAGAGCGGAAATTGAGTCAGCTGTCAACTCCACCCAGAAGAGATTAAACCAGTGCATTCAAAATAACGGACAACATTTTGAACATTTACGATAAAACTATTAATTTATTTATAACGTTTATTTTTAAGTTCTGTGTTCTTGTTTTTAGTGTTATTGCTCCTGCTGTTGTTGGACAGTTTTATTAAGAAAATTTTTTCTGAAAATGTTTTTTTTAAATGATTGAATTTGATTGAAATTTTTTTTTGAGAAAAAGTCAGGAGGTTCTTTTTCTTCGTAGCCTATAAGAGATTACAAAACTGATTTTTATTTAAAAAAAAACAGTGGCGTGCCATTTTTTAATAAATTATATTTGTAAATAAAATTATATTGTAATAAAATTATATTTTGATCAATATCAAGGGTTTAAAAAAAGGTAGACAATAAATTATTTTAACTACTATCAATGATAGAGAAATGAATCCTCTTTTAAAATATATAAAAATTAATATACCATTACATTTATTTTTTTTGAAAAAAACTCAAAAATGTGCTACCATTTGAGTTATCGCCATCTAGCGGCGACAGCAAAAGTCAAAAATTCAAAACCAAATAAGGATTTTGTAGTGCAAATTATGCTCTTTTATATGAGCCTAAGTCTGCTAAAATCGGTCAAAAAAAAACGGGAGAAATCTTGGTTTATTAAAAAAAACAATTGAACTTGCCCCACCGCTTTATTTTGATAGATAGAATAAAACGTTTTAGACAAAAAATGTAGGGACATGGTCAGTAAATATGAGAATGATATTAACGATATACTTTCATTAGACAAAATGCTATAAAAATCCCATTTTTCTACTTGGTGTTGGGTGTCAAACGCCCTCTAGCGGACGTTTGACAATCTCGAAAATAATTTCCAGCAATTTCTCGTGGCGACTTTTATCATGATTTTTTTTTCACCTATCTATACGACCAATATCTTATGAGATATGGCCGCTCGCTACCCTTAACTGATCACCCGGTACATGATAAAATTACCATGTCTGATCATTTAAGTTCTAGTGATGAGGACTTGGAGAACCTCTTAGAAGTTACCGAAGTTCCCAAAAATGTTGGATATTTGAAAAACATTTTCCCACAATTTGATGATGACTGGTATTTTCAACATTTTCGAATAGGCTCAGCACTGACTAAGAACTGGCACATTGATTTGCTGCATCCCCATATTATAAAGAACAGGAAGGAGACTCTAAAAGGAGAAAATAACTTCATTAAAATTTATTATAGTATTTCTTAGCCATTTCTCTGCTTTAAATCTTTACTTTTTAAAGAAAAAAAAGTCCTTCCTAAACAAAACAATCGAAAAACCTAACCTATACTAGCCCAAGCAAATTTAGATATTGACAGTCCGTGGATCGTTCGCGGCTGAAATAAATTCCGAACCGGTTATGAATCACGCATGCGCATATCCTTAAAGGATGAAGAATTCCCGACTTATCCGGGATGTGTTCAGAACTGTCACCGCGAACAAAGCTAATGTTTAATCTGAAACCCCCGCCCCTCCCTTCAGGCGTTACGTATTCCTTGCATGCTCCCTTATAGTCAAAAAATTATCCCCTCCTTTCCAAATAATAAAAATATCATCGACGTACCTTACATAGAACTTTATATTACCTGAGATTATGTTATTTGTTACAAATCTTATCCGATTCAAAATATAAAATAGAAGGCTACCCATAAAAATTGAAATAATTATATAAATGATATCTATGAAACTAAATCAATAAAAGAGTAGGTCACTTAATGAGAAAATGGTTAGTTGAAAATAAAAATAATTTTAATAATCAATCAACTCAAAATGTCAATGATGATAATGTTTGTTAACGTATTCTAAGGCGGGACATGAAAATACAGCTTAACTAAGTGATTATAGCAAAGACACAAACCTTATTTACTAAAAGATAAATCTCTTTGTAAATGAGTTAAAAATTACATTTACAGCAAAAACCGACTGCAACGGAAATGCAAACTTGACTGTCAAAAAAGTTTTGTGATAAAGATACCTTTAGGACATTGATCTGAATATATCAAGAATGTGTTGCAATACAATCAAATTGCAATACAAAATAGTTATACATCAGAATTCATCCATAAACTTTTAGGTAAAAAACAAGTTAGATTACAAATCTATTTATCGAAATCAAAATTTAAATAAAATTTTCGACCCTCAACCTAACGGTTCTTTAACTTATTATGGAAGCATGTCAAACAGATTAACGAATATTTTAAAACCAACAATAAATGTGTCATTAAAATCTCGAAATTCCTTAAGTAACCTAATAGTGAACAAAGATCCGATAGACAAAATGACAAGAACTGGGTTGTATCAATTAACTTGTAAAACCTATTCTGCTAAATATATTGGTAGGACTTATATGAATTTAAAAATTTGAATAAAAAAACATTAATAGAGTTTTTAATAGACCTAACAATTAATTAGCACAATTCACAAAACATTTCATGTATTGTAATAATAATTACGACCGTAATAGTTACTATAAAATTTTTCAAAACAGGACACTACCTAAATAATTTAAAACTTATGGAAATGCACACATCGTTTAAAGAAAATAATATGATTGCCTTAAATTCACAAAATAAATTTAGATTATTCCCCAATTTTACAGCTCCTATTTAATTAAATAAAAAATCAAAACATTTTTAATACGATATACGCCATCTTCTTATTAACAATAGTACTGACATATTTAAAATACAATAAACCATATAAACAAATAGAATTCTGCATTGTCTAGTTAATGTTGATTGTTTCTCATGTCCTCATCTTCAATTTTTGTTATAAAATTAATAACGGTCGTCATAAAATAAATTCGAAAAAATTGGTTTCAAAATGCTAATCAAACAACAATAGTTTTAATTATAAGACCACGCCTAGTACTTTGGTTTGTTACATTTTATTATTAGCCAGTTTAGTGTTGAGTTGATTCCGGAACTTTTTTTATGTAAGTATTGAAAGCTTTAGAATTTTGAAACTTTTTAAAATTTTAAGCAATCAATATTTAATTAAAATCGCTAATATGTTGTGATAAAGTACACGTCTTATTGTAGTCTTAGGCGGTCTGATAATAAGGACATAAGAAAAATCTGAAAATAGAACATAAGGAGGGCTAGTACAGAGATCTCTGTAACCATGAGATATAGAAAGATATATATAGAATCTAGCGGCTCTGGGTGCTCAATAACATGCCGCTTTAAAATCTACAAAAATCTGAGTAGTTCGGGAGATATCGGAAAAAAAAACGATTTTTCCAAAAAAAAAATTAATATTTTCTGCTGAGTTTATTAGAAAATATTTTTGAAATTAAATGACACTTTCTAATAGCCACTTTGTGTATTTTTAAGACGCCGTTATTAAATTTTAGATCCGACGTTTCGTCTTCGGGCCACCATAATCAACTTTTTTTTCAAATACGGACCTTCGATATCAAATATTAAAAGTGTTTTTAATGCTAAATTTAACGGTATATCACAAGTTGTAGTTCAATCATGTTTTTGACCTTTTTTAACCATTATTAAATATTTTCGATGCCTTAGAAGGAAGTAGACTTTGGAAACGAAATGGTAGTCATAGATATGCTTGAGGTTTGACATTAACTTATGAATTATTCCAGTGTACGCTTTAAATTTTTTTAATTTATTTTGTAAAAATATTTTCGAATAAAGAAAAATTTGATAGCTAGTTGGTCACATTTTAAGTTATCGAAATTGTTATAACGCAGAGCAGATATAATTGTATAAATATACCGAAAGACGGCGGCCAAGCAGAAGAACCTTCAGTAAGTTAGAACGTAATCTGAAAGATCTAATAAATAAATAATATGTTTAAAAAACCTGTGCATTCCCGATAAAAACCAAGTAACGAAGACAAAATGACGAACGTATTATTAGCTGTTCACGAAAACTCTGAGATTTCAACACGGGAAATTGAAAATAATGTAGGCGTGAACAAATTCAAGGCGCAATTCATTAAAAAAAAATACACGTTTCATCCGTATAAATACAGACGTTGTCAAGGATTTAGATCCGGTGATGCACAGATGCTTGGGGTACACGAGAAAATGTCAAGATAATCATAATTTTACTAACCAGATCATCTGGTATGAAGAGAACATGGTAACGAAAAATGGTATTTTCAATAAAAGTCACCATTACTGAGCCACAGAAAATCCTTGTTTTGATGAAAGAAGTACAACACCAGATGTGTTCTGAATTCAATATATGAGCTGGTATTGTGGGAAGAATCTTAGGCCCTTTCATTTACCACCATAATTTGAATTCTGAGCGTTACCGTAAATTGCTGCAAAACGATTTAGAGGAAGCTTAGAGAATTTGCCTCTTGCAGAAATTCGAAACCATTGGTTTCAACAAGATGGTGCAACGGCTCATAATGCCAAAGTAGTTAGGGAATATCTAAAGGGTGGTCCAACCAAAACGCACAATGTTAATTTAATGTTACTTGTAAATAAAACAAAAAGTTTTCAGAGTATTATCTTAATATTTTTTATTATGATATATGACAATTATGTGTGAAGGAAAATATCGGTCAAATGCCCGCCACGGCTGCGGTGGCAACCTCTATCCGATTGTCCGCATTTCCAATGACTCAACATAACTGAGGTTAAATGTCGTTAATATGCCGCATAATTTTATCCTTTAGCTCTTGAATTGTTCTTGGCTTATTGACGTACACTTTTTCTTTTAAGTATCCTCAAAGAAAGAAGTCTATCGGTGTCAGATCACATGATCGTGGCAGCCAATTACCATCGCCACGACGTGAGATAACACAGCCATTGAATTTCTCGCGCAAAAGAGCCATTGCTCAATTTCTGGCCACACGAAGTCCGTTATCATCTCGCGATAGATCATTCATCACTTGGCCGACCTCATTTTCGAAGAAGTACAGACTGACGCCGCCAGCCCACAAACCGCACCATACAGTACTTACAGTCACTCTTTGTGAATGCATCGGTTTTTCCATACTCACTCGTGGATTCTCATTTGCCGAAATGCGGCAATTCTGCTTGTTAACGAATCCACTGAGGTGAAAGTGTGCCTCGTTGCTAAAGATGATTTTCTTTGTAAAGTCGCCATTTACTTCTGTCTGTTCAACCAACCAATCGGCGTATTGACGACGCTTGAAATGGTCAGTAGGCTTCAGCTCTTGAGTCAATTGAACCTTGTAAGCGTATAAATTCAAATCTATATTCAAAATTCGGATCAATGATGTTCGTGAGATGTTCAATTGTTGGGCACGACCACGAGTTGAGGTTGACGGCTCTTCTGCTACACTATCGTGAACAACAGCAATGTTTTCTGCAGAATGAACTAGGCGAGCATGCACAGGTGTTTTCACATTTGGTCGATTATGCTGATCAGAAAAATCACTGAAGTGCACGAAATGCATTTTGATTTGAACGTCTATTTTCGTAAAAGACTTCAACAATCTTGGAGCAACACAAAAAGCGCTGCTCAATTGTGTACCTCTCCATAGGTGAATTCGTCAAAAACTGAAACAAAGAAATGTCAAACGTTGGTCAAAAAAATTGACTTTAAGGTGTGAGTCACAATTAACATCGTGCATTATGGTTGGACCACCCTTTATCAGCTAGATTTCCAAGAAGACATACCAACACATATTCCAAAACGCCGTGGCCAGCCTGTTCCCTCGACATTACTCCCTTAGATTTCTTTCTTTGGGGTATGTTCGAAATTACGTTTAGAAAAATAATTTTGAAACCGAAGAATTTTGAAAATTGGTGTTTGGAGGCTTTTGAGAGTTATAACACCAATGATCAGTAGCGGCTCGTCCTAAGGGGCCAAGGAGCCATGGCACTGGTCGTGAAATGTATTAATCATATTTTAAAATTGTCATTATTTTTAAAATTTGTTTTAATTTCAAGAATAACTACAATATCCAAAGAAATAACTGAAAAATCAATGCATTACGGGATATGTCATTTCAATAATTTTAATCGCAACAAAGAAACAATAAAGCCGGCCGAGCACATTGCGAAATTGCTCCGCTGTTAATATGCCGATGCATTGGAAAGGGTTAGATATTGATTCAGAGAAGTTTGGGCCACGCACATCACAGCCTACGTCAAAAATTTTTCGTTGTCGCTAGTTATGTACACAATTATGCCACCCTATATATAATATTTTGCTTATGTATATGCTTACTCAGTTAGATTAAATTTCATGCTTTATTTGCATTATTTAGTTTATATAATCACTTGTTATATTAAGTTAATCCTTCTTCTTAGAGTACACTGTATCGCGGCTTGTCAAAATAAAAGTTTTTTAAAACGTTATTAACGTGATAGACTCGTTTCTAAATGAGTTTTTGTCCGATTTTACAGTGACGTAGAGTTTCTAGTAGATTTAAAAAACCTATATAAAAGGTGTGCTGCAATTTTTTCGTGTTTGAGATATTTAAATACAGGGTTTATTTGTTAGTGATAAAGTAAAAACTAATAAATAGACAAATTGTGTTGAATATCAGTAACTCAATCTATTAGAAAATAGATACAATGATGCTAAGATGTATTTGCAAATATTTATAATTAAGTAAAGAACAAGTTTAAATAAAGTATATAGATTTATTATAAATAATAGTTTAATATTAATTGTTGTTCCGAATTTTTAACTAATTATTAAGGTGACTGTTAAAAAAAACTCCTCTCTGAAACACAAGTAACAAATGAAACCATCGAAATAATAATTTTACAATTTATATTCCTACATTTTACACTATTCCCCATTATACCTGTTACCCGATTATCAAAAAACGATACCTAAAAGTCTGCCTTTATCAATACTGGAAAATCCGACACTAAAGGAAATTATTAGAATATTAAATTGAATATAGGTATATATAGTAAAGTCCAGTGCAACGATATATTAAAATGGTCACCCGTCAAAACACCAGCATTCCACCTGCCAAACAATGTCATCCACCTTCTATTTACATTGTTTGAGAAGTAAAATGCTGGTGTTTTGACGGGTGACCATTCTAATATATCGTTGCACTGGACTTTACCTATATAAAATTATTAGAAGAAATAGTCTACTTATCCCGCTGCCAATCTTCCAAAGAAAAAGGGCTGGTCCCGCTACCTGGCAACCCTGGTTGTTACTTATAACATCAGCCTTACGGATGTGTACTCGGCGAAGGTAGAAAAATTGTGTCGCAAAGGTAAAGCCCATGTCATCGGTGTTGTCATCCAGCTTATTGAGCGTTATAGTTTGCATGATAATTTGAATGTAATTTAACTATGCACGACTTTGACTGAAATTAAAGTGAGTAGGCAATATTTCAGTTCAGTTTCGTGCTATTTCAGTTCAGTGTGACGGTCCTGGCCCAAACTTCTATAAATCGATCTCTACTCGAGGTCACGCCGCCGATGCATTTTTAATACGATTAAATACGTTGGAACTGAGCACAAACGCGGGTGGCTCGGGTAATTTTTTTTAGCACTTATCTAACGTTTTAGTTGCATTTTAGGAAGGACATTTTAGGTTTGTCAATTCGCAGTAATGTCGGTTGCTTAATATCCAAATTTAAACAGTACTTTTTGGTATTGATTACAACGATTGAGGCTGAAGGAAAATTAATAAATTAAACAATTTACTGGCGAAATTTTTTTCTACGCACCCCCATTGGAGGAGAAAATTAAAATCAGATTTTGTGGCATCGAGAATTCGCCTTGCGAAATCATTATTAGGCGGAAGAATTCACAAATAAAGGAGTTTTTCGGGAATTAATAATTTTAGTTCTCAATTAGATAAAGATTCACAAGATCATTTTTGACAAAGCAAATGTTTAAAGGAACTTATATTACTAATATTCAAAATGATTTATTAAATTGTATGCTTGGTGTTTACCACAATGGCTAAAGAAACTTAAAAAAAAAACAAATTATCTAGCTGTTTTATTAAGTGCTGATAAAACTACAGATGTAGCAAATAGAAACGTATCATCCATTTTTCTCTAAGAGACCAAACGAAAACAAAACAAAGGTAAGTCACATTCTCATCAAATCCATATAATTTTTTTTAAAGCTACACGTGTTTCGCTCCTATCGGAGCATCATCAGGCCTAAAAAAATACATTAAGATATTTTTCACAAAAAGAACGCTTATAAAACTCTATAACTCTCTAAATAAAAGTAAAGCTAAGACGAGCCCTGTCCTTGTGTGTGTGAACGATATTTTCACGTTTGAACCTCACCTTATTTATAACAACCTCTCTTAAAAAGTATTTTCCTTTTCGATTTTAGATATTTTTAGTTTTTATTGTTAAGATTGTTTACTTATATTCACACTTATTAGTATAGTTCGGATTGTTCCCCATGGTGTTTTAACACTGTACTTCCGGGCTAGCTTGTACTGCTCTTGCCGGTCTTTTGAATAGATCCTTTGTCGAGATTAGGCGCCTTCTTTTTATAATTCTGGGTCGCATCTAGGTGCTTGGACTTTTGACTCTCTCGGAGAATAGGAACCGACTGGTCGGGTTAAGGTTTGGTTGCTTGTATTTATGAGGTCTGGGTGTGATGTTATTGGACGCGAGCCTGCGGAGCAGACCACGCCCCCTCAGACTACGGAAGTTTTCGCTGGTGAGAAAAGGTCGGGCGGAGGTGTGAACGTAACCGGTCCTTTACGGTGCTTTTTGGTAGTATTTTGACGGTTGGATTGCGTTTTGTGTGAGGTTTATTTTTATGTGGTTTAAAAGGATGGGAATTGGGATTTGAACACGTTAGGAAGAAAACGAACGGACACTGCGAGAACCTAGGCCTCCACTCCCAGCAATAGTTTGATCGCCGGGTTGGTGTTTAATTTCTCAGGTTTTGCCATTAGATTGTCGATTTTCTTTTCTAGGATCCCGTCAGGCAAACTTAAGAGGTTTAGGAGATTTGTGTTTTTGGTTGATAGCTCGGAGCGTTTCATGTGTGATGATGTATTGCCTTCCTTTGGCTCCGCCCTCCTGTTATTAGAGTCCGCGTCGGTCCTTCTCAAGGTCTCAGCGAAGCTTTTTTTTTGAAAGTCCTTAAGCGCTCGACGCGGACCCTGATATTTAAAATGTTATCAATCTCAAACACATTCTCTTGCTCTTTGGGTACGAGGAATCTGATGAGGTCTGTGGGTCTACGTCGGCCTGGGCCGGTTTTAAACCAACCCAGTTCCTCCGGCTCAAACCCCATCGCTCTCAGCTCCTCCTCGACCTCTTCTAGCTTGAAGTTTTCATCAAGTCCTCTCAGTATCACGTTCAGCTTTCTGTCCTCTTCAAGGAAGAAATTATGGAATTCCATTCCTTCTTCCTTGAGAAGTCCTGTCAGTTCACGGTGGTCATTGGGAGTTTTGGGGAAGAGCGCTAATCCCAGTCTATCTTTCTGCACTTTTACAATGTTGATTTTTCTTTTACAAAATGTTTGGTATTTTAAGGCCCAGTTTTTTTGTGTCCCTTAGCACTACTTTAGGCACTTTGTTAATATTTGAAATGGGATCAGTGCTCCTCCTCTGTTTGTTCCCCATGTTTGATCATGCTACTTGGTGGCCTATGGGTTAGACGCGCGCCTGTGGTTCGCGAATCTATATGTTGCTGGATCGTTCCCCACTGGTGACATTTTACATTTTTACTTTTTTATTTATTTATTTTTTTAAGCATACATTTTTATCTATGGTGGGAATTGTTAACCTAATTTTTCTTTTGTTGTTAGTTGTAATGTGATCTGTGTAGGTCTAGGTAATAGTTTTATAAGCGTTCTTTTTGTGAAAAATATCTTAACGTATATTTTAGGCCTGATGATGCTCCGATAGGAGCGAAACACGTGTAGCTTTAAAAAAAATTATATGGATTTGATGAGAATGTGACTTTGTGTTCTTACCTTTCTTTACCTTTTTACAGATGTAGCAAGTAATTGTCCATTAGTAATAATTTTGACGATATATTGACTCCAATAAGCAAGCCAGTGGAAAAATTCTGGAAATTTTTAAACCTTCCTGGACACAATGCCATTTTAATAGCAAATTATATTTTAAACTGAAAAACAATTTACAACAATAGATATTGGTCCTTTTATCAGTGACGCGCCAAATAAGTTAAAAGTGCAAAGGTATGATGCTCCGTCAGCAATGAGCGCTAGTGTAAATGGAGTACAAAAAAATGATTGCTGATAAATATTTGTTTGCAAACTTTGTACATTGCTATGCACATCAAATAAATCTTATAGTGAGCTTCAGTTAATGCCTTTTTTTTTTGCAACTATTTAAGCAAGCCGCTGCATATAAACTTAGATCGAAGGACAGAGATTTGATAACAGTGCTTAGTAAAATCATGCCCCGTGTTGAAATAAATTTTAATATTTGATTTCGAAAAATTAGGTCCATATTTGAAAAAAAAAAGTTGATAATGGTGGCTCGAACACGAAACGTCGGATCTAAAATTTAAGTCAGCATCTTTGATGGAAAAGAAAGTGGCTATCTCCGAAACTACTCGGATTTTTTTTTATTTCAAAGCGGCATGTTTGAGCACTCAAGCCGCTACATTTTTTCCATTTTATCTCTCATGGTTACGGAGATCCCTGTAATGGCCCTCCTTATCTTGGGCAAGTATGTATACTTCTTAAAAGTGAAATATTCACTTAGTGAAAAATAATAGAAACTGAAGTATCAAATTTAGAAGAATGTAAATCTGACAAAAAAAACATAATTTCAAAGTTTTCTTGGATCTATCTTAGAAAGTGCCATGGATTAGCAACTATTTCAATTTATACATGTTGAACCTTACATTTCCTGAGTTTTATTTATTTTTCCCAAAGAATGTTATCACTATTAAATGTTTATAAGATATTATAATATCTAAAAAAAAAAATAAAAAACGTATTACCTTACGAAACTTGTTTTATTTAAATACAAATCTAACCTCTTAATAGTGTTTTCTTTACCCAATATCTCTATCATTTCAGCCACACTTGGGCCTTCCTAAAAGAAATATTCATGTTAGCAGTAAGTCACTATGTAAAAGGTATTCCAATAAGAGGTTTCGAATGTTTTTATTTGCTACTATTCGTATCTCAAACTTTGTTTATGTTATTTGGTTTTTATTTTATTGGGGAATTCAGTATAATTTTAACACAACGTGGAACAATGTGGTTACATTATTAAAAAATATTTTCAAAATGGATATTCGGTGCGAGCCACATATCCGCCAATTTGTTATTACTTCGATGTACGCAATCGTCCCTCAGGAGTACCATTCGCAAAAGAGTGCATAAATTCGAAATTACAAAATCTGTGCAAGATATCAAAACAAAAGTACGGGAACATTCAGAGAATCTTCAAGCATTTCGTGAAAATGTGGCTGAAAATTCACGAATGTCTATTGACAGGCGTGTAAAGAACATGAAAGAACCTTCAACTGGCAAATTGGTTATCACATAAACAAAAGGACATAAAGAAATATAACACAATGAAACACAAAATAAACTTCAATTAACAACACTATATTGTAAAAAAAATCTGTAAATACAGGTCAATGTTCGTGGTTTAAACTTTCACTTAAATAAATCATTGTTGTAAAAATTATAAGACAGTTTCTTGTTAACAGTAGAACCCCTGAAACCAAACTCATGAAATGTTATAAAACATAAAAAAATCAATAACCCGCTAGTATGTAAATACCCTTTGGCTAAAGTCAGCAACCTACCGCACAGTACAACCTGTATGTACTAAATCAAATAAAAATAAATATACCTTTCAGTGCGGTTGCTTACATATAATACTGTATGGCAATCAGGGTAGTGAAAATAAAAGGGATTAAGTATGTCTATTTGATTTTTATTTTTATTAAGAAAGTACTGTATCGAAAGCTCACTGTTGAGAAAAGTGGACTGTATTGTTTTTTGACAATTAATGGTTGTGAGACCTTACCTGGTTTTCTCTCGATTACAGTTTTTCACTCGCGTTAGCTGGCCAGCTTTTTCTCAGTACGAAATGCGGTTTATCCCATAAACACGGGATTGTATCGGGTGGTACTAGAACTACTAGATGCGTGAGCGATGCGGTTTAGCGAATTTACTTCTTCTGATAATGGGTTTCAACGAACTGGCTCAGTATGTTGGACGCGCACCTTTTTATAAGGCCTCAAAACATTCTTTGAATGCATTTGAATAGAAATACTTTGACTGTTTCTACACAGTGAGCCAAGCGAAATTGAGTTAAAGTTTAAAGTTTAATGAAAATTTGAAATAGAACTTGAAAGGTTAGAATTAGTAAACAACAACTTTGTTTGAGTCCAACATGTGCACAGGGGCAAGAGGGGTGTTTTGTTTACAAACATATTTGCCGATTCTCTGTTGTCAAGTCGACGCAAATTTCCAACGGAGGAAATTTTTAGCTATATTTTAACAACCATTATAACGTTAATTTAACTTATTTGTGTTGTATTTTATATGAAAATTTAAAATAAAAAGTATAAATACTAGAATTAACCTATTTTAAGAATAAATATAATATCCTTAAGCAAAAAAAAAACAAAATTATTAACATTCTTATCCCTAAAACTGCTTCTAAAAAATTTGGACCGACAACACCGGAGCTTAAGCGCCTGAGCCATACGCGTAGTGTCATCTGTCAAACGGCCTCTTTGTTTATTTTCGGGATTCGTGTATTTTCATTCATTTTTGGTTTAAAAAGGAAAAAGGCCATATTGTAGTGTTTTTTAAAATTGCTAGGATGGCAAAAACTTGTGTCGTTTGTGCCGCATCATGATAAAAAGGTGATTCCAGCCGATCTTTTCACAAGTAAGTACCGATACTTTCATAACATCACATCATGGGGTAACCATCATCATAAACGTAGAATAGGGGATCTTATAGATATAAACCTAATAAAAACTTGAATGTGAAAGTGTGCGTAAAATACCAAAATATTTATATTTTTAAATGTACCTATCTATATATAGTTATGTTTTTTTAATATAGACATTAGGTAGATAGATGAAATTACTAATTTTTTATTGCCTTTAAAGAATTTTACAATTTATTTAGATATTGATATCTACGTATAAAGTTAATATTGTCTTTCCCTAAAATTTGGTCGATAATTTTTTGTTTGTTTTACCATATTGCAACTTACAATAATACATATAGTAATTGGCACCACATATTAATTTATTACTGTAATTTTTTTTGCTTTTTGATTAAATATCAAATACTTATTATAGATTGCCCAATATATGCCCAAAGGGAACAATGGATTTCATTAATGGAAATCAACACAATTAAAAAGAACATATTTGTTTGTTCAGATCACATCCTTAGAAGTGATTTCTTATATAAGGAAGATAATATTATCAGTAGCCAGACTTTATTAAAAAAATTAGCTCTACCTCAAAGGTAATTTTTTTTAAATATATTTTTCTAATATAAAAAAATCGTCACAAAAAGTATTAGTGTTACTCATATAAGCTTTATTTATACCTAACACTTATTAAATTAGGTATGTGTGTAAAACTATTTTTTTACTAGGATTTCTGATGCACTAGTTAAAAACACAGCAGCCGATAATTCAGTTAATTTACCAAGTGATTTACCCTTCAAAGCTGCAGGGGTAGTTTTCCTGAAGAGTGCAAAAACTTCTTTAGCTTTCAAAATGGTATATAGTACAAAGAGTGAAGCTAATATAGACAAGTATGGATAATTAAAATAGATTAATATTCTTGATACACCAAATTTTGTATAATTACAGATCTGATCATTCATCATCAAGAATAACTGCATCTGAGACTAATAGTTACCGTGGGGTCTAGGTCAACAATTACTATTTCTCATCCAAGCCGTTTTTGTTTAACTGCTACACATTCCCTGACTCTGCCAAGGGAAAGGTAAAAATACACTCAAAATAGACTACTAGTTTTATGCCATGTATCATCCTATTCTATATATCTTATTTAAAAGTGATATAGTATTTTATTGTGTTATATTTGTTTAATTAAATGCAATTAATTAAATGTATGATATTACAAAGATTCTTTATAATAACATACATTTTATTGATCAATTGGATTGTCATAATACATTTTTTTAATTTTTTCTTTTTAATTTTGATATTACTATATTTGTATGTATATTATTCTAGGGTAAAATCAAAATGATATCCTGAGGACTTAAGCACTGATGATTCCACCGTTTCAAAAGCTAAATCACTTGTCACCAAATTATGGAAAAAAAAAGAACAAAAAATTAAAATTCAAAGATTGCAACAAACAAATTTGCGCCAAAGAAATTGAATTAGATTTCTCAAGTCATTATTAAAATATAAGAAATTATAATATATATTATGAAATAATAACATGATTTTCGAAAAAGCCCAACATACTACATATTTTATTTGACTTGTAAAAGTACTTGTTTGTATATTACTAATAAACTATCTAATCTATTGTACATAGTCTTTATTCTTAGGTCAGCTTTGTTTTTTAGTATAAATTAATATGATATAATAATTGGTATTAGGTATTATATAGGTCACTGTTAAATGTCTCAAAACCATTGTACAGGCTAAATACTCATAATAAAAATCTTATAACCTATAAAAAACCTGCAACTCCTTCACAATTTGAACATTCTTGTAGTTTTAACTCTTTCCGCTGAAGCAATACTGTCCCTTTGAAAAAGTCAGCACCATAGAAGTATATATTATGTGATATAAAGTAAGTGATGTAAAACTGAGTTTTGTCCAATATAACAATAACAATAAAATTATGCAAAATAATAAAAATTTGTGTCTTAAAACATGATTTATTAAGCAATCTATAATATTATATTAATAAAATATTTAATTTCCATAAAAATGCTTTGACAAAAATGCTGCCTTTTATTAGGACCTTCCTCTAACGAAGTCCGTTAAAAAACACATAAATAGCTCGTAAATGGTAATATTACTTATACTCAAACTCTATATAAATTAATAAAAATTTATCAGGTAAATATTTGTTGACGACGTCACTGGTAGAGAGTGCTTGTATCGGTGGGATCAACAATGCGATCGAGCGGCGTTGCGATGCCATTACCGTTTTCTCGTTGCTTCGTACTTTATTTTCATTTATTTAACGTATATTGACTTCGATATAGAGTATCTTATCAAATTTATTTTTAAAAAATGCTTGATATTTTATTAAAGGGGAGCAGTAGTATTGTTTTGAGCCTTCGGAAACAACTGAAAATTTTTATGATATTATAAAGTGATTTTTGCCATTTCTCTATGAACATTTGGCATCATTGCATCAGAGATGTTGCAAGCAAACAAACCCACCCATAGTTCCACGGCATGCTACTTCTAGCCTTTCAATGTTCTAAGACATAGAATGAAGAGTGAACTACTTGATTAAAATTATTGTAAAATTTAAGAAAACTGAACATACCGCCCACCAAAAATGCATTGCATTTTTCAGTGGCTTGAAAGCGGCAAAGGACATAGCTTGATTACAGGTCGCTTTTAGGTGCCATTACTGATTTGAACAGTAGCGACTCTGACTACTCCATCCAAACCCGGATGTACCTCCCTAACTCGACCCATTTGCCACTGCAGGGGCGGTGCTAAGTCATTGCGAATTAGCACTAGAGTTCCAGGAGAAAGGTTAACAATAGGCTTATGCCATTTGGCGCGTTGATGTAGCGTGTGCAAATACTCACTAGACCAACGGCGCCAGAAATTTTGATGCATTTTTTGGAGCATCTGCCAGCGATCTAAACGATTTACAGGTAACGAGGTCACATCAGTTTCGGGGAGAGCAGTCAGAGGCTCCAGTACTAAAAAATGCCCGGGTGTCAAGGCGGTGAGGTCGTTTGGATCGTTACTAAAGTGTAAGAGGACGTGAATTCAAAAAGGCTCCAATTTGAATTAAAACTGTGTTTAATTTTTTATAAGTTAAACACTGATTACCAATCACGCGATATAAATGGATTTTAACAGATTTTACCCCCGCCTCCCACAGCCCTCCAAAATGAGGAGCGGAAGGTGGATTGAAGTTCCATGATATGCCCTCAGTCGAGGCAGAATTAACCATAAAACCATTCAATTGTTTAGACGCACCAGTAAAATTGTGTGTACATAAGTGCTGACAACGGCCACGGCGAGCGATAAACCTACGTAAAGCAGCTAAAAAAGCCTCGGTAGAGAGGTTAGAGACCAATTCAAGATGTAAAGCCTTGGTGGCAAAGCAAACGAATAGGCACAAGTAAGCCTTAGTGATGCGACTGCCACGGTAGCGTGACATCATTACATTAAAAGGCCCGGCGTAGTCCACTCCGGTATGAAGAAAAGGCTTTACTTGGGAGACGCGCACAGCAGGCAAATCACCCATTTGGGGCTGAATAGCCTGGGGTCTACACCTAAAGCAGCGTACACATTTTGAAATAATTTGACGAATGACCCTTTTGGAAGATACTATCCAGAATTGTTGCGTGATAAGAAACTGAGCGCTTTGGACACCTGCATGAAAATATTTTAAATGAAAATAAGTTACTACAAGTTTTGTAAACTCGTGAGTACCGGGTAAAAGGGCAGGATAATTGTGATTAAAACTCAATGAGTGTTTTAAGCAACTACCCACGCACAAGATATTGTCACTATCCATAAAAACGCTTAACCGTCTAAGCGACTTCGAAGGCAATTGATTGCTTTGAATTAGCCTTATGTCTGAAGCAAAGGCCTGTGACTGAACATGCTTAACCAAAACCATTTTGGCGCCATGAAGTTGGGAAGACGTAAGAGCGCCTGTAAGTTTTTTAAGTGGGAAATAAATGTTATTTTTGTAGCGAAAGATATAAGCAACAATGCGCGTTAATTTATCAAATGACGAAAACTTCAAAATGAGGCTTTCAAAAAAATCTTCTGAAGTGGGAACCAATAAGCAGGTTTTATTTTCTTCAGGTAAAGAAGCGACATTTGAAGAAACATTTACAAAAGGGATCCAGTTGCGGTTTGAATTAAGTAAAAAACTCGGACCTGCCCATCAAAGCGAACTATTTTTTAACTCTACCGGAAACAAGCCTCTAGAACCTAAATCCGCAGGATTGTTTTCAGAGGAGACATGATACCAATAAGAAACGGGTAACCTTTCTTGGATAAAGGAGACCCTATTACTAACAAAAGTACTCCAACAATGTGGAGACGCTTTGATCCACGAAAGAGCAATTGTTGAGTCACTCCAGGCGAAAATCTTATGAATTGCGAAAGATGAGGTATAAATTTTGTAAACATGTGACAGCAAACGAGACAAAAGCACGGCTACGCATAGTTCTAAGCGTGGAATCGAAAGAGTTTTTAGCGGTGCAACTTTCGACTTAGCACATACAAATTGAGTGGCTACTTCTCCATCAGGAGTTAAACAGCATAGGTAAATTACAGCGCAATAGCCCTTTGCGGAGCTATCGCTAAACCCGTGAATTTTTATGGTCTTATAACTGAGAGGGAACAAACAACGAGGAATTTTACATTCCGATATAGAAGATATCTCCGAATAATATTTATTCCAAAGAAAAACGATCTCGTTTGGAGGCGTTTCATCCCAACCTAGCTTTAAGTACCATAACCGCTGAATTAAGTGCTTAACAAGAAAAGTTAGGGAGAAATTAATCCCAAAGGATCAAAAATCTTTGCTAAATTAGACAAAAGTATTCGTTTTGTGCATCCTTTATCAATTGAACTAACTGAAAACTGGAAAACATCAAGAGAATCATTCCACTGAAGACGTAAAACTTTCAAGGGGCTATCTGAATCGAAATTAAGTGAAAGACTTTCATTATAAAGAAAAGATGGTTGAAAAGCGGAGAAGCGCCACACGATTCTTTGATAATCGGCGTGTGCGGGGTTTATTAAAATTTTCCTAAACATTTGGCGAACATCGGCTTTGAAAACAGATGAATTCTGAAGCCAAGAAGTAACTCGAAAATATCAGTTTGTAATTTGGGTTCAGGAAGAAGACACTCATTAAGCGACATGTCCCCGGGAGATTTTGCTGAAGCGTTAAATACTACGCGAAGTTAGTATTTAACGCTTAGTGGTGGGACTGGAATCTTTTAACACACAATGATGTGGGATATAAAATGACCGTTGTGGTATGTCCCCTGAAGGTAGTAATTCTATGTGATTTTGAGTAAGGTATTCCTGCATAAAAGCAGAATAATCACAGTAGAGCTTCGGATTCCTTTCGAGCCTGCGCTCTAACGATAAAAAGTTTCCCACAGCTAATTCTCTACTGCTAGTAAACTCAGGGTCCTGCCTTTGAAATGGCAAGAAAACTACGAATCTCCCATTTTCGTTGCGATAGGTAGAATTAGCAAAGATTTCCTCGCATTTTCGATCCTCTGGAGATAAAGTCTTGACGTGAGGTACCTCCTCAACTTCCCAAAACTTTTGCATTGTATCATTAATAAACGTATTAAAGCAAACGAGAGACTGTGAAGCATGAGGCAAAAACCCTGACGACACTTTACCCATCAAAATAAAGCCGAAGATGGTGTTAATAGCGACAGGCTCATTGAGCCGACCATTAAGACGACCCTCCTCCAAAATATAAGGCAACAAAGAAGCACCTATTAGCATGTCAATAGGACCGGGGATGTTATAAGTAAGTACCATGTTCCTTTAGGCAAAGGGAATTTAGGTAAACTACCATAAATTTTTGGAAGAACTGCTGCTTCCAAATCAACAATAGGGGTAAGTTTGTTACAAGGGCGAATTTTTGTGAAAATACTTTTTGAACAATTAGGTACATGGGTTTCTCTCACACCTTGAACGGAGCAAGGCATATTATAAGGAGAAAGCCCAAGGCGTCTAACACAATCTTGCGAAATAAAATGAAGTTGAGAACCCGAATCCAATAATATTCGAACTTTTTGAAAGTTTCCAGATCCGTCTAACGGGATAAATCCACCGTGGATAGTAAAACATTAATTGAAGCATTATCATTAATACTACCTGCGACTAAAGGCGAAGAATTTGAAAGATCAGCGGGCAAGTATGACCGCGCATCATTATCTATAGGAGAAGCAGTAGAGTGGGGAGTGGAGATAACATGATTGCTGTTACCAGAGCCAGTGTTTCTTTCGAAATGCAACAAAGTGTGATGCTTCTGTTTACATTTATGACAAGTGTGAGTAGATTTACAGTCCTTAACAGAATGAGTATTTATGCTTAAGCAATTTATGCACATTTTTAAAGATTTTGCGAGTTGATATCTGTCATGTGGACCTTTTGCTAGAAAGCTGGGACATCGATAAATATTATGATTTGATTTGCAAAGACTACAAAGACTTGATTTGGATTGATCATGGCTGAAAAGAGAAACTTTTTGAATTGGGCAATGCTCCTCTCTCTTCGCAAGTTTTTTCTCCTTTCCATGAACTTGCGTGGAACAAACATTATCAAGAGCCGCACAGTGCTTATGCAAATAAGTAGTGAGTTGGAAGGGGTAACACTTAGATCGTACTGAAGTTCAAATTTAGTAGCCACAGAAACATGAATGCGTTTAAGTAACATCTGAACTAGAATGAAATCCCAAGAGTCTACAGGTAAATGAAGATTACGTAAGGCAGAAAGATTTTCCGAAAATGTATCCAAAAGCTGCCGTAAACCACTGGACTTTTCTGTGGTAAGCTTTGGAGCATTTTCGATAGCTGCCCAATGCAAAGCTGCAACTAAACGAGTTTTGGTAACGTTTTACCAGTGTTTCATAAGCGGTTGAATAATTAAGGTCGCTCATGGGTATCTTTTGAATTATTATTAACGGTTTGCCACGCAAAAAACTCAAAAGATAATTAAATTTCTCTATATTGCTCAAACTGGCATTGTTATGTATCAGCGCATCAAACATATCTTTAAAAGTTGCAAATTGTGTGAGGTTCCCGGAAAAGATGGGAATTTCAATTTTTGGTAAAGTTACATGAGATTGATTACGAGAAACTGAAGACGAGGAAGGTTCAGAGCCAAGTTGCTCACCGAATAAGTCCAAATATGTTGATTTAATGCACCAAAAATCTCGTTCAAATGAACTTCTAAGGCGATCCTGTAAAATAAATTCCTCATCATCTAAGATGAAACCAATCACAATATTGTGCTGTTTAAAGAATTCTAATTTAATGGACTCTAAAGACCCATAACGCAGCTTAAAAACTGTATGATTAGAGTTATCATTTTTTGCACTTTTAGAGATATCAAGCAAGTCCGAGAGTCGGTTCGCTTCACTCTGTCTAAGAAGTTTGGCCTTTTTTAATTTATCAGACATTTTAAATAGTTTAGACTGTATATATAAAAAAAATACCAAATGCACAAAAATTCTTTAGAAACTAAAGTAACTATAAGTAAGGAATATATAGAGAAATGATCACTCGTTACTCTTTAATAAAGTGACGATAGTGAATTCGAAGTATTAATTTATGTTTGAGTCACCCTGTAAATATAACACAAAATACGACCATGCACCAAGCACCAAGAAGCGTTCAACAGTTAAAAATATTTGCGGTGTTTGTTTTTATCAATTTATGTTTTTTAACTATTTATGTTTAAATTCCAGCAAAACCTGAGCGTAAAACGACCTGTAACAATGAAGGCTACAAAACTTTATTTAAATTATTTGTGATCAACAAATAACTGCGATTTAAAAAAAATATAATAATTAAAAAAATGGTAATCCGGCTCGAAGGACCAAAATGTCTATTTGATTTTTATTTTTATTAAGAAAGTACTGCATCGAAAGCTCACTGTTAAGAAAAGTGGACTGTATTTATTGTTTTTTGACAATTAATGGTTGTGAGACCTGGTTTTCTCTCGATTACAGTTTTTCACTCGCGTTAGCTGGCCAGCTTTTTCTCAGTACGAAAGGCGGTTTATCCGATAAACACGGGATTGTATCGGGTGGTACTAGAACTACTAGATGCGTGAGTGATGCGGTTTAGCGAATTTACTTCTTCTGATAATGGGTTTTAACGAACTGGCTCAGTATGTTGGACGCACACCTTTTTATAAGGCCTCAAAACAATTGCATTTGAATAGAAATACTTTGACTAACTGTTTCTACACAGTGAGCCAAGCGAAATTGAGTTAAAGTTTAAAGTTTAATGAAAATTTGAAATAGAATGAAGAATGAACTACTTGATTAAAATTATTGTAAAATTTAAGAAAACTGAACAAAGTAAAATATTATTTCAGTAGATATACAATTTACGTTATAGTGCAAATTGCCAAGAAAGAACTTTAGACACTAGATAACAATTAATAAATAAGAATCATTAATAATTAAATGATATAAATTAGCCAATTTTACAAAAAATAGGAATCAAGCTTATCTAAAAATGTTGGAGGGTCCTTTATAAAGTGTATAAAATAAAAGTAATCTTTCAAATTACATGGCTAGTGTTACCATAATGTAACCATGAGGTCGAATCTGAACTTCGAGCAATTGAGTTTCTTAACCTGAAGACCACACCATTTGGAAAGCGAGCCAAAGCGGAATTTCTGGGTACCTCATCGATGGAAAATCGCACACAGACCCACTTTTACAAGAATTGAAAATACAACGTTACGTTGTTTAGCTTTAAGTTGCAGCAAGTTGCGGAAATCATTCCAATCCCAAAAGACAAAGTATTGAAATTACAGGAAAAACAATGGCAACAACAGCCTGGTATCGAAAATGCCAATACGTAAAATGTTAATGCATGAGCATGGCGTACGTGATCAATGAAAAAGACAGACAGATAGAGAAATGACGTTATTGAGAGACAGAGAGAGAAAGAGATAACAAACTAGATTCCAGTAATTTGCTTCAAATTCAAAGCGAAAAACAGCTAACGCCATCTAGGAGTACGTATTTTTTTACAAGGTCATTAACCGATTTTGCACTAGATGCCGCGATCAGTATATTTTCATACAATATTAAAATATTACAATATAAGAGGCAAAAATAAAAACGCTACAGGCGTTCGCAAAATTTGCGCATTAGCAGAACTTTAAAGTGGTGTATTTTGAAAAAAGATTTAGGTCTACACCCTTACAAGACTCAATTTACACAGGAGCTTAAAGCCAGCCGATCATGAATAACGCCGTACTTTTTGGAATTGGATCCTAGAGAGAAAAACAGAGAACAACCATTTTTGCAATAATAAATCATTTTTTATTTACGAGGCTCATTTACATTTAAATGGTTACGTAAATAAACAAAATTGTCACATCTGGGGTAATGAAAATCATAAGCAAATTCACAAAAACCAATGCATGCTTAACATGTCACAGTCTAGGGTGGTTTTTGAGTTGAAGGTATCATTAGACCATATTTTTTTGAAAATGAAGCTGTTACAGTAAATGTAGAGCGATACCAAACGATGATTGATGGTTTTTTATGGAATGAGACAATGGACATGAATTTAAAGAACATGTGGTTCCAATAAGATAGTGCGACATGTCATACAGCACGAGACACATTGAACTTATTGCGTGCACGGTTTGGAGGGAAGATTATCTCAAGGACTTATCTTTGACGCCACTGGATTATTTTTGTGGGGCTATATAAAAATTAAAGCTGATGAAAAGAATCCCCAAACCACTCAACAACTGAAACAAGAAATTCGACGAATAATTCGTGACATAACTGTAGAAATGTATTTAAAAGTAATTAAAAATTTCAACAAAAGAATTGTGTGCTGCTGGAGAAGTCGTGGTGGCCATTTGGCAGATATTGTATTCCACATATAATTGTACACTGTCTAGCTAGACACTACCTAAATAACTGGCAGAGATGTTATAAAAATTTTATTTTATTCGTTACCAACCTTCGAAACCTCTTATTGCAACACCCTTTATTTATTTATACCTTTAATCCGCTTAGTACTGCTCTTAAACTCTTCATAAATAAAGGATATTTCAATTTATGGCTGCTGCTAATTTGACGCAATATTTCGTTGAGGCTATCCCGACTCACATCATCTAGTTTATTAAGTTCGTTTTTTAAACTGGGTATGGCACCGAAGACGTTTTCTTCAATTTTATATGACTGGGGAATAGTCCAAATAAATGCTAAATTTGAAGAAAACAGATCGGATAATTTTTCTATTCGATCCAGAGACCATTCAAGAACTTTTAAGACGTATGCATCCCTTAGTACGTCAGAATCATCGTTAATGCTAAAAAATTTTGGTACGTTTAAATACTGCTGTTGACTAAACCAAATGTTCTGGTACCTGTTTCCCAAAAACTCTTTAGCAAGTAGCTTAGTCTGTATAAGTAATTTTTGTCTCAATTCTTTATCAGCAAACTGCCTCTTTAATTCCAAATTATTAAACTCCAATAACCTTGCGGGCATCATTTTTCCGGAATGTGTGTTTATATTTGATAACTCAAACTACAAAAGGCATACATGAAACGTTTATAGGTTTTTAAAAACCAATCTACCCAACCTGTTGACACAACTCATCAATGGTAAAGCATTTGGGCTTTAAATGCCTTTCCAAATCTTTATCAAATCCTCCTCCGGAATTCAAGATGAAATTCAACAAAGCTAGTGGAAATATATGATTCTCTCTATAACTACTAATTTTAATATCCCCTTGTCTTTTGCTTAATTTGGTACCATCAGAATTTATCAGAAGAGGCAAGTGGCCATATTTAGGAGGTTCCCAACCAAACGCCCTACATATTTAATAATTCTTGATTTCCATTTAAAAATTGTAAGTAATGTACTTACCTACCTATACATTAAAATGTGTTTAGTAGTAGATATCTGCCACTCAACACCTCTAAGGACATGGCTAATTCTCATAAGGTGATCGTCAACCACATTGGCAAAATGGTAAGTCGGATAACCGTCACCTTTCATGATTACAGGATCACCCTCATTAAGTGAAATATTGTAGCTTTTAGGACCGTATATCAGGTCATTAAAAGACTCTTCTTTATCACTTATCTAAACAGTTCACAAAAAGAGTTAGAAAAAAAAAAGAGAATTATATCTATGAGAGGACTTACTTTAAATCTGTAGCAGTGAGGATCTCCTTTACTTATTCTTGATTGAACATCTTCTTCAGTCAAATTTCTACATCGATTATCATATTTAGGAACTTCCTGGGATTTAATTGCCTCTCTTTTTAAAAGTTGTAATCTTCTATCAGTACAGAAACACGGATAAGCAGATTTATTTTTTAAGAGGGTATTAAGATGATTTCTGCAACAAACATTATGGCCATGCAAAGCTGTCATTCTCTACTAGAACATAAAGTATGTGTTTACCGACGCAAATCTAAGCTTACCTATATAAATTCAATCTTTCTGACTGTAAATAAGGTCCGAAGCTGCCGCCTTGGATTGGGCCCTCATGGATTTCTATTCCGGCCCATTCTAAGTCTTTTTGTAAGGCTTCAGTGGCTCCGTCAACTCTTCTAGATTGATCTGTGTCTTCAATTCGTAAAACAAATACACCCTTGTGTTTTTTGGCAAACAAGAAATTATATAGGGCAGTTCTTAAACCGCCTAAATGAAGGAAACCTTAAAAGCGAAAAACAGGTATAAAAATATGCGAGAAAATAATAATGTTTTTAAACGTTTCATGTAAGTGATGATTTATTTATGTGGGGGGGTTTTGAATCTTATTGATCCTTTCATACTTCAAAGGATCGATCACCTGTCCTCTTACACAGCCTAATGATTAACACTCATTTGTTATGTTTTGCTATTTATCCAAGATATATTTATTTATTTGTTACATGTATGAGGTATAGTTGGATCAATGGATCTTTGCGTTCACGTCACTAAACTATCATTCAACTCAACACAATTGTTTCTCATCCGCTCTCTTTCTAATTTAGACAAATCAAATGAGAAAGAGCACAGAACGTAAGTCTTCAAAATACTCGACCTACGGTCGGAGCGACAGTTATGAGTTAGACAAGGACAAACATTCGATCGCATGTCTATGATAAACTTTCAACATCATTGGCTCCCCGTCGGGTTTTAAAATCGATTATTTCCTTCCGCGAGGGTGCCCGTTTTCGCAAAAATGTACTAAATATAATAAATTTTTTATATAGAAGTATACTGGTATAATATATGTTTTATGTTTAGATATTAAAAAAATAACTTTCTTCTAATGAACAAACGAAACCACATCTTGTAAATAAAACAAGTTTTAATTTAGAATTTTCTGTAATAACACCTCATGTTAAGTACATTTTGTGGAAAGTTCTTTGTACATCTTAGATCTTCGTCTGCAACCACAAGCAACCATGTTTGTTTATGTTCTCGACTTTGCTTTGCATTGCCAAAGAGTTTTAGAGAAATTTGATTTGTTTTGTTTTCTTATTTACTGTTCATTGTTATGTTTTGTGTTTGGTTGAAGCTCTATTGAAATAGTTTTTTGCCAAACCTTTTTCTGTTTTACAAACAGTTCTTTCATAAAGACACAAGTTCTTTACATTTTCATAAAGATGAAAATGTACTGGATATGTGGAAAAAATCATTAGAGAAATGTACACCAGAAGTATGGAACACTAAGGTTTGCCACACTGAAAAAATAATCAAGGACTGGTATGACAGGGAAGTCATTATTGAAGAGATACCCCAAATTCTGATTAGTTTAAACAGTGAAACTAGCTCGGAAGATAGTGACAGTCATTATTCATAATTGAATTTTCTACCTTAAACTTATTGATATTTTTTTGTTCAATGAGAAAAAACTTGTTTTGAAAAAAATGTTTTGGTGTAAGAATATTTGGGTTACGGTATTATATACGGGTTGCTCCATTTCTTTTAGCATATTATCATTATAAGTATCTCTTATTAACTAAATCTCTTGTTTGTAAAAAAAAAAGAAAAATTTAAATGGAGGTACAAATGATTCATTTTTTGTTTTTTTTTTTGTCAATAACTTGTTTTTAGAAATAGAACTTAGAAATAAACTTAGAAGAAATTAGAATTAGATAATGTTTTTAGAATTCCATGAAATTAAAGTTCATGGAAATTTATTGTTATATAATATGAATACTGTCTATTTTCGATGAAAATCTTTCTTTATTAAAAATTGTTATAAATATTTTATTGTGAAGTAAAAACAAATATTATGATAACTTTTATGAGGTCCTAAAAGACACTGTGTATGAAGTACCTATTGCATTTATAAGAAGAAAAGACGTAAGTAATTTAAAGAAATATTCTACCAGTAATAAAGAACAGCAGGTTGAAATAGACAGCAAATAACTATAAATAAATTAGCTGCCCTAAAAGTGACAATATACTAAAAACAAATTTCAAAGAATCGCAGATTTCATCTCTGGCGAAAATCGCCGCCCACGGAAATTGGGCATGAAAACCTATTATTTTTTTTTAGTTTAAAAATGCCGCCGCCACTGATGCTGGTTTGACAACTAATTGATTCATATAAACATCAACCTTGAACACGTGATGACGTAAACGCAAAGATCCATTGATCCAACTATAATAAAGATTACAGATACCATAAAGTGCACTTTTAAGATAAATAATAAAAGTAATACAAAAGAAAATAAACACACAATACACATAATAACACAGAAATTACCTACACCAAAACAACACAACGATAATTGAATCCTATAGAAACAAAACCCGACAAATCCACTTTTGGTCAAAAACGAGGTTATTGTTTTGAACTGTTTACATAATAAAAATCTGCAGATTTAAATAGGTTTGTGGTATCAAAAACCATCAAAATACGTTGAAATTTAAAGTAAAATATTGGCTATAGTTTCAAAATCCGCCAAATCCTAATGTCAAATCCAACGCGTCGTAACAAAAACCGACAAATCCATTTCGACTAATCACGGCGCTCCCTGCGTCCACATAACAATAATAATTTTACGCGCGAATTTTTTACGATGTTTGTTAGTATAACGTTGTTCGCGGACACGAACAGTAGTATTTTGTACTTTTATTTAATTATTGCCATTTTTGTCATTAAGTAATAAGTTTTAAGTACCTAAGACAGAGTCAATAAAACGCCTCTCTTAGTACGACGCCTCTCTTAGCAAGGAAAAGTGTGCTAAACCAGAAAGTTGGAAGGAAAACGAGAGCAAAATGAGAGGTAAGTTTTTTTTAAAACTTATTGACAGTGTTTTGCATAATATTCAATATTCTAGATACAAGAATAAAAGTTTGCCGGAGTATCCAAAATGTAAACACGCGACAAAATCGTATCGTTGCAGTTCATTGTCAATATACCATGTTTCAAATTTTCATAAAACTTTTTATCTTGACAAAACTAAAATTGAGCAAGACAACCTAATTTTAAAGCACTGCCTGATTAGAGTACAAAATGAAAAGAGTGCGTCTAAAAGAAGTTTTTCAGTTGTATATAATATTCCCAAGGCCAATACTTTAAAACTGGTTCCAGTTTGCAGGAATGCATTTACTAAAATTTTGGCAGTTTGTAAAGATCGGATTAATGGGGTTTTAAAGAAGTTTAAAGAATCCGGGAAAATGGCATCTGAAACAAGGGGTGGCGACAGAGTTTCTGGAAAATATAGTGCGAAAAAAGAGTCAGTAATGAAATTCATTGAAAGTTTTAAGGTAATCGAGTCTCATTATTGCCGAAACAGAACTAACCTAACCGCAAATATTTACCCTCAACACTTAGTATTTGAAAGATGTGGAGACTAGACTGTCAAAAAATGAACGAAATACCAACCCTCCTTGTTAAAAAAAGTTATTTTGCAATGATATTTAATACCAATTACAACATTGGCTTTGGTTCACCCCGCACTGATGTGTGTTCCGTGTGTCTCCAATTAACAGAAACAATAAAAAATGAGCAAGACGAAAATAAAAAAAATAAACTAATGACGTATAAATAAAAAAATAAAAAAATAAACTAAGAGACATGTACATAAATTACGCGCCAAGGCTTTCTTTGACCATTTAAAAGAAGAAAAACCTGAACTAATTACAATATCATTTGATTGCCAAAAAAATCAGGTCCTACCAAAGATTCCTGACCAATCAGTTTATTATAGCCGCCAGCTTTATATTTACAATTTTACCATTGTTACTGACAGTTCACACTCACCGCTCACTAAAAATAATGTGTCAATTTATGCTTGGACTGAAGACGAATACCATAAGGGATCAAATGAAATAGCAAGTGCTGTATTTTACAAACTTTGTCAACTAGACCTTAGGAATAAAAATAAAGTAAGACTTGATGCTGACGGATGTGCAGGTCAGAATAAAAACTCTACTTTAATTACAATGTGTACCATGTGGCTTAGTCAGAAGGCTCCTCAGTCAGTCTCAAAATTAGAAATTATCTTTCCAGTTGTTGGGCATTCGTTTCTCCCTGCAAATCGTGTGTTCGCTCGAATTGAAAAAAATATAAAAAAAGAAGAAATCTTAGTCTCCGTAGAACAGTACCTAAATATTTTTGCTGATCACGGTAAAGTTTATCGATTTGGATCTGACTTAAAAGTGCACAATTGGAAGAACGCTTATAAGGAAACAGTAAAACCTACTGGACAATGGCACTTCTCATTTAATGCATGCAAGAGGTACATATTGAATCGCACTAGTTCTGGACAGGTTACGATTCGAGGAGAGCAGTCCTATAAATCAGATCTGGGTGTTTTCAAATCAGTCTTAAAAAAGGGCAAGCCACCAACCGACATAAAACCAGTATTAGTTCAAAAGGGTATACAGCCAAATCCTAAAAAGCTAAAGATGTCCAAATACTCCTCACCAAACATTATGGAGATAAATAGAAAGAACTGAATGAATTGGAATACTATAAAATATTCTTGAAAAATACGAATTGGAAAATCTGGAGAATATAGAAATTTCAGAAAATGAAGAGAATTTGTGTGAAAACATGCCTTATTTAAGTGATTTGTTAGTTTAAACTATTTTTTAAATAATGTCGGTATAAGTATCTATGTTTGCTAAATTTTTCCGTAATAAAACATGTATTTCAAAAACAAAAGTTTTTTTTTTACAAAATACGACAAATCCACTATGGTCAGTTTCAAAATCCGACAAATCGGTTTGTTAGTTTCAAAACCCGACAAAAAAAAATTAATTACAAATAACTTTACACTAAGATTTTTTTTTAGGTTGAATTGTTCAAAATTAAATGCTTGATGACTTGCTCTATGTATATAAAGAAACTTAAAAAGATATTGAGCCTTTAACTTCCCCTTACCGTTTTTTCTCATTTCCCAAAATTTTCTAAAAGTGGATTTGTCGGATTTTGCTTTTATAGGATTCAATTATTCCAACATATTACTTGTCAGTTCAGTTCTGTTTCAGTTTATTTAGTATTATTGTTTTACACTGATTTAAAATAGTTAAATCAATGTCAATATCGGAAGCATACATGTTAAAAGATTCACAAAGTTTACCTATAAATGGGAAAACTTTTATAAAAGTTGGTTTATGGATAAGCCAGATAAAATACTTTTGGACGGCGAGTGTTCATTCCATTTAAAATAAAAGATAACTAAATAAGAATCTCAGGACAAACCCTTCAATCATTGCTATCCAAGCACTGTACTGAGAGGAACAAATAATAGACCTTTTTTATTACTTTTTGAGGTAGTGCGACATTTAAGGTGTAATTAAAAATTAAGGGTTTACCATTTAGAGCGAATGACATACAACGGATATTTAATTCGAAGCTATTTAATTCTCACCATCTCGCAACATCACGAATTCATCTTGCAATGCCTGACAGTAATTTCCTAATTGAATCTGAAGAAAAAAGTTGAAATCGCGAGCAACTAATAAACCATTGATGGCAGCCAAAAACGTGAGTAGTCCAAGATTGAAGCCCTTGGAACCTTTAATTTTTACATATTGGAACCTACAACTGAGATAAGATCGAACCCCTCAATATATAAGATGGAATGCCATCTGGACCAATAGCCTTGTTCCCTTTAATTTCGTTAATGGCCTTTAAAATTTCGCATAAAATAAACAATATAGTCACTGAGGCGACTATATTAGCATCTGTATCATCATACCATGTACCATGACCGTCGACTTTTATTTTAAGTTGCGCATTATTTCACATAAATTTTTGTATACAGGGTGGAACAAAAAAGAAGATATGACGTCATCGGTCATTTTTTTAAATGTATCAAGTGTTCAAACTGATCCCCATTTACTTCTTGGCAGAAAGCAAGACGGTTTACAAACTCATGTAAAACAATATAAATTATTTCGGGTGATATACGTCTAATTTCATATCTAAGTCTATTTTTCAAATCTTCTACGTTGTTTGGCTTCTCAATATAAACTTTACTTTTCGGGTACCCCCCATAGAAAATAGTCGCAGGGATTTAGGTCTGGTGACCTAGCCGGCCACTCTATTAGCCCTCTTCGTCCTATCCATCTTCCTGGGAACACTCTATCCAAGTAATTGCGGACATCTCGAAAGAAATGTGGCGCGCGGTGCGCCGTCTTGCTGAAACCACCAATTATCTGTCGGGACAGCAGGGTCTTGTTCGTCTGGGTATAAGGCAGCCAAAGCAAGAGTAAGATCTTCTTGAAGAAAATTCAAATAGCGTTGTCCTGTTAAGTTTTCTTCGAAAAAGTATGGCCCTATTACTTTATTTTCCACGTTACCAGCCCAAACATTAATAGATTTACGGTACTGTGTATGAGAATCAGTTGCCCAGTGTGGATATGACACTGACCAGTAATACCAGTATCGACAATTTTGCCGATTTACGACACCGTTTAATCAAAAAGTTGCTTCATCCGAAAACAAAACTCGTAACACAAACTGACGGTCATTATTGCAAAATGTTCATCATTTGCTCGCAAAATTAGTTTCTTCGATCAGAATCGTCCTCATTTAATTCGTGTATTAGTCTAATTTTATAAGGGTGGTATTCATTTGCTTTTAAGATGCGCCTTACTGACTCTCCGGCTATATTATTATCATCTGAAATTTGTGAAGTTGCATTGTTTGGATTTTCTTCGACGGAGAGCAGAACGTTTAATTTTGTTTCTTCAGAAATTTTTGGACGACCTTATTTTGGCAAATCCCTAACATGACTTGAAGTTATGAATTTGTGCTCTATTCTACTAACTGTTGACTGAAAAATAGGATGGTTTGGGTATTTGGCATTAAACAGTTCACTTACTTCTTTTTACGTGCGCACTCGATCCCCGTACCCTAGCATCATCAAAATTTGAATTCATTGGGTTTCCGTTAAATTCGCCATAATTTATTCTGATAAAAACTTAATTTTCGAACTGACAGTGACATTCGAAGATGGAGATTCTTTACAAGTGCACCCATGGAAATATAAACAATTGGCAGTGTTTATAACATTATTTTTATCCTCGATTTTACCTTAATTTGTAAATAGACGTACTTATTTGTTTTCTTGTTATTTAAATGTAAATATTTCGGAAAGAGTTGAGTTTTGAGATAGGTGTGTTATACGAAACTTGCTTGAAATTTCGCCTAGTTTTCATAAATGCAATAAAAAATATAACATTCCATTAAAAAAAATGACCGATGACGTCATATCTTTTTTTTGTTCCACCCTGTATACAAAAATTTATGTGATTTAATTGATAAATTTATACGAATTTTGGGATCCTCTCGTTGGATTTAGAAGGACAAAACTAAGACAGAACCGTTGGATTTATTCAGATAGTGCCCATAGAAGCCGAGATGTCAACCTCCAAATACCAAAAATTGGGATTTTTGAGTCCAAAAATTGCCACTAAAAATGCAATATCTCAGCTACGAAGTTTTATTCTATTATCACCTAGACCTGAATCTTCTATGGCATCACTTAATTCTTGAAGCAGAGAAGCCTGGTGGTTCGGTACTGCAATCATAGTACTTCCAGAAATGTTTGTAGCACTGTTGAAATTTCCAGGCTGACAGCTTGCAGATGCTCCAAGGTGGGTGTCCAGTTTGTCCTTCAATAAAGCAATTTCCAGTAGGTATGTTTGATTCTCTGATTTTAATAATCTTATTGTAGAAACCATCTCTCTGCTTAACTTACTTATTTCAGCAACATCTGAGTTGATTTTAAGAATTGTCTTAGGCTTTGAAACAATTTCTAGCTCCAGGATATCATTTTTATGCTGTATGACATTTAAGTGTTGTCTCAAGTCTAAAGGTTCTTCAGATTTCACTTTTAGATCGCCTAACTTAAGTCGCCGATAATAGTAAATTCTGATTTTTGTTTACCCACCCAGGTTTGCCTCAGTTTTCTCAAAAAAACGTTTATATAAGTTAATACCACTGCTAGAAACAAAATGTACTACAATGACATAAAAGTAGGAAATAGTACCAAGTGGTATTCTTAAACACAATGCTTCGTGATCAGTATCAAAAATTTTAATTTCAGTAGCAATGAAGCTGTCTTTTTTTGCAAACAACACACCCTGAGATTTATTTGTTATGATTTTACTCCTATACTTTCGATATAAAAATAAGTCTGTCCTTAATGGTAATCTCTGCATTACTAATAGAATCGTTCAACCATATCTCCGATAGCGCCGCTAAGTCAAAGTCTTTAAGCAGTAAATATTAGCAGTACATTTAATAGTATTTAGCTTTATTTCAAAATTGTGTTCATGCATAAGATAAGGTATAAATATATAATAAACCATTTATAAACATACTTGCACAAAGCAAATAGTGTTATAAACTACATCTTCCTATTTATTCAAAGAATTCCGATGATCCCGATTCCAACCAGAAAAAAAATATAAGCACTAATGTTTCAATGAATTTCTAAATTATAAAAATAATTGCTGTAAACAATAATTTCTCACTTTACAGCTTAAACAAATTATATTACAAATTTTATAATAAATATAAACTGTCCTATCACATCGTCCACCCACCGAACAACATCACCAACAACCTAGTAAAGACGTTGGATAAAAGTGACCCTCTATCTAAATCGGGTGTATATTGTCTTAATTGTAAGGATTGCCCGGCTGTTTAAGTGGGACAATCAGGAAGGAGAGTATCCACAAGGGTACAGGAACACCTAAGCCTAGTTAATAAGTTCAGGGACACCGACACCACAGAAACTAAGTCAGCATTTGCTAACCATTTATTATCAACGGGTCATAGCTTTGCCGTCCCTGAAAATGTTTCCATTGTTCACGAGTGCCCTAAGGGTAGAAAGTTGGATCTTTTGGGAAAATGGAAATCACCAAAGCCAAAAAGAGTCCAATTTTGAGATCCGTTAATGATGTTTTCACCTTTGAGCCAGGACTTATCTTTAATAATCTTATCTAACCTCTTGTTTCTGCTCACGATACGCATATATGCTCTAATATTCATGGGCAGGGCTGGCCGAGTGGTTAACGGTCTGATGTTTCACCGAGATCAACTTTAGAGCGTGGGTTCAAATACTACACCTGTCACGTTTTTCCCTTTTTATGTTTTTTATATTTTTTGTTGAATTTTTGTGCCGTGTTATTGTTTTTTATTATAAAATATGTGGGTATTCTCAGATTTAAATTTTATTTGTCAATACTTAGCAGGTCATCTAGCTATAAGGTAATTTTAACTAATTTTTAATATTTGATTTTGTTTTAGTGTAAGGTTTTATTGTAGTTACGTGTGTTTTTCTGTTTATTGTAGATCTGATGATGCTTTATTAGCGAAACATGTTACCTGATTAATACATAAAAAGATTTTGAGACTGAGACTTAGAGTTTTCATTTTTTTCTCTAGTTACGTAGGTCTCTTTGAGATAATGGACGAGTTCTTTCAACATACTATCTATATAAAATCAAGAAACTGTTGAATGAAATAAAAAAACATCTGAGATTGATGGACTGTTCATCAGAATTTTGCTGCACGGTAAGCTTTCTAGTTATGGGTTTAGGGGAATTGCTGTAGAATGATTTAAATCTTTTTTGTCAGACAGAAAACAGTCTGTCTGGTCAAATGATTGAGAGTTCTCAGTGGAGTGAAGAATCGGAATGCTTCAAAATATAATGACATTTCCCTAAAAATCCTAAAAGAGCTTCCTGAAAAATCTCTTTCTAGAGAAAGTTTTCCTGCTTGCCTTAAGTTTGCCAACATAATACCGGTTCACAAAGATGGTGACTCTTTTGATCCGTCGAACTATAGACCAATTTCATGGCTTTCCACTCTGTCCAAACTAGTAGAACGCCTAGTTAACATACGCATCACAAAGTTTTTTACGACTTCAGCATCTTAAACAAAAATCAGTTTGCTTTCAACGCCAAAAAAGCACTGCAGATGCGGTATTCCACTTTATGAGGAGCCTTCTTAATTCCTTGAACCAGCGTAAGTCTTCGGCAACGGTGTTCTGTGATTTATCAAAAGCGTTCGATTATGTCAGTCACAGAATACTGCTCTCTAAGCTTTATAAGTGTGGCTTCCAAGGTGCTAAGCTTGCATGGATTAAGTCTTATCTATCAGGCAGGACATAGGCAGTCTCTATCGAGGGCAGAGCATCGGATAGCAAAATCATTATTTGTGGTGTTCCCCAGAGTCTGTGTTGGACCCATCTCTCTTCCTGATTTACATCAATGATTTGCTAAACCTTGATATTTCAGGAGCTTTTGCTGATGCTGACCACTAGTACACTATTCATTGAAAACAAAATCCTTACCCTGCCAACTCTTGCTGTTTTGGAAACGATATGTATTGTTCACAAGCATCTTTCTAATTTCTCTAAATCTCACTTATCAAACACAGCAGGAACATGATTTATGTTTGCCTATTCGTCACTTTAATTACATAATGGACTCCATTACTTATATAGGCATTAAAATGTATAACAACTTGCCATTGAGTATTGGTTGTATTAAAAACTTGAAAATATTTCGACGAAAATATTTGTTAAATGATGCTCTCCTTGTGAGCTCTTTAAAATTTTATTGGATATCTTAAAAAACTTAATATTGTGGGTATGTTTTTCAGGCTTTGTTAATAAGAATTATACAGGGTGTCCCAAAAAAGAGTGTCAAGCGAGTGCCCAGAGATAGAGCAACCCTAGGGGAATCGGAATCACCCCCATGTATATAATCCGATTTTTTTTAGTTTAGGAGTTAATAAATTTTTTGTGATTTTTTAGTATTATTCGACTTTTATACTTATATCTGCTATATTCATAGTAAATAGGTAAGGCAAATGCCTGATTTTTATTTTATTATTTAGATAAAAGTTGATTCTGACAAGAACAAAGATAATTTGATCCAGAAATTAAAATATTGCTTACAAAAATAAATAAATTGTGACATAAAAAACAAAAGTAAAAAAAGTTCAACGAAGTTAAAGGCGTTTTAAAAATTACAGCATTTTTTTTTTCAAAACATAATTATTTAGGAATCCTTATCGGTCTATCAGCTTTTCACTATAAAAAATTCATTGGGCTACCCTTATCGCATCTTATCTAAATAACAGTTAAAAGGAAAACAAAAAAAGATTTACTAATAAATGAAGTAAATCAAAAAGTGTTTTAATCAATTTATCTTTAATTATTACATAAAGTTTTCAAAATGACGACCTTGTTGTTCAATACAAATACGGCATCGGCGAAAAAAATTATCTTTTAACTGTCTAAATGCTAATCTGTAATTTTTTACGGTTTGTTTTGCTTCATTAATTTTTATTCTTAGTTCTTCTAAGTTTCTTGACTCTTGAGCGTACACGACCTCCTTGTAGTAACCCCAAACAAAAAAATCAATTGGGTTTAAGTCCGGTGACCTGGGGGGCCACTGAATTGGTGCACCTCGACCGGTCCACTTGTGTCTAAATCGCCTATTCACATATTCTCGAACATTTATCGCATAATGGCAAGGAGCCCCATCGTTCTGAAAAAACATGTCTCTCCTTGTCTCCAAATCAACATCTTCTAACAGCTCATGGAGATTTTCTGTTAAAAAATTTAAATAGGATTCTCCATTCAATCGGTCGGGTAATTCAAAGGGACCAATTAGTTTTTCATTTACTATCCCAGACCAGAGGTTTACACCGAATTGCTCTTGAAAATTTGATTGTCGTGTAAGTTGAGGATTTTCAATACTCCAGGAATGATAATTATGAATATTAAAAATGCCAGTGCGCTTAAAATTCGATTCGTCGGTCCATAAAATTGAATTAAAAAAATTTTCATTTGCCGCTTGACGTTGCAACATTTCTTCACAGAATCTTACTCTTCTCGGATAATCTTCGGGTTTTAGTTGTTGCACCCTTTGAATATGATATGGATGATAAGCCATCTCATGGAGTATTCTATGGGCCTTCGATTTCGGTATTCCGATACGGTGCTCATTTGCTCTAAGGCTTACATTTGGACTTGCTTCAACTTCTTCGACCACTGCATCTACCTAATCTGTTTATAACACTATTTGCTTTGTGCAAGTATGCTTATAAATGGTTTATTATATATTTATACCTTTTCTTATGCATGAACACAATTTTGAAATAAAGCTAAATACTATTAAATGTACTGCTAATATTTACTGCTTAAAGACTTTGACTTAGTGGCGCTATCGGAGACATGGTTGAACGATTCTATTAGTAATGCAGAGATTACCATTAAGGACAGACTTATTTTTATATCGAAAGTATAGAAGTAAAATCATAACAAATAAATCTCAGGGTGTGTCGTTTGCAAAAAAAGACAGCTTCATTGCTACTGAAATTAAAATTTTTGATACTGATCACGAAGCATTGTGTTTAAGAATACCACTTGGTGCTATTTCCTACTTTTATGTCATTGTAGTACATTTTGTTTCTAGCAGTGGTATTAACTTATATAAACGTTTTTTTGAGAAAACTGAGGCAAACCTGGGTGGGTAAACAAAAATCAGAATTTACTATTATCGGCGACTTAAGTTAGGCGATCTAAAAGTGAAATCTGAAGAACCCTTAGACTTGAGACAACACTTAAATGTCATACAGCATAAAAATGATATCCTGGAGTTAAAAATTGTTTCAAAGCCTAAGACAATTCTTAAAATCAACTCAGATATTGCTGAAATAAGTAAGTTAAGCAGAGAGATGGTTTCTACAATAAGATTATTAAAATCAGAGAATCAAACATACCTACTGGAAATTGCTTTGTTGAAGGACAAACTGGACACCCACCTTGGAGCATCTGCAAGCTGTCAGCCTGGAAATTTCAACAGTGCTACAAACATTTCTGGAAGTACTATGATTGCAATACCGAACCACCAGGCTTCTCTGCTTCAAGAATTAAGTGATGCCATAGAAGATTCAGGTCTAGGTGATAATAGAATAAAACTTCGTAGCCGAGATATTGCATTTTTAGGATCCATGTTTGTGCTCAAAAATCCCAAATTTTGGAGATTGATACTTCGGCTTCTATAAGCACTATCTGAAAAAATCCAACGACTCCGTCTTAGTTTCGTCTTTCTTAATCCAACGAGAGCATCCCCAAATTCATAGCTCTCATATTAGCCAAGATATTGCATTTTTAGTGGCCATTTTTGAACTCAAAAATCCCAATTTTTGGGATTTGAAGGTTGACATCTCGGCTTCTATGGGCACTATCTGAATAAATCCAACGGTTCTGTCTTAATTTGGCCTTCTAAATCCAACGAGAGGATCCCAAAATTCGTAGCTCTCATATTACTTGAGATATTGCATTTTTAGGGTCCATTTTTCTGCTCAAAAACCCCAAATTTTGGAGGTCTCGGCTTATAAATTTATCAATTAAATCACATAAATTTTTGTATACAGGGTGGAACAAAAAAAAGATATGACGTCATCGGTCATTTTTTTTAATGGAATGTTATATTTTTTATTGCATTTATGAAATATAGGCGAAATTCCAAGCAAGTTTCGTATAACACACTTATCTCAAAACTCAACTGTTTCCGAAATATTTACATTTAAATAACAAGAAAACAAATAAGTACGTCTATTTACAAATTAAGGTAAAATAGAGGATAAAAATAATGTTATAAACACTGCCAATTGTTTCTATTTCCATGGTTGCACTTGTAAAGAATCTCCATCTTCGAATGTCACTGTCAGTTCGAAAATTAAGTTTTTATCAGAATAAATTATGGCGAATTTAACGGAAACCCAACGAATTCAAATTTTGATGATGCTAGGGTACGGGGATCAAGTGCGCACGCAAAAAGAAGTAAGTGAACTGTTTAATGCCAAATACCCAATCCATCCTATTTCTCAGTCAACAGTTAGTAGAATAGAGCACAAATTCATAACTTACTAACTTATTCATAACTTACTAACAGGTCATGTTAGGGATTTGCCAAAATAAGGTCGTCCAAAAATTTCTGAAGAAACAAAATTAAACGTTCTGCTCTCCGTCAAAGAAAATCCAAACAGTGCAACTTCACAAATTTCAGATGATAATAATATAGCCGGAGAGTCAGTAAGGCGCATCTTAAAAGCAAATGAATACCACCCTTATAAAATTAGACTAATACACGAATTAAATGAGGACGATCCTGATCGAAGAAACTAATTTTGCGAGCAAATGATGAACATTTTGCAATAATGACCGTCAGTTTGTGTTACGAGTTTTGTTTTCGGATGAAGCAACTTTTTGATTAAACGGTGTCGTAAATCGGCAAAATTGTCGATACTGGTATTACTGGTCAGTGTCATATCCACACTGGGCAACTGAGTCTCATACACAGTCTCATCCTTAACGGTCGTCCACGAATAGTCCCCGGTACTCGCCCTTCCCTATAAGCATCGCGAACCCTTAGTATCATGCGATGATCAGGCCATCTCTCTGGTATTGGATCACCTCTGCGTTTTACTTGCCTCCGGTATAATCTAGCTGCTTCCAAAGCATTCCCTCTCGCATATCCGTAAAAGTAATTCATTTGTTCAAAGTCTTCGCTTGTAAAAGGGGCCGCGCGTCTAGCCGTATTCACAAAATACAGTACAGAAAAAAATCGACTTTACCACTTACAAAATAAATAAACTTAAACTTGAAATTCCACTTAAAAAAAGAAAATAAAAAAACTAATTCAGATCAATTCAATTTCCAATCAAAAAATCAAGCACACAAATGTAAAAGAAACCAGTTCGTTAAGACGTATTTATCAAAAATCGCTAATGTACGTGAAATCACTACTGCACAAGTACTGCATGTGAAAGAATGGGAAAATAGTAACGGGCCAGTGGTTTATTATTTGTTGGTATCTGGTTTAGAATACTAAATGTCTTAAACAAAAACTTGTTTTGGCAATTGCATTTTCAGTTACTCAAATCAATACGGACAACTTCTTTTAAAACAAGATATTAATTTTAGGATTTTAGGCTTGACAATATATGAACTTATTTTTAGGTATGATGCAATAAATTTAACTAGATAAAATAATCGCGGTAAAAGGCTGATAAACTGATAAAGTTTTTTTAATACTTGGGTTTAAAAAAAATGTTTTAATTTTTTAAACGCCTTTAACTTTGTTGAACTTTTTTTACTTTTGTTTTTTATGTCACAATTTATTTATTTTTGTAAGCAATATTTTAATTTCTGGATCAAATTATCTTTGTTCTTGTCAGAGTCAACTTTTATCTAAATAATAAAATAAAAATCAGGCTTTCGCATTACCTATTTGCTATGAATATAGCAGAAATAAGCATAAAAGTCGAATAATACTAAAAAATCACAAAAAATGTAATAACTCCTAAACTAAAAAAAATCGGATCATATACATGGGGGTAATTCGGATTCCCCCAGGGTTGCTCTATCTCTGGGCGCTCGCTTGACACTCTTTTTTGGGACACCCTGTATATGTTATCTATCCAAATGGCACTTAAATAACAACTAAATGGCAATTAAAATATAAATAAGACTAAATTGTTAAGCTTTAAGTTTGTATGCTCAAACAATTTAATGATTCTTATTGTGATTCATTCCAGAATTGGAAGTGAATAATTGTAACAGTTCTTGGAATTGTTATTGATAAACTAAAGTTTTGTGACTATATATCAGCATTGAGGCAAAAACCGGCTAAAGGATGTTATGCTGTTAGAGTGGTTTCAAATGAACTGATATTGGAAGCTGCAAAATCGATTTATTTTTCTTTGATTGTGAGTCACCTACATTACAGAATAGCATTTTGGGGTTGCTGTAGTCATGGGCTTTTTAACTTTGTATTTGTTTTTCAAAAAAGAGCCATTAAATATAGGTATCATAAAACTCCACTGCACTCATGTAGACCCTCCCTACCTTGTGTTGCTTGTTTATTGTTGAGTCTGCTTGCCTAATACATAAAAAATATAAATCTTGAAAATAATTGCTTCTCAAAACTTCTTCAAAAAACTTCAACGTCTCAACTTCAAACTTCTTCGTCTTTTTATCGCCTAACAGAGTTTTTTGAAGATAATTGGGAATACTGGGAATCTGGAGAACAGAGACTAACTTAAATTCCTTTTACAGAAAATGAATTAATATTACAAATTAAAACCTTGAAAAACAATAGAGCAAGTTAAGATGATTTAATTACTTCTGAGACCATTAAACATTATCACAGACACTTATTAAAACCCCTGTTTACATATTGTCAGCTGCATTTTTAGTGATGGAATTTGTCCAAATGTACTTAATAGGACAAATATAGTGTCTATGTTTAAACAAAGAAATGTAGAAGTAACCACAAACTATAGACCCATTGCTATAACAAGCACATTAAGCAAACTGGTTGAAAAGTGCCTTAAAGTAAGACTACAATGTTTCATAGAAAGTAATAACTTCAAAAAACCAATTTGCTTTCAGAATGAATGCCTGGCCAAGGCCTTTAACACTGTGGAGCATCATATTCTACTAGAGAGGCTACAAAATGGTAATTAGAGGAACTGCAAATAACCTCATAAAGTCATTCTTACATAAAAGAACACAAAAGGTTAAAGTTAAAAATTATTTAAGTAATTCAGTCTTTGTTGACTATGGTGGGCCACAGGGTACTATCCTTGGTCCCTTACTTTTTAATGTTTATATTGATAGCATACTTTCAATTTTGGATGAAGGTGAGGTATACTGTTTTGCTGATGCTACTGTAGTTTTGGTTCTAGGGGAAACATGGGATACAACTATTAAAAGGGCAGAAATTGCAATTTCAAAAATCAAATTCTGGTTAGATAATAGTTTATTGTCATTAAAAATTGACAAAACAAGATTTCTTACTTTTGCCTTGAGTAGGAAAACATTACCTGACTTTCATAAATTATGTGACTTTACCTGACTTTCATAAATATTTCATGTATGTGCAGATTGTGAACCTGATGTGGGTGTTTGTGATTGTCAGGAGGTGCAAAGACTAAAGTATATAAAATATTTAAGTATCTACATAGATGAATGTTTAAAATAGCCCAAACATTTGGAGTATGTCACTACAAAAATAAGAAAAATCATATATAAATTTTATGAATTATACAACATTTTGACTTTTTAACTACTAAAAACAATTTACTTTTCTCTTGTAGAGTCTGTTATCAATTATATGATAATTGTTTGGGGTAGTGTCTGCAGGAATGTCTTAAATAGTTTAGATGTTGTATAAAAATATATAATAAAAATAATTATGTTTAAAAGAAAAAAATATCCAAGCCAATTATTATTCCAAGAAAGTAACCTTTTAAATGTGGAATAATACATTATAGCTGTAATAATATTTATACTTAATAATAATATACAATGCCTTACCCAATGATCAAAGAGGTAAATCATTTCAGCAAATAAAGACCAAAGTGAATTACTGGATTGCCCATACAAGCATCCCTTTGGACATTTAATTCTTATTTTTTTCTGTAATGCATTTATATTATATTTTAGTGTTTAAGTTGTGATACGCATAATATTAAAGATTTAAATGGGAATGTATTATTATTAAGTTTTTTTTTGTTAACCTTATGATAAAATAGTTTAATCACCAACAAACACAGATCCTTGATCCATATTGTTGGCAAAATATGTTTAGGATTAGGTAAAAATTAAGTTGTAAGTACCTTGTAATGTTGTTGCTGTGAATGTGTACCTGTACCTAAATAAATAAATAAATAAAAATAAAAAATAGGCCAATTGGATATAATTAATTTTCAGTAAAAATGTAAAGAATAGAATTTGTAATATTATTCTAATGAAATTTTGTCTTGAATTTTAAATTAAATTTTGTGTTATTATTGTTTATACTAGTATGTTGAAACCACTATTGTGTATTTTTTTAACGGGTTTCTAATATGTCAATTTATATTCCTATTTTATATTATAAGAAGCTTTATAGACAAATACCATGTATTTATGATAATAAAGCATGTTTTGAATTTGAATTTGAAAAATATATAAACAAAATCTTGAATCAATACTTAATAATTAACCTAAAACAAAGTGGAAAATTATCTAATTTTTAGTTTTTTCATAACATAGCAGGATGGTGACAAGGAAGTCTGGCTATACTGCCTTGTCATCATTCTGCTTGTACTGATACTGAAATATAATGGCAGTAACAACAGCTTAACTTTTAGAAATTAGTATAATTATATAGGTAATAGAGCAATACCTATATTTATGCTTATTGAAACCAATCACTTTTGAAATTGGTATAATCATAAATATACAGGGTGTTCGGAAGCTAGATGCAATCCTTTAAGGGGGTGATAGGCGATAGCTGACTTAATTTCAAACATTTTAAGCTAAATATGTGTAGGTCAAAATTTTTTTAAATTTTTTATGGCAATTTTTGCATTTTTCTTAAGAAATACCAAAATTTCACACTTAAACGGTAATAGAGCGCAAGTTACAATTAGTACCTATCAGAGTTTTAAAGTTTATTTTGTTTTGTCTAATGTGTATTAATGAAACTACGATCAATTTCAAGCTTCTGTGTAAACTTATTAGAAAAAATAGAGATATTGAAACATAAAAAATAAATATGGAGTGAAAATAAAAATGCTTTTTGTCAGAAAAGTAATTGAAGACCTTGGCCTTTCTAGATGGAAGGTGTGGACGTCCATGAAGAAAGATGGACAGTGTCCCTTTCATGGTACTGGGGTGCAGGGCTTACAAGAAGAAGACCCTGCAAAACGAATTCAGTTCTGCCGCTTTTTATTAAACATGGTCATCAAGGACCCGTTATTCTTAAGAAGTATCTTGTGGACAGACAAGTCCAATTTTTCCAGGGAGGGTATTACCAACTTCCACAACCTCCACCAATGGGCTGCCAAAGATGCAAATCCGCACTGGAAAAAAACAAAAATCATTTCAGAACAGATTTTTGGTCAATGTGTACTATTATTGGGCCACATTTTCTACCAGAGAATTTAAATGGTGCCAACTATTTAGATTTTCTACAAAATGATATCCCCGTTCTTTTAGACGAAACTGGATTATTGGAACAAGAAAGACCAATAATCTTTCAGCAAGATGGTTGTCCAGGGCATTGGTCCTTGGCTGTCAGGAATTGCTTAGACGACTGTTTTCCGGACGGTTGGATCGGTAGAGGCGGATCCTTTCCTTGGCCTCCTCAATCGCCTGACCTAACTCCATTAAATTTTATTCATATGGGGCCGGGCAAACGAGCTTGTATACACCACAGAAATAAGAACAAGAGAAGAGTTGATTCGCAAAATAAATGAAGCATTCAACAGGATGAAAGAAGATATGACCATAAGAGTAACCACCACCGAAGTAACAAAAAGGGCTCGTGCCTATATTAGAAATAATGGATTGCATTTTGAACATGAACAATAAATAGTTTAAACAAAATTGTGTTTTATTTAACATTAAAACCTAAAATAACCCCATAATCAGGGCTCTAATGCTTAGTAGGCTTATGAGAGGTCAAAAATTTATAAACAAATTTCGACCTACACATATTTAGTTAAAAATGTTTGAAATTAAGTCAGCTATCACCCCCTAAGGATTGCATCTAGCTTCCAGACACCTTGTATATAAAGTGAAATCTATTACTCATAAATAACCATAAAATATTACTAAAAAAGGGTATAATTTAATAAATCAATGTGGAAATGAGACTTATTACAGTATAAATGATTTTTTTCTTGAACAATGTGCATCCTAACTGAGAGATTACAAATTAAGGCATTTTCTTAAATTATTATGTTATAAAATGTTTACTACTTTGTAAACTTCTTCTTCTTCTTGTGCTGCTATCCGTGAATGTATATCTTTTATAATAACATACTGACTTGAAGAAATAAAAATTGTATTATTATTTTGTAAAATAAATTTACCTGTAGGACTGGGAGCAAAGCGTACTCTAACATTTTTAGCTGAATAGCTTCGAAGACTGCTATTATTTAATTTATTACCTATAGTGCCATTTAGCAGGCAAAACCTTAAATTTTTTGGAAAAATCATAGTTCCATTTTCTAATTCTCATAACAGTGCATGTTCGTTCTCCTCTTTCGATTTTGAGGAGTATGGTATGGTATTAGTTGGATTTTTCTAATTAATTATAAATCCTATTCCCAAACACCCCTTTCCTTAGTCTTGTTTTCCACAAATAAAACATATGAATTTAAAAAATTCTAATTTTTTCAACTGGAAGTATTTACTGTTACCGTAAACTGTCAGATGTATTTTTAAATATTGTTATTTAGCCGTTCGGCTGCGTTCCAGTCCCCTCGCAGCGATTTTCTATCTTTTATAAGAAAACGTGGGTTTCAGTTGCAACTTTTTGATTTTAGGCCAATAAGTATTTTTTCCCACACACTCCATCCTTGAAAAGATGGATGAGTTTTCAATTTTTTGTAATGAAGATGACACACTTCCCTCTACGAAGTCTGGTTTTCATTCTTATCACAATACAATAAACGCTCATTTTACATAGGGTGAATGCGCTAGTTAGCCGACCAGTGCCTATTCTCGACCATTTATGTATAAAACAATAAAAAACAAGAACCGAACTCGTTATCTACTTTCATAATCCTTATTCCCGTTTTCGACCATCCGTAATAAAGATTTTTAAATTTCCCGCGCAATCTCTGCTTAAAACAGTCTGCCATTACAGACGTTGTAAATTTGCCAGTTGCACGTGTACCTAAGATTTTAGTGATTTTCTAGTGGTATACTCATTAATAAATAGTAAGTAGATCATCATGCTTTATCTTTAACTAATATGTTTTTGGATGTAAGGTAAAAGAAGACCCTTCTTAGTTAGTTTTTATAAAAAAAAGCATTTTTATTTTTGCATTTTTTGTGAAAATCAAGGTGGTCGTCCATCTGGAACATCAGATTAACGAATTTCTAATTCTCGACCGGGGTGGTCGAGAAATGGATTAATTCGTTTAAAATATAGCGTCTTTTTTTAACTTATGCTTTCTCCTTATGTTCCTTTTCTTTTTTGACATTGTTTGACATATATAAAGGAAGTCTAGGCCAGATTTCGACCACCCTGATAGTTCGATCCTTTTTTAAATATTTCGCGTTATTTTCGAGTGGTCGAGAAATGGTATACGAAATTTAGTTTTTTCGACCACCAATCCTGAATTTATATTTTATTGATTAATTAATAAAAAAAATAATCATGAATGAACAAAATTAATTTTTTGATTTTGAGTCGAATTTGAGCAAATATGTCAATATTATAGGTAACATAATATAATAATATGCTATACCTATTGTTGCAGATGCCGGCGCCTAAAAAATCTAACACAGGGCAACTTTCCGCTGCTAAGCTTCAAAAAACTAAAATAAAAAGAAAACTGTTTCAGTACTCTGCAGAGCAATTAGAGATTGCATTAAACGCAATTAAAACAAAGCATCTGAAAATTAGAGAGGCCAGTAGACAATTAAAATAGCTAAATGTGGATTTCCATTAAAAAAAGCAGATCTTCTTGATACCGTAGAAAAAATTGCCAAAGACATTGACAAAGCAAAATTTTTTAAAAATGGGCGACCAGGTCAAAAATGGTACAAACAGTTTTTAAAAAGGCACTCACAGAGTTATCCTTAAGAGAAGCTGAAGGAATTAACAAGGCCAGAGCTATTGTTACCGAAGAATACGTTAGGGCCTGGTTTAACGATCTGCAAACATATTTGAAGGATAATAATTTCACAGATGTTTTGCATGATCCTAGCCGTATATCTAATGGAGACGAGAGTGGATTTGCTATTTGTCCAAAGTAGTAGTTGTGTTTCCATATATTCCCCCCCAAAGGCCGTTATTCAAAGCATGCCGACCGATTGGATGTTGGGGCGCTCTGATAGTGGTTGGATAAAGAGTGATGTTTTCTACGAATATATAGCAAATGGTTTTTCAAAGTGGCTCGGCAAGAAAGAGATACAACGTCCAGTCATATTGTTTATTGATGGTCACAAGTCGCATATGACCTTGGCTTTATCTGAATATTGCGACCAAAATCAAATCGTGCTGTATGCCTTGCCACCCAATACGACACACATGTTACAGCCTGCCGATGTAAGTGTCTTTAAGCCATTGAAGACCGAATGTTCGCAACTGGCAAGCGCATCCGGAAAACACAAATATGTGTGTTACAAAATTAAACTTCTGTCAATTATTCCAAGAAACTCTCAATAATAGCGACATGAAAGGGCAGATAATTAACGGATTTCGGAAATGCGGGTTGTATCCTTTAAATCCAGATAATGTTGCTTATACCAAATGTGTAAGAAATATACAGGAACAAACCGTGCATTTAGATACAGTAAATATCGAAGAAGATGTTACACCTGCAGAATTGATGGCAGCAAGAAAGGTAATTTTAAAATTAGCTCCTTCCTTGACAGAGTATGGCATCAATGTTGAAGTGATATTGAACGAAATTAAATCTGCTGAAGGAGACGCAAATAGGTTACAAACAGAACAAAATCAAATTCAAGTAGGAGACATTGTTAGTTACAATACCTTACAATACCTTACAATAGTTCCATTCGATGCTGTAACACTGGAAAACAATTTAGAAGCCATTGCTATAACTGAACCTGAAGCTCAAGATATAGGCGAAAACTCAAAAAATAATGAACGTGCACCTATCGTAGAATTTGTGTCTGAAGAAAATGAATCATCGATTGAGAATTATGGCGAGAAGTTCCTCTTAAGCCTTAACAGATAAAACAAACACAGAAAATACAGCGGGTAATAATAATGTTATTGAAGTTAACGGCAATAATGAGCAATTATTATCTAATAAATGCGCAATTAATGATGTAAGCGCGTCAGTAACAATATCTGACATTCAGCATCCTCCGAAAGCAATGCGATTAAAATCCATCTTGGATAATCATTTGTCATACCCCAAGCCAGTAGAATAGGAATGTAAAGGATAAGTTTCCCAGTGCAATTTCTTCTCAAGTTTGGAGACTAAAGTTAACAAAACAAGAAGATGAGAAGCGACAAAAAGAGGAAACAATCAGAAGAGTTTGAAAAAGAAAATGATAATAACTTAATAATTGAACGAGGGCATCTGCAATGTTCATCTTGCAATGAAGATTTAATAAGTGATACAAGAGGAAGATGAAACAAATGTCGGATGTGATAAGTGTTCTAGGTGGTACCACATGAAATGTACAGACTTCATTGGATTATCTTATGATGACATTTCTGATAGAGAATATACTTGTTTGTTTTATACATAATAACGCTTAAATTTTAGTTGTTGCGCTAATTACAATTTTACTGTTCTCACTCTTTTCTTAAGTATATTTTACTAATTTTTATTCATATATGCATATGCATTTACTTAGTTTTTTAATAGCCAAAGAAGTACCAATTTTTTTTATAAATTTATGTATTATTTTTACATTATTTTATAAATACTTATAATAAATTTAGAAACAAACCTGATTGATTTATTTATTTAAAATGGTTTTTATATTATGGTCAATAAATAGACTACATAAATCCAGTTCTCTCGACCGCCGGTCGAAAACTGGGCTAAATGTGGTCGACAATATGTCACCTTTGGTCGAAAATTGGAAAAAGGTAGTTTTTTTACATTTTGCCTTGTCAATAATATTTCTTGAAACGATAAATATAATTAATATTTTCTAGCTAGTTTTAATAAATATAAATCAAATATTTTTAGAAACTAAATGTCAGCATACTTAAATTAACTTTTTTTATCATTTATGAAAGGTGAGATTTACGTTAACTGGTCGAGAATAGGCGCATTCACCCTATTATGGATGATCTTTTATCAACTTTGGAAAAAGATGTGGGCGCCGGGAGGGGGGTGCACTTGCACCCCCCTGGACTTCAAGAGAATGTCAATTATTATTTGTTTGCGTTTGCAATAAGACGTAACACAAGCAAAAATTAAAATTTTATTATAACACAAAAACGATAGCCTATAATAGTTTAAATAAGAATCTAAGGCGCAGAGGTTGTTGTCCAAAGACGTTTAAAACCTTGTCAATAAACTCAATATCTTCCTCTTTCGATGAACGTTCATCAAGCAAAGACCGCTTAGTCTCGCGTTCCCCATCGTTCTCCCGACTTAGTTCCTTGTTCGGCTGTCTTAAACATCTGGTACCACGTAGTAGCCTCGGCAACAAAATTCTGTAAAAAGGCCCCAAAAAATTCTGTATATCTCCCGCTACTTGTAAAAACGAGGCTTTATCGAGCTTTCTCATATTTTTGGGATGTAGCTGCATTAGGGAAAATAATTTTTTATGTGTAGCGGAAAATCGAGTTTTAAGAGACGAAATAACCGAGTCTAAATATGGAGTGAAAATAGAAATTCTAAAAAACTCTTCTACTTTTTCAGATGGTTGGTTTGATCGATAGATTTGTCTTGCTATGATTCGAGGACGCTTAAGCTCAACATGCAGCTCCTGGCAGATTTTTTGAGCTCTTTCAAAAATTATGGCGAACTCTATCAAGGAATTATCTCGATGAAATTGAAACACGGTCATCAATTTATTAATATGGTCAAGAACTTCTTTTGTATTTATATTTACATTTTGTAATTTATTGCACACTGGTTCGAGTTTGGTAGAGTAGGAAGCAATTACTAAGAGCGTAATAATGTATGTTGAAGTTGTCGCAGTCGTATAAAGCTGATATGCTTTAGTTTTTGTTCTTGAATTTGGTGCAGCAATGGAAAGTTCTTCTAGAGCTTGTACAATCGTAATAAATTTCTCAGAAAATATCCTTATACTTTTGTATTTTGCTGCCCAACGTGTTTCACAAAAAACAGGAATATTTGGTATTTTGTTTCGTCGCAATATGCTTTCTCTAAAAAAGTTTATAATATCCTTTGTCGTCCCAGCGGAATTTCTTACTTCATTGATGTTATTGATTACAAGATTTAATATATGATTTGCACAGTGGAAAAATAGTGCTGTAGGATACTTATAGAGATGGGCAAAACTGTTATTTTTTTATAACAGTTGCAACTGTTATTGTTATTTTTTCACAACAGTTTAAAATAACAGGTTTCTGTTATTATTGTTATTTTGATATTTACTTGTTATGTATACTATACTTTTTGAATATAATGCCCCATAATTTTGTTTTAATACCTCTTTTAGTTAAGAAAATTACATTTAGAACTTACAAAGTTTAAAAGTTCTGGTTTTCAATAAAAACCTCCATTTTAATAGCGTTATTTAGCAATAAAATCTAAAATCATTGTTTTCGCACATAACCTCATCAATGGGTCCCACCGCGGTAATTCCCCGGCAAACGTCAAACTAGTCAAAACAAAACACGAATTGTGTATATGGGCTGTGAGATCTAAAGCTAAAAACTAGTTAAATTTCGTAATAGTAAACTTTTTGAGTGTTAGTATGAGTATAGTAAATAATTTGTTTGAACCAATTATTAGAAACTTGTCCAATTTAAGAACAATTAGATATCTTACATGTAATAAATGGAAAGGTAAGAGATAGTATAAGAAAATTAATGTTTTCTAATAATTAACGCCTGTACCAGAGAAATTAAAAACAAATTTTTAAAAGACTTTAATTTCCCTGCTCTTGAATTCGACCATGGAATATAGAACATAAAGAGCAATTTTTTTCCGCTATTTATTAACGATTCTGTGGGCTGTAGGAAAATGATTTGCAATGATTGCAAGAATTCTAGCAACTAGTTCATTTATTTTTGTGGACAAAATTCAAAATTAGCTTTTTTGTCTTTCAGGTCAAGTGAGGCAAAAAACCTTTTAAAGGGGAAAAAATCAATCATCTGGAATTTTTTTACACCAAAGGATGAAATTGTTACCCGATGTAACTATTGTCATCAAGTGTTATCTTACAAATCATCTATAAGTAATTTGAGGCAACATCTTCAAAGAAAACATCCGTCAATAAAGTTAGTGGAAAATGGTTCTACAACAACTTCAAATAATTCTCCTTTATATTCATCCAGTAGTAATTTACAATCAACGGTATCTACCGCTTTTGCCTCTATTTCATCCACGTCATCAGCACCCGTTCATTCATCCACCGCATCAACTACTTCAACACGCCCTGATTCACCTGCCTCATCTATTTTATCTGTTGCATCATCAGTCAACACTAATATAAATGAAAAGCATACAAAAAAGTTTAGACAAGCTGTGCTTTCCGTCCCAAAAAAGATAGGTTTTTCGCAAAAAAAAAAGCATTGATGATATACTCCTAAAATTAATAATCAAGTACTTTAAACCTTTTTCGATAGTTGAAGATGCAGTTTTTAAAGAGTTTTGTAATGCCCTAAATCCATCGTATTGTCTTCCCAGTAGAAAAACTCTATCGAATACATTACTTCCAGCGAACTTCGAAGAAATGTTAATTAAGGCACAAGAAAAACTTAAAACAGCCCAGGCAGTAACAATTACCACCGATTGTTGGACGTCCTCTAATAATGATGGCTTTATAGCCGTAACATCACATTTTATTGACGCAAATTTTGAAGTAAAGTCAGTATTATTAGAGGTTGGGCCTTGTAGTGAGAGCCATACAAGCAAAAATCTCGCGACGGACCTCAAACGGATCGCTAATGAATGGAAAATCAAAAGTAAAATTTTACTAGTCATATCGGATAAGGCGGCTAATATTAAAAAGGCAATAAGTGATGAATTGAAATGGAAACATTTAGGTTGTTTAGCACATACAATAAACTTAATTGTTCATACATTAAAACTTGTCGATCCGCTTGTTGCTAAAGTTTCTAATATTGTTTCACACTTCAAAAGAAGTGCAGTTGCGAAGTGTAAGTTGGATGCCTATCAAAAACAAAATGGCAAAACACCGAAAAATTTGATCCAATCTGTAGTGACTCGTTGGAATTCTGTATTTTATATGCTTCAACGATTCCTGGAACTTAAAGAAGAAGTGAGAACTACATTAGCTGCTTTAGGAAAAGAAAACTGGCCAATGCTCACAAATCAGGAGTTCGAGTATATTGATGAACTCATTCAAATACTTTCACCCTTTGAATCAACGACCGTGTTTATAAGCACAGAAAAACAAGTAACGCTTTCATCCGTTATCATGGTTTCTAATGGATTATATGATTTGTACAAAGATCTTAGAAAACGTCAGTTTTCTGATATGACAAAAGGTGTTTTGTACAAGCTTCTTGAGGGCATCGATACTCGATTTAGGAAAATAGTTCCACTCTTCTGTTAAGTACGTTTTTGGATTCGAGATATAAAAATATTGGAATCAGTAGCGAGTCAATTGGAGACCAAGCAAAAAAGATCACAACAAATGCAATTACCGCATTAATAGAGCAAAAAAATCAAGAAAAAAACATCACTTTGGAAGAAAAAAGGCAACAGGTTTCGGAAACACAACAACCGTTTTCAATTTGGAATTCATTTGACAAGAAAGCTGCAAATATAAGTCCGAGTCATTCGTCACAAGCACGTGCCATTATTGAAATTCAAAGATATTTAAAGGAGCCATTATTAGAACGTACCGAAAATCCGTTAAAGTGGTGGAAAAACAATAGTTATATAACTACCCCTTCCTAAGTGAACTAATAAAATTAAAATTTGGTACAGTAGCCACGTCTGTACCTTGGGAAAGAATGTTTTCTAAAACGGGGCAAATTATAAGCGATCGCCGAAATAGAATATCAAGTACAAAGATAAAAAACATTATGTTCATTAATCAAAATGACGATTAGTGTAATCCTGACTGATTAATACGAATTTATACCGATTATTTTTATATTTTGAGTTCAAGTTTCTATATTTTTTGTTAGATATTATTTTTTCTTATATGTAAAATGTTTTTTGAGTTTATGTTTTTTATTTTGTGTAACCAATTGCTCCTTAATTTACAGGTTATTAAAGTTGGTTACAATTTTTCAACTATGCTTTTTATTTCAAATTTAATTAAAAACTTTATTTAAAAACTTTAATTAAAAACTTTAAGTTCACCATCGGATTTCAAAATTATCGAGAAAATTATTAAAAAGTTTAGGGATTGAACCCGGGTCGGCTGCATGAAGCAGAACGTAATTTCATTACGAACTGCATGTACTCCCATTCAGTTTTTGCTATGCTACAACCATGTTTACAAGGTTAAAAACGGTTGCATATCTCAACTTCTATAGTTATTTTATACCTGTTATTTCAATTTTAATAACTTTAAGTTCACCATCGGATTTAAAAATTATCGAGAAAATTATTAAAAAGTTTAGGGATTAAACCCGGGTCGGCTGCATGCGCGGAACGTAATTTCATTACGAACTGCATGTACTCCCATTCAGTTTTTGCTATGCTACAACCATGTTTACAAGGTTAAAAACGGTTGCATCTCTCAAAACTTCTATAGTTATTTTATACCTGTTATTTTAGACGAGCGACAACAGTTGCGTAATGTTGTTGAGGAATAACAGTTAAAAAATAACAGATCATTAAATAAGAACCCATCTCTACATGATACAACACCAAAGACCTAATTGCTCACGACACGTGATTACTATTACCTATTACGATACTAAACACTAAACTTATCAAGATCTGAATTTTTGTTTCACGGCCTGGAGCGTACGGCATAGGAAAAACCCTAACTCTAACTTAAAAACAAACAAACTATATGAAATGGAAGCAATATGTTAGGATTGTTGGGTTGCTTTCCTGTGGTCATGCTCGATAATGATGTAACGATAAATGGTTCGATCGCGCAGTAGTCTGCAATTATTAATCAAAACAGATCTGTTAGGTAGTAGTTAATTACTTCGTGTTGTTTTTTATTCTATTATTTTAATTAGTTACTACTATAATTTTAATTAGTTATTATTTAATTAGTTATTAATTATTCCGAGCGCTACGATGTTGGTTGTTTGTTGATGGTTTGGCATGTGTGCAAAGGTCTACACCCACATCACCTTAAGGTTAATTTTTAGATGGTTTAGTCAAAGGGTCAAGATGGTTAAATTAGAGGAAAGTTGCGCATTTTCAAGCCTAACAATATGCCGTTTAGAAAGTTTTAAAATTTCGAGTAGTTCCGGATAAATTCCTAAAAAACCGAAATTTGCCGATTTCGTTTTGATTTTGTTCTGGCGTTATTTCAAGATATATTGTAAAACGATATACTTTTTCTCGTGAGTACTTTTTAATCTCTACAAAATAGTGTTGAGAGATTTTCTGTACGACGCTTCATTTAGGAGAAACCATCATAAACTTTATTTTTTATAAGGCGCGTAAAAAGAGTATATCTACACACAATACATCACAAAATGACTCTGCAATATTTAAATTGCAAATAATGGGTTTTTATTAAATTCCGAATGTTTTGGTGTAATAGGAGGTGTAATGCTGCCGCTGAGAAAATGTAAAAATAATTTTATTGACATATTATTGACACATGGCGTTTTTGAACTTTGTTCTTGCGTTTTGTTGCTGCAGCTTTTTTTTCTATTACAAAATGGAACTTTTGTTTTTCCTCTCTTTTAATAACGTTATCTTTTCATCTCTTTAAATAGCATAAAAAATAAATCGGTAAATTTCGGTTTTTTTAAACATATAATTTCGGAAACTACTCGGAATTTTAAAACTTTCTAAATGGCATATTATTAGGCTTAAAAATGCGCAATATTTCTCGAAGTTAACAATCTTCGTATCTCTTTTCTTTTCCAAGTTCCCCATGATAGACATGCTTAAAAAGCAAATTAATTTTATATGGCAATCATTAACATTGACTTCTCCAGTGTATGTGCCTCTTAAGAATCTCTCCAGTCGATTTTAAACTGATTTGGTATAGTCATGCATATCATTCACCAACTAGAATTTGTAAAACTAGCTCCAAGACCATTGATTATGTAGTTTCATCTTTCGATCCAAAACTCGTTGACATTACTGTCTTAAGTTCAGGTTTCTTTGATCATGAAGCAGTATTGACAAACTTCATATTGTCGTCAAACACAAGCAAAAATTTTTGGCACAAATTAAGCCGTATTTTTTCTAATAAAAATTTTCTAAATTTCAACAACCTATGTCTGACAATTGACTGGAAAGTTGTCTCTGGAGATGTTGATACCGAATTCTTTACCTTTATAAAAACATTATGTAGTTTAGTGTTTAAATCCTTTCCTTTTATAAGGACATTTATCATAAAAGGAGGTCGGTTAAATCCGGCAATCTTGCCAAAAAAACGTGGTCTATTTTTAATGATTTAACAAATAGGGCTCCCACATCTAGCAACATCCCTACTTCAGCGAAGAATATGTCTCTTTGCGGACGATACCAGTTTCACTTGGAACAATATGGATAATACAACACTCCATAGAATCGTTTCTATTGACTTAATGGCCATAAAATGTTGGTGCGATTCTAATCGCATAATAAGATACGTTATAATCTTTTACACTAAATAAAACCACTATTGACGTCGTTCATTCAGTAAAATTCTTGGGGATTGTTGTAGATAACTTCTTAAAATGGGACTTGCATATTGACGCTTTATCAAAAAAATAAGCTCTGCCTGTTTTGCGCTAAGATCAGTTTCTAAGGAGCTCAATTTGGCCACTACTAGAACCGTGTATTATATGTTCTTGAATCGCATCTCCGTTATGCCCTTCTTTTCTGGAGTACGTGTTGCGGTACTCAATTTGAGTGTAATTTCAAGCTTCAAAAAATAACTGTTCGTTACTCAGTAGCTTGGGCTAAACAGTAGAATCCACTGCCAGGATTTCTTTAAAAGATTCAAATTTTTAACACTTCCTTTCCTATTCATATTTGAGTCTTGGACATACTATATATGCATAGAGGTGTGTTGGATTGCGACTAGGGTTCTATTATATGAATTCTTTTATGCTGTATCACCTTTCTTATGCAAGTGTATTCTCGCCTGTTTTGGGTCAAAAAGAATAAATAAGCTTTACAAAAAATTAAAAATTCTTGTTTAAAAATTGCGAAAACATTCTATCGTTTTTCTCCATTCGTTAGATGTGAAAAAAACACTTGATGTACAAAAATAGTCTACTTGTCACTTCTTAACACGGTCAGTTAGATCTACTATTTTAACTGGCAGACCAGTCGTCTGAAGATGATATCCGAAGATTCGTTAAGCGTCCACGCGTCTCCAGAGAAGTCGTGCGGTGTGCTTGCGTTACAGCGATGATTCCGTAATTAAGGCAAAAAGCTGATATATTCACGGTATTGCCAACATCGTTACACTGCGTCCTCGCTAAGCTTATTTCATCCGCCGTCGTCAAATGATTCCAAAGAAGGTGGATGTCGATATCGGCAGAAGGTTCCCCCTTACAACTGGACGTCTTGTAGAAATAACAATCAATACTTTTCTCCAAAGGGCAACGTTGAGAAGTATAACAGCACACCAGAACTTTCACGCCTATAGACCCAAAACCACTTCTAGCATGCTAAGACTTATCTTTTAGTCTTGATTATCGATCCCGCATGCCGTCTTAGGCAAGCAACTCCTCCTTTAGAAAACAGAAAGAGTCTTACGAAAAACCCCACCTATTTCTCCAGACATTTGTAAATCCTTAGACAGATAATGTGCCAGAGCCTACTCAGCTGGAGCAGTAAGCAGATCTTGCTGCACTTTACAGATCACGCCGTACCGTCTTTTTTGTCCATTAAAATGATGGGTTATAAGTTCATAGAATGTCAAATCTGACTGGTTGGATTTGTCGCAACTCAGCGTCTTCGTGGTTTTTAAAGAGCAAGTCGGTTGTAGTGTCGAGTACTAGTCGAGCTTTACTCCTGGGCGGCTCTTGTATTCTGTAAATATTGTTGATGCCTTCCAGCATTTTGTATGGCCCATCCCACGAGGTTTAAAGCTTCGGTGATAGACCCATTCCTTCGTTGTTGTACCTCTGGTCTTTGTTTCGTCTCGTTGACATCGTCCTTCATCCAATCCCTGACATCTTCAATGGAAATGTGTACTTGACTATGAATGACATCCATTCTTCTACGCAGCTCACTCACGTAGTCTTCCTTCAGATTGCATGGGAGATTGACCTCTCTTTCCATCACTAATCGAGCAGGAGATTGTCCAGTGCTTGCATGGATGACCGATCGATAGGCCATCAGGAACAAATGTAGAAACCTATCCTACTCTCTTGGGTGGCTAGAGACTACTTTGGCCAAATGCCGATTAATCGATTATTTCTATTTATTCGTTCCACCATACCATCTGACTGCGGATATAATGCATTGGGCCTCGTATTCTTGATTCCAAGCATCTTACAGATGTTCTGGAATAAGCTGGATTCAAAATTCCATCCTTGATGCGATTGTAGCTCCAAAAGTACACCAAATCAGCAGATCTATTCTTTTAATAAAGCGTTGGTGACAGTGGAGGCTTCCTGATTTGTTAGAGGGTATACATGAACCTATCTGCTGAAGTTGTCCTCACAACCACGATATACTTATTCCTTGCTTCTGATTTGAGAAACAAACCGGCAACGTCAATAACAATACTTTTAAAGGGACTTCCCATGTTGTACTGACGCATCAAAATATTTCCTGTGCCAGTCCCTTACGTTTGCCTTGCCATTGACCCAGTAAAATCTTTCCCTCACTTTTCCCAGGATCTTTGTTACTCCAAGATGTCTGATACATGGCATGGAGTTCCTCTAGCAACTCCGAAATCCGATATTTAGGCACAACAGTTTGGCTTCATTCCTCTTTGACTTCATGTTCATCTTCCAAAATTAGGCAGTTCCATTGTGCCCTTATTAGAACATTGAAAGACAAGAATCAGTATACAACAACTTTGTTTAAGTTTAACATGTGCTTAGAGCCAAGAACGTATTCCGTTTATAAAAATATGTACCAATTCTCTGTTGCTAAACTTACACAAGTTTTCAAAAAACGAAATTTTTAGCTATTTACTAACACATATGAGCCGTTCAGCGGAAAAGTGGTCTAACTCCCTTAAAGTAGAAATTTAGAAAATTAATATTTTGCATCTGGATGAATTAAAAAATCACAGTAACATATTCTTTACTTTTTTGGACATATTTATAATAACCCTGTACTAAAATTTCATATGGTAAACATTTTTACTGATTGCGCCTATTAATTACATTTTTGCCGCCCAATGTCATTCTTCCAGTAAGTTTTTTTTAAAAATATAGCGGAAAAGTGGTATAACTTGGAGAGTTATATCACTTTTCCTCGTAAAAGTTAACCAAATTTCACAAAACTGATATACCAAAGAAAAATAATACCTGTAGTATGTTTACTATGATATCTTATTACTGATAAAAGTGTTCAAAAAATATAAAGCTTGAAGAGCAAAACATTACTACTACTTATCTTACATATTAATTTTACAGTAAGGAGAGTAAGAACAAGTTATTAAACAAATTAATCTTCATCAGAATCGGATAATGGACTACTGTCAATAGCATCTTCTTCTGCCAGTAAGTCCAGGAAGAACTGATGCTGAATCGGGGGAATCCACTGAAGAAGTTCTATCATATCTTTTTTCTTAGCTACAGTAACTGATCTACACACTACGTACCATAACACTAAAAAAACCTGACTAAACAAGAAAAAGCGAGTTTAATAGGACCTGGCGCGACATCGAAACAGCGTGGTGCCTTGACTTATAGCACTATTCCAGCGAACGAATCCATTATGTTGAGAGGAATAACGTTAGGAAGCTCTTATAAGCTAGCTTAGCTAAGTTAAAATTTTGACTTATACCAGTGCATCGAAAAGGGGCCAGTGATGCCCCTTGTGGGGGAAAAAGATAGGGGAAAAAAGATAGAAGATATTTATACAGTGCTTTCATTTCAAAACGATCCACCCTTAATACCTTCCTTAAAAAAAAAAAAAGAAAAAAAAAACACGTCAAATTAGATATACAGGGGGACTTTTAATTATGCATTTACTAAGTTCTGTTAATCACCTCCTCACCTCCAGCTAACCTCACTTTAATATGTCAAATGGGAACCCCCATCGTGTGATACATCATAGTAAAAAGCTTAAAATTCTCTATTCAACGGTACCAAAAAAAAATTAAATCGGTAAATGTGTAAGCAAATAGTTAGCGAAAATGTCTAGAAATAATGAATATTTTATTTACGCCAAACTTTGGTATGTCAAATGGCTACCCCATGGTGTGATACATTATTTTAAAGGGCATTCATTATGCTATCAATGGTTGTAAAAAAAAAAATAAAATTGATTGACCAAGAAGCAATTAAAGTGTAAATCGGTAGGGTAGAAAAACAAATTTAATTAGTTTAACAAATTTATTTTATTAAATGTTCAAAATGCGCGCCGTTATTAGCAAGACAATAAAAAATCCTATTTTCAAACTCCTTACAAATATTGGCAAGGGTCTGCCCGCTAATTTCTCTGCATTCTTGAAATATTCTATTTTTTAAATTCTCAATACTCTCAGGTGGGGTTTTATAAACTTTGCTTTTTAAGTAGCCCCAAGGAAAAAAGTCTAGTGGGGTGAGGTCCGGAGACCGCGCAGGCCATTCCATTGCACCACGTCTGCCAATCCACTTTTCTCGAAAATTTTCATAAAGCCACTCTCGAATTACCAAAGTGTAGTGCGCGAGAGCTCCATCCTGCTGAAAATGATTATTATTTTTATTCAATAATATAGCACCATGTTGATGTACTTGATTTTCCATATATTGGATGATGGAAGGGTATATTGCATTTTCTAAAAGGTTTAAATAAATTTCGCCAATCAAATTTTCTTCCAAAAAAAATGGCCCGTTTATTTCATTTCCATAAATTCCTGCCCAAACATTAATTTTTTGGGGATATTGGGTATGGCCTTCCCGAAAAACATTTTCATTATCCCCGTATCTACAGTTATGTTTACCAGGCCATTTAAAAAAAAGGTCGATTCGTCAAGTCGAGAAAGTCGTCAATTCGCTGGCACATCACTTCATAAAATTGAATTCTCCTATCAAAATCATCTTCTCCGAGTTCATGAAGAATATGAATTTTATAAGGAAAGAACTTTTTTTTTTTTAATTTTATGTACGGAACCAGTGGAAATATTTGTTAGTTTTGCGGCCTTTGGTATAGACAAAGTTGGATCCATAGCAAATTGTCCTAGTACTTGAACTTGGCATGCTTCATCGACAACTCTATTTTCATATTTTTTCTTATTGCAAATCGATCCCGTCTCTTCAAATTTTCGTATCAATTCTAATACGTATTTATGGCTCACGTTTTTATCTTGATACCTTTCATTAAATGCTCTCGCGGTTCTACGAGTACACCGATCTTCAGCTCCATAAAGGAAAATTATTTCTATTCTTTCGGCTAGCGTATACACCATTTTATTAACTCACGTGCACTAAATTGCACGCGTCAAACTGACAGTTTTAATAATAATAAATCGCCTGCTTTTTAAACGCCTTAAAAATGTAAGGTATTGCAGTGTTTTTTTGTACCTATTAGGTAGGTTTCGCAAAAAATATAAGTGAAATTAATACACATACAAAGTTATAAGACTGCAAAGATTTTTGCAAAAAATTTGAAGACACTCTTTTTTCTCGCAAATAACGGTACACATTCTTTACTTAAAAAAATAAATAATTTGCTTGAACTAAATGTACTGTTTGTTACCACACATTTTAACTTCTAAATTGCTTGTATTTTTTTTGATGATCTTTTATAAAAAATGTAAGAATTTTAAAATGATGTAGGTACCACACTAAAAGTATTATTTAAAATACCAAAGTTTGGCGTAAATAAAATATTCATTATTTCTAGACATTTTCGCTAACTATTTGCTTACACATTTACCGATTTCATTTTTTTTGGTACCGTTGAATAGAGAATTTTACGCGCTTACTATGATGTATCACACGATGGGGTTTCCCATTTGACATATTAAAGTGGGTTAGCTGGAGGTGAGGAGGTGATTGACAGAACTTAAGAAAGTTATTAAGGATGGATCGTTTTGAACTGAAAGCACTGTAGAGTATTTTCCTAGAATTAGGGGAAATGTGAAATGAATAAATCTGGCAACAATGACTGATTAGCGAGCGTACCTGATAAGAGTTAGGAATACGGAATGAGTTTGATGGGGGGGGGGAGTGGGGTGCGGAGGAGGTGTGTAGCGCTTTGATTTGTCAGAATTTTGGCGGTAAGATAAAAATGTAAACGTGTGGAAATGTGGATTGTTGATATGCAAATGAAGAGATGTGATGTTTTTTTTTTTTATGGTAAACACAAGCACAAGAGGAAAGTCCTATGTCACTCTTGGAGTGGTGCTTGCGCGAAGATATTTGTGGGTATTTATCTTGAATCGCTGCAGGTTGTATGCGTCGGAAAATATGTGAGGTGGAAGCCCGTTCCACAAAGAAGATGTTCTCCAGATGAATGAGTCCCGATACAGCGATGTCCTTGGGGTAGGCAGGTGGACTCGATGTTGATGAGCCGCAACTGCTAGACGCGTCTTTCTTGCCGGAACAGCCCTGGGTGGGATCAGGCCTGCCAGCTCAGAGGAGCACTTACCGTGATAATAACGGTAGAATAAACAGAGATCAGCCACCTTTCTCCTGTGCTCCAGACTATTTAGACTATTTGTCAGTTCTGGTCTCTGCAACGTGGTCATGCCAGGACACACTGTTGGTGACTTCGACTCCTAGAAGATGTAAATATGATTTCATTGGCAATGTTTTCCCTGCCATAACCAGCTCCGGGCCACCAAGGTTAGTCTTCATCATAAATACTGCAGCCTGCGTTTATTTTTAGCGTTAAAATTGACCAGATTGTTATCGCCCCACTCCAAGATTGCTGTAATATCGTTGTTGGTTGAAGCTACTTGTTGCTGCCTAAGATTCTGAGAAGTTGCGGCTGTCGTTGGTTTGGCGGACTTAAATGTGGAAATAAGTGTGCTATCGTCCGCAAAGCTGTAGATTGGATTGACAGTGGTTCCTAGCAAATCGTTGATATATATCAAGACAAGGGTGGGGGATAGAATGCATCCTTGAGGGACTCCAGCGTTAATGTTAAATTTGTCGGAGAGGTGTCCATCGACGGCTACTTGGATTGTTCGTTGTTCAAGAAAACTTTTGATCCAATTCAATAATGAGTTTTGTATGCCGATTGAGGTGAGCTTGGTTAGTAGTCCCTCATGCCACACTCTGTCAAATGCCTTGGAAATGTCAAGAGCGACTGAGCAGGACTCGCCGTGCTTCTCCATGGCCTCCGTCCACAAGTGTGTGACGTAAGGCAGAAGATCGCCGGTGAATCTAAGCTTTCGGAAGCCGTATTGATGATCGCTGATTAGTCCAGATGATTCCAGATATCTTAACAGTTGTTGGTTGACTGCTTTCTCCATAATCTTCGATATTACTGGAACTAGTGCAATCGGGCGGTAATTGGACGGCATCGTCTTCTTTCCCTTTTTGGGTACAGCTTGCACTTGAGCAGTTTTCCAGCTTGTTGGAAATGAGCCCTGCTTATGCGATGCCGTGAACAGTCTACATAAGGGAGGAGTCAATTCGTCTGCACAACGTTTTAGTACTAGGGCTGGAATTCCATCGGGTCCAGAAGCTTTGTTGGTGTCTACGCGTTTAAGAATTTTATTTATAATTCGTTGGGGAAACGAAATTTCTCCCATCGATGAATTCACTCTTGGTAAATATGGCGGTGTTTTGCCTTGCGAGTGCAGAGTAGAATTGGACGCGAAGAGTTTACCCAGTAAGTTGGCTTTTTCCCTTGCTGTTACCGCGATAGAACCATCATCTGCTGTTAGGTGTGGCAAGGCCGACTTAGCAAATCCTTGACTAACGGCTTTCGATACCGACCAGAAAGATCCATTTGGGCAGTTTAGCAGTTTGTTTTTGATCCTGTTGTTGTGATTCTCTTTGCATTCATCAATAATTCGCTTGCAGCTATTTCTGGAGGTTAAAAAGTTCCTCCAATTTTCGGTGGAAGGATGTTGACGCCATTTGCGATATGCTGCGTTTTTAGTCTTTACTGCCTTTTTGCAATTCAGGTTAAACCATTGCTTGTTGTTTGATCTGCTTTTAGTAAAAAAATTGATATAACCTTCCATTCCTGCCAAGATCATCTCTGTAATTTGGTTTGCACATTCTGAGATGTTATTGGTTCTAAAGCAGACTTCTTTCCAAGGGAATGAGCGATAAAATTCCCGAAGATGGTTCCACTCTGCTGATTTATAGTGCCATACCTTCCGCGGCATCGGAGGATCCTGCGTTTTAACATCCAACTGGCAAGAGACTATTATCAATTTGTGGTCTGACGTTCCTAGGGGAGCCTGTACTGATACAGCGTACGAGTCAGGGTCTGAAGCCAAGACCAGATCTAGGAGACCCGCGAACTCGCCATCTCGGTCGGGGATTCTGGCAGGTTCCTCCACAAGCTGCGTATTCCCGCATATGGTGGCAAATAGCTCAGCTTCTCGTCCCTCATCGTCGTTCTTGTTGCAGAAGCGCAGCCAGTTGATATTGTGAACGTTAAAATCACCCATGACGATGATTTCTGCGCTTGGGTAGTCAATTTGCAGTTGGTTAATGCAATCAACCAGGTTCAAAAAGAGCCGCCTATATTGGGTGTCGCTTGGTGGTCTGTAGATACAACAGATAAATTTCGTGGCTCCACTGGCTATTATTTTGAACCACATAACGTCGAAGTCCGCAGGTTCAAGCGTTTCCTCCCGCTGGCAACTCAAATCGCTCTTGACAAATACTGCCAATCCAAAGTTTAGTCGAAATCGGGTGTGTAGATCGTATCCAGGATAAATGAGATGAACATTTGTTGTTGAAGGTTTCACCTTTGTTTCTGCCAATGCCAGAATGTGAGGCTTATTTAATTGCAGGTGTTGGTGTACTGCATTAATATTGGTGTTTAGGCCTCTGATGTTGCAGAAATTGATTTTTAGGCTTTTAAATCCGCCTGATGGTTTTAAAATGCCATTTTGTGGGATTGAAATCCTTAAATTTAGGGAAAAAGCTATAAGATGTCTCTAGAGTATTTTCGTAGAATTAAGGGAAATGCGAAATGAATAAATCTGTCAACAATGTCTAATTTAGCGTAACTGATAAAACTTAATTTTATGAATTTATAATGAAGGCGTTATCTTGCCTTTGCGTACGTGTGTTTTTGTTTTAAATTATGTAGATAAAGGATAAATATTAGTGATTTGTATGGATGAGTAGCGTCATATGTGTTATAAATGACATAACATCTTAGCTAAAAAAAATAAAGTAATAAATTTATATGTTTTAAATTTTATGTATCGTTACAATTAGAATTCTCACCCATTATGGTTGATTATAGTAAAAGTGTAAAAGCCAAAATTGTTGATAAGCTTCATAAACCGGCTCCTCGTAATTTTATTAGAAGGAAAACCATTTTAAAGGGAATTCGAGACCTATATCAAATCGATATGATTACCAAACTATAGAAAAATTTAATAAATGATATAGATATATTTTAGTGGTTATAGATTGTTTTTCAACATTTCTAATGACTGAACCGTTAAAGTCAAAATCGACAAAGGAAGTAGCAACTGCGATAAGAAAGATTTAAAAGAAATATGGACGTGTAAAACATATTCAGTCGGAACAAGGTTTAGAATAAAAGTCAAAGCCTAAAATAATATTTCATTTAAATGGAACATACAACAAGGTCAATCATTTAGAAAATTTTATTAAAGATTATAATACTACGAAACATTGAACTATCAAGTCTATAATAGATGTTAAAAAGAAACATGAAAAACCATTACTTTCGACTGTCTACAAGCGTATTCCTCTTGAAAAGGATGTGGGAACCGAACGGTACACCCGATATATGCAAAAGCCATATTACCAAGTAGACAATATTGTTTGAATATCCAAACAAGAAAAATGTATTTGAAAACGGATATACAGCCAATTGGACAACGGAACTTCTTAAAATAATAGAAGTGCAATTTTTTTTTTATATTTATGTTACGTCTAGCATTGCCGAGCGGGAAGAATATAGTGAGGAGGAGCGCCGTCTTGCTGGAAATATATTTCAGACGACGAGTTTCCAGATAAATGGATAGGGCGAAGAGGGCCTATAGAATGGCCTGCTAGATCTCCTGATATAACGCCGTTAGACTTTTTTCTATGGGGCCATTTGAAATCTATTGTGTTTACTCTCCAACCTGAAAGTTTGGATGAACTTCGTCAACGCATCATCGACAGCTGCCATGATATCCCACAACATGTTTTTGAAAATGTCCGTCTGGAATTTGAACATCGCCTATATCATTGTTTGGCCAAAAACGGGCAACATTTTGAACACTTATTGAAATAAAAACTGATATTTTCATGTTTTTGTTTTCTATCTGAATAAATTAAGATAAACAAAGATTTTTCTAATTTTTTCGAAAACGAATTGACCGATTTAAAAAAATCAAACGTCAAAATAAAAGACTTCGAAAGACCTTTTTAACAAGCTATTACTCGATACCCCTTGCAATTTAAAATTTTTAAGGGGATGACCCTGGGTTGCAATGGGTGAAAGTGGGTGAAGTAATTTTAGGTTAGGAAGTTGTCCTCCTTGACAAACCTTTTGACGTATTTCGGCGTTTTTTTTTTAAACAGTGGTTTTCGATAAATCCGTGGTGGGAAGTTTTTAAATGAACATCCTGTAATACATAATAAATAATAGGTAAGACTTGCGTGGGGCATAAAATAAAGACTGTTACTAATTACTAAACTGGTTTATTGAAAAAGAAAAGACACCAAAAAGACATAACCTGAAGTTGATTTTCTGTCCAGTTTATCACCGGCCCAATCCGCGTCCGCGTACCCAACAACGATGTCACTTTTATCAGTCACTGATTTCCTTTTATATACTAAACTATAATCTAAAGTACCCTGAATGTATCGTATTACCGTTTAAGCGACTGATATAAATCTAAAGAAGCACAACATTGATATCTACTTAAGACACTTATACAAAGACATAAGTCAGGTCTTGTGCAAAGGATGGCGTACATTATCGACCCTATTAACATTCTACATTTATGTTCGATTTCTGTACTCTCAGGACAACCTCTTTTTAAAACATCATGGCTAAAATTCAAGTCCATCGGTGTTTTACAAGGCTTGCAGTCTTGCATACCAAACTTTTTAAGAACGCCTCGTTAATATTTACTTTGATTTTAAAACATTATGTCCTCAAGAACATCATGATTCACCTTAATTCCCAAAAAGTTACTAAGTCTACCCAAATCCTTCATTTCAAAACTCTCTTTTAACCTGCATTTAACATTTTCAATTTCATTAAAATCATTTCCCCATAATAAAAGATCATCCACGTATATTAGCAAAAACACCTTAGACTTTTCAGTAATTTTAGTGTATAAACAGTATTCAAATTCAGATCTCTTGAAATTTAAAGCCAACATAAAATTATGAAACTTTAAGTTCTAATTTTTCAGAGAACTCTTTAAACCATATAAAGACTTTTTAAGTTTGCAAATTTTTCTCTCATTATCTTTAAATCCCTTTGGTAATTCTTTAAACACATCATCATTGATATCCCCAAAAAGGAAAGCACTGCAAACATCTAACTGAAAAATTTGCATTTTATACTCATTACACATAGCTAGAAACACTCTTATGGAGTTTAACTTAGCAACAGGACTATAAATGTTATCTAAAGACATGCCTTCAGTTTGTTGAAAACCCTTAGCAACAAGTCTCGCCTTATACCTCACAATATTTCCAGCATCGTCTTCTTTACTTATAAACACCCACCTGCACTGGATAGTCTTTTTGCCAGCACTGTCTTCAACCACATGCCACGTACTGTTCTTCTTCAAGGACTTGATCTCCTCGTCTATAGCTCTGGCCCACTCTGCAGCATCACTTCCACCCATGGCTGCCTCATATGTCACAGGTTCACCCTCAACAATACAAGCTGCAGCGCCTAGTATGTAGTCAGACCCTGTGGTGGACGAATCACTCTCCTCAAGTTATATCTGCCTTGCCCATCTCTGACTCCCTCTCGCTGCACCTCACTGTCTCCCTCTTCAGTAATTGAGTCCTCGGTTGAGTCATAATCTAAATTTTCAAGCTCAAATTCAGCTACTTCAGGTTCTTGGCCACCATTTTCCTGAGGCTCCTCTTCAACATCACTATATGGAACTTCTAACATAGGGGGCTTGGGTAACTCACTAGTAGGGATCTTGGTTGGTGTTTCTTTGACATCTATAGAAAGATCTGGTAAAAAGATTACATCTCTGTAAATTTCAACTTTTTTCCTATGAGGAAAAAATATTCTGAAGCCCTTTAACATCATGGCAATACCCAACAAATATACCAACTTCATTCTTTTGACCTTTGGACCATGAACAGACACTCGACTACCAAAAATGTGAAATTTTGACAGCTTACATTTTTGTTTTGACCACAACTCACATGGTGATTTGTCTTTTATGTATGTGCTGCCTGACATATTGAGCACATATACTGCACAATTTAAAGCTTCAGCCCATAATTCCTTAATAGAGTTCTAGCTGCCTCAACTAGAGTTCGCATTTCTCTCTCAGCACGACCATTTCCAAGTCCTCAATGTATCTTTTGACCTCATCTTTATGTTTTAAAAAATAAACAAACCTATATGATAAAAAATTATCCTTCAACAATAAAAAGTACCTGGAACCACCCAAAGATGTCACCTCCATGGGACCACAAACGTCAGCATGAACTAGTTCCAAAGGTTTGGCAGCTCTAGAGCTGCTTTTAACATAAGGAAATTTATGTTGCTTACCCGCCAAGCACTGCTCACACAATTCTTTATCCGCAACATAAAGAATGTTGTGCCTCTTGAGTAGATTCTTTACATGTCCATAGCTTTGATGCACCAATTTCCTATGCCAGCTACTCAAACTTTCCACAATTTTTGGCCTGATGACACTCTACAAAGTTACTTGCACCCCTATTTGCACCTACAAATCTCAACTTGTACATATTATTGTCTCTGGTTGCGACAACACAAACATTATTGTCCTTGTTAACAATTTTGCACCCTTTATCATCTGAGACCATCTTAAAGCCCTAGTCCAAAGCACGACCCACAGAAAAAAGATTGAATTTCAGCTGCGGTACATAAAACACCTCATTTAATGTTCTCTCCATATATTTCCTGTATAAGCTTGAACTCTTATAATTCCAATGCCTTTAACCTCCAAAAGATCACCATTGCCAACTCTCACTTTCTGGCTACTTTTAAGTTCTCTCAGAGTCTCAAACATGCTTATATCTTTACACATATGCTCACTAGCCCCTGTGTCGAGACACCAATCTTCACATACCTCGGTTTTGGAGTTACCAACTAAAGCAACTGGCTGGTCACCATCCTTTTTGCCATTTTGATTCTTATTCTTCCGGTGCCAACAATTTTCTATCTTATGGCCTGGTTTTTGACAGAAAAAACATTTCTTTGAATCACTTTCCTTTTTACTTGGGCACTCCCTTGCCATGTGACCAACTTTATTGCACGTAAAACATTTCCTGGCTTCGTTTCCTTTAAGTTTTATTTTACTAAAACCAGCAGCTAAGGCTGTATGCTCCTCTGTGGACTTATACCTGTCTTCCTCAACCAACAACCTTGAGGTAAGCTCTGCCAATGTTTGACTCTCTTCTGGTACAGACTCCCAAGCACTTCTAAAATGCTTAAATCTGTCCGGAAGGGACATTAACACCTTTGTAATAATCATTCTATCTGACAAAGCTTCCCCGGCTTGTTTCAATTTAGTCTTTAGCTCTTCAATTTGTGAAATAAAATCAGAAACAGTCATACTGTCACTAAAAGACATATGGAAAAATCTTTGTTGAAGTAAATGTATGCTTACTTGAGATTCTCTCTCGAACACTGCCTTCAACTTTGTCCACATCTCACAAGAGGTTTCACATGATAGCAGATGAGTTAACGGGCCTTGGTCAACCCTCAATACAATAAGCTCCTGTGCCTTGGCATCCTTGCTTAGCCAACTTTCCAGCTCATCCCCAGAGGCTGGTTTCTGTTTTTCACCACTTACAATCTCATAAAACCCTCTGCCTTTTAACATCACCCGAATCTGGAACTCACACAGAACCCAGTTTTCATTGCCACATAATTTGACCGTTGCAATTTGCTCTTTCTCCATGACTATTTACTTTAAACACGACACAACAACCGCCCTTGAAACCAACAGCAAAGACGTACTTTTTATAGACAACTCGAAACTGCCAAACTACCGGCTCGTGCACTTTTTTAACTAATTCACAACGGGGGATCGGAATTGGTCCTACTGGGAATTCGTCCTACGTTTACGAATCCGGCCGAACGGTTAAAAACAGTGTTGTCAGAACTCTAAAATATTCTTAGCAATGTGACCGAAATTCAGTATTCAGTTCAGGGAGGGGGATACTGTCAACACCCACTCAAAGACAAGGCCTTAGTGCTTGGCGCGTGACGTCATCGATGTGGGCCACCGATTTTTAAAAACCAAGGGATTTTATATGCTAATATCTCAATATTTGGCTTATTTTAAAAAATGCTAGGAATAGAATAGAGTTCAGGAAACATCGAAAGGTATGTTTTAGTTCTGGTTGAATGTCAGGTTAAATATTATGGTGTAATATTAAATGCAGACCCCAACTCCCCTACATCTGCGCCAAAATTCAACATATGTATTTGGTATTTTTTTATTTTTTTTTATACCATCAAGTAGTAAAAAATGTTATTATATACACATAAATACATATATTGACTTTAAAAGCTTAAAAAGCTTAGGTATACTCCAGTAATTTTTTAATTGCAGAAAAAGAAGCACATTTTTTCTTTGAGGTGTCAAAATCAGGAAAATAAAATTTTTGGTCTGGTTTAGAGTTAAGCCAATTATTAAATACACATTTAAGTAAGTGAACTGTGTCAAATAGGTAAAGTAATGGTCTCTGATTATCTATGGGATGAGGATAAACAATGCTAAGTTGGTCTGCAGTTGAAAAATGACTAATGGCTTTCCCGTTAATGGCATTATTATCACACTATTAAAAACAATGCACCCAATCTCCTCTAAATTTTCAATAATTGTCTTAATAAAATTATGAAGTATGTCTGATGTAATTTTGGAGATGCGAGCTATGTTAACTACTTCCTTAAAGCTGGAACACATACTTGTAATCATAAAAGTAAATGCCGAGGAAGCTAGAGACTTATTATTGACTGATGTTCCAGTGATATTACCGCCTTTATAGTCCATGTAAGGGTCAATATGAATTTCATCAAAAAGTAGTGTCACAAATCTCTCATGATCCTTTAGTATACTAAACACATTTTGGGCATAAGTTAAAAACATTTTTTTTTCATCTATATAGGGATCGGTCATGTGTTTGTTACAAATACCCATTATAGTTTGAGGATGTGGTAAAATTAGGGATCCATAATCTGGTAAATACTTGTACGCATGAGGACTAATAGCATAGATTATAGAAGTCAAAATTATTGTACTACTTGAATATCTGTACCTTTCCTTTGCAGTTGTAAGCAAAGCTAACTGTTCACAAATAAAATCTAAAGAATGCACTATTTTGTTGTCTTAAATGTTTTTAAAACTTTTTAGTATGTTTGACACAAAATCGAACACACATTTCATTTTATTTATGTCATTTGATGGTTTGGCATGATTGAGAATAGTATTGCCAAGGGTATTGGTAGCAGTCTCGGTAGCAGTATTTGAATTTAAGTCACAGTCGGGGTTGTCATTATTGGTAACATTTTCCTCCAAAGGCAGGGTAATAATAGTAAGGTCTATTGCTTCAAGTATTGCATATAAATCATCTAAACTAAGTTTCAGACGTGGTTTTAGTAATTCTATACAAATTTTACCTGTGTTGGAATCTTGAACTTAATATGTTTAATAAAATGTATAATAAAGTACTCTTTATTATACTACCTTCAGGAAAATGAGCTTCACATACTTTGATGTTGTTTGTGGGCTCAAAGTCATCTCTGTGTATGGCTTTTACCCATTTTCCCCTTAGATTTAGGTATATCCTTAGGAAAACCGAAGACATGCACTTTAGGTCCATTTTTATAGTTTCCGTTACAACCCAGAACACAACACTTTTGAGGCATATTTACACTCTGGTATTAACTACAAGCAGAACTAGGAGAAAAACTTTAAATTAAACACGAACTAAAGTATTAAAGTCTGATATAAACAAATAAAACCGCGACCGAGAATCGGTTTTTTTCGAGGATTTTTTTCTAGTCTAATTATGATTATGCGATTAGTCGAAATTACGATTTTGCGACTTAAAAGTACGCGAAGAGTTTACATAAATATAACATACACGTTTCGCGGAAATAAACAGTTCCGATTTTAGAAAAAAACACAAAAATGGGCTAATGTTTACAGCGGATCTCGTCAGAAATACCGGCAACCACAAACATAAATATAAACAACCTAACCTCTCGTTTCATCAGGTGGCACAACTAGTAGATGCGCCGTTGTCAGATTTATATAGAAAGAACTCCTATTGGCAAGTAACAAGGTATTAGATAAATGATAAAATTTGAAGTTTAAATTATAAAAAGAGAAATAAGGATGTACTATTTTTTTTAACTAAATTGTAAAGTAAGAGCAGTTATAGATATAGATTGAATTATTTTAAGATAGTAATAGATCATCCTAACGTTCACGGCAATCTGCGAAGTCTGGCAGCGTTGCAGGCAGCCTTCCGTGGACGAACAACGGCAGCGTCAACAGCTGAATTCACGCGAAAATCAACCCGAAGTGCATGGCCCAAACGTGTGACGTCACGAGCAAAATTTTTTGGAGCGCTTTGTCCTTTTGTAGAGGTGTTATTGATACTGTGTGAAATTGAATGTGATACCAACCATACAACAACTACAACGAATAAGGCCGTTCAACCTAGAACTTATTGTTGTGTGTGTGTGTGTTGCAAAGATGGAAGGATTTGGTAATCAAAGATTTTTTGATCAAGAATTTATTAATGAAGCCAGAAGGTATGAAACTTTTAATAAAATTTAAATTTAAAATTAAATCAGTTTTATACTTATACAAATTATTATAAAATAGACAATATAATTATGAGGAAAATCGAAGTTTTATGACCAATATGCTCTATTTTTTTTTTAAATATACGAAACCTGATCCAACCTTGGGCCAACCTAACTCGCCCTAACTTTGTCTAATCAAATGATAACGACTGGACATCAATTTAAGCACAATTAAAATTAATTGGCTACACAACGTCCTGGTGACTTGGGTTGGCCCAAGGTTGGGTTAGGTTTTGAATATTTTAAGAAAATAGAGAATATTGGTCATAAAACTTCGATTTACCTCATATATTGCCTATTTTACTTGGATCGTTACGTTATTGCCCGGCCATTATCGTTAATGTACGAATTTTCATCATTGACCGTAACATATACACTATACAGAATACCCCATATTTCCATATAACTTAATAATACAGTTGCCGCCCGCGTGCGCCATCTAGCTATTAACAGTTCCGACACAGACAATCCATCGCATCGGTCGCTATTTAGCTGCCGAAATTCGTAAATACGGCGTTGTCAAATATAAATACCTCCTATCCTTGCTTCTATATCGAAATACAAACCCAGGATTTTCGAGGAAAAGCCGAACCGTTCCGATCGACCGTAGGACAAAATCTGAGTAGGACTAATTCCGACTTCTCTTCACAACGACCAGTCTTAATTTCCGGCGATCCGCGATACCTGGGCCCATAACCACTTGCGTGGGGCATAAAATAAAGACTGTTACTAATTACTAAACTGGTTTATTGAAAAAAAAAGACACCAAAAAGCGCCCCCACACGAACCGTATTATGTAAACTAAACTGCTTAGAGACTAAGAGAGACCCAACGTTAACCTCACATTTTTTACAAAACATGTGTGTCATTAAAAATAACTTTTGAGTACTAGTAGCGTCATCTCTTGAATGGTATACTAACTAAACACACTAGCAAACTGTAATATTATTTACCATTGTATCGTTGATTGAATATTTGGGAAGATACGCAATCCTGTGTTAAAAAGTGTACCCAGTCGACTATCGGATTGCCGTTCAGTTTCGTGCACCGTGTGGTGCTGCCGCGAAGCGTCAAATCTAGGAACGATTTATTTTAGCTGCGTGGACTTGGCTTTTGGCTTCTTTGAGTCAGGTTTTCAACGACGCTGGAATTTCCGGTTACGCGGCCGTGTTGGATATTTTTTTAAGATATGGGATGGTGCTGCCAATTATGTTTTTATTATTTTTTTTGAACATACAACACGGTGTCATTTATGTGGTGGTCAAGTGATAAGTGATATACTTAAGGGTGGAGGCATATTGAAATTTCTTAAAAGTTAAATTTTATAAACAAATAATTACTTACCAAAATATGTTTTTGAGACAAAAATTAATACAAAAATATATATAAAAGATATAAGTAGGTTTCACGTAAATATTATAAAGAATAATTGAAATAATTCATAAGACTTAATACCGATCATAATATAACTTCTTGATCAATAATTTTTTGTAAAAAGTAACCCATTTTGTCATGTGATTCAATATCTGAAAAATTGTGCAGCGTAGTGACATCTGTTAAGTAAGGGGTTGTGAGTGAGGATGTTAATAGAAATTGAAAATAGGCCACATTTTAAGTTTTAAGCGACACAGGAAAATTCTCAATTACCAGTTGTTTCAACTATACTTAAAACTATAAAAAGATACCTAGTAACAAAAAAAAACATTTTGTTTAAAGACCCCGCATCACGGTTATACAGGACGTCAATAGAGGTGGTATAATTAGAGGAAAGTTGAGCAATATAGTGTCCTTTTATAATAAAATCTAAATACTTCCTAAATTTTGCAAAAAACTGAAATTTGGCAAAATCATTTTATTTTTTTTTCTGGCGTTATTTTAAAATATATGACAAAAGTATTTATTAAATGAATAAATTATTGTGACCACTTTTTCTGGCCTATACGATGACACCTTTAAATTTAAAATACGACGTTCTGTCTTTAAAGAGCCATCATCAACTTGTTTTGTTTTTCTTTGTCGGCGCTATATTGACCATTTGCAGTTTAACGACGCGGGAATCTTTGAGCGCCCGGCCTTTCTGTTATTTTTTTAAGACAAGGGCGATGATGATAACAGCTCTTTTATTTATTTTGTTATTGCCGATATTTAAATGCGCTGTGATCTCGCATAAATAACTAGATAAATGTGGTGGTCAAGTAATGTATTGAAAGGTGCTATCTCTTACAACTTAAATTTTATGAACAAATAATTACTTACCAAAATCCTTTTTTGAGACAAAAATAAATAAATAAAAACAAAACAAAAATTCAATAAGCTTTTATTTATTAATTAGAAAATTAACAAAAATATTAAATAAAGGTGATGATATAGGTAGGTTTCACGTAAATATAAAGAGTAAATTCAATAATTAAAGATTTAATATCTATATACGGTACTATAGTTTTTTAGAGTCAATAACTTTTTGCAAAAAGTAGCCCGTAATGTGATTTTTGACAATACGGGTTTATGAAACCAGCCAATATCTCAAAAACTGTGGAGGGTAGTGAGATCTGTGAAGTACCCTTTTTTTGGACAAAAATATTGAAAAATAATACCTTTAACTTAAATTAATATAAAAATAAAATCGCAAAATTTAAAAGGTTTTGAATAAGGGTGTAACAACACTATAAAATATAGAAAATAGGCCACATTTTAATTTGCAATACAGGCAAACACTTAATTACTAATTCTTAAAACTAGAAAAAGTTAATAAGAAAAAAAAACAAATATTTTGTTTAACACTATGAAGGGTCTCATCGCGATTATACAGGATGTCCAAAGTAAGGATGAGCAGTAAATGGTTTAATTAGGCGAAAGTTGCGCAATATAAATGCAATGATTGAATAAATGCAATCTAAAAATTGGAAAAATGCCAAATACTTCCTAATATTTAGGAAAAAGGTGAAATTTGGCAAAATGGTTTTTTTTTCTGGCGTTATTTGAAAATATAAAATAAAATCATTTATACATTGTTGTAAACACTTTCTCTCATTTACAAGTTAACATCTTTAACTTTTAAATACGACGTTCCTTCTTTAGAGAGTCATAATCAACTTTGTTTCTTCTTGTCGACACCGTGTTGGCCACTTGCAGTTTTGAATAATCCTTTTAATTACTTTTTCAACGAGGTAATTTCTAGTGAGTAGTTGGAATCATCCCTATTAAATATTATATACCTCTCTCTCTTTTAAATACAATTTCAAATTTCAAAAAATTTAAAACATACTTTGTTCATAAATACATGGTACCTACTTGTTGACATGGTACTTCTATGATATAAAATAGGCACATTAATCGACATATTACTAACACATAATTTAAAAACAATATACAATAGTGGGTTCAACATACTAGTATAAACACAAAATGTATTTTCAATTTCAAAGCAAGACGACTTAAAAATTTTTTAGAGTAACATCACAAATTCTAAGCTTTACATCTTTACTAAAAACTAATTATATACTATTGGCCTATTCCTAACTATCTTCAAAAAATTCTAATGCTATAAAAATACTTGCTTTTAAGAAGTTTCGTTAAGGACTTTTTAAAGCGAGGAGAACTTCTAGAGACTTTTATGACATTTGGAAAATGATTAAAAATTTTTATGCTCAAGTAAATAAGAGAATTCTTAGTTCACTTTTCGGGATGGGCATTGGCATGTTGTATTCTTTTCTGATATTATAATGTTTTAAGGAGCCATTATTTTGAAGATACAATTTATATTTTTTATATATTAGGCAAGCAGACTCAACAATAAACAAGCAACACAAGGAAAGTATCTTTAAATAGGGGTCTGCATGTCCTGTGGAGATTTATGACACATATATTTAATGGCTCGTTTTTTAAAAACAAACATCGAGTCAAAAAGCCGTTTACTAATGCAACTCCAAAATGTTATTCCATACTGTAGGTATTTTGGTATGAAAGTAAGTTCCAACTTTCAACAAAAAAAAAATAGACCGTTTTTGCAGATATCAATCTCAGTTCATTTAAAACCACTTTAACAGCATAACATCGTCTAGCCAGTTTTTGCCTCCTGACATATCTCCATAAAACTTACGTTTATGATCGATAACAATTCGAAGAAATCTGTTAAAATTATTCACTTCCAATTCTTTCTTGTGAATCATAAACTGCTCTGAACATAAAAACTTAACATTTTAGTCTTATCTATGTTTAAAGACAACAAATTAGCATCAAATCACTGTTTAATCATTAATAAATCTTTAGAAATTGTTTTTGTTAATGTGCTTTTATTATTGTCTGCCCATAAGATAGTGGTGTCATCTGCAAAAATAGTGAAGAATCCTCTTATCTGGAGAAACGCCAGGTCATTTATATACAATAGAAATAAAATAGGACCGAGAAACGAACCCTGCTTACTACACAAAGTTCAGACAAACTGCCATTTGGCCAAACAAACTTTTTTCTGTCTAACAAAACTAAATTTTAACCATTCTAGAGCAACTCCCCTAAACCCATATCTAGAAAGCTTACCGAGCAATATTCCATGGTTGACACAGTCAAAGTCTTTAGAGAAGTCGCAGAATACCGTTGCAGCAAAGTGACCTTCTTCAAGCTCAAATATAATCTCTCCAGGAATGAAAACATTACTCGACATTCATTTAATATGTTATTTTTTTTATTTTTTTATAATTAGGAAAGCTACCATTCGTACTATAACCAGTTTCTCAATAACTTTAAAGGCTTTTTAGGCTTTATTTTTATCTTTTTCATGAATGAATTTCATCATGAAAACAATTATTGAAAATACTTAAAACACTAAAGACCATAAACATAATATATTGATTTAAAATTTTCTTAAAGTAAAAAAAAGAAAAAGAGAAAATGGCTCTCATAGACATGAAGAGACAGTATTTTTAAGAGTTCGGATTGATTTTTATAGATAAAATAGATAATTTTCTGTGAGGTTTATAATTAGATTTTTTTAAAGATTTTCTAATAAGATTTTGAGATTCCCATATTAGGTTGTTATAAATCAAAGTCTTAATTAATATACGCACACTGATTAATTTTGCCTAAAGGAGCCATCGTCTCACAAACTAAACACATTTACATATATCTATCTATTTGTGATTATGATATCCAAGAAAAATTTTTAACAACTACCAAATTGCAATACGGCAAACACGAACCTGTGCAAAAACTCTCCCACACGACTCGGATGATCGGCCGATTACTAATGAGAAGCGACGGACGAAATTATTTTCGCGCATACTGGAGAGAATCGCCATCTATTTTTCACGCATATTTGCGGTCACGCTTTAGCCCATAAGGTTGCGTATCTTCCCAAATATTAAATCAACGATTGTATTCTAACAGTAATATATTTTGACAGTATATTTATTTAAAATAAGACATGCGGATATTTTCTAAAAAGCGGGACATTTTTAAAAATTGTCGGGACGCGGGACAGTCCACGAAAAAGCGAGACTGTCCCGGCAAAATCGGGACGTGTGGTCACTTTAGTTACGTGTTTTGCATTGGCGGCGAATATTAATGTTTATTTAAATTTGAAGACTGGAACGTAGCTTTTTTCCTATATGAAACCAAAACAGATCCAGTAGAACGTGTAATACTAATACCGTAAATTTGTACCAGAGACACTCCTTTCGACAGCTGAGCTGTGTTTATGCAGTATTTGGAGGTTAAATTACAAAAATTTAGCAGATTTAGCAGCAAAATAACGGAAGTATTTATCAAATGCTTCCTTTTTATTAACCAACTATTATTTAGTTATTTTTTGTTTAAAATGGTAAGTTCCCACGATCCAAACGCCCGATAAACCCAAAAATTGTATTGCCACTTTGTGACTGTCAAAATTGATTGATTTCATAACCCAAGATGGTAATATAATATCTTAATATTTTTTAGCATAAATTGAAATCATCTCAAAGAGAAAAAGTGAAAAAGTTTATATCGTTTACACAGACTGGTGAAAATACAGCTATTTATTGCCTGACACAGAATGATTGGAAGCTGGATCTTGCCAGTGACAACTACTTTCAGAACCCGGATGCATACTATAAGGAGCCCCGAAGTGTTGACAAAAAGAAACTTGAATCTCTATACAACAGATACAAAGACCCCAATGAGCCAGACAAAATCACAGTCGATGGTATCATGAAATTTCTTGACGATCTGGGACTGCCACCTGAATCAAAGCTTGTTCTCATTATTGCATGGAAATTTAAGGCGGCCACTCAGTGTGAATTTAGTAGAGACGAATTTATGAATGGAATGACAGAACTAGGTTGTGACAGCATTGATAAATTAAAGCAGAGGTTGCCAACTTTAGAAAATGAACTTAGAGATAGTTATAAGTTTAAAGATTTTTATCAGTTTACATTTAATTTTGCCAAAAACCCTAATCAAAAAGGTTTAGATCTTGATATGGCAATAGCATACTGGAATATAGTATTAAAAGGGAAGTTTAAATTTTTGGACTTGTGGTGCACATTTTTAGTGGTAAGTAACTTTATTTATTTATTAATTTATTTATTTAAACTCCAATCCAAGCACAATAACCCCTTCAGACCCAATTTTTTTTTCAATAACAAAAAAAATTTTTTTTTTGTTGTTTTAAAATTTTTTAATAAGGGTACATAAATGTAAAAACTGAAAAAAAACTCAAATTTTTATTTTTTGTTTTAAAAATATTTAGTGTACAGGGTGTCCCATTTTGGGTACTTTTGTGGGGTATCTCCATTATTTTTAATGTTAGGGTGATGCGGTTTTCACGACAGTGTGTTACTTTTTCGTGAAAAGTAACACATTTTACACAATTAACAGCCAGAAACTTCAATTAAAGGATGTTGCTAAGGATTTTAGGAATACTGTTTGACATGAAATTAAACTTCTGCAATCATATAGACCAAATAGTAGTAAAAGCTAATAGAATGTTGGGTTTTACGCTTAGAAATTGTGGGGGTTATCATTGCAAGCTGTCAAATCTGTATATGTGGGATTGGTACGATCACAGCATGAGTATGGCTCAATTATCTGGACTCCCCAGTATAATGTCTATAAGTCATTACTGGAGAGTGTGCAAAACAAATTTTTAAGATATTATAACTACATGTTTAATTTAGATCTTATTGCTAGTCATGATTATTCCCAAATATTAAATTATGTTAAAGTTTTGTCTTTGGATAAAAGAAGAACAATGTTTGACATCTGTTTTATTTAAAAGTTGTTGAATGGTATTACATCCTGTCCGGATTTACTTTCCCAAGTTAAATTTTCGATTCCTCAGAGAACACTTAGACAAAATAATTTATTTCATATTGGGTTCCGTAGAACCAATTATCGTTAAAACTCTTTTTTGGAGAGATCTCTAGATTTTTTGGATCGGGAGGAGAGGCTACATGTTTTTAGCAATTCATATGGGTCTTTTAAGGGTAGTTTAATGAAAATTTTGAATACTTAGTATTGTTCAATTAATATTTTTAATTAATTAATATGTTGTTTGATGGGTAAACCAAGTGAGAATGTATGGTCCTAATCTATTAGTTAATACAAAGATATTTTTTTTTTGTTTATTTACTTTAGAGTCTTTTTTTTTAGTTAAGTACTTTAACTCTTAATAGTTTAAGTAAGGATTATTAATTATTGACATAACTGTATTTTATAATTTATTTTTTTTTGTAATGGGGGTTTCCCGTTTATTAAATTAAAAAAAAAAAAAAAAAAAAAAAAAAAGATGCCGTTAACAAAAATTCCAAAGCCCTCTTAGTTTTTAAGATATAGGCCAGTTTTGAAAATTAGACATTTTGGGACCCCCCTTGTATTTCGGATATTCTTTAACTTATCGAATATGTAAAAAAACAGTTTTATAGATTTTTTTCTGTAGAATGCAGTGGCGTAGATTTTTTTAAAAATATTTACTGTTTTTGAGTTATAAGCCAAACTTATGTTTTTTTTAATGGAACACCCTGTATATATATGCACTAATAAATTAGTCTTCCTTTTACCTTTTCAAAAATATATAACGGTATGCACTTTTTTTTAAGAAACATACAAATAAATGACAATTTTTTAAAATTAAGGGCATGAATTTATTAGTAGGCCATGACTCTTGTTGATAACAAAACAAAAGTCAACTAAATGTCAAATATTTGTATTATAAGTATTTATTTGTTTATTTATTAATACACGGGATCAACCCCATTACAAAAAATATATATATTTCTGAAAAAGAAATAAAAGCTATACTACCTAACCACTAATTACTAATTAACAATAATTATCAGACTTAATCTTAATATCAAGGATAATTAAACCGTTTTTCAAGTAGTAACAATATTCTCTCAAAAATCAGAACAATTAACAATGCAAAATTAGCTAAGAAAAAACAAAATATATTATTATCAATGACAATGATCAAATGTATTTCAAATCATTAATCATGGAGCAAAATTAATTCAAAAAACAAAATCCTACAAACTCTTAATAAGACTCCTAAAATACAACAAGGAAATTCCCAAAACTTCAATTCCAGTAGAGTTTACCAGCCTCAAGGTCCTTTCGACAGGCAGGTGCATAGCATAGTTGGTACAATGATAAGGCAAAGAAAACAATCAATTTGCCCTCAGATTACGGTATGGAATATTAAATGAAATCCTATTAACTAGTTCGGGACAAATCACAAGGCCATTCAAAAGTTTATAAATAAACACCAAATCATTCTCAGTGCGTCTTTTAAGTAAACTCCGCATATTCAGCCAGTTCATTGCTTCATCATAACAATGGTCATTAGGAACTGGAAAGCGAACTTTATAAAGGCAGAATCGTAGAGACTTATTTTGAACCCTCTCCAGTGCCATACAATTATTCATGTACAGAGGAGACCAAATTATTATTGATCCAATTGAATTAAAGAAAAAAACAAATAAGTATTTGTTTTTTTCTTTATTTGATAAATTCTTTAAAAAATAGCAGCATATGAATATTACGAAAAATATGATATGTTGGTATGTTTTATACAAAGTAACGAAAATTCTGAAGAAGCTTCGGCGTTATATTTTCAAAGGTAAATAAGCGATAATGGGTACTAAAATTTAAATTACGATTATTTATTTATTTATTTATTATTATACGGGATCAACCCCATTACAAAAAATATATATATTTCTGAAAAAGAAATAAAAGCTATACTACCTAACCACTAATTACTAATTAACAATAATTATCAGACTTAATCTTAATACCAACGATAATTAAACTGTTTTACAAGTAGTAACAGTATTCTCTCAAAATCAGAACAATTAACAATGCAAGCTAAATTAGAAACAAAAAACAAAATTAGCTAAGAAAAAACAAAATATATTATTATCAATGACAATGATCAAGTTTGTGATTTTAAAAAGAGAAAGTTTGTGTTTGTTAGATATCCAGAGAGGTGACAACCCTTTATTGAGATATTTGCTCGCTTAAAAGCAAATTTAGTTGAACACAGAACCTTTGTTCGCCCGCGTCCGAAAACCTATAACAAGGAGAATAGGGAAAGAAAAGAAATAGATCTTTTGGGATATTTTGAAGCAACATCTTCGTCCTCATGCAGAAAAATTGAGAAAGATATTGGTGTGTCAAAAACTAATGCTCAAAGGATCCTAAAAAAATACAAGTATCATCCGTATAAATTTAGTATTGTGCAACAGTTGCATCTGCACTGTTTTGCTGGTGGTATCTACAACAAATCGAAGCTAATGATTTGTTCGGCAGACTTGTTATTTGGTCAGATGAATGTTTTTTTCAAGTGCGGGCATTTTGAATTGTCACAATACCAGGACTTGAAAAACAGAAAATCAGCATTTATTGTTTGAAAGGGCACAACAGGGACGTTTTGGAGTTGGGGTGTCGTGTTTTATTTTGGGCAGAAAAATAGTTTATCGGATTTTTGAAGGAGGTCTTACAGCACATAGATACCTAGAAATTCTTGAGGAAGTTATTCCTGAACTGCTAGAAAATATTCCGCTAGCACAATATAATGCAGGTTACTTACAACAAGATGGTGCTTCTAGTCATGATTCAAGGCTAGTAAGGGAATTTCTTGAGAATAATTTTCCACAAAGATGGATAGGTACCAACGGACCTGTAAGAAGGCCCCCACGATCTCCAGATCTTTCAATTTTGGATTTTTTTTTATGGGGGTATGTACAAAATTATGATGGAATTGCCGAACTTCGAGAGGCAATTAATTTAGCCTTTCAAAATCTGCAAAGGAAACCAATGGTTCTATTTAATGCCATTGAAAGAATCACAAAAATGTGCCAATTTTGCATTCAAGAGAATGGTTGTCATTTTGAACATTACCTTTAATTTTTTTTTCTTTTTGTTAAATACAGTTGAGTTTTTTGTTTTGTTGCTTTATGCTACAAAACAAGCTTATGTTGTAAAAACTGGAGCTATACTGTTGTAGTTTATTTTTTGTAATAACATGCTTTTGTCTTAATAGGTATATTTTGACTGCATCCAATGTATTTGTAATGAATCCAGTTATTCACGGCCAGTTATGTCCTTAATTTTAGAGTTTCCAAGTTTTTCCAAGTTCCAAGTTTTTCCAAGAGTTAATTTTAGTTATTCCAGTTATGTCCTTAATTTTAGAAAATTGTCATTTATTTGTATGTTTCTTAAAAAAAAGTGCATACCATTATATATTTTTGAAAAGGTAAAAATAAGACAAATTTATTAGTGCATATATATACAGGGTGTTCCATTAAAAATAAACATAACTTTGGCTTATAACCCAAAAACAGTAAATATTTAAAAAAAATCTACGCCACTGCATTCTACGGAAAAAAAATCTATAAAACTATTTTTTTACATATTCGATAAGTTAAAGAATAACCGAAATAGAAGGGGGATCCCAAAATGTCGAATTTTCAAAAATGGCCTATATCTTAAAAACTAAGAGGGCTTTGGAATTTTTCTTAACGGCATCGTTATTTTCACGAAAAAGTAATACACTGTCGCGAAAACCGCATCACGCTAACGTTAAAAATAAAGGAGATACCCCGCAAAAGAACCCAAAATGGGACACCCTGTACACTAAATTACGTAAAATGCATGTATAATATACATCTACCAATTATAAAGTAAAATACTTAAACTTTGTTTATAAATATTCTCCAACAATAGAAATAAAGTGAAAACATCAATTATACCTTAATATTATAATGCAATGTGAAACATTATTGAACTTTCATAGTTCTTGTCGTTAAAAATTGAGACTACGGTGTTTTTCTGAGGTACAAGTTGTGAACGTTCAGGGAAGTGCTAGAGTTCGTTTCATAAATTGCTTTGAAATGAAACAAAAGTATGATTATTATATACTTTCTCTATAAAGCACATATCAACAATACAGAGCTTATACATTATTGTTGGGGTCGAATTGATTATCTGGAAAAAAGTGCTTTTGTTTTTGATTTACGTATAATTCTGGTATAATGGATTGAAAAAACTGTACAAGGTATCAAAAACTATTATTTTTATTTTACAGTCACTTTTATGCCTTAATAAACATTCTGATGATGTATGTGGAAAAGGACAGACTTATTTTTATTATAACAACAGAAGGTATAATAACAAGTAATAATAATAATAGTAATAATATAATAAGTTATAATAACAACTTATTTTTATTATAACAACAATAAAACAAAATTTGGGATGCAAACCTACATGGCACTTAGTACACTTAAATTGCACTTTTTTATGGCAAAAACGACACTTAATTTGATTGTCATGGTATTCGATCAGATGGTCTCTTCCATCGTAACCCGATAATTCTCTGTCATCCTTCCTGGGACGTAGAGGCCTTCTCCTATTAGTTTTTTTTTTAAGTTTCCAAAATTCCTTTAGCAATGGTTCTTCGAAATGCATACTGGTCTAATTTTCCGCCATAATGACGGTGGAGGAGCCATGCGTTTTGAATTGCCACGTCCAACCCATGACAAATCAATGGAAAATACCATTTTTTCCCCCTTATACTTACATGATAAAGACTAATATTTTGATCAGCTCTATCTACTCCTCCCATGTTTTGGTTGTAAATCTTTATTAGTTTTGGTTGAGGAACATTTATGTTTTTCTTTTCTTTTTGAGAAAATCGAGACACTGCTTGAAGGCAATACAGACTTACAATTTGAACTCACAATTACCTCTGTGTTCTTTTTTTAGATCTTCGCTAGATTTTATTATAGGAACTGCTATTCGATTTTCTCTTAGAGTACCAGTTGCTCTAATACACATGTCTCTTAAAATTAAAAGCAAATCCCAAGAGGTTAAAAAATTATCAAAAAAACAGATGAAACGGCAAACGACCTTTTTCCGACGTAATTTTATCAACAAAAGTTAAAACAACGTTCGTCCCTAAACCTAAGTCTTTATACCGTTCATCAAGTGGAGTCGTTGAGCCTTGATAGGGTTCAAACCATTCGATATAACCTCTGCTGTCTGTTCCCATCCAAAACTTGTAGCTCCATCGTATTGGTTTGCCTCTTATAAACTGTTTTGACCCATGTCGTCCAAAATACGGTATCATCGATTCGTCGATACTATGGTTTTGTTTGAGTGGGGCAAACTCCAAAAATTTTTTATTTCGATGTTCTAGGTTCCTTGAAATAGCTTCAGATATGATTTTATGATCTCCATTAGAGCTGTTTTGCCAATATAGGGTTCTTCTGGATACAGTACAATATCCACTATAAGTCAGAACTCCAAAGAAGCATTTCATTTCGTCTGCTGATACATCACCAGTTCTATTGTGTGGTACCGCATAGATATTTGTGTATTCAACTAACATACCCCAGAGCTTTTCGTCAAAAAAGAAGTTGAGAATATCTAAGGGTGAAAGATTATTATTTATTGGAGTGACCTCGTCGTGGGTAATCATCTGTAATGCCCTGTCGAACCCAGTCATTATGCCTACACTTTTTCTTATATTTCATAAAACTAGATAGAGGCACATCATCATCACTATCATCTAAGTTATCCTCATTGTCATCGATTGCGTGACTGGTTGCTTTGAAAACAGGCTTAGCCTCAGAATTAAGCAAACTACCTAAAATAAAATAATATATTATAAAAAATAATAATTACAAGTACCAGGTACATATAACAAAAATATAAAAAAAAAAAATAACTTACCGGGAAGATTGTTCATTGTGACCTGGTCATCGTCGCCAGAGTCCTCGTCTGTCACATAGCCATTAGCATTTGTTGGTGGCAGAATCACAATCGCATCTGGAGAGGGAATTTCGTTATCAATATTCTCAACCTCTTCCAATAATTCATTTAAAGTTAATGGTTTTTTTCCAGTACATAAAAAGTAGCCTATATTCCTACTGTCCTTTTAAGAGGACGGTACTTATTACACCATAACCTAACTTTTGTTTACAACCAAAAACTATTCTCAAATATCAAATATTGTAAAATGAACTGTTTTACACTGATATTCATACAAAACAATAAAAAATATAAAATAAATATAAAGTATTTCTTACCAGATGTTGTCCATTATCGACTAAAAAAAAATAGCGAAAAAGACTTGCCTCCGTTACCAAATAAACAACAATAAAACCGATTCCAAGCGGTCTATCGGTAATAACCGTTCCTAAAGGGTATTAACCAAACACGTCCAAACGGTTATAGTTATAACCGTGTTGAGATACGTGACGTCACTAATTAGCCCTTTATACGTCATCAATTTGGAACAGTAATTACCCACGTCCGGAGCTGTTTTCTAAACGTCAAATGTCAAAGATATTGAAATAAGTGCGGGGAAAAAATAAAAACAAACAACAAATTATTTCCTTTTTAAAGATGACACAAAAGTTATTATGGCTAATAAGTTTTCTTTTTTTATATTTATGCTTAAGAACTAATTACATATAACATTACTGACGTCTGGGGTATTATTTACAAACAAACAAAATGATAACAGCGACAGCTGACAAGAGTGACAAGTTACGAAGTTAGTTCAACCAAACACGTCCAAGCGGACACGATTGGTTATGTTATAAAGGGACTGTTCAAGCACCGTCTATAGATTACAACAAGTCAGACCACTCGAGCGGCCCTGAAATCGATTGCCCCAACCCCCGTTCCTCACCTCGCCATGCATAGGCTGGGTAGAACCCGGGACGCGGATTCCGTGTACTGTTGAATTCCATAGCGACATGTCGCCTATAAAATTTTGTATTCCGTGCACCGTTTGCTACACGACTTTCGCCTGTTCTCGGTCGCTACGAAGACGACACCTCTTGACGTGTTGATTTCATCTTTTCTATACGACTTTCTTTGTTTTTTTATATTTTGACGTTGGACGGTTTTGTAAAAATTGTTAATTGTTTTTTTTTGTTGATGGTACTTTGGGTATTTTTCTAAATACCCATACAAGGTAAAACTAATAATTTTTAAATTGTAGGTATATGGTAGCACCTTTTTGAGCTTCTTAAATTTGTCTTGATATTGTTACGAACTTTATTTTTGTTAGGTTTGTGTTGTTTTTATTTGCATTACATTTATTTTGGTTATTGTAGTTTTACGTTGTTATTTCTGTTTGTTTTTGTCATTTGTTAGATTAGGAGGGCCCCAATAGGGCCCCAAATTTAGCTTAGTTAGGTTATATTTTTGTCTGAAGCTATCATGTTTTGTTGTGTTGCTTCTTTAATTGTTTCTAATTAGTTTCATGGCTACTTTCTATAAATTTCATCTCAAAAATTTGGCATGTAACATATACATAGCGTGTTTCCATGTTATACAAATACCTATTTATATTTCAGATGTTTCCTGTCAATATAAATAATATTGGTAACCAAATTTGGGTGCCTTTCATATATTTGCAAAAAAGCTTCCCAGTGCTGGGAAGTCACCCTCATTATTTTGTGGTACCTATTTTATTTGGCCGAGTAAATATCGAATTAGTAAATTGCGAGTAAATATTTTTGAAAGTAAATATCGAAAAAAACAAACCATCACAGATCACATAACCTACAAACTATTGACCAATACAAACACAATTAAAAAAATATCCCTAGATATTTAGTAACAAAGAAAAAATACCTAGAATTTGCTCAAACATTTTCAGAATGAATAGTATCCAAAATGCAACATGTTGATAAATCCCGACTTTTACCGAACCGGTAACGATGGGTACACGGAATACATATTTGGCGACGTGTTGACTTTAGAAGTGGAATTCAACACTAGAATTCGACATGTTGAAAGCGACAGAACACGGAATCCGCGTACAAGGTTTAGTTTTCGCAAGTATGTTAACTTGTGTGCATCCGTTTCGCGAGAGAGTTTTTGCTTGTAGCGTTTTATACAATAATTTGGTTACATACTACTTGTATAAATATAATTACTCAATAATAAAGTAGTATGTATTTCATCCCTATATGTTAAATATTTTGTTCTGTATTTTGTGTTTTACATAAAAGCATTACAATCTTAAAAAATAGTTTATTATTTATTTTCTCCCCCTAATGTTACTGGAATAGTTTTAGCCGATTTTACAACCTATTATCCCAAACCAACACACCCCACTTCTTTTTGTCGGACACCAATGTCGGCGTTTAAGACCTGGTAAATTTTGATATTTAAACATATTTTATATATATTTACTATATCCACAAATGAATACAAAGTATATAATTTACAAAACTACTTATTTAGCGCTTATTATGATAATTGTTTGTTATTCTTTTGCGCTTTTGTATTTTTAAAACGACCTAATTCAAAAATTAAAATAACCCATACCGTATTAAAATTATTTTATATTTTTTAGTGCGTTTAAATGTGTTTTTTAATTGTTTATTTATTTTAACTGTAGATTTATTTTTTGAATATTCATCTCTAAAATTTCAACAAATATTGAAGTAAAAATAAGTAAAAACTTGTATTTTTTGATAAGACTCCTAAAAATGTAGCAAATTTAAACAATTCAACAAGTAAGGTTTTTTTCAAATTCACTTTTTATATATTATATTTGACTTAAAAGGCAGCCATTTTGAATCCGCCATATTAAACGCTTCCAATTTATTTAAAAGTTCAAATTCATTGAACTGATCAAAACTTCTAGATACACCAATTTTAGAAAAGGGAAACTCTTAAACATTTTAAAAACTGTCCTTGTTATCGAAAGCCAAGCACCTACAAAATTTGAAAACAATCTGACAAGTAGAAGTTATAGTTTAAATAGAATTCTTACATTTGTTATATACATACATACAAACATTGCGACATAAAGGCAAAGAAGTGAAGCTAATATAAAAAATTTGTAAAAACGTTATTAATTAAGAAACACTGTCATATAAACACATTCTATTCCAGTCCTATAAAAAAAGTTCTTATTTTATGACATAAAATACTTCTTATGAATACTCCTCGTATAAAAATAATCAGCGCGCCTCAGAATTTGCTTTCATTAATATTTACGATAAACCCTGGAAACGCTCGTACGCAGCAAACAGCGGGATTCAAGGTCAATTTTGCTTTAACACGGGCGGTATAGGAAGTGGTCTGACTTGTTGTAATCTATAGACGGTGGTTCAAGGTCAACCAAGGCCTTAACCGCGGTTAAAACCGATAGATCTTTTGGAATCGGTTTAAATGTTTAAGCAAATGTCAAAATTAACTGGTGCATTCATAAACAAAACAGTGTTAGTAGCGCCAACTCTGTAAGAATGGTCTAACGCGAAAAAAAAAACGATATTCCAGCGTCCAGTTAAAAAGCCAGTGGGAGTATCTGGGTTAAATTTCTGTTATCTTAAGGATGTCCATCTAAATTGCTTCGCTATGTTGCGAAATTTCCAATACCTTTTTATTTGTAGTTTTGCTGTCTTAGTTTAAGGGTCTTAGCTTATTTATTGTGACTACAATTTATACTTAGCAATTAGTTTTTACTCATGATTAATACCTATCTTTTAAATCAATTTTTTAGGAGAACCATAAAAGGTCTATCCCGAAAGACACGTGGAACCTCCTCTTAGATTTTGCTCAACAAATCGCAGACGATATGAGTAACTATGATGAAGAGGGAGCGTGGCCGGTGCTGATTGACGATTTTGTAGAATGGGCCTCTTCAAAAGCAAAAGAAAATCAACCACACAGCACAAGTCAACTGGAATAACATTGTGTGCCAGGATTTAATCAGTTTTCGGGCATTAAAGTGCCTGTTTGAAGAAAGGATATCCTGGGTTGTGTAGCAACTTTTGGTAGCAATACTTTGTTGTACATACGTAAATAATTTCACTTTTATTCATGGCAAGGTCTCATGAGCGTTATAGAGGGTCGATTTTTATTTACATTATACCTAGTGTAACATTGTTTTACATGTAAAGCTGAAATTAAAACTCTCTGCACATCTCTTGACATTGTGATTAATTTTTTAAAAATTAGGTATAAACATATTTTTTTTATGTATTACATATTTTCAGTATAAGAGGATTAATTATAGTTGAATTGGTGTTTAAAGGTCATTGTAAATATCATATTTTTAATCTATTAGATTTGGTTTTTGTTGAACGCAATCTAAAATCCTAAAACAAAATATCTATTTATTGTTTTTAAAATAAAGAAAAGACAATTCGTAAAGCTTCGGATCTGCATTGTAGCACTTCCTCACGATGTCTTTAAACCAGTAGCAGAGCTGCCCTAAATGCTGTATGTTGGCGACCGCTATAAGAGCTCCGTAATCTGTGGTATGTTGGTGGGAATCAAATAAGGTAACCTGAAATTACAATTTTGCATGATAAGCAATCCAGATAGTAAAAGTTCTAATATTTTTCTTAAAGAAACATTGTTGGCAACAATACTCAGAAGATAGTGGAATTTCAAAATAAAAAAGGTCTTTTTAAAGGTAAAAATATTCATGAATAAATGATTGATCACTTGGCTTCCAAGGAAGTCTTAAATCTTTTTAAAGAAAATGCTTTAATCAATTATCTCTGCAGAAGAATATTTGATATGACTAATAGTTATGAAATCTGTAGCATATCGTAATATTTGGATGTAAAAAAGAGTTTCGCAAGTCGTTTTCAAGTCTTGCATTGTGCTGCAGAATACAATTGAGGGGGTCAGAAGCCAAGGGGTCCAAGTGACATTTTTTCAGAAATCGATCTAAGTGCGTTTCAATACTAATGCTGCTCTCTACGAACTGTTGAGAAAATCAGCAGATTCAGTCGCCCGTATTGTTAATTGGTATAGGGAACTAAGTGCGCTTGAACCCCTTTGCCACTCAAGCATGTCATTTAGTAGATTACGCGCGAAGTGGAAAGAAAGAAAATGTGCTATATTACGTAAGAATAATCTTGTGTACAAGCATCCTACAAGCTAAAAAAAAAACAAAACAAAAATACAATTTCAAAAATTGACAAAACAATGAACAAAATTAAACACAAGAAGACAAAACTTTTTGAACATACTTGAATTAAAGATAACTAAATAAAACAATCAATTACTAAATAAAGGTAAACTTGTTGACAAAACTAGAGAAGAAAAAAGGAAAAAAAACTTTCCAACATGTCCAAGGTTAAAACCTATCATTAAAAGTCATCCAGGTTATAATATGCCTTAGCCAATAAAAGCGTCTTTAATTCTCTTTTAAATTTCTTAACATCTGATATATGTCTAACACATAGAGGAACACGATTGTAATTTTTTTTACTTATGTAAATTAATGAGTTTTTGGTAAGGGAAGACGTAGGAATAGGTAGGGGAACATCATTTACACGACGAGTCAAATGGCCAGTGTCAGAGGGTAGTTTGGGAATTTTGTGAATAAGAGCAGCTGTTTCTAAGATAAAGAGTGAAAAAAGAGTTAGGATTTTTTCAGAAATGAAGAGGGGTTTGCAAGAATCTCTTAACTTAGCAGAACACAGGTATCTAACTGCTTTTTTTTTGAATAACAAAGACCATTGTCTTTGTTATTAAGTAGCCCCTTATTGGTTAAACCCCAAAAAGGCAAGCCATACTGAATATGAGATTCAATAAGTGAAAAGTACACTGAACGTGCAACCACCCCTCCCAGCTCTTGTTTTGCCATTCTTACTGCAAAACATCCAGAAGATAATTTCCCAGCTAAATGTAAAATATGATCTTTAAACCGAAGGCGACCATCAATGGTAATTCCTAGGAACTTGCAGCACTCTTCTGCAAGAGGGAATTTTCGTCAAACATCAGACCCTGAACATCGCACTTAAACCCCATAATAGACGTCTTTCTTACATTAAACACGAGCCTGTTGGAAGCACACCACCCTGATAAAATCTGAAGGTCTTCAAGGATACAAGTCTTAATATATTCAGAATTTTTATGGCTCCATAGTATGGTGGTATCATCAGCAAACTGAACCACCTTGCCCTGTAGTTTCAATGAACTCAAGTCATCCACATACAGTAAGAATAACAGTGGTCCCAACACTGAACCCTGGGGAACGCCGCATTTTAGGGATCTAGAAGCAGACAAACGCCCTGACACTGTAACCTTCTGAGTACGATTTGATAGATAGGACTCAAGCCATCGCAACGCTACGCCCCTAAAACCATATTTGTCGAGCTTAGATAACAGTATTCTATGATCCACACAGTCAACTGCTTTGGATAGATCATACACAGCCGCCGATGACTCTCCAGAATTCAAGGACACATAGACGCTCTCCAAAAAGCTAAAAACAGCATCATGAGTCCCTTTACCGGCTTGAAATCCAAACTGATTTGCAGACAAAATGCCATTATGATGTAAAAAGGACAAAATTCTGCTTTTTGCAAGTTTTTCAACTATCTTAGAGAGGGTAGACAAAATAAAAATGGGACGGAAATTACAAGGCTGATCCAAATCACCACCCTTATGAAGAGGGATAACCACTGCTTCTTTTAAACATGAAGGAAAAATGCCGATATGTAAAGAATTGTTTATGGCAGAAACTAAAGCATTTAAGGCTGAACCAGGCAAAAAGAGTAACAACCTCGAAAATATCCCATCAGCTCCAGATGATTTATGGTTTTTTAGGCGTTTGATTTCATTTTTTACTTCGGTAAGATCGACAGGATGAAGGAAAAATGAATGATCAACCGACACTTGTTGAAGATAGTGTAAGGGATCAATGTTACTACGAATGCCCTTGAGCAAGATATTAGGTATATCACAATAAGTCGTTTAAATGTCAGGTCTTAACTCCGGTTCCGATACTTTTCTATGGCAATGTCAAAAATCATTAATAATCGACCAACACTCTCTTTGCCTATTTGATGACATATTTAAGCGATCCCTATAATAATTAGATTTTGCTGCTTTAATTGTCTTTCTGTACAGACTACGGTATTTCTGATGATATACAAGCATATTTTCATTTGTGGTATATTTGCACAATTTAGTCAAAAAACGGAGGTTTTTAGCTGAAATTCTAAGGCCTCTTGTAACCCATGGTTTTCGTTTCTTAGTTTTAAGCCTCATTTTAGGAAAGCACTGATTGATCTTATCACACAGAACTTGAAAAAATAAAGTAAGTGGGTCAGAAGACGTTTCAAGTGCATTCCAATTTACCGAAGCTGTAGCAGCAGAAAAAGCATTGAAATTTCTCCTGCTGAAAATTCTTCCCATATAATGAGATGAAGATAATACACTATTATATGGCATTTTAGCAAGAATAGCTTCATGGTCGAAAATACCAGATGGGAGTACTGTGCATAAAACGTCATCAAAATTTGTACAGAAATAGTCAATTGTAGTTGCAGATGAAGAAGTTATTCGTGTGGGAGAAAGAACATACAGTTTCAAGTCTTAAGAATTTAAAATACTTAAAAGAGAAATACGTGGCAAGGTTTCATCAGTGTAGTTGATATTAAATTCACCAGCCAATATAACCTGACCAGAGTGTAGGGACAACTGGGATAAAAGAGAATCAAGTTTGTCCAGAAACATAGCAATATCTCCTGTAGGTGGCCTGTAAACACAAAGAATATATAAATTAAAACGCTTACAAAAAGAAAGAATTCAAAAACATTCTCTAACAGAAGATTATCATACTTATCAATATTACAAAAAATCGTTTTAATTGTTTGTCTAGCCAAGATCATGGTTCCTCCATGTACAGATTGTTGACGACAAAAATTTGATATAGGAACATAATCAGATATTAAAAAACATTCACTAGGCCTCAACCAGTGCTCAGTCAGAAGTACAATATCAGGAAAATTACATGTGTCCAGCAAAAGATGAAGCTCATCCATCTTGTTTCTTAGGGATTGTATATTAAGAATAAAGATACTTAAGCTTTTCAAAGAGCTAATTGCAATCTTACTAGTAGAATATGAACATGAACGAGATTCAACCTTCGTGGACATATCTATAAAAAAGAAGAATTCAATTCACGATCAGTAATCAGTTCAGACTCATTAATTTGATGATTCAAAGACAATTTATTTGATGAAATAATAATTTTAAAATATTTGAAAATATGTGCATATAATAATGATGCCAAGTCTGAACCAAAGTTACTGGCGTGATTAGACTCTAAAATCCCATACAGATTAATATTATTAGCATGAAAAGTACGATAAAGGGCCTTATTACTATTATAGATAACATTATGGTTTAAATAAGTATAAGGGCTTGTCATCACTAAAGTGTTTGTATCAACATGATTTGGAAGAGGTTAAGTTTTGCAAGTTTTTAAGTTGTTTTGAAGTTTTTTTAAAAATCAAAATGGTTACTTCTGATGAAGACCAAAATGGTAAGTTCTCAAAGTGCTATATAATTTGTTAAAATATGTTTTCCTTGACGTTATTTTTTTTTAAATTTTAGATCCGTTTAGTGATAATTCCGATGTTGATATGGACTACGTCCCAAATCAAAATAGTTCACAGTCTTCTTCAGATTTAGAGCTTAGTATAGCAGAATGAGAACCTCAAGCAAATACCGGGTGTCCAAATAAGAAAGGACGCCGGCTGTATCTCGGAAACTATTCATCGCACAGCGCTGAAAAAAAAAATTTCTTAAGAAAAGTGGCCAAAAAAAATGGCTGGAAAATATTTACAAGTTCCTAAGACTTCCACAAGAGGGCGTAACTGCACAGTAATTTCAAAAAATTCAAATTTCGTCTAAAATAGCCAGTATTAGGTACCATTTTGAAAACATCAGAATAATCTTCATTAATTTTACCCTAATTTGGCTAAAGAATTTTCTTCATATCTCCAATGAGAAGGGTGGGGGAAGATCACAAATAATGCAACTTTTTAATCGCCCTGTACTCAGATTCTTTATTAAAAGTAATTCAAGTGAGTACTCGTTTAAAAGGAAATTCAAAGGGCTTTCAAAATATGCACCCGTCAATGTCACTTTGTTTTCAGTGAAGTCGTCAGAGGGCGTTGTTTAACAGAGATTGGGTTTTTAGAGATTTTCTCTAAAAAGTTAAATGCAATGATATGATTTTTTCACTGCGGTTTCGAAGGCTTAAAACATACTAACACACCAGTGAAAACCGCGTTTCGTCTCCATTTGTTTTCGAGTAATTTTAAAATAACCTATTTTTCAAATTTTAAATATAAGTACCTATAATTAATTTAACAAATGATTCAGAATTAGCAGGAATTGACAGATTAGATAAGTCGGAATAAGTTTGTCTCGGCGTTTTTACATATATTGAGTCGCATTAATATACAGGGTGATTCACGGTAGATGGCCTATTAGACGTTTTAGGCGAATGGCAACGCCGATCAATCTGAAAAAAAAAACGTTACAAAAATTAAACTCCCTTGAGAGAAGGAAGGAGCTTTTGAAGTAAACTTTATAACAGTTTACTTCAAATGCAATCAGAACTCAACGGATGCCTCTAGAATAATTTATATGCTATGCGGTATCCAGAACAAAGACATTATACGAAAAGGACATTTGCAAGATTAGCTACTCGGTTAGCAGAAAATGGCAGTATCCGTTTACCTCTTATTCAATCTTCAAAATCCTTCTGACTAAACAATTATAACAAATAGCGCAAATTAATACTAAATATAAAACAAATAAAAATAAAACATATAACTAAATCAATTTCTTTCAAGATGTTCGAAGTGTCCACCATCGTTACTAATACAGTCGCGTACTTTTCGATAAGTAACGTGAACTGCAGCCTCCACTTCGGCAACTGATATGCTTGTTACCGCATTTCTGATCCTGGCTATCATATCATCTCGTGTTGTAGGTCTGGTTTGGTAAACGATATCCTTTTTTTTTATTATTTTTTTTTTATGGCAAACACAAGCACAAGAGAAAAAGTCCTATGTCACTCTTGGAGTGGTGCTTGCGCGAAGATATTTGTGGGCATTTATCTTGAATCGCTGTGGGTTGTATGCGTCGGGAAATATGTGAGGTGGACCATTCCACAAAGAAGATGTTCTCCAGATGAATGAGTACAGCGACGTCCTTGGGGTAGGCAGGTGGACTCGATGTTGATGAGCCGCAACTGCTAGACGCGTCCTTCTTGCCGGAACATCCCTGGGTGGAATCAGGCCTGCCAGCTCAGAGGAGCACTTACCGTGATAATAACGGTAGAATAAACAGAGATCAGCCACCTTTCTCCTGTGCTCCAGACTATCCAGACTCTTTGTCAGTTCTGGTTTGTCTCTTCTGTATAGAATCCAGCAGGTTTAAACTATGCTTGGGTGCAGAGCTTCAGACATGCGAGCAATACTCGAGGGAAGGGCGTATTTGAGCTTTATAAAGAGTCAGCAGCTGTTCTGGTGTATACAGTTTTTTCGTTTTGAAAAGCACTCCGAGTTATTTGGAAGCCGCCCTGGCGACCTCGACAACGTGGTCATTCCAGGACATACTGTTGGTGACCTCGACTCCTAGAAGATGTAAAGATGATTTCATTGGCAATGTTTCCCTTGCCATAACCAGCTCCGGGCCACCAAGGTTAGTCTTCATCGTAAATACTGCAGCCTGCGTTTTTTAGCGTTAAAATTGACCAAATTGTTATCGCCCCACTCCAAGATTGTTCTAATATCGTTGTTGGTTGAAGCTACTTGTTGCTGCCTAAGATTCTGAGAACTTGCGGCTGTCGTTTTGGCGGACTTAAATATGGAAATAAGTGTGGTATCGTCCGCAAAGCTGTAGATTGAATTGACAGTGGTTCCTAGCAAATCGTTGATATATATCAAGAAAAGGGTGGGGGATAGAATGCATCTTTGAGGGACTCCAGCGTTAATATTAAATTTGTCGGAGAGGTATCCATCGACGGCTACTTGGATTGTTCGTTGTTCAAGAAAACTTTTGATCCAATTCAATAATAAGTTTTGTATGCCGATTGAGAAGAGCTTGGTTAGTAGTCCTTCATGCCACACTCTGTCAAATGCTTTGGAAATGTCAAGAGCGACTGAGCGGGACTCGCCGTGCTTCTCCATGGCCTCCGTCCACAAGTGTGTGACGTAGGCCAGAAGATCGCCGGTGGATGTAAGCTTTCGGAAGCCGTATTGATGATCGCTGATTAGTCCAGATATCTTAATCTAAGTTGTTGTTTAACTGCTTTCTTTATATTAGGATCCTTTAGTCTGCCCCACAAATAAAAATCTAGGCAAGTCAGATCAGGAGATCGCGGGGGCCAAGGACATATACTTCCTAGACCAATCCACCTATGAGGAAACCTTAAATTTAAAAAAATTCTCACATTTATCGCAAAATGCGCGGGATATCCATCGTGCTGTAAAAACATCCTTGCACGGGTTTGAATTGGGATGTCTTCAAGCAGTACAGGCAAGTGATTTTGTAAAAAATCTAAATAGGTGTGTCCATTGAGGACCTCTTCAATAATGTATGGACCAATAATTCTTCCCCCTATTATCCCACACCATACATTAACAAACCACCGACCCTGATACTGCACTTCTCTCATCCAGTGGGGATTTGTGGGAGCCCAATAGTGCATATTGTGTAAATTTACACTACCAACACTGGTGAAAGTTGCCTCGTCTGTCCATAGAATGTTTGAGACAAACAGGGGATCTTCTTCCATCATATTGCTAAACCAGTTACAATAATCAAGTCGTCTATCAAAATCGGTTCCTGTTAATTCCTGATGCAGCACCATATGATATGGATGCAACCTAAAATAACATTCAAATTAGGTAAAAAATAAAAATATATTTTTTATTATTCGATTCTAGTAATATTCAAATTTAATTATCAACTTTTTAACAAACCTGTGGTCTCTTAAAATGTTACGCACAGTTGATTTCGTAATGCCCAAATCCAATGAAATTTGCCTTATTCCTATGTGAGGGTATAATCCAATATAAGCAAGCACATTAACAATATTTTCTTCAGATCGTCCAGAGCGACGTCTTCTGTTAAGAGGTAAATGGATACTGCCATTTTCTCGCAACCGAGTAGTAGCTAATCTTGCAAATGTCCTTTTCGTATAATGTCTCTGTTCTGGATACCGCATAGCATATATTCGCAAGGCAACCGTTGAGTTATGAATGCATTTGAAATAAACTACTAGCATATTATAGGCTACTTCATTTGGAAATATCATTTTTAAACTTATTAATTTGTAGTAAAAAAACAATTACACATAAGAAATAACTTAAAACTGACAACTGTCAATTTAAGTAACTTTAAATGACATTTTCCAATCCTTTGTTTCTGTTTATATTTCCATAGGCCTCTTGATATAATAGTAATATTCAAATACAATTAATAAATAATGCTCTAATAAATCATATTCGGAGATTCTCGATTGCCAATTATATTTTCAAGTGGAAATATGATTATGAGGTTTCAAATAATGTTCAGTAATTTTTGATAATATTCTGTCACAAAGACCGCCTTAATATTGCTAATAATATTTAAAATTTGAAAAATAGGTTATTTTTAAATTACTCGAAAACAAATGGAGATATCGAAACGCGGTTTTCACTGGTTTGTTAGTATGTTTTAAGTCTTCGAAACCGCAGTGAAAAAATCATATCATTGCATTTAACTTTTTAGAGAAAATCTCTAAACGAGTACCCACTTGAATTACTTTTAACAAAGAATCTGAGTACAGGGTGATTAAAAAGTTGCATTATTTATGATCTTTCCCGACCCCTCTCATTGGAGATATGAAGAAAATTCTTTAGCCAAATTAAGGCAAAATTAATTAAGATTATTCTGATGTTTTCAAAATGGTACCGAATACTGGCTATTTTAGACGAAATTTGAATTTTTTGAAATTATTGTGCAGTTACGCCCAATAGTAGATATATAGCCCAATTTGTAGATACAATGGTTGGGACTTGCAAACTTCATTCATTGTTTCATGTGTTTCTAAGCATATTCCTAAACGACCCAATCGACTTGCAGTTTCTCAAAAAAACGTCAGCACAATCATAACGTTGAAAAATTATCGCGTTTGTAAGCAGGTTTTTTTTGTGTACGTTGGATATTTCTCAGAAGAGGTTATATAACGCTATCAGTAAACATAAAGAAACAGGAATCGCCCATACAGATCAAAGAGGTCGTCATATTCCTGGAAATAAACTAAGCGAGGACACTATCAATTTAGTGAAAGAGCATATAAATTCCTTTCCTAAGTTTATTTATATAAGCCATTATATAAGAAAGGATAACTCAAATCGTAAATATCTATCTCCAGAATTAAATATTTCAAAAATGTACAGTTTGTATAAAGACTGTTGTTCACAACGACGAACAGATCCTGTAAAAATCGGCAAATATCCTTGTTAGCGCACCGCTAAATCATAATTGTTAAAATCTATTAATCGCGCATGTACTACACATATTTGGTATATTCTGGGCACTTTTACCAGCAAGGTAAAAAGCAGAGACAATTGACTAGCAATCGGGTTAAGAACGACGTGAGTGCCGGATCTAACAATTTTACGAAACCTAAAATAAGGACCTTTTAATTTGTATTTGGTTGTGAGAGCAAGGCTTATGAAGTTGGTAGTTATATAAAGGGACGTCCCTATCTACAGTGAAGACAGAAGACCATTGGTAAGTGCCCTTTACTTCAAACATTTAAAACCATGTGTGTATGTAACGTACAATTCCTTTGAACCATATCATTTACTAAAATACAGTCCACTATTACATTTTCTTATTATATCTTCATGGTTGTGCGTTAACATTTTGGTGCCTTCGACCGTATAAAATAAAAAAAATAAAATAAAAAATTAAAAAATTAAAAATAATAATTGTAGTCTCCAAAACATATAAACAAGTTTTTTTTTCAAAACTATTCTAAAAATTTTACGTAGTGTGTAGTGCAATCCGTACTCCGCTCAAAGCGCTGCGCGCACCGGTACTCGTCATTCGTACGTTTCCGATCCTTTCTGAATGTCTCTCAAAAAACCGATCACCGCTCGTCAGTGACATTGAAATTTAATTTAGACGAGTAAATTATCATCCCGCGGCAGAAATTGTCCCGCGTTTTACTGCATTTCACAGTCTCGACTCCGGTCAATTCGCACCGCGAGGCTCTGAATTTAAGCTTTAGTATAGTGTAGAAGATTTGATCCCAAAACTTATTTATTTTCTTTTCGCGTACTTTTCAAGTGACTTATTTTTACTATAGCCTTAGATTATTGGTTTTTATGGTAATTTAAGTAGGTATAGCTATCAAAAAAAAAAAAAAAAAAACTAGGGAAAAATTAAAATAAAAAATTTTTTATTAAAGAAAAAAAATGTCTTTAAAAAAGGCAATTCAGAAACGAGATGTGCTTACTAATAGCATAGCTGAATGTCATCGTTTCGCTAAAGAGTCTGAAAAAAGTCCGCAATACATGGAGCACTTTAAAGTTAGGTATACCGATTTGGATGAAATTTATGAAAAATTTGGAGAGTACCATAATTCTGTCATTATGGCAATCCCAGAAGATTCTGATGAGGATTATAAAACTCAAGACAAAATTCAGAAAGATGTTGTGAAGAATTATTACGAATGTAAAATGATTTACAACAAACTTTGCTTGCAAACCGATCAATCTTCTTCCAATGTTGTTCGAGTTGAATCAAATGCTAAATTGCATAAATTAAGTGTGCCTACCTTTAAGGGTGATCCGAAATTTTGGCCAACATTTTTTGATTTGTATAACCAAATTGTTCACGACAATGATAACATAGGCAATGTTCAAAAACTACAGTATTTATTTTCTTTTCTTGAAGGAGAGCCTTTGAAACTGTTAACAGGCATTGCTATCACAGATGATAACTATAATATCGCATACAATAAATTAATCAGTCGTTATCAAAATAAACGGCTTATGGCTTCTAATGCAATTCATGCAATAATGTCAGTTACACTAAGAAATGATAGCTCGAAAGAACTAAGAAATTTGATTGATACATTTTCAGAGTCTTTAGCAGTCTTGAATGCTCTCGGATTTCAAACAAAAAACTGGGACTTTTTACTGTTTTTTATTCTACTAGAGAAAATAGATATACCTACAAGAACAAGTTTTGAAATAGAATTTAGTCAAGTTGAAATTCCAAAATATGAGAATTTATATTTATTTTTGGAAAATAAATGTAAAGCTTTAGAGTCTTTGCAACATTCTATATCTAATAAATCTAACAAATCTTATTTTCAGCCAAATACCAAACAAAATATATACCCGAATTTCAAATCCAATAATAAACCTGCTACTGCCTTTTCAGCCTACGTATCTAATAACAATGCTTTACCTAATCCTAACATTAAGTGTTTTCTTTGTAATGCCTTACATGTACTTACAAAATGCACAAAATTCGCAGAACAAAATTCGCAAGATCGCCTTTCATTTGTTAAGCAGAAGAAACTTTGTTTAAACTGCTTACACCCATCTCATTCTGTTCAAAATTGTTCTTCAACATATCGTTGTAAGACATGCAATGGTAAACACCATACATTAATTCATATGTCTAAAAATATTTCTGAATCTAATGCTTCAAACCTACCCTCTTGTTCTACTACTAATTCTGCCACAACCCACCAAACTAACGATAATCTAAATACCCATTGTGGTAATACCTTTGCTATTCAAGGTACTGTTCTTCTAGCTACAGCTGTCGTAGAGATAATGGATGGTAAAGGGAATTATCAACCCATAAGAATTTTAATTGACAATGGCAGTCAAAACTGCTTTATCTCAGAAATCCGTCTTCGCCGTCTTGGTCTTCCAAGGCGTCAATTTACAACCTCAATTTTTGGTTTAAATCAAATGTCATCCTTCACTTCAAAGGGCATAGCTCATTGTACCATAAAACCAAAGTGGAAAGTTAATCCTTTATTGTCCTTTGAAGCCATTGTTGTACCACAATTATGCTCGAGCATGCCTTCATTTACTTTACAAAACGATGAATGGAAACACTTACAAGGGCTTGAACTTGCTGATCAATCCTATTATATTTCTAGTCCAGTTGATTTACTATTAGGGGCCGAAGTTTTTACTGACATACTAAAAGAAAAGAAAATTGTTGGCCAAGTTGGTCAGCCTACGGCTATTGAGACCGTCTTCGGTTGGATTGTTTTGGGGAAAGTAAACAATAATTCTTGTCCCTCGAAAACGACTTCTTATTTTCTTCACAACTCAGAAGCTCAACCTCTTGAGTTAATAATGACCAAGTTTTGGGAACTTGAAGAAATCCCTTCCGCTCCTTTAATTTCAGGGGATGATCAAAGGGCTGAGTTGATTTTTAGCCAAACTGTCAAACGGACCTCTACTGGTCGGTTTATGGTATCCCTTCCTTTTAAAGAATCGGAACCAGACGTAGGAAATACTTATCCTCAAGCCCTCAGAAGATTTTTACTTCTTGAATCCCGACTTATAAAAATTCCTGAATTATACAATTCTTACTCAGATTTTATAAATGAATATATTCATCATGAATATATGACTCTTATTCCATTTAACTTGCCCAAACCAAATATTTCGTGTTATTTGCCACATCATTGTATACTAAAACCGGATAGTATTAGCACTAAACTCCGTGTTGTTTGGGATGCTTCGGCAAAGGGTCCTAAAGGTCTTAGTCTTAATGACACTTTGCTACCTGGTCCTAAATTACAAAACGATTTGAGTTCTTTATTACTTATTTTCCGTCTTTATCCGATAGTTTTCATAGCCGATATAAGACGCATGTTTTTACAAATCCTGATAACCCCGGAACATAGAAAATTTTAAAGAATCTTGTGGCGATTCTCAACAAAGGATCCAATTCGCGAATATGAACTCAATACAGTTACTTTTGGAGTGTCTAGCTCACCTTTTCTTGCCATAAGGACCCTTAATGAACTCGCAGAACGCGAAAAGGAAAACTTTCCCAATGCAAGTCGTATTTTAAAACAAAATACATATATTGACGATGTTCTCGGATTTAGCCCTTCTATTTCTTCAACCCTTGATCTTCAAAGGGAGCTAATCGACTTATTGAAATCTGGTGGATTTCAGTTGGCCAAATGGGCCTCAAACTGTCCAGAATTATTAGCTGCAGTCCCTGAATCTGACCGCCAAATGTCTCTTTCTTTTGACAAAGAACAACCAAATTTTATCAAGGTTTTAGGCCTTCAATGGCATCCAAAAAGTGACATATTTACTTATCAATACAAACCACATGAATCTGAATGTACAAAACGTACTATCTTGCAGGTCATAGGAAGAATATTTGATCCTTTAGGTCTTCTTTGTCCTATTTTATTATTAGCTAAATACATTATGCAACAACTATGGCTCTTAAAAATAGATTGGGATGATACTCCTCCAGAACCTCTAGTAAAGTTATGGACCGAGTTAAAATCTGAACTTCCCCTGTTATCAGAGTTTAAACTTCCAAGGCAAATTAGTCTTGCAAACAGATCTTGTGACATCATAGCCATATGTGATGCGTCTAACAAAGGTTACGCCGCAGTAGTTTATTTTCGGGTAGAAGGTGGTAATCAAATTTCTGTATCTTTGGTTTGCGCAAGGTCTCGAGTAGCACCAATTTCAAATCGTCAAACTCTAGCTCGATTAGAATTACTAGGCGCGGTTCTTTTAAGCAATCTGGTGAGTTTTGTCATACACACCTCTTCTACTCATATTACCATCAATAATATTTATGCCTATACTGACTCCCAAATAGTTCTTGCCTGGTTAAACTCTCCTCCAGAGAGATGGCAGACCTTTGTGGGAAACAGAGTAAATCATATACAAAAAATAATCCCCTCTTCATCTTGGTATTATATTCCATCAGCTATTAATTCAGCTGACTGTGCTTCTAGAGGCTTAACAGCTTCTAAATTGATCTATCATGATTTGTGGTGGAAGGGCCCTGCTTTTCTTTGGCATCCAAAAAGTAGTTGGCCCGATAGTGTAAGGGATCTTCCAAAAAAGGATTTTAGCGCTGTAAATATGGAGGAAAAACGCAAGGTTTTTACTACGACTGTTGAGAATCATACTTTGGATCTTCTTATCAATAAGTTCTCGTCATTACCTAAAATTCAACGCATTTTGTCATATTGTCTCAGAGTAAAAACGAATTTTAAGAAAAATACTACAAAATTGTATAAAAATCCGAGTCCAGATGAAATGTGGAAGTCTTACTCTGTCTTAATTAAACATGTCCAAACTTCGTCATTCCCTGATCTTATTTCTAAACTAAATAAAGATGTTCCTATTCCAAAACCTTATCGAAAACTTTCACCATTTATTGACAAGGAAGGAATGCTGCGTGTGGGTGGACGTCTTCAAAATTCAGACTTACCCTACTCTGCCAAGCATCCTCTCCTATTACCAAAAGTTCATCCCTTTACTAACTTAGTTATTGAGTATACCCATAACCAACATTTGCATCCAGGCCTAAAAACCCTCCACCATTTATTACTACAACAATTCTGGATCATTTCTGCTAAACATGTCATACAAAAATTATTATCAAAGTGTTTACTTTGCTTTAGAACAAAACCAAAACCATATCAGCCCCCTCCAATGGGAAATTTACCATTTCATCGAATCAATCAGTTAAAACCATTTTCTCACATAGCAATCGACTTTTGTGGTCCGTTTTATGTAACTCCCTATCGTTACCGCGGTGCAAAGGTTTTTAAGTCATATGTTTGCGTTTTTGTTTGCACAATATACAAAATTATTCATCTGGAACTTACAACGACCTTATCTACAGAAGGATTTGTATCGGCTTTTCGCCGATTTATTTCACGACGTGGCACTGTAACTGATTGCTGGAGCGACCAGGGCAGTAATTTTATAGGTTTTAAAAATCAACTTGTAGAATTTTCCAAGGAAGCTTCAGAGAAACTTTTAATTCGTTGGCACCTTGGGCCTCCTCTTTCACCTCATTTCAACGCGTTGGCAGAATCGGGAGTTAAGAGTTTTAAATCCCATTTTTTAAGAGTGGTTGGAGACCAAAAACTGACTATTGAAGAAATGTCAACTTTAATTTGTCAAATCGAGGCCATTTTAAATTCACGTCCTCTTACGGCACAATCTACAGATCCTAATGATCTCTTACCCTTAACACCTTTTCATTTTCTAACACTCGAGCCTCTAAACTCTGGAATCCCAGACCCCGATTTAAGTCATTTGAATATAAATAGACTGTCTAGATGGCAACTTATACAAAAATTACACGCTGATTTTTGGAAGAGATTTTCTTTCGAATACTTAAACACCCTGCAACAGCGCCACAAGTGGTCAAATCCATCTACTCCAATAAAACTTAATGCTTTAGTTTTGATTCAGAGCGATTTAAAATCGCCACTAAAATGGCCTCTCGGTCGCGTTATTGAACTGCATCCCGGTGAAGACGGACAAATTCGCGTTGCAACGGTTAAAACTTCAGTGGGTAATTTTAAGAGACCAGTTATTAAACTGTGTCCTCTTCCTGAAAATTAACAATTTAATTAGTCTATAAGTCTTACCTATTGAATTTGGGAATTTAATAGGGAATTTTCAATAGGTAATTTCAGAATTTTATTTTTATATTTTTAGTTTTACATGGGTATACAGGTATATTCTGGGCACTTTTACCAGCAAGGTAAAAAGCAGAGACAATTGACTAGCAATCGGGTTAAGAACGACGTGAGTGCCGGATCTAACAATTTTACGAAACCTAAAATAAGGACCTTTTAATTTGTATTTGGTTGTGAGAGCAAGGCTTATGAAGTTGGTAGTTATATAAAGGGACGTCCCTATCTACAGTGAAGACAGAAGACCATTGGTAAGTGCCCTTTACTTCAAACATTTAAAACCATGTGTGTATCTAACGTACAATTCCTTTGAACCATATCATTTACTAAAATACAGTCCACTATTACATTTTCTTATTATATCTTCATGGTTGTGCGTTAACAATCCTGATATTTTTAACACTCAGTTCAACCTTAGTTTTCAGCGGCCTTACACCGACACTTGCTCAACCTGCGATATTTTAAAAATCAAAATGGATGCCCTAGATCTAGGTTCTGAAGAAAAGAGAGCCTTACTCCGCGACCACGAGATTCATTTAAGGAAAGTGTCTTCTGTTAAATCCTTAAATAATCAGGCCACTACCTTAGCTAAAGAATCCCCCCAAACTTGTCGTGCCATATGTTTTGACCTGCAAAAAACTCTACCCACTCCATTTGTTACATGCAGCAAAGTGTACTATTTACGTCAACTTTGGACATACAACCTTGGAATACATGATCTAGCTACTGGTATTGGCAACATGTATATGTGGCATGAGGGATTGGTAGCGAAAGGGTCTCAGGAGGTTTTATCATGTCTGATCAAATATATTGAATGTCTGCCACCAACTATTACCCATATAGACGCTTTCAGTGACAACTGCGGCGGACCTATATTGTGCAACATATCCACATCAAAAGCGTAGATCATCAATTTCTTTTCTGTCTCGGGCCATTCGTTCATGGAGTGCGACCAGGATTTTGCCGTTATAGAAAAATCAAAAAGGAAGCTTACAAACATATTTACTCCTGATGATTGGATCCATTTTGTGGGAGGCGTTAGTCGCAAATTTATTGTGGTTAAAATGCAGCCTCAGCAGTGGCGGCTGCTCTATGTGTGCTGCAGTGCTGCAGAGCTCCAAAGAAAATTAAATAATCTATTAAAAATATAATCTATAAACTTCATAATTGTATGGAATTGGCGTTATTAGGATCAATATCCTAACAACGCCTGATTATTTCTGAGAATCCGGGGATATTTTGTGGGTTGATCAACTTTTCTGCTGAATTAGACGCAACTCTAAGTGATCATCTAAAGAATTCTTTCATATTTAAAGGCACCTCCAAAGAAATACAGACTGATTTATTACAGTGTATGCTTGAAGTCTGTCATGAACAAATAATTGAAGAAATTAATCATTCGCCATTTCTGGCAATCATGGCGGATGAAACAACGGACGTTGCTGCAAAGTCTCAAATGGTTATTTTTAGATGTGTTTGCGATGGTGAACCAATTGAACGATTTTAGTACTACTTAATTCCTGAAAAATGTGATGCAGAAACACTTAGTAAAGCAATTCTAACTGTTATTGAGCCTTTAATTCCAAATTCACCCAACAAACTGATTGCCCAAAGCTACGATGGAGCAGCAGTGATGAGTGGCCACACTGCAGGCGTTCAAGCATTAATAAAAAAAGTATCCTTTTGTTCACTATGTACACTGCTATGGCCACCAGTTAAACTTGATTATGTCTGAAGCTGCTTCTGCAAATAGGCAAGTACGTGTATTTTTTTGGAAATTTACAAGACATTCCGGGATTTTTTTAATATTCACCACAACGAGTAGAAGTATTGAATAAAATTGTGAACAAAAGAATCCCTCATGGCTCTAACACCCGATGGAATTTTAATATACGAACCATTAATGTTGTGTATGAAAATAGAGCCTCTCTCATTGATTGTATGCATGAAATAGAAGAGGCTGCGGCCGCTTCTATTCGGCGTGCATTGAATGATCCTATTTTCAATTTTTTGCTGACTTTTTTCCATCATGTAATGCCCCACGTAGATATCCTATTCAATCAATTACAACAAAGAAAAATCGAACCTACTCTAGTAAGAAACGCTGTTGAAAATTTTGAACGCAGTATCATTCAAGTTCAAAATAATATTGATAACATTATTAGTGAGGCAACAAATATAATTAGCCATGAGCCACCAGAAAACAAACAAAAACGCCCAAATAACAGCCAATTTGATCACCGGATTTCTGCTTTAGAAGTTTGTGATATTATTATAAATTGCGCAAAAGATAGATTTCAATTTAAAGAACATCTAATAGTTGCATCACTTTTCTTTTCCGAATGCTTTGGAGAATATTATGGCAAATTTCCTGAAGATAAGCACACTTCCGTATGTACCTTTTATTCCATGCTTGATAAAGAACGTTTACGAACTGAACTATCTGTTCTATATTCAAGAAATGATTGCAGGACATTAAATAGCGCACTACCTCTTTTAAAATTTTTAGTAACCAACAATCTAGGAGATACGTTGAAGGAGACAAAAAAATTATTGGAAATTGTGGTAACTACTCCCATAACGACATAAGAGGCGGAGAGATGTTTTTCAACATTAAAAAGAGTCAAAACATTTCTTAGTAATTCAATGACCGAAGATCGTTTAACAGCACTTTCCATGCTATCTATTGAAAAAAAGTTTATCTCTAAAATTAACAATTTTAATGAACAAGTTATAACAAAGTTTGCCACCAGGAAAGAACGAAGAATAGACTTAATTTATAAAAAATAGGTAGTAGGTGAAATATAAGTAATATACGAGTATAAAAATAATTCAGTTTTTTTTTTGCTAATAATAATTGCAGAACACCCTAAAATTTTTACCACGAGCCGCCACTGAGCCTCAGGATTTTAAGTCAATATCTCCAATGGATAGCTACATGAAACCAAACATTGTAGGCCTTAGTAAGATGCAATGGTTGCATTTTGAAAAAACCAAACCTTATAAGATGTTTTATAAAGAAGTCTACAACCAGGAAATCGCATTTAATATAATGGACCTAAAACAAAAAAATACTACTGGATGCCCATCAGCCAACCACTGTAATATTGCCAAATTTGCATGTTATCCCACCAAAAATCAAACTGGCCCAGTATCAGAATCTCTTGCAGCTACTACCTTTTGTTCCGCCTGTCCATCATAAATTTTATAAGGATCTGTTATATGAAGGAAAAACCTCAAGGATTCAACAACAACAAATTAATGTCACCCAAGAAGAGGATACAGACACTTACAGAAATTTTGAATCCGATGATGATTAATATGTTTTTCTTTATATGACGTTCATGTTAATTTCTCCAGCAGAATAGACATTTCTTTATTTTGGTAAATTGCTATGTATTTTATTTTTGAGGCAAAGGGGTTTAAGTGACTGGCCTATGAGTTTTAACTCGCGAAAAAGCCTTACATAAACCAAGAAATGATGTCTAGAATTTATGAAATGCATTTTGAAACATTAAAATTACAATATTTAATAAAAACAGAAATATAAAATATCACCGAATATTTTTTAATGACCTAAAACTTTAAATCAACCATTCTAAAAATTCTTAATTTGTTACTTGGACCCCTTGGCTTCTGACCTCCTCAATTGTGCTATTATAGCATAACATTAGAAATACTTTAATCATGGAATTAATAGGTTAATAAACATAACGAAAAGGGAGTATTTCCTATTCTTACTGAGTGGTTTCATGACTTGGTTCATTTTCTAACTAAAAGCTTATTGGAAATGTTAAAATAACATACACACCGATTTTAAGTCAAAAAGTTCATGTAAACGTGGGCCCTAAAATGCTTAGCTTTTAAGATACAATATGTGTAAATTTTATTTTATTTTCAGTGTTTTATAAGTTTTCAAAGACAGTTTGAGATATTGAACTAAATTTTGGCACAGAATATTATGGTATGAGAACACACTTATTAGATGTTTGTTTACTTCTTAGAACATTGAATGCCTAGAATAAGCCTAGCTGCAATATACTTTGTATATACTTTGAGAGTAATCAACAAATTTTTCAGAATAAAAAAAAACCTTGAAAGTTAATGAAAAAAAGCAACTTGGCAAAGTAGAATACATCTATGTTTACAATGCAAGTATCCGATGTTGCCACTTTGTGTTTTTTTTCTAGATATTTTTGCTTAAGCTAGCGGCCAATCGTATCCACCAACATCTAAAACGCAGCATATATCGCTTGCCAGCAACCTATTTATAGTTCGAGCCCGCTCTTATTTAATCGATATAATGTATTTCCTGATATTCTTAAGGAATTTTAATAATTTTTTGTCCAGATATCCCTTTCAGGCATAGTGGTTTTACTATGAAACCACCATATCAAAAGTCTTTATTTTGTCTTACAGTGGTTTTTAAGTGAAACCAACGACAGTATTAGCGACATCTGTTTTCGGCTCGTTGAATTTAATGTTTTCAAGGCATTCTGTCGATTCAATTTGAGGTTACCGTTTTTCAAATATTTCCGTCAGGTGGTTTTTTGCAGAAGTACCCAATTTCGCGGATGTTTTTTTATTATTGTAAATTGGCATAAAATAAGCGGTACGTACAATATGAGTTATCTAGTATGAACATAGAATTTGATAATATATTTTGTAATTAGTGTTATTTAGTTTTGATTTGATTTACAGTTTTAATTTTTATAAATTTTATAAATCCTACCTAAATAATGACATAAAATCTTGCTACAGTATTGACAGAAAATCAAGAAAATGGTGGCATAGACTGTTTTGGCACTTCATTGATGTTTCTGTGGTAAACTCGTATATTTTATATCGAAGCTCACCGAATGCGGAAAAACTAACTATGAAGTTATTTCGCCTTAGAATAATTTCCGGGCTTATTGGCGCGACTAAAAAAGGCACTCCTGGCAACAAAAGCGTCATAAAAGAAAATAGGTACAAGCCGTACGTACCGCCTGAGGTAAGAAAAAGTAATGCTCTTCATATGCCCGTCCATGGAGGATCTAGACGTTGTGCTCTCTATACGTGCTGTGTAGCACTGCAGTAATGCCACATCGAACTAAATGGCCCTGCAATACTTGTAATGTTAGCTTATGTCTCAATTCGGATAAAAACTGTTTTATTATGTACCATACCACATAAATTTACGACTTTGTTTTCGAAACGAGTTTATGTTGTGTCTCACAGTGGTTACCAGATAAAACCATGTCCTGCAGGATACTTGTAAATAAATTAAGTAAGTATATAGTTTTTATTTATTAATAAAAATTTTTTGATTAAAGACTTTTTCTTTTATGTGCCTGAAAGGGTTAACAATCAATAACTAAATTAATTTATAGTGGTTATAAACCTCCACAAACTAAAGTTTTTTTGTGAAAATTAATTAAAGTCGAATGTTAAGGAAATGAAAAAAGGCTCCCACAGGATTTGAATTAATCTTTTTTCTATAATATATAATAAACATCTCAACGCATTTGAGGTGGTTGCAAACCTCTATAAATAAAAGTGATTTGGTAAAAAATTATTGAATTGTTAAAAAATATAAAAGACGATAACTCCTAACGGTTGTAAGGAAAAATTTTATCCATATCCTTTGGCAGTTATAGCCGTTTATAACATCTAACAACTTAACACTTTTTAAGAAAAAAACTTTCGTTTGTAGAGGTCTGCAACCATCCAAAATCCGTTTAGGCATTTATTATACAGGGTGTTTCCTAACTACGATGAAGGTTCAAAAAAATAACGGTATTTTAAAAATACTATAACTATCCTTAAACCGATTTGGTTGAAATTTGAAATGTTATTAAAATGTTATTTGAAGTTATAAGACGCTTATTTAGCTGTAACTTAGCACATGCTTATTGTTGAGAAAAAACAAGGCCAATAATTAATTGTTTTGCAGCTTTTTATTTATTTTTGTATTTAAGCAACTAAAAATACAACTTTTTTGTATCTTATATTATCTTCATATCTTGCTTTATTTTCGAAAAAAAAAATTAAAGTATCTTTAACTCATTCTAAAAACTATCCATGGACGACAACATGAAATAAAAACCAATTAATTCGATAAACAATTTCGACCTTAAAGTAAATGAGCAAAATGCCCACCTTCTGATAAAATACACGACTGGAAACGATTTGTCATTGAGTGTCTGACACGCTCAAAAATACCTGGAGTATCCCTTATGAGATGATTATGATCCCTTATTAAGTCATTCACATCTAGAACAGGAGTTTTATAAACAAGAGCCTTCAGATGGCCCCATAAATAGTAATCCAGGGGATTCATATCTGGACTGCGAGCCGGCCAATTTTGAGGTCCTGCACGTCCAATCCAGCAATTAGGGTAGATGACGTCGAGATGCTGACGAGCAAGAACACTGAAATGATGATGATTTTTTTTTTTTATGGTAAACACAAGCACAAGAGGAAAGTCCTATGTCACTCTTGGAGTGGTGCTTGCGCGAAGATATTTGTGGGCATTTATGTTGAATTGCTGTAGGTTGTATGCGTCGGGAAATATGTGAGGTGGAAGCCCGTTCCACAAAGAAGATGTTTTCCAGATGAATGAGTCCCGATACACCGACGTCCTTGGGGTAGGCAGCTGGACTCGATGTTGATGAGCCGCAACTGCTAGACGCGTCCTTCTTGCCGGAACAGCCCTGGGTGGAATCAGGCCTGCCAGCTCAGAGGAGCACTTACCGTGATAATAACGGTAGAATAAACAGAGATCAGCCACCTTTATCCTGTGCTCCAGACTATCCAGACTCTTTGTCAGTTCTGGTTTATCGATAAGACGAATAGCTCTCTTCTGTATAGAATCCAGCAGGTTTAAACTATGCTTGGGTGCAGAGCTCCATACATGCGAGAAATACTCGAGGGAAGGGCGTATTTGAGCCTTATAAAGAGTCAGCAGCTGTTCTGGTGTATAAAGTTTTTTCGTTTTGAAAAGCACTCCGAGTTTTTTGGAAGCCGCCCTGGCGACCTCGGCAACGTGGTCATGCCAGGACACACTGTTGGTGACCTCGACTCCTAGAAGATGTAAAGATGATTTCATTGGCAATGTTTTCCCTGCCATAACCAGCTCCGGGCCACCAAGGTTAGTCGTAAATACTGCAGCCTGCGTTTTTTTAGCGTTAAAATTAACCAGATTGTTACTGCCCCACTCCAAGATTGCTCTAATATCGTTGTTGGTTGAAGCTACTTGTTGCTGCCTAAGATTCTGAGAACTTGCGGCTGTCGTTGGTTTGGCGGACTTAAATGTGGAAATAAGTTTGCTATCGTCCGCAAAGCTGTAGATTGGATTGACAGTGCTTCCTAGCAAATCATTGATATATATCAAGAAAAGGGTGGGTGATAGAATGCATCCTTGAGGGACTCTAGCTTTAATGTTAAATTTGTCGGAGAGGTATCCATCGACGGCTACTTGGATTGTTCGTTGTTCAAGAAAACTTTTGATCCAATTCAATAATGTGTTTTGTATGCCGATTGAGGAGAGCTTGGTTAGTAGTCCCTCATGCCACACTCTGTCAAATGCCTTGGAAATGTCAAGAGCGACTGAGCGGGACTCGCCGTGCTTCTCCATGGCCTCCGTCCACAAGTGTGTGACGTAAGCCAGAAGATCGCCGGTGAATCTAAGCTTTCGGAAGCCGTATTGATGATCGCTGATTAGTCCAGATGATTCCAGATATCTTAACAGTTGTTGGTTGACTGCTTTCTCCATAATCTTCGATATTACTGGAACTAGTGCAATCGGACGGTAATTGGAGGGCATCGTCTTCTTACCCTTTTTGGGTACAGCTTGCACTCGAGCAGTTTTCCAGCTTGCTGGAAATTGGCCTTGCTTATACGATGCCGTGAACAGTCTACATAAGGGAGGAGTTAATTCGTCTGCACAACGTTTTAGTATTAGGGCTGGAATTCCATCGGGCCCAGAAGCTTTGTTGCTGTCTACGCTTTTATGAATTTTATTTATAATTCGTTGGGGAAACGAAATTTCTCCCATCGATGAATTCACGCTTGGCAAATATGGCGGTGTTTTGCCTTGCGAGTGCAGAGTAGAATTGGACGCGAAGAGTTTACCCAGTAAGTTGGCTTTTTCCCTTGTTATTACCGCGATAGAACCATCATCTGCTGTTAGGGGTGGCAAGGCCGACTTGGCTAATCCTTGACTAACGGCTTTCGATACCGGCCAGAAAGATCTTGTTCCATTTGGGCAGTTTAGCATTTTGTTTTTGATCCTGTTGTTGTGACTCTCTTTGCATTCATCAATAATTCGCTTGCAGCTATTTCTGGAGGCTAAAAAGTTCCTCCGATTTTCGATAGAAGGATGATGACGCCAGATACTTCCCAAACATGTCTTCTTTAATATTATAACCTAGAACTAGAACGATGGCGCCATTGACACCTAACTCGCATGTGAAAGGAACGATTTTAATTTACTTTTTTCCAATATATGTGACCCACTTCAAACTTCTTTATCATTTTTCAGCTAAAAGGGATCTTTAGTTTTAATATTAATTAAAAAAACGCATTGAGACCACTCAAAATAACCTTTTGATACTAATACTATACGAAAGGTGCACCATTTAAATGTCAACGTGCGCAGTTGCCAAATACCTTTATCGCGAGAATATTTCTGGGCGAAATTTACAGCGTTGCCGTTATATGTAGAAATTTGGCGATTTAAAGAATCCAAATTTAAAATATTAATTATTATTAGTGATTAGTGCAAATATGTAAAATAATTTTGGTTATTAAAGGACTTTTCTTTTGCTTTATAGTAAATATTGCAATTCAGTTTCTGATAATTATATTGATTTATTATATCACTTTATTTTTTTCTGTTAAAATTGAGTGCATGTTTATTAACAAAATATCCCCTCAGCCCCCTGTGTAGATGTTGCGCTCAATCGAAAGCAGCTAATGTTTATTCTAGTGTATTCAATGTTTTAAGGTTCACTTTTTTCAGCAACCAGTAGCGTAGCTATTACGAATTTTTAATAAAATATTGTAAAAAAAATGATGATTTTCTAATAATTATCAATCAATTATAAGCATAAAAGGCCTCTTTACATTAACAAACAAAAAAAAACAAATAAGTAAAACAAATAATGTTACAATAACAGCAAAAATGGTGTAACAAATAAAGTGATGAAAAACGCAATAAAAATTACATAGAATAGAGAACAAGGTGCAATTATGGGCTTAGAATATGGGCTAGGAGGTATTTCCGATACCGGTTACGCCACCTGTCAGTTAAAGTGGCAACTACGTACATTTTACCATGGCGCAACCGCTTAGTATTTCCCAGATTCGTCCTTTGACAGATATGCCAGATATAACAAAATATTTGTATCAACATTTTTGAGGTTATTTTGTAATATACGCTAGCCCATATTTGCGGCATATACCAAGTATTGCAATTAATTAAGTAGACATATAATTTTACTCATGAAATATACTTTATTCATTCAAATCCAAGTGGTCATCTTCAAAGTACGATCCTTCTTCATAAACACATGTATTCCATCGATGCTTCCATTGCTGAAAGACTCCCTGAAACTCCTCGGCTGCAACGTCGTGGGCGAAATTCGCTTCAGCTCTTCTAAGGTTTCATAATGACGTCCCCGCATGACTTTTTTCGGCTAGAAAACTGATGAACAACACAGGCGGTGCGAGAAGGCGTGTTATTATTTATTATTGTAATTACTTCTCCACAACTCTGGACGACATCGTCTTACACGTTTACCGAGACGTTTCAAAACTTTCAGATAATAATCTTTGTTAAGAGTTATACCTGGTAGCAAAAATTCCATATGAACACTGCCCTAACAATCAAAAAAGACGGTAATCATCGCCTTGATTTTTGGTTTTTCCTTTCGTGCCTTCTTTAGTCGTGGCTCTCCAGGTGCTTTCCATTCACAACTCTGGCGTTTTGTTTTTGGATCATATTCGTACACCCACGACTCGTCATTAGTAATAATGCGACAGAGGATATCTTCATTATCATTCGTCTCAATCCAGTTCCGAACAACTTCCAAGAGACGCATTTTTTGGTCATCTGATACATTTTTTGTTACCATCTTCGCACAAACTTATCGCATACAGAGATCTTCTGTCAAAATTAAACGAATTGTCTAACGATTGACATTAACATGTTCAGCGATATCTTGGATGGTTAAACGACGGTCAACATTTATCAGTTGTTGCACTTTCTGCACGTTACAGAGCGCACGTGACGTCGCCTTCCTTCCTCTACCAGCATCATCTTCAGATGACTGTTCATTCCGCTAACAACGCACTTAACAAACATTCCGCTAGAAGCATACACGCAACCGATTGCAAAACTACTACGTAGGAATATTACTAGTAGCGAAATCTATTGGGGAAAAAATGTCGCACGGGTGCGGAACCAGGTCAAAGTTTACAAACCATTGGTGTAATTAGCGCAGGTTTGTATAATCCGTTGGGGCACCAAAGTGGCACTTTTTGCCCTGAGTGCACCCAGTTCCGCACGAGCTATAGAAGGTCGTGCGGCTCTAGTTGCATATAAGCAAAACTAAATTTTAAGGGAAGGTAACGTAAAACATAACCTCAACTAACAACAGCCAATTTTTGAATTTTTCCCTCAAGGCTAAATCCAAAAACCATTGACAATGCAATAGTGCGGTTTTTTACCTGAACCGATCCAGGGTCGGTGCCGCCCTAGTGCCACCATTTTTTTTCAATGGATTTCGCTATAGGAGATGTGTGTACGCAGATAAGTATCAACCGTTATCGCAGAGTTGCCAGATTAAAAGAAAAAAATGTGTCTACTTAATTAATTGTCAGACCTCGTATATATTTGTTACGTTTTGTTTTATAATGCCTCGCACAAAACTTATGGTAACCATCAATTTGACCGTCAAATAACAAAAGACACGGGATAAAGATTATATGAGCTGGAAAATGCTGGAAGCCATCACCGATGTTCTTTTACAGAATACAAAAGCCGCTAAGGGGTAAAGCTCGAGTCATTGACTTTAATCCACTAGCCCCCTAATAATGGAATATAATTATTATGGAAACCACGAAGACGCTGAGCTGTGACCAATCCAACCAGAGTCGGATTTGACATTCAATAAATTCATGGCCAAAGACTCGGTACGGCGTAACCTGTGAGATGCAACAAGACCTGTTTACTACTCACATTGTATGGCTAAGCATTTACAAATATCTGGAGAAATAGCTGAGCTGTTTTTTTGCAGAAAATTCGGAAAAAATTCTAGATGATTCGAAGTATGTTAAAGGTGTCCAAATTCTGGTGTGCTGCTATATCTCTCAACGTCGTTCTCCGGAGAAAAGCGTGGATTGTTATTTTTACGAAAGATCCTGTTGCAAGAGGGAAACCTTATGCCGATATTACCATCCACCATCTTTTGGACCAATTCGGGACGAAATGAGCTTAGGAAGGGGGCAGCATAATGATATTAGCAACATCGCGAATATCATTAATCGTCTTCCCGGAATCATCGCGGCGACTCAAGCGGGTACACCGCACGACATCTATAAAGTAATTCCATTTCAAGTAAGAATATTGGCGCGACTTTTAAAATCGACATAAATAGTAGTAAATAAATGTTAATAAGTTGAATAAGTGTAAATAAATATTTCTAGTAGTCTTAAGTGATAGTGTTTCCTGAGCCCTATTCTATGATTATTGCATAAGTGTCCAATAAACTCTAAATTAATACATTTAAAAGATTTTTATACGAGTATTTTTTTTAATAATTAATGGAATAAATAAATAAAAATATACAACTAATATAAGGGTCGCATCATTAGCATATGATTTACTGTAGTTACCCTACAATTTTAAATTAAAAATAGTTTTAATTTAAATTAGATTAAATTTCGGATTTTATGGTTCCAAAATATATAATAAAAGATTTTTTCTTACCGTATTGGTTTTGGCTTGTAAAAGAAACAAAACTGTCCTGGAATCTGTAACCAGTATAATATATAAATCATCGGGTATTTCATTTCCGCTTAGCTTCACCCATTCTTTGAAATTGCTTTTTATATTCTCACACAGTGTTCTCGAAAGGCGCTCCATATAAACTGAGCTTTTCTAAAAAACTTTTAGAAGTTAGATTAAAAATTAATTTTGCGAAATACATTAAATTTACCCACTCCACCAAATTTGAAGTTTCTTTTTCGGTATACTTAATCGCTTCTGGAATATTAAGATTAATATGCTTTAACATGTTTTTTTTCTTCAGATCTTCGTGGATTTTATTGCCCTGGAGCATGCTTATGGCTAAAAGGTGAATCAATCTTATATTTAAGTTTTCTTGGGGGTTGTGGATCTACAACGAAATGATTTTAAAATTAAATTAATAACTGAAGTATTTCAAACAAAAATACTTACCAAAACATTATATTCCTTTAACTTTGACGCCATTAGCACCGCAATTAAGGTGCATGCATTACTTCCATTAGAAATATTATGAATATTATAGTGAGACTGTGAAAATTTCGGCTCAAACCAGGATATACGAATTAGTCCGTTCCCATAAAGATCAGTTTCGTATCGGGGAAAAAAGGGCAGCTCGATATTATTGGCTCCCATGATGCAGTCGACATTTGTTAAATTCCAGTTGGTATATTAGGTGTTATATGAATCATTTATTAGGAATACAGATAAATAAAATATAAAAATATAGAGCAAAGGTGTTTTTTTTTGGTTGTTGTGTTTTGACAGTGACAACAAAAGTTTTAGGGGGACGCGTTAGCAAATATCCGTAGATACATAATAAATTATGGTTTTCACTAATTAGTTAAAAAACAATTATTATTAGGAAAATAAAAATAAACTTAATCACGTGTTTAGAAAAATTATGAACTAACTCAGGCCTTGAATACCTTTGGGTATTTCATTTCCGATACTACATATACGTTTTGTCTATCGACTCCCTAAGCTTGTTTCTTCTTTTTGAAATCCTAATTAACATTATTATTAAAAGTGAAAAGCACGATAGTGTATCCATTTTGCTTGCGACGATATAATTTGCCTTATATAATTTGAAACAAAACGAAATTTTAACACTAAAGGGAAAGATGAATTTTAATACAGGTGACATTTCGCTTAATAAGCTAAGCAGCATCAGACCTAAAATATGATACACCTGCTGACAAACTTTAAATATAAATTAAAAACATTATGGTCGAAGACAGGTACACAACTTATTATTTGCATGAACTATACAATAACACTAAGAGTCAAATCGCCTAATTACAACAACATACTTTTTATGAAAAACTAATCATAAACATTGAAATTAAAAATCAGTTATGAGGTTTGAACCAATAGGTTCCACATTTGCTTATTACATATATGAAAGAGCGTTACGCTAAATAATAAAGAGTCCTGGGTCGAATAATAATACGTTTATTTCGCAAATTACGAAATACTTATTCTACTTTATGTACAAGTACAAGGAAGAAATAAACGATAAGTACCGAAGCTGCTCTATTTGGAAGCTTGTTGGTACTTTTTAATTAGGGATATACAGGGTGTCCCGTAAACAGTGGTCCAAATGAAAACTCCTAATATATTGGACTATTTTCAATCAGAATAATCCAACATAGCTCTAACGAAAGTGTTACGGTTTTCGAGATATTTTGATTTTTGCGAAATTTTAAGAAATACCTACCTGTAATCAGTTTTTTTATGGTGTGTCACTAAATGAAAAAAAAATCACAATTTCTTCAGTTGGATATTATTTGCCGATAGATGCACTTTTTGATGCGTATTAAAATTTTTCAGTTATGCAAATATTTTTCACAGGAAAAATTTTCGAAATTGCATTATTGGATTTTTTTTCTCAAAAAGTTTGAAGTCCTATGACGCAATAAAATAATAATAGAATCTTGGTGCCCATTAGCGTAAAAACTTATTTATCCCATGCCGTATTAAAGACAAAAACTTTTTGAATTTTTTGTTAACCTCAAAAAAAAATGGTTGGTTTAATTCCGAAAGAACTATTTTGTGAAAAAAAAATCGTTTTTTTTTTCGTTTCAAATTAATTCGGTTTATTTGTGTTTTGCAATTTTACAAAAGGTGTACAAAATGGCTACCACCTGCTACTATACACGCCCTACACCTTCTTATAAAGGATCGCTTAATCCGTTGAGCGTGGCCAGCTCTATTTATCTCTTGAGCAGCAGTTTGGATGCGTTCGCGCAGATTTTCAATGTTTTGTATGGTCTCCTGTATACAATTTCTTTGATGCATCCCCAGTAAAAAAAATCAAGAGGATTTAGGTCAGGTGACCGTGGGGGCCACAGTCATAAAAAATAGTCCAATCTATTAGGAGTTTTCATTTGGACCACTATTTACGGGACACCCTGTATATATAGCCCAATTCGGGTTTAAAGGTCAATATCGGGTTTTTCTTGTCAAGTCCGAGAAAATATTCCATCAATGGTATTTCAATACATCACTCATAATTTATTTGGATGAAATATAGCCGCATCTGTCTGTCCAATCCATTGCCTTACATAAACTTTAAACGTTGCTGTAGACATTTTTCCTGTATGGGTCTTAGTATAATATTATAAAGTTTCGGTGTTAAATATTTGAAATGACGCTGACCAATACTTTTTTTGTTCCTACCAACACACGCGCATTTTGATTAAGCCTATTTCTTGTGGGGTATGTGTGTGATAATGTGAATATTTTTTTCCTATATATATTCATACTTAAATTGAAACAGTAAAGTTTCCTCATGTCAATTATTTTTATTTCCTTATAAAGTAAATTGGTAGGAAGTAGTCGATTCTTTTCAAATATAAATTTTAGTATCCATTTTTGAATGATGCTTAATTGCTGTAAGTGACAATCCCGGACACCACCCCACCCGGTCAATCCATATGTCAAATGAGATTGAACCAACGAATAGTATATTACGCTAAGGTTCTTGATACTTGGTTCTTGATACTAGGTATTGTTTTAAATATTTAAAAGTTGAAACTAAACCTCTAATTTTATTGGTCAACTGCTTTAATTGTAAATCCCATCCCCCAACCCAACTAATATATTTTGTTTTTTGCCCATTTAATGTTAGTTTGCTTTTCTTAAACCAATCTGCAATTAATTGAAAATCATTTTCAGCTGTTTGTTTTAGGGCTTGCCAGGTCTCTCCTGTGTAGACAACAACTGTGTTATCGGCGAAACTTATAATTCTTCCCACAGTTCTTATAGAAAAAAGACTATTTATATATAAAAGTGGTCCCATTACACCATTTTTTATCTCTATATCTTAGGTACAGGACATTTGATATCTCTATCAGGTACTCCACATTTGATATCTCTCATTTCGCTATAAGTGTTGTTAACTTTTACCACTTGTTTCCTACCTGTTAAATAACTTTTCGAACGTGTTTTTTTTTGGCTTTAGTGTTTTCAATCTTTTTAAGAAGGTCTAGCTTGGTCTCACTGGTGAATAGAGTTCATTTGAGATGTATACTATAATTCACTATATACGATTTTCGAACCGAAAATCGAATGAACCGAAGATGGCCTCTTGACAAAAGATGTGTAGCAAAAGCCGACTTGATTTTTGTCGACAGTTGTAGTTGCAGCCTAATGGATACTCTTGATTCTGAATGGACTCGCACTGTTTACATTTTACATGGCCGAAAAATTTATAAAATATTAGATTTTTTTGCAAAAATACAATAAGACAGACGGGACTGTCAGTGTTACTTACATAAAAAGGCCGTTGAGATAAATTGCGAAAAGTAAAAAAATTTCCAGAAAACGTGATACTAAGACAAGGCGCAAATTGGAACTCGTATAGCACGTGTGAGGGAACGTGGCACGAGAGACACGACACGTACGTGCTACACGTACTGTGTGGTGATCCGGATATTGGGACACGCGGTTTTAAATAGGAAACGCCCGCCGAGGTTTGGATTTGATTGGCATTTAGCGACTAGCCGACATCAGGAAAATGTCTGACATTTTTGACAAACGAACGAAACAATTGTTGTGAAAGTTAAATTATTTGTAATATCACTCTAAATCCAATTCTTCAGTCTTGTCTTCATATAATTAGCATTTTTTCTATTGTAATGCTCCCTGTGTTACCTTTTCCTACCTGTCCCTTACCGCCTCTATTAACTTTTCTTCTGTCATTTTTCGTAAAAAAAAGGAAAACAGTTGTTGTAAACAATAGTCACCAACACGCGGCACGATAAACTGTGTCTGAACTACAGCGGGACGCATATATTGTCAATATTTTCCAAGCATAACGGATTGATGTTGCCACTGAACTGCTCCCCAATTATTGAAATAGTCAGTAAAATGCTCCCTCACTCTAAAAGCAGCTGATGAAGTTCTCACCCTGTTTCCCTGTACATGTAGTAGCTGAGTTTGTGGCAACTCTTCGGTATTATTTACATCTTGTATCATAACTGAGCGTAGTAGATAATCGTGCAAAATACGAGCGGCTTTTACAATACGTTTTACAGTGTCCACTTTATTTTCAAATGGCCTTCTGAATACACGAAACCGCGAGGAGAGTATGCCGAAAGCACATTCTACGGTTTGTCGAGCTGGAGAAAGTCTGGCGTTGAAAAATGGGTGTTCATAATTGCCAGTTACATGCCTCCTGGGATATGGTCTCATTAAGTTTATGGAGAGGGGAAAAGCCTCATCTCCTACAAAAACATACGGGAGTGATTCATTAATCGTAGGTATTTGTTTAGGAGGTGGAAGTTGTAAAGTGTGTTTCATCATTTTCTTGCTTAAATCACTACTAGCTAATATATTTCCATCACTAAATCTTCCCATAGCTCCAATATCAATCGTAACAAATTTGTAGTCCGCGTCAACTACTGTCATCAAATTGATGGAAAATGTATGCTTATAGTTGAAGTACGATGATCCACTTTTACCAGGATTTTAAATACAACATGTTTTCCATCGACTGCACCAATGCAGTGTGGAAATAGCCATCTTTGTTCAAACCGAGAAGCTATGGATTGCCATATTTCTGTTATTTTTCCGGTAAATATATTGGTCGCGACTTACTCCATATAGCCATAACTACTTCTTGGACAATATTAGATACTGTTCGGTTTCTCATCAGGTAGTTATAAGCAATACTTTTGTAGCTGTCTCCAGAAGCCAAAAAAAATCTAAATTATACAGGGTTATTCACGACATACGACTTTTAGTATAATGAAAAAAAAACATACTTTTTCGATGTTTGGGTACTTTAAAACACCCTGTAAATACCAAAATAATTTTAAAAGGTATTTGTGGTCTTACTAACTTGCACGACGAAGGCAAATGAGATGTAGGAAAAGTGGAGCTGCTCCCGAAAATATCAAGCCGGAGGATGGAGGTTTTAGCAACATATGTCGTTTTTGGAAGTTTTTATGTCGACTGGATGTCGTGAAGGAAATGTAAATGATAGCGAGGACGATTTACAGCCTCATCTACTCTAGTAGTAAGCCATGATTTGGAGGAAGTTTCAGAGGCAGAGGGTAATTTAGATGAAGGTGAGAGGTTTCAACAGTCCAACACTGCGTATGATAAATCCAATAGGACAATAACGAAACATGCATGTGAATTACCTACTACTAGCTTAACCCCCCGGGCTGAAGGAAAACAGGATGATGATATACAAAGTTTAATAAAGCGGTTTCTACACCAGTGGTGTGAAAGGGGAAAGCAACGGGCGGAAGAAAGAAAAAAAACTTTTGTCGCAGGACAATTCCACAGACAACCCTCTATATAATTTTTTCCTGTCTATGTACCAACTAACAAAAAAAATGCTCAATAATTACCAGCATAGAGTGAGGACCCAACTTTTTCATGCTGTGTCAAAAGCGGAAGAAGAAATCATGAACATCCCCAGCCGACCATCTTCGTCACTGACTTCTTCTTAGCACTCAGTTGTAAGTTCTCCATATCCATCGCTTAATTGGTTAGATTCTCAAAGCCAGACGCCAATCGACCATCCTCAAACACAACATGGAAGCCTGGCACATTTCACAGATCAACCTGGCATTTCCTCTTTGGCAGTATATGTGACCGAACGTGAGAAACTTTGATTTTTATAACATATTCAAATAAAAATAAAATATATGCGCGTTACCTCAGGAATACTGCAAGTTTTTCTTCAGTCGCGATTAGCTTCTGCGCATTACATCTATGTGATTCGAAATCTTGTCAAATCATCTCATTTACCTCAGCAAACTGATTTCGATTCATTCGGAAATAATTCTTAAAATCAGCATCACTCATTTTAGTTGTAATTGTAAATTGTCCACTGTTTTTTCTCTCCGATAGAATAAATTTATTAGGTGATTTAAATGTCTTCTTCATCAAAGAATAGAACATTTCCTCCTCAGCATTATCCGATTCTGAACTTAAGTTCATTAACAACAATTGTTCGTTTCTCAAAAATGTTAGACATTTTCCTGATGCCTGCTAGTCGCGAAATGTCAGTCAAATCCAAACCTCGGCGTTTCCTATTTGAAATCGCGTGTCCCAATATGCGGATCACCACGCAGCAAGTGTAACGTAAATGACACTTACGTGCTACACGTGCTGCGTCTCTCGTGTCGCGTCACCTCACACGTGCTATACGTGTCCTAATTTGCGCCTTACCAAACTGTGTCTGAACTACAGCGAGAGACGACGCGTGTCGGGCCAGATCGCGCTGCGTCAATTTGCGCCAATATATTCAATCCTGTAGTTTACAAAATAACGTGTTGTGCTGACGCACAACAGTGGGAAGAAAAAGGAAAGAAATCCATTCGGTAAGCACGTGCCAGTAGTAGTACACATCCTTCCCACTAGCTTTTTGCTTTTAACCAGTTAACCTACCACACTAAATATCATTAGTTTACTTTTTTTATCCTATCTACCATAGAAACACACAATGGGGAATAGGAATAACTCATACATGTGAGGCTATATTGCAATGAAGCAAAAATTCTCCAATATGCTGATGACATGGTCATGATAACGTCAAGCATGGATATGGACAGGAACACACAAATAATCTAAGATACACTTAAAAATATCCGAGCAGCAGACTAGAGCAATGAGGTCTCAAAAGGCATTATAAGAAGACAATTTTCTAACCTTAAAATAAACAACAAAAACATATACCACAATATAAGTTACATTTGACAACCACTTGAAAAGTGTCCAAACATTAGAAGACCAAGCAATGACGGGTTAGATTTCTCTCTCTTTATATTTAAAAAGAATCAATGTAATGAAGTGTCTGACAAGAGTTTGGTAGGGCTGTGATCAAAAAACATTACTAATTGTATATAAAGGAATTGTTAGAGCACACTTGGTTTATGGATCGCAATGTATACTAAAGACCTCCAAACAACACTGTATATACACTAAATATATTGTATATCCCAGGCAACCACAGAATGATGTATGATTCAAAAATGGTCATTTAATAATGTAGTCAGCAAAATGTCTTTTTTGTGACGATAAAATAACGTTATTTAAATGACAATAAAAAAGAGTACTTACATTAATGGGTCTAGAATGTCAATTTTGATATATAAAAGAAGTTAGTGAATCAGTGGTATGAAATGAGTTATATTATCAAATGAGTAAATCATTTGATAACAATAAAATAGGTTTGTAAGTATAGAATTGACCTGTTTTTTACCGGCATGGTGTTCCGAAGAGTTCTTAAGGTCTGGAATTGATGAAAATGAAGTGTTGGCAACACTGCGCCTGTTTCTTGTCCTTGATGGCGTTCATGATAGCGGCGGCGTCGTTAATGCACTTGTGCGTTTTGATGCAAATTTGTGTTTTGTGGTGTTTATTGCAGTACACTTAGACGGGTAAGTAGGTATTAATAATGTGATATACAGCATTTCGGTTTGGCAATTGATAGTTGTCGGTTTGGTCTTTCTAGTTTCTTTATAATGCAGGGCCCAATCTTACCCACCTTACTTTGATATTGGTTTATACATTTTATTATGTTTAATATTTATGCTTTGTACTAATTTTAGTAACTTTTGTATAAATAATAGTTTGTACTGTATTTAATTTTGTTATAGAATATAATTTAATTTAAAATAAAAAACTACCTAACCCTGCAATTTTTTATATTTAATTGGATTTTGTATAAGTTTTTCTGGTCGTCCTGTAGAGAATGTCCACCTACGAGTAAAAATTAAATCATATAATGAAAAAGAAAATAGATAGAAATATGTCCCTTAAATTAAAATGTCGCGTTAAATAACATTGCTTTTTTTACTAAAGTTATATACTTACAGGAAAAATGCTATTACATTTTTACTATAAATGTAAATGACTATAAACTCCTTACCAGCGGATAAACCTATTTTACCCAATTTGAGAGCTCTGTATAAAAACTTTAGGCTCTTTAGAAACGCAATTAAACATTTAAAGAATAGATCAGTGGAAGCGTCACTAATATGTTGTCAGTAAAAACGTTTTTAAATGGTCAATAATAGACCTTCCACTTCTGTCAGCTACCTGATGTTATTTTGGGGAGACTTATTCACGTGATTTTAATCGTAGATCATCTAAAAATGATCTAAAAACGTCATTATTTGCTGACGTTTGGCAGTTATTTGTCACGGTTTTGAGAAGTCATTAAAACACCTGCACTAATCGAAGCGTGATATCATACTAGAATTTGATGAGGTAACATACAAATCAAAAACACTGCCAGCTATTGAAGATATTGAGTGATTGCCTAGCTCAAACCCATAAAATAAAATTCATTAAAACACCATTGAAAAACAAGAGCCAACAATAACCAAGAATTTCGCCAACTGATCTCACATTATCCAGAATACATATACACATTAGTATTCACAGATGCCCCTGTAAGTAGTAGACCGTGAAGTAAAACATGTGGAATAGGGATATTTTGTAGACCCATATGTAGAGATCTACTGAAGACTTAGTAAGGGCATATCATATTATATTTATAGCTGAGTTTTGAGCCATTCGGGAAGCAGTGAAAAGCTTAACAGGACAAACCTCTAAATTTCTAATAAGTACTGAATTTTGTAGCTGGCCACATTACACTTGGAAACATTAAGGTTAAGCCTGTTCAAAGTGCACCAATGGTGTACAGTATTGATGTTCTCTTGCAGTTGACCACAATCTGCTATATAGTCAATCCTATGGAAAAGCTTTAGGTCATCAGCATATGCTAACCGAGAGCAATTGAGGGTGGAGATCAAGTCATTAGCGAAAACCTTAAAGAGAAGGGGGCCCAAGTTAAAGCCCTGAGGAACTCCAGAGGTGAGAAAGAGAGTGCTCCTTTTGAAAGCGTGTGTAGATAACATCGATTTGACCTCTATCATTAAGTGCTTCGCACACAAACTGAGAGAAGTATTCTAGGTTTGTAGTACATGATCGACCAGAAACAAAGCCATGTTGATCGTTGGCCAGCATGGACTCAACCTTGGGAAAAATTAATTTATAAAGAGCCAAGTCGAATAACTATAAGAATCTATTTTCTATCCGTGAGAAATTGCACAGAATGGATATAGGGCGGTAATTCTCTATTGTTCCAGCATCGCCGTTTTTAAAGATAGGGCAAACTTTGGCTTGCTTCCAGATATTGAGAAAAATACCAGTGTTGAAGGATGAGATTAAAAATGTGGAGCAGAGGATCTGTAAGTGCAACAGAGCAGTCCTTAGCTAAAAAACTAGGAATTAGATCTGGGCCAGAGGTCATTTTGCTTTTGAGACACTTGCTCGCCATTATAATGTCGGTAGCCGCGAGCGCGACGACGTCTATGCAAGTTAAGGGAGGTTCAGAGACGACAGGATGATCGCTGGGAAGTGAGTTCGTGTATACACTCCTGAAATAATCTCCAAAGGCGGACACAATGCTGTCAGGCGTATTATATGATTGGTTAGAATGCTTCATTGAGCCGGGGATTTGAGACTGATTACGTTTGCTTCGAATAAAAGACCAAAATTCACTCGGATCGGAGGTTATTTTGTTCTCAATACTATGGATGTACATTTTGTAGGCTTGTGCAGTTAGAGCTTTAATTGTTTTGCGCAGAGATCTAAATATCTGTATATGATGATTAGACTTGAAAATCTTAAAATCACGAAACGCTCTTTCCTTTTTATATACCGGGTGGTGCGTCGCCGAGCGGAACGTAGGAAAACCCATGTAAGTTTTAAGGAAGTCAATTATTGGCTTTCCTGTACATTTTATAGAAAAAATGCTAGATTGGTCTCTCCAAAAAGTTATCTTACGTTTTTTCTGTAAAATGTGCAGAGAAGCCAATAATTGACCCCCTTAAAATTTACATGAATTTCCTATGTTACGCTCGGCGACGCACCACCCGGTATATTACGAATGATGTCCCTCGAAAACCAGGAAGGGGAAACGTCTTTTACGTTTTACCTTGAAGGGTACCGCTCTAGCGAAAGTGTTGTTCAATATATCATAAAAAACATCACATGCAGAGTTGACGTCCTGCTGCACCGTGATAGGCTATCAATATCCAGCAGCAGCTGATACAAAAGCGGAAAGTTAGCTTTTCTAAAATTAAATTCCTTTATTTTAGCTTTATTAAGGGGTAGGTTATTGAGAGAGATAAGGCCTGCATGGAATTCAAATGATAGAGAAGGATGGTAGGTGTCCTTCGGGACAAGAGATGCACCGCTGTTAAGTACAGAGATATCAAAGCTTGCAAAGATTAAATCCAAACAGCGAAGATTGTTATTTACCACGTTACTGAGATACCGAGTGTTCAATATAAGTGGGGACATTAAAGTCTCCCAGGATAATCACATGTTCAGAATAGATTACTTTAACCATGGAAAAGGCTTCGAGAAAGCGTTCTAATTGCATGGAGTCGATGGAGGAGGAACGTACAGGGTAACCCAATAAGACTGTTCCTCGGCCATATCTCGGGAACTGTTCGTAAAAAAAATTTAAAAAAAAAAAAAAATTATTAGGTAAATCGGTCATAAAAAATCGTTGGAAAATATTTTCAAGTTCTAAAAATTACCACCAGAGGGCGTAATTGCCATCTTAAATTTTAAAATTGCATTTTTCTTTAAATTTCGCATAACAACCAAATTTTTTTTTTTACATTTTGAAAGAGAACCAGGTTATCTATGATTTTCGTAAAATAAAAAAATCAGCCATTTCAAAAACAAAGATGGTGGAGCGCGTTCAGTTGTTTTTGCAATAACTTGCTTTAACTTCTTAACGGTTTGACCGATTTTAACAAATTTGGCATCGTTGAAAAGAGCATTCCTTGGGCAATAAGAATCAACCAAAATATAGTTGATTTAGTTGAATCCTTTTCCGCCTGGGGGCTAGCTTTAACACCATCACCCAAAATCCTAAAAAAATCAAAAAAATCAAATGGAATGATATGACTTTTTCTTTATGAAAAAGTAGCCAAATAACATCCAAAGAGGCCAGTAAAAACCGTTTGTCAAAATGTCTTTCCTAACCGCAAATATTGGGAAAATAAGGAAAAAAAACGCATCCCGAACGTAATAAGTCACTTTAATATTATAGGTAGGCCTTGGAAAATGAAACAAATGAAACATAAAAGGAACAAGAAAGTGATCTAATGGCGACCCAGGTGTTCAAAATGGCCTCCGTCATTTTGGACGCACATCTGAAGACGCTGATGAGTTGAAGAAACAGCAGTTTCAATTTCAGCTATTGGGATATTTAAGATGGCATTCCTAATTCTTGCAATCATATCCTCGCGGGAAGTTGGCCTTGTTGCGTAGACTATATCCTTAATCCTTCCCCAGAGATAAAAATCAAGGCAGGTTAAATCGGGAGACCTAGAAATATTCATTAAGTTTTAATACGTGTGCAATTATAAACAGAATCATTCCAAATAGGCAACGTCTAAAGATTCTTGTGTTAAATACTTGCCTTGGCGCCCAAGGGAATAGGCTTCCTCTTTCGATCCAACGGTCAGGGAAGGTGGCATCTAAATACTGGCGAACAGCAAGAGCATAATGGGCGGGGCAACCATCATGCTGGAAAAACATATTTTGGCGGACGTTCAGCGCAATATCTTCCATTAAAATTGGAAGAACATTTTCTAAGAAATGTAGGTATGTTAGACCATTTAATGCGCCGTCCAAAATATATGGACCAACAACCCGCCCTCCAATTATCCCACACCAAACATTTACACTATATCTCCCTTGATGCTGAACTTGTCCAAGCCAGCGCGGATTATTTCGGGCCCAAAAGTGCATATTATGTAAGTTTAAGTGCCCATTGCTATTGAAGGTGGCTTCGTCAGTCCGCAACACAGTTGAAAGAAATTGAGGATTTTCTGCTATCATGCTTAATAGCCAGTGGCAAAAATCTAGCCTTTGGTCGAAATCCGGAGGAGAAAGGGCTTGGTGTAAGTTGATATGGTAGGGATGTAGCCTAAAATAGCAAGAAATATAAAAAAAAACCCTAAGATATGATATTTAGCAGGTTACATACCTATGGGTTCGAAGAATGCGGTGAACCGTACTTTGAGGAATACCCAAGTCTCGAGAAATCTCTCTAGTACTAATTTGGGGATTGATTTCTACAGATGCCAGGACATTAACTACATTTTGTTCGTTATTTTGCCTATTTCTAATCATGGCAGGTCTATGGATGCTACCTGTTGTTAACAGGCGTTGGGCCAAACGCACAAACACGCGGCGATGGTATCGTGGTCGATTCGGATAGCGCAAATAGAAGGCGCGGGCAGCGATGGTCGCATTTTGCAAACACTCAAAATATATCGCCAGCATATTAAATGCTTCTTGGTTAGAAATCGGCATTGCAGAAAAGATTCAAAATTCAAATAACTACACTTTCTGAACGTAACACAGCAGAATAATGACAATAACAATGACAACAACACAGCAAATGACAGCTGTTATTATTTTATAATGCATCATGTTTCATTTGTTTCATTTTCCAAGGCCTACCTATAATATTAAAGTGACTTATTACGTTCGGGATGCGTTTTTTTTCCTTATTTTCCCAATATTTGCGGTTAGGAAAGACATTTTGACAAACGGTTTTCACTGGCCTCTTTGGATGTTATTTGGCTACTTTTTCATAAAGAAAAAGTCATATCATTCCGTTTGATTTTTTTGATTTTTTTAGGATTTTGGGTGATGGTGTCAAAGCTAGCCCCCAGGCGGAAAAGGATTCAACTAAATCAACTATATTTTGGTTGATTCTTATTGCCCAAGGAATGCTCTTTTCAACGATACCAAATTTGTTAAAATCGGTCAAACCGTTAAGAAGTTAAAGCAAGTTATTGCAAAAACAACTAAACGCGCTCCACCATCTTTGTTTTTGAAATGGCTGATTTTTTTATTTTACGAAAATCATAGATAACCTGGTTCTCTTTAAAAATGTAAAAAAAAAAATTTGGTTGTTATGCGAAATTTAAAGAAAAATGCAATTTTAAAATTTAAGATGGCAATTACGCCCTCTGGTGGTAATTTTTAGAACTTGAAAATATTTTCCAACGATTTTTCATGACCGATTTACCTTATAATTTTTTTTTTAAATTTTTTTTACGAACAGTTCCCGAGATATGGCCGAGGAACAGTCTTATTGGGTCACCCTGTACAATACAAAAATATACAGTATGAAATGATTAAATTTGACTCTACATCCTACCAGGTCGATTTTCGGTATTTATTAGCTGATCGCAGAGAGGTCGAGGGCTTCCGAGGAGAGCTGCTTCAGAATCCCCAGTAGAACACCACCACCCCTTGAAGCAGCAACAAGGTCAGTTCTTCTGTCAGAACGGTACATTACGTATGAGTTGGGAAGGATTTCACCATCAGGTATATCATTTTAGAGCAAAGTTTCTGTGATGGAGATAATATCATAGCCAGAAGTAGACGCAGCACTAAAGAATGTATTGGTCTTGGAGCGCAGGCCGCGGGTGTTCTGGTAATAGCAAGAAACTAGATTTTTTAAGTACTGGGAGGAGGGGGAGATGGCTGCCCTTGGTTTTTTGCCGCTATTAAGGGAATACCATTACTATACTTAATGAAGAGGTTATCCTTACCACGTTCCCTGCGCAGCCTTAGTCCTTCCTTGACTTTATTAAGGTGTTCCAACTGAGCTGGGGTAAGGTCAGACTAAATATATATCTTTCTTCCCGAGAACTTACCCCTGTTCTTCAGTAGGAATCCGAAATCCCCATGGTTCACCAGTGTAATCTTAACTGGTCTGCAGCCATTACAGTTGGGTTTTCCAAATCTAGACGCCTTGAATATAGGAATATCACGGCCATACACATCGTTCAGCAGAGTAGAGATCTCTGCTGTGAAAGATGGATCTTCAGACGACTCGGACTTTAGGTTAAAAAGCATTAAATTGCAGTTACGTTTTTGCCTCTCCATAATTTCCTGCAACACAACATTACTAGCCTCGGCGGTTGATTAAGTAAGTGGTGGTTATTGAGACTTGCTAGTGGAAGCCAATGGCATCTTAGATGAGGTAACCTCCACCTGTAATGCCTCCAACTTTGTCCGGACCCTTTCAAGTTCATCCAGTACAACAGGCAGTTTAGATATTTCAGTCTTCAGCACTCCAACATCCCTTTCAAGTACTCCTACACGATCGATCAATCCCAGCATCTGCTTGACGCTGCCTAAGCATTCTTTACAGTAGAAGGACACAGATCTCTTGCTTACACTACTGCCCTGACTTCAGTAGCACTTAAATCACTGCAGCTTTGACAGACCATGCTTCTACAATGGTCGCAAGGGTAATCAAAAACCTCCTCATTTCTTTTAGGTTCTCTGCAAGTATCTGCAGTCTTGCACTTAGTGCAAGAGCCAGACATTGCGATATTGGTACCCTCGCCCAGCTCTACCTCACGCCACTAAGGCAAGTGGAAGCAAGTGAAAGAAGAAAACGCCACTTGATCATGGGAGGAACACTGTGTCGATATTACAGTCCAACACTACTTAAGGTTTAATGCACAGAGAAAAATTAAAATTAAAAATTATGTGGTTAGATGCACTCTTGATAAATGAGACTGATTTGTTTATGTTATTGTTGTAGGTTATGAAAAACCTCCAAGCCGTTCGTTAATAAAAATGGGCATATATTATCAGTTGTTCTGCATTACCAAAGTCACAAACACTTCCAGGGCTTCACCAAAATATTCTCGATTCTATCACCAACTTTTCCGTTTTTTTAAATAACAAGACGTATAAGAAACTTTAACTTTACGGTCGCGCGAAATTTGGTATTTTTTTATTAATATACAAACATCTTATTCTTTCTTAAGCTAACTTTATAAGTAATATGCATTTTGGTTAAAAAAAGAAACATTGGCGAAGTTACTTTAATCTTTAAAATTATTCTGTAACATTAATTTTTATTTTTGAGGGAAAATAAACAGCCACTAGCTAATCAAAATATTTAATTATGAAAAATGCCAAAAGATATAAAAATACTAATAAACACATACGAGCATCTCATAAAAGAGTGTATTTAAGTAGCCATAATATTAAGAAAACAGAATAATTTAAAAACAAATATTAAAAATGCAATCACAAAAGTCATTTAAATAAAATTATGGTCACCCTGTAAAATAAGTAAATATGTAATATAAAAATAGATAAACATAAATTATAAAACACTTAAAAGCTACTTTTATAACAAAAACAAAAATTTCGTGTTACAGTTACTTATTTTATAGGAACACATGACATGGTTTGAAACCTAAAAAACATTTTAATACTGATTTTACACCAGATCAGGTGATGGCTACCAACCTCATAATAAGGTTTCATTTATTCTATATTAATTTAATTTTTATATACAGGGCGACACTAATTTCTGATATGAAATTTTAGCTTAGAATATACAGGACGCATAATAGGCGTTATGGTTTAAATGCTTTATAACTTTTTTATCTAAAATTGTATTTTTATTGTTGTTCCAGAATTGTGTAAACAAAGAACTTGAGGATTTAAAAATTGAATAGAACAATGAACAAAAATCATTGAATTTTATGTTTCAAACCGAAACTCAGTTATTCTTACGCGACGTGCATATCGGCGATATTTTAATGTGCGGACTCGAACTTAAGTGCCAACAATAAACCGGCTGGTGGCAACTTTTTGGCCAGAAGGTTCAGTTAGGAACCGCCTTGTAGACGCAAGGCCATGTACAGTCTGTACCGCCGAAAATATTGAACGTGTAAGGAAGAGTGTGGAAGGAAGTCCAGAAACATCAACCAGGAGACGTTCTGCATAACTTGTGCTATCAGGAAGATCTTTTCAGAGAATTTTGGCTACATTGCACATATTTCCCCACAAAATTCAGCTATTGCGAGAAATAAAACCGGCAGACTACCAGCAACGGCTTGTTTATGCTATCGCGTCTATTTTAATTTCATTTAAACGGATTTGTAAACAAAATAAAATAACAGGAATATGGGTTACAAATGCAGTCTTTTGAACCTTTTCATCCGAAAGGATCATCAGATCACATTTCTTCAAAAATTAAGCCGGTCCCATCAATGCTGTTCACTACCATAACATGTTGAATAATTTTTTGAGACCATTTGTGGCAAACTATTCTCAAATGTGGCTTCAATAAAATTTTGCTCGGGATACAATGGTTCTGTTACGGGAGATCTTCGGCGAACACATAATTTCGCGTAGGAGCGATTTTAACTGGCCGCCGCATTCTCTGGATTTGACTGCTCTAGACTTCTTTCTTTGGGGCTATTTGAAAGAGAGAGTAGACATCAATAAGCCAGAGCCATCCCTAAGCTAAAAAACAATATTCGCAATGAAATTCGCGCCATAACTCTAATGGAATTTTGCGAAAGAACACGACTTTTGAACGACTTCACTAATTGAAATTTTGCGAAAGAACACGACTTTGTGAAGCAGAAAATGGAGGGACACCTTCGAGACGTAATTTTTTCACGTTTAGATTAACAATCTTCTCCAAGTCTATTTTAACAAAATGATTTTAAAATTGTATTCAAAAATAAAAAAGTTATAAAGCATTTAAACCATAACGCTCGTTATTGAGCCCCCACCCTGTACAAAAAATAACCAATATACCGGGTATGTGTATCACGATTGATGGTAGATTAGACATTTCTGGAAAACGGGACATAGGAATTAGCTAGTTATCTATCTATCTAAAAAGATACGCCTTTAAAGATTTTAAATAAAGCATTACATTTTAAATAGAGAATCAGAAAATTTTTTGGACGAAGCTTACACTTTTTTGGAGGATCTGATGTTGGATCTTTTCTATCCGAAACACTTACTAATTGTCAAATACAGTATACGCGCCGTAACGTAAACTTACGGCTTTATGAACAATCCTATAGTAAAGGGTGTTTTTTTTAGAGGCGGAGAACTTTCATTTGGCAATACTGTTTTTTATGACAGCCGACCAGTTCTGGGTTATTTTTAGATTAGTTTGGTTTGGCAATTCATCATGAACAGACTCACGCCGGAGCAACGTTTCCAAATTGTTCGAATTTATTTTCAAAGACATGGTTCTATTCGAGACACACATCGGGCATTACGTGAGTTTTATGGTGCTCATAATCGTCCTTCAGAGAGATTAATTCGAGAAACTGTTGATCGTTTTCGCAATACTTTTACTCTAGTCGACAATACCCATCCCGTAAGACGCCGTACAGTGCGCACGCAACAAGCGATAGCTGCTGTGCAGCATAGTGTTGATAATGATCCAAATGTGTCAATTCGTCGTCGTTCTCAACAAGTGAACTTATATCCATCCACTTTCACTTTTCACTGGAAAATTTTGCGCAAAGATCTCGGATTGCGAGCATATAAAATTCAACTTGTCCAGGAGTTGAAACCCCAGGATCATCTTTTGCGCCGTACATTAGCTGAATGGGCGGAAGGAAAGATTGCTGTTGATCAACGATTTCATATGAAAATTTTGTTCAGTGATGAAGCACACTTTTGGTTAAATGGCTATGTAAACAAGCAGAATTGCCAAATTTCGGGGGATGAGAATCCACGAGCTATTGGCGAAAAACCGTTACATCCAGAAAAACTAACCGTTTGGTGCGCTTTGTGGGCCGGTGGAATCATTGGTCATTATGTCTTTAGAAATGCTGATGGTCAGAACAATACAGTAAACGGTGAGCGATACAGAAACATGATCACCAACTTTTTTGTGCCTCAATTGGAAGCCGTTGCAGGCGTTGCAGAAATGTGGTTTCAGCAGGACGGTGCCACGTGCCATACAGCGCGCCAAACAATTAATTTACTGCAAGAGACATTCGAGCAACGAATAATTTCTAGGAATGGACCTGTAAACTGGCCAGCTCGTTCGTGCGACTTGACGCCATTAGATTATTTTCCTTGGGGCTATGTTAAGTCGCATGTCTACGCTGATAAACCCGAAACACTTGATCACTTGGAAGCCAACATACGACGCGTGATTGCCGAAATACAGCCTGCAGTACTGGAAAGAGTGTGTAAAAATTGGACCTCTAGATTACGCCACGTACGAGCCCGCCGTGGGGGTCACATGCCTGAATCATTTTTAAATATTAATGCCAAAAAAATTCTTTAATATAAAAGCAAATTCGTTTATATCATTAAAATATTTTGTGTTTAATTTCAATTTAAAGTTCTCCGCCTCTAAAAAAAACACCCTTTATATTAGTGTGAATAAAAAAGTATTTGATTTTTATTTAATGATTTTGTTATACGCATTTGGTATGTTTGTTGTATTTAGTATATCTAAAGATTTATACGATATAGGGTATCGCGTCTTGCGCAGAATCCCTATAAAATGATTAAAGTCCACTAGCAAAGAAATATCAAATACTAAAATCAACTATATGGATGTTTAATTAAAAATACGAAAGAAAAAATTTTAAAAGTAGTTGGAGAGAGTTTAGGTCCTAAGAAAATTAAAAAAAGTGCAGAAAACTCCAAAATGGAAACTTAGCTGTATAAATGATTCGCCAAACAGCGCTAACAGAATTTGCCAGTCACGGGTGATATGCTAAAAAAGGATTTAGATTTACATTAAAAATTGAAAACTATGGTATAAGGCTGCTAAAAATTGCAGGTGAAAAATTGTCTTTTCAGCCTCAGCTTGTAAATCCTGTTATTGAAGAGTTTAAAAAAATATGCAGTAACTTAATCTTATTGAATATCAAATTTATAATGCAGATGAGACTAGTTTATATTGGAAGTTGTTGCCAAATAAAACCTACGGTCCAACTTTTGAAAAAACGGCGCCTGGCCTAAAAATAGCTAAACAAAGAGTAACTCTGCTAGGGTGCACAAATGCCTACATAGATGTTTTCAAGGATTTGATAATCAAGTCAAACTAAAAATTCCTGGATAAGGGACTGATAAAAACTGTTTAGGTTATTATCATTTCTAAAAAGCAAAAACCTTCTTATCAAAGCCGTGATCTTCTTAAACATCTACCGGCAGAATAATTGAAAACTTCTGGTGGAAGCATTTTTGTTATCTACATGCCTCCAAATGTTTAGAGAGACCATTGATTCAACCATTAGGTTAAAATATTTTGCGAATAGCTAACTGACAAAAAAGGCCTATGTTATTATGCAATTGTATATAACCTACCAGAAAATACGGCGTTCAGTAATTTCAAAATGCAGGAATGTTTTGAGTATGACCTACCTTTAGCCAGACTTAAAGAGAAGGAAACTATTAAGTTGTCTCAAACCATTGAATAGGTAATATTTAATGCTAAACGACTCTTTTTTTGAAAATTAAAAGAAAAAAGTCAAAGTGCAATTCTAGTGTTTAACTGACAACTTGTTTTAGAAGGAAAAGTTGTAGCATCAAACATGCACAAAAAAAATCCAAACAAAAATTACATCATTTTTTAAATAAAACTTTCGTGTAACTGTTAAATTTTTATCAAACATGTATTAAAGATAAATACAGGGTTAGTCCGGAAAGCACGAACTTAATAAATATACCTGGACTGCTAAAGCATATGTCCACGATACTCAAAAATTACCACTGCCTGGTGGCCGCAATTTTTATAGTGGTTCTGTCCTTTTGATGTTGTTCACTCTGAACATTTTTAGTGTTGCCAACAAAAAATATATGAAATAACGGTAATGAAGTTGACGACGCTGACGTTTGACCTGTCACGAACTAAATTAATTTTTTTCATTGACATTATTTTTAAACCATCATTGTGCACGAACTTCATAAATATACCTGGACTGCTAATGCATATGACCCCCATACCCAAAAATGACCACTGCCTGGTGGCCGCCATTTTTATAGTGTTTTGTTCTTTTGATGTTGATCACTCTGAACATTTTCAGTGTTACCAACAAAAAATATATTAAATAATGTAGTAATAAAGTTGACGACGCTGACGTTTGACCTGTCACGAACTAAATTTATTTTTTTATCGACATTGTTTTTAAACCATCATTGGGATTCCAAAATCAGGCACTAAAATCTCGACACGATCACTCGATATGACTGATTCTAAATAACATTGTCAATTGTGAGTGTAGCGGATTGTCTAGTTTTTGGCGATTTGTAAACGACACGCTTGGGTATATTGTCTGTATCAGGATATATAGCTTTTTCCTTATTTAATACATGGATAATGTATCAGCATCCTTAAACGTAATCTATCTGTGTTGTTTATCATAGAAAAAATTTTTTTTTCAAAAATCTTGGACACGTCGATTTTATTATTGAGGGGGACAACTTTTCCTTACCAAGGCACCCTCATACCAGCAACCCCCTTAGAGGGGGTGTAATCACCCCTAAAATCCTAAATGGAAAGAGGGGTCGTATGATACCTTATTTTAAAGGTCTTTTAATTCTGAATATAACTGCCAAATTTGAAGTGGCTAAAATTATTTCTCTGGATAAAACAGCTTGTCAAAATTGCGGAAACAGCGAAAATGAAACAGGTATTATGGACTCTTTTTTGGATAATATTTTTAAAAGAACAAGGAAATCCTATTTTCGAAGGGGTCACTTATTAATTAAGAGGCCACCTAATACCTGGAATCCTTTACGAGGGGTTGAAAGCACCCCTTAAATCTTAAACAGAAAGAGGGATCGTGTTATACCTTATGTTGAAAGCGTTTTCACTTTAAATTTAAATGGTGACTTTTGAGTGACTGATGGATTTCTTCTGGATATGAAAGCCAAATAAAATTCTGGAAAAAATGCTTTAAATAAACCTTTATGCCTGAAACCCTTTCTTACAATTTTTTTTATTGGATCATTAAAACATGATTAAAAATTTATTAGTATTGTTAATATTATTGTTATTACACCTTATCAGCATATCATAAATAAAAACAAAATACCAAATAAAATGCAAACACAAGTATCTGAAGAATTTATTTAGCTTGCTAAATATCATTGGTACTTTTTTCATAAAGCAGCATTTATTTAAATAGTTTTCAATTATTACCCAGTCTTTTACGTGTTGAAACACTGTTAGCAATGGTTTATTCTACTGCAGAGAGGGTTGAGATGATAGAGTTTTTCTTTCGGCATAACAATTGTGCTAATAGAACGGTACAAGAATTTAATGACCTCCATCCAGAAAAACGAGTCAACAGAAAATACGTTCTAGAAATAGTTGCTAAATTTAGGGAATCTGGCAGTGTCTTAAATAAAAAGCGTGAGGTCCAAAATGCTGTTGTTGTCAATGAAGCAATACAAATAACTGTCCTAGGTCAACTTCATGCCGAGCCAGGAATAAGTGTCAGAAAATTGGCGACGAGTACAGGAGTAAGCAAAAGTAGTGTTCATAGGATACTTAAGCATAATAAATTCCATGCTTACAAAATGCATCTGGTGCAAGAACTGAATGAGGACGATTTTGACAGACGAGTGAAATTTTGTGAATCGCTTAGTGATATGATAACTGTTAATCCGCGTCTTATTTACAACATTTGCTTTTCAGATGAATGTACTTTTTTTCTTAATGGCAACGTAAATCTAACTAATAACTGCCGCTACTGGTCAAATGCAAATCCGGGCCAGTTTCGTGAATTTCATACCCAGTTCCCTGAGAAGTTAAATGTTTGGGCGGGAATCTTGGGCGGCTCCATTGTTGGTCCATTTTTTCTGCCCGGAAATTTGAATGGAGAAATGTACCGAGATCTCTTGGAAAATGCCGTATATCCAAGAATAGTAGAAATAATGGAAGGCGGAAATCATTCTGATGATGATCAAGTCGTTTTTCAACAAGACGGAACGCCTCCACATTATGCTGCTGGTGTGAGGCAATATCTTGATGAGATATTTCCTGATCGTTGGATTGGAAGGAGAGGACCTTTTATGGAATGGCCAGCTAGGTCACCCGATTTAACCCCATTAGATTTTTTTATGGGGGCATTTAAAAACAAAAGTTTACGCTACCCAACTAGACACCCTAGAAGACTTACGCCAGAGAATTATAAATGAGTGTTAGATGATAACACCTGAAGTTCTACAAAACGTCAGGCATCGTTTTGAGCAAAACCTGTATTCCTGCATGGAAGTAGGCGGGGCACAATTTGAACATTTAATAAATTGACGTAATTTAAATAAAAAGGGTAGGTATTTCTTATCTCTCCACTTTTACTGGCGATAAAGATTGTATTTCTTGCTATTTTTATATCCACAAGATATCCATCAGTCACTCAGAAGTCACCATTTAAATTCAGAGTAAAAAGGCCTTCAAAATAAGAAATGACACGACCCCTTTTTCTATTTAAGATTTAAGGGGTGCTTTCAACCCCTCGTAAAGGGTTCCAGGTATTAGGGTGGCCTCTTAAGTAATAAGTGACCCCTTTGAAATTAGGACTTCCTTATTCTTTTAAAAATATTATCCAAAACAGAGTTCAAAATACCTTTTTCATTTTCGCTGTTTCTACAATTTTGACAAGCTGTCATATCCGGATAAAAAATTTTAGCCACTTCAAATTTGGCAGTTATATTCAGAATTAAAAGACCTTTAAAATAAGGTATCACACGACCCCTCTTTCTATTTAAGATTTTAGGGGTGATCCCACCCCCTCGAAGAGGGTTACTGGTATGAGGGTGCCTTGGTAAGGAAAAGTTGTCCCCCTCGAAAATAAAATCGACGTGTTCGAGATTTTTGTAAAAATTTTTTTTTTTCATACCAAAAATACCTCTGTTTCGTTTTCGCTGGGACACCCTGTATAGAGTTTATTTTTAATTTATAAACTTTTACTAATTACAAACCTTCATAAAATCATCTATACTTTGATTTTTATAGATGGTTGTACCTATTAATGTGGAAGCTCTGTTTATAGAAGGAAAGTAGAAGTAGTAAAATAAAAATGGAAAGGAAATAAAAGTGTTCTTAACTAAATTTGTTAAGTAAACACAAGCAAAATTTTAAATGAAGATCATCATTTTCATGGTATTAGGATTTATAAGATTCAAATTTATCAGAATAATAAAACAAATATTTTAAAGTGCATGCTGGATTACTTTCTTTCATAAATTTTAACGAAATACTTAAAGAAGTACAAGAAAAATACTCAGATCTAATAACGCAACTATCTTATCGCATCTATTCTTAACTAAATGTAACTCACAAAACAAAAAAATATAGATGTATCTACTATAAATGTAACTTTTTATTTTGGTTTTTTAAACCCTCCCAAAAATTTTAATTGTTTTGTTTCCCTACAATTGGCACACCTGAAATTTGTCAGAGTGACCAACTTCTTAAATTCAGTGTCAAACTCGGTAAATCTGCGACAGAGACGTTTGATATGATCAAGCAGGCTTACCCAGATGTTGCTTTAGCGAAGATGGTGCCAAAAGTACTCACTGAAGACTAGAAATTGCGGCCAGTAGAAGTGTGCCAAGAAAATTTCAATCTGTGTGAAACCTCCAATTTTTGAATAACGTAATCACAGGTGACGAGTCGTGAATCTTTGAGTATGATCTCGAGACAAAGATGCAATCTTGCGAATGGTACAGGACGGCGTCTCCTCGCCCAAAAAAAGGAAGAATGACCAATCCGAAGTGAAATCGATACTCATTGTTTTTTGACATCAAATTCATTCCTCATGAATTTGTTCCTCCTGGACAAACCGTCAACACCAAGTTTTACGTGGAAGTGCTCAAGAGACTCAAACGAAGGGTCAATCGGGTCCGACAAGACATCGCAGTCGACTGGAAGTTGCACCACGATAACGCCCCGGCTCACACCGCCTTTCTTGTTCACAGCTACCTGACCAAGGCCGGCATCCCACCGCTTCCGCAGCCGTGCTACAGATCAGATGTGGCTCCCCCGGACTTTTTTTGTTTCCTCGCCTGAATAGGCCAATGAAAGACAAGCATTTTGAGACGACAGAGGGGATCCAAGCAGCATGCACCGCGGCTCTCAAGGCTATTCCGGAAAATGCCTTCCATGCTTGGAAATCGCGCTGGCAGCGCTGCATCGACGCAGGAGCCTATTTTGAAAGTTTTTGAAGAATTGTAACGATTGGCTCAATAATTTTTTTTAAATTGACCCAGTCCTATTACTTTCCGGACAAACCCCGTAAGTATGTATTTTTCTTAAATGTTTAACTATTTTAAATATATTCTCCATAATGTGAACATTTCGGTAAAGCAAACTAGCTCGATATTTCTTAAGTTCACATTAGCGAGAGTCCACTCTATTCATGTAATTTTTTAGCATGACATTCTTGCCTATCTAATAAAATAAAGAGTTATATTATTTCAAAGAAAATTAGTGTCAAAGAAATTTCCGGAAGCTTAGTATTTAGTTTACTTTAAGCCTACACAGCAACAACGATTTAAGTAAATTTTTACATTAAAAGACAATATTACCATCTAAAAACTGCATGTAAAATAGAATGGCCTAGGGCTGTGTGTTTTGCAGTATTGTGATTAAGAAAAATACATAAACTGTAAATCGTCAAAGTACTGATGAAAATACTGTGCAGCACAAAACGTGGGATCTAGATAACAAAAAAAACTTAGAAGAGTACGAGGGGTGATTCAAAAGTAACGGGAATTGTGCTGCGGTGAGGAGAGAGTGTTCGACAAGGTGACCGTTACTGTGATGCCTCCTGAGTTAGTGTGCGCAGTTATGTCGATGTGAGTGCATCGGTTCGCCCGTGAGAATTTTTTGAGTAAAACACTTTTTTCTATTTTTCCACTGTCGAGAGCCATGTGCGGAAAAATCGCTGCGGAAATTATTGTAATGCTTTAGATTGCTTATGGGAATGCTGCTCTTAGTAAACCCCGAATCTACGATTGGTTTTCACGTTAAAAAACAAATTTCAATTGACGACCATTCCCGTTCACGACGTCCCTGAACGCCAAGAACGGACAAAAACATCGATAAAATCAATGCTCTCGTTCATAAAGACAGTCGCCGAATCATTGATCAAGTCTGTGAGATGTCCGGAATATCATGGAATTCAATTCAGAGGATTTTATCCAAAGTTTTAGAGGATTTAATCCAAATTTGTCCCGCCCTCTCATAGGCGAAGGAATAGTTTCGATGTTTTAAGCTCAAAATCAGTTCAAAAAGGACCGTTAATTTTTTCCTATGTGATTGATTACTGGTGATGAATCGAGGTGTTATGGATATGACCCCGAAACAAAGCAACAATCAAGCCAATGGAAGACAGCCGGCTCTCTTCGTCCCAAAAAAAGATCGTGAAGTCAAAGACGAAGGCAATACTCATTTGCTTCTTCGATTGCACAGGTGTTGTGCACGTGGTTGGAATTCGCTTCTCCGGATGAAACTCTCAACCAAAAGTTTTACTTAAAGGTTTTGAAAACAATGAGGGAGAGTACCCGGAAGAAAAAAGCACATCTTTGGCGCACAGGCATTGGTTCTTCCATCATGTTACCGATTGTCCATCCACCCTACTCACCGAATCTAGCTTCCTGTATTTTTTTTTTGTTTCCCAGACGCAAAATAGACAAGAAAGGATAGCGTTTTATCACTATGGAGGAGGTAAAACAAAAATCGCTGGAACGCCTAAACATCCCTAAAAGTGATTTTGAAAATGTTTTGAGGAACGGAAGAATCGCTTGGAGAAGTGCGTTGTGGTTAATCGAGAATACTTTGAAGACGATGAAAATTTGGTGTAAAAATATAAAGAAATAAAGATGTTATGACTGAATTTCCGTTTCTTGTGGGTCCTTTTTCATATGCGATGTTATAAAACAATTGGTTAAGTTTACACGAAAAAGAGCGAGACAGTAAGTGCTCCAGGTGCAAATGCTTCTAAAATATTGGACCTTTGGAAAGAAATACCATCATTAACCATCCGGTACTAACTTACGATCTCTGAGACCGACAGTGCCGATCCGTTCCGATCTAAAGACGGTGCATCGCAGTAGCTTCCTGAAATAACCCCTTATGTTCAGTGTAACAGTGGTGTCGATAGTGTTTACATTTTTTTCACTAGGAGCAATAACAGTCTCTGGGACCAAGATTAGTAAACATGCAACTTTTTTTTTACTGTAAAATTTTTGTTGTAGTTTTTTTTTGGTGCTAGTTTTTAGCTTAATAACGAAAACTTTTTGTTATAGAATTACATGGCGATGGGAGATTATGAAAGGGAGCAACAGAGAATTCATATGCTATGGAATGTGTTGCGAGGATGAATCTGACAATGAAGAAGTACCAGAGGATGACGATGATAAAAACCTTGCGTTTGACGAATTAGAAACACAATACTAATTCTGAGGAAGAATTTGACGACACTAGTTCCGATAACAATCCTGACAAAAATCGCACTCTTCACATAATTCCATATTTTATCGGAAAGGATAAGATTATCAGATGGAATAAGCACTCTTCTTCAAAATCTAAGTGGTTTGGTGATAAAGGAGTTGCAAAACAAAAAACAGAAGCCCTTGAAATTTGAATTTATTTTTTACGCCTAACTTGTTCGCGTAAAAAAAATTGTCGCTGAGAGTACTAATAAATATATTCTACTAAAACAGTATAATCCAACCTATAAGACAGCTCACCCGACAGATGTAATTGAGCTAGGATTGGTTTACAAAAATCAGCTGCAAACAAAAGTAATCATCAAAATGCCACTGACCTTTTTAGAACCAATGGTATGTCAATGGAGATATACCGATTGACAATGTCAATGACAATACATGTTTAGGTTTCTACTAAGAAATTTGCGTTTTGACGATAAAACTACTCGGGAAGAGCGCCAAAGAGAAGACAAACTAGCAGCAATAAGGGAGTTTTTTGACATGTTTACTACTCAGCTACCAAAACATTACTCAATGCCTCATTTCACAACAGTAGACGAAATATTGTTAGGATTTTGTGGCAGATGTGGGTTTCGGGTTTATATGTCAAACAAGCCGCAGAAATATGGCATAAAAGTGTATACTTTGGTGGACGCGAAAATGTTTTATGCCACGTCAATGGAGGTTTACCTCGGTAAGCAGGCGAATGGTTCCTACGCTAAAGATAATTGCAATATTGCCCTACATCCTCGTTTGCGTGAACCCATAAGAGGTACAAGACGTAATGTTACTATGGAAAATTTTTTACCGCTGTAAATGTAGCAACTAAACTGCTAAATGAATACCAGCTGACGATAATTGGTACAATCAGAAAAAATAAGAGAGAGATCCCGTCAGAGTTTGTGAATATTTGTCGACCAGTAAAAATAAGTATGTTCGGCTTCCAAGAAAATTTGATTTGATTTAAAAGAAAACAACCCTTGTTTCCTATATTCACCGAAATAATAAAAATGTTTTATTAATTTCGACTATGCATTTCTCAGATGAAATTGATGTACAAACCCAAACGCCCGAAATCATCATAGATTATAATAAAACGAAAGGCGGATTAGACGTTATTGATAAGCTGTCGGCCACTTATAACCGCTCTAGACCTACCCGCCGCTGGCCTAGGGTTTTGTTTTATGGTGCAATAAGTGTAGCTCGAATAAACGCTTTCGTAGTATACAAAAGCAATAACATAGAAGACAAAACACCTAGAAAGACTTTTTTAGAAAAACTTGGTTATGATTTACTAAGCGATCATATAAATTGACGAGTTCAACAGGACAAAAAAAATCGTTTAAAACTTTCAGAAATATTGGGCATGCAAATGGATTTTCATGAAAATAATCAGGCTTTATATGGAAGGTGTAGTTACTGCCCAGGTAAAAAAAAATCGAAAAACTGCATCTGATACTCGTTGCTACAAGTGTCCCAAATTTATGTTTGGAGCATTTATTACCTATCTGTCAAGAATGCCGCCGCCAGGATGATACCATGAAGAGCGAAGACTAGTTACATAGATATGCAATTATGCAAATTCAGCCAATATTCAGTTTAACATTTGTTCTTTATTGAATTTATGTTTAGTTTTACTTTTAGGATGTATTAAAAACTATGTTTCTGTCTTAAAAATATTTATTTTACTTTGTTTCCATTATTTTGATTATTTATATACAGGGTGTTACAAAATTCGGTGTAAATATTTTAAGAGTGTATTATTGGAGTTAAAATAAGACTTTTTTTCCCTATAAACATGTATCCTAAAATGCACGCCCTCAGAGCTACAGCTAGCGCAAATTGCTTGAAGGAAATCGATTATTTGGAATACTGACTACAGTTATAGGTCAAATCTTTTGGAAATTTGGAGAAGTCCCAAATCTCTTGACATTTTCCGTCCCAAAAATGGTGTAAACTCAATTTTAGGAAAGCATTCAGGGCCTTACGCTTTTGATGGGTCATATTTTATGTTTCCAATAAAAATTTGAAAATGTAGAACACCATCTGCTTAGCCATGAAAAAATCTAAAATTATTGTTTTTGCATTTTTGGAAAAAAATAATTTAATTTGAGAAAAAATAAAACAGTCACAGCCCACTTAGTTTTTTCTAATTTAATAGATTAATCGGGTTTAATAATGCTTGCCTTTCGTTTATCAGCGATTTTTTCGAAAAGGCTTAATCAAAAAGATACAAGAGGCTATATATCTGTACCCCAGAGCCAGACTATGTTAAGTCCAAATTAACAAAAATCAACCTTAATATGTTAAATCACATAACATTATGCCCCGCATCTTTTGATATTTTTAGATTTAACATATCTTAAAAATTACTGTAAGTGGCCAATTTTAAAAAATGTTAAGTCCTCATAGCGCACAAACCCAATGTTAAGTCGCATTAACCTTATTTGGCTTGGAATTTCGTATTTAGTCTAATGTATTAAGTCCGTAAATAAAAATTTTTTTCGGGAGTGCTAAAAATTATTCTTTGATTAAAATTGTTTTAAGGGTTTTTTTTTTTTTTTGAGGAAGGTAGTAATGTCAACGACACCGTCAACTTCGACGACCCCGTGGTCTTCTAGGACCGCTAAAGTATTAGGTAAGGTGATACCTGATGAAGTACCTGGAAAGGATGAAATGAAAATCACCAAGGTCCAAACAGAATAAGAAAATCAGGTACGTAAAAAATACTTGTTACTATAGAAGGCACCTATTATTTTAACAAACTAAATAACGTATTGCCCTAATTAAGTTTTTTTTTGCATTAATTAAGTCATAGAATGGACTTAACATAGTTTACCCCTATCATTAAATAGCATAATAATTAGGACTTAACATGGGTGGGTGTAAACCTGAATATCCAGAGAACCTTCGAATGAATTTAGAGATAGGATTCAATAAAATGGAAACACCTGGTAAGTTTGTAAAGCACTTAAATTTTATAAACTATCTAGCTTAAATAATTTTGACTAATATTTCATAACATTTTATCCAATCAATCCAATAATTTCATCCTATTTATCATAAATTTATGTTTTTGTTTTTCAGAAAACACCAGTCGTGAAAACGGGGATTCCCAAATAGGATGTGTACTTCCATCGCAATCAGCATTTAGTTTAAGCGCAGATTCGAATAATTCAGAAGGGAGATTAAAAAAACATGTAACGGCAGAAGATGAGGAGCATCAATCACATAGAACTCCAGACCGAGAATTATTAGATTTTGACAGTGATGACGATGTGGCGGATCCTAATTATTCATCATCAGAATTAGAAGATGAATCTGATGATGAAGCTGAGCAAGATGAAGACGAAGGTGCATCTAATGCTGAACTAGATCAATGCGAAGTACAAGCTAAAATACTAACCCGAAAAAGAAGACGAGATCCAAAAATTTGGAAAAAAAATTTAACAAAAAGGAAACGGTATTCAGGATTAGAATACAAAACGGACAGTGGCAATCGTATTATGAAATCAAAATCTCTTAAGGAACCGTGTGGTGATACTTGCAAACTCTTATGTAGAAATAAAATTTCTCAGGAGCGTCGCCAAAAAAGGTTTGCAAAAAGTTTTTTTTAAATACACTGAGCATCTCTCAGCAAACAGTGGATACTGCAATTAAAAAGCAAAAGGATGGAGGCATTCTAACACCTGATAAAAGAGGAAAACACGTACCTGTCAAAAAAATCTCAGAGGAGGTTCGAAACGATGTTCGAGCCCATATTTCAAAATTTCCAGCTTACGAGTCACACTATTCCCGGAAAAAAACAAAAAATAAATATCTCGGCAATCATTTGAATATAAGTAGGATGTATAATCTTTATTTAGAAGAATCTCAAGAGAATGGTCTTGGAGCCGAAAACATTGCAAAGGAGTGGTTATATTTAGAGATATAATATATAACTACTCCTTTAACAGTCCTAACAACGACACCTGTGACCTATGCGATGAGCTTCAGCTTAATATCCGTGAAGCGGAATCTCTTGAATTACAGCAAAGCGCGCAAACTGACTATGACAAGCATATTGCAGATACCAACTATAGATATAATATATTAGATTTAACCTTATCTAAAGATAAAAAAAAGTCGAGGGAAAATTTACGAGAAACAAAACTTATAATGATTGATCTCCAGAAATGTCTACCAACACCAGATCTATATAACTCTCAAAGCTTCTATTCTCTTAAGCTGTGGACATATAACTTAACAATACAAGATGTGACAAATGAAAAAAGTTTTTGCATGATGTGGGATGAGAGCGTAGCTGGTCGCGGAGGAAATGAAGTAGCTTCGTGCTTAATAAAATGGGTAGAGACACATGTTTCAGATGAGATAAAAGAGATAACAATTTGGTCCGATAACTGTCCCAGCCAAAACAGAAACATTTTAATAGTTATGTCATATTTTTACTTCCTTCAGATTAAACCAAACATAAAACAGTTTCTAGCGAGAGGACACACTCATTTGGAGGCTGATGAATGAACAACATTCTGTGATCGAGCGTGAAAGAAAAACACTTCCGCAATTTTAGATTATGAGTCCTTGGGATTGGCAGCAGGTAATTCGGCTGTGTGGAACAAAGAAGCCCTTTATTGTTGTCAACATGGAAACCTCTGATTGGCACCATATATTCAGCAGAAAAAAGATAACTTGGGAAAAGACTTTTTAATATCGCATGCGGTTCATATGCAAGCTAAAAAAACCCTGGGATTTTATACTATAAAGCAGACTTTGGAAAAGAGTTTATGAAAGTTGACTTTAACAGAAGGACCAGACGAACTAATTGCATGCCCATATTGATTGCCCCCATTAGGGCAGGGCCTAAACCACTTTCAGCCAAAAAGTACAACCATTTGCAAAAAGTTTTAAAATGGGTACCAAAAAGATTCCATGATTATTATAAGAATTTAGAATATGACAAAAACGAAGAAAGTTAATAAAAATCTAAATATTTCTAATACTAAATAAATATTTGTAGTTTTTTTTTTTAATGAATTATGCATTAACGATAAGTGGGCTTAACACGTTTTAAAAATATAATAAGTCCCTTCTTTGAGACTTATAAATTAAATCCAAAAAAAAATTAAAATTATCCGAAGAAGACTATGTTAAGTCACAAAAATCAAAAGCAATAGGTAAATGCTAAAATCGCTTTTTTACTCTTTATTCTTATCCTTAAAGTAAATTTAAATATTCAATAAAAAATTAAATTTTAAAAACTGGTTTTTTGTAATTTAAAATTTTGTGAAATATTTGGAATAAAATTACTCTACTGAAAAATTAACATTTTGGACTAACATAATCTGGCTCTGGGGTACAGATATATATAAGATATTTATATTTATATAAATAATCGGTCTCAGAGACCTAGGTTAGTAACTAACTAGGTTAGTTAGGTGTAATTTTCAACCAGATTAGTACAGGAAATTTAAGGAATCTAATACTATAACGAGCAGAAAAAATATTATTTAGTCTGATATCCATGCCTTCATTGAAGAACCACAAGACAAGACAGAATGATAATATTGCCAAAGTTTCACGATAAAGTATATTTTTATAAAGAGTTCAACGTTAGCTTGGTAACCACAGTATTTGTATTGAAGACCCCATTTGAATTTTAGGAGACCCGACACAAAATGTAGACCATTTAGAATCGTAAATGTAGATCAGCCTCTAGTTTGCTAATCGATAATTTCTTTCGCCAAATTTTAAAGGTAATTGTGCATATGCTGTCAGATCTATCGGCAAAATACTGTGTGAAGCAATTCATTCTCAATATATTTTATTTAGAGCAAACTACAATTGACCCTTCGAAACATTTGTGATACGTACCACCGCTATCTCTAGTGATGATGTAGCAAGAAATCAAGAATTTATTTTGCCTGACAGAAACTATACAAGTAATACATTCTTATTTATCCGAACTAGATTTCTCCATTAATTTTAATTTTTTTTGTATTTTTTACCAATTAGTCTGAACAAGTAAAAAGACTTACACCTTAAGCAGTTTTGTGGTAATGCTGCCAAACATTTTTCTGACAATCTTGGTCACAATACAACAAGTAACGGATCAAGAATTAAAGAAGTAAGTAATCTACTAAGGAGCAAATTAAAAGACGACAAAGAGAAAAGCTGTAAAAATAATAATATAAAATTTTATTTTCGGTGACTTATATCGTTTTTGCCTTTTTTTGTACGATGAAATATATATAATAAAAAAAAGAAAAAAAACAGTCTAAGAATAATTTTATCTTATCCACCAATTAAATGATTCAGCCTACTGAAAAACATATTTTGCTTTAAAATTTAAATTATATATGATTCCAAATTTAGTTTTTGAACTTTAAAATCCGTTTTCCAACAAATGAGATAAAAGTCACCATCATTTTCGCCGTGTGGGCGAAAGGGCTTTTAAAAGGGATTTTGATAGTATTTCACATTATTTAATAATATACAAGGTATTGAAATTCAGGTTTTTACGAATTTAAAATAAACGATAATGCCATATCGCTAAAAGTATTTAAGACCATTGTCCGATTTCCGTAAACGGCCAACCTACCATCGACTGTGATACACCCCGTATAATATAAGAAGAATTCGTTCAGGAATTGAAAAATATACACGGCCAGTTCACCCTGTATATGTTATTACATTCTATTATTTATATTTTACAACAAACAACAAATATCAACATTATTAAGGCTTTTACTTACACTAAACAAAATACAAATCGTTGAAACGTGGAGAACCTAACGCACCGACCCTGTATTCTGTTATATGAAAATAAAATGTTTGGACCCTCAAAATAGCGTATAAAAATAGAGATTACAAGTGGTCCTTTGTACTCGTTTAACAAATATAAAAATAATTCTTTGGCTATTTAAATAGTAACAAATAAAAACGAGTTTTTACATTGTAAAGAATACCGAACATTAATGATCACGAACTCGAGGCTTTATTACAAGGGTGTCTACAAAAGGGTCTATATGAAATGCCAAGTTATTTTCACGAAATTTTAAAGCAGGTAGTTAAAGTTTTTCTCGAAAAATCCAAGTGTGAGAAAGAGCAAGAGTGACATCTGAAAAACTAGGTACCCCAATATTTTCTAAAATTTTACTTTTTAATATTATTTAATTAATCAAAAAATAGGGCACATAAATCAATTAATTTTGTTTAATACAACGACCCGTTGTCTCCGAATATTTTGTTCGTTAGCCAAGGCCAACGGTATTTGTTGTTTAAAGTTTTAGGTGCGCATTTAATCCGTCATAGTAAATATAAAACAATAGTTTGTATGAATATTTTTACATCCTCATTTAAAATAAACCGTGGCTTTGTAGCATTAGGTAGTAGTACACTTAAGTTCAGGCCGTGAGAAATAAGTGTAGAAGAGCGAAATCAATCAGCAAGAGCCGTTGTTTACCGATTAACACGCCTAATTCAAATTCACACACTTGCAAATTTTAATAACACTACATATATTTTAAGGGCGTATTCCTGAGGTCAAAATAAGACTTTTTTTTCCTATAAACATGGGTCCTAAAATGCACCCCCTTCAAGCTACAGCCATCGCAAGAAGTGTAAAAAAATCGATTTTTTAAAACTGTGTCTACAGTTTTGCATCAAATTTAACGAAATTTGGAATACCCCCGTTATTTTAGGCGGTCTATTTACTTTTTATCTTAGAAAAGGCGTAAGTTACTATATTAATGACTATTTGTCAGTGGCGAAGCGTACGAGTAGACAAGGTAGACACTGTCTACCCAAAATTATCCAGTTATTTGTCATTAATTTATCACGTAATTATTTCATGTAATTGTTGAATTAAAATTTAAAAAAAAACATGAACACAGAACGTAGTCGCTATCTTTACTAATATTATATAGTATCTAAACATGATTAATCCGAAGGCGCGCCCCGCCTGCCGCACCGATTAAGATAAAAATACAGGGCTGACACCCAATTAATGTATACGAGCCCCAGGAAGACATTGTATTTATACAAAACATGATATTTGTCTTCCGAAATTTGGAGCATATAATCGAAGTTCGAACCAAATACGCATCAAGCAGGCTACAGAGGTCCCGCCGCATCAGCATTCAGCCTATTACGTATGCAAAATTTACTCGCGGAAAAGACATTCGAGCTTTTGTCTATCGAAGTCGACTAGCTATTTTATTATGCTGTTGAGGGTTATTGTTTATGGACACGCTTGATCTGGTCGGCCGCAATACATCTTCAGTTTTGTTTCGTTTTGATGAATCTGCATTTGGTGGGGGCGCGTGCTATAGTAATTTAATAATTAGTATTTTTATTTTTGGGTGTATAGAAAAGGTTTTTTTAGTGGATATTTTTATTAGTGGTTATTTATGAACGACTGTTCGATATTGGCAATTGTATTTTAGTTGTGTTTTTTTGTAAGTAGTATTTATTTTTATCTATCTATCTTTTAATTCTAGTAGTAATTATTTTTTTCGTTTTTATATCACTACATAATTTTTCTCTTTGAGTTAATATTTCATGCGCTTTCATTCTCTATTTCATTAAAGTGAATAATATTAAATACACATTTTTTTCTAATTAACGATTTTTATTGTTTGTCTACCCGAAAAAAAAGTTCACGCTTCGCCACTGCTATTTGTCTAAGGTAACTCCGGGAGAGAAGGAACATCAGGAGAGACCGACCAGTGGCGATAACTACATAGCCAAGCAATAGATGGCTCTGTTACTCGCATATTTGATGAAATGAGTTGATCTTGTGGAGTGTAAATACGGTCCGAGACAAGAGTGTAATTTTATAAATTAAGCTTTAGGCTTAAAAAAAATTGCTTGAAACCTAAGATTTTTTTAACTCATTTAGTATGTTGCTGATATTTTAGTGGCAAGTAAGTTTGGCAGGTTGATACACAGGTTGACGATTTACACGCTGATAAAATGTGCAAATTATAACATAACCTCAAAAATCTAGGCGTTCATAATTTTTTAACAAGGTGGTCAATCTCTTCCATAAATTTGATAGAGTACAACTACATTAATACGGGAGAGACTGACCGGATTGATGTTAATCGAAATTAATAATAATAATTATTATAATAATGAAATATTATTATAACAATGAAATATACTGTGGTTAAAAAAAAATTAGTGATATAGAGCCTGAATTAAACAAATAAATATGCTATACAATTTTTTGGTGAAGAGGCAAAGAAAAACTCAGTTTAGCTTGTCCCAACGTTTCGACATTTATTATATCTTTTTCAATTGAACCCTATGCTGGAACAACGTTGTATGCGACCTAAATAATCCGTCGACAAAGTAGTAGGGACATAGGACAATTTTCTGGTGGTTTTTAGGCGATATTTTAATAAGTCTTAATTCATTCGTTCTGTGGAACAACTTTGTATGTGCCGCCAACGTTTTAAAGTTTCAGACACGTGTTTTAATAATACGTGTTTTAGGTGCGCTGTTCATTGTTATAAGCCGAAATGGATGTTACTTTGACAAGCTCTGTGATGACACAGATTAATAGGGGAAAAAGGCGAAAGATGCAGATTGACAATTGGAAGCAGAATGCCAGAAAACGGTGCAGAGATAGTGGAAACGCTTACGTTTCATCTAGAAATGTCCCTAAAGAAGCTTTAAAACGCTCAGATGAAGTAAGTTAAAGTACCTACCATTTAAAATTCAGTAACAGTGTTAATTTTTAGAGACGTGTATGCAAGTGTTCTCAGTCGCTTAATGGGTGCTCTGCTGAACTATTAGTGGGAAAGCACCAAATATTATTCCAAAATTTCAGACAGCTAAGTTATGATAGTCAATCACAATACCTATCACAAATTATTTCTATTCAAGACCCCAAGAGAAGGAGGGTTGAGGAGGCAATATCCCGCCGCCAAACCACTGTGAAATACGCCATAAATAATATACCCGTATGCAAATCAACAGTTTGTTATATATTCTCAATCTCAAAAAAAACTAAAGCTAACAGATGCAGAGAAAATATGTGAACATATTAATTCATTTCCACAGCAGGAAAATCATTATAGCAGAAATGCATCCACAAAGAACTGCCTCCCAGCTGATTTGAGCATCTCAAAAATCTATAGACTGTTCTTGGAAAAATATCCACAAAGTAAAGTCTCATTAAGGACTTATCATGATATATTTAAAAGTAAATTTAACCTACGTTTTGGACTTCCCAGATCAGACACCTGTTCATACTGTGACAAGCTGTTCATGAAACTTTGCTCAACGAACGATGAACACTAAATAAGGGAAATCGAAAATGAAAGTAAAATCCATCACATGCGAGCAGAAGCAGGCTACCAGGCATTAAGACAAGATACCGAAAGGGCTAAGATAAATCCTAATTATGTGGTTTTATGCACAGATTTGCAGCAAGTACTTTTTTGCTCAAACCTAACTCATTCGTCCATTTTCTATCAGAGGCAATTTTCTACCTATAACTATAGTGTTCATAACATGGAAAATAGTATAGCTAGAATGATGTTATGGCATGAAGTAATGGCACATCGAGGTTCTACTGAGATTGCATCGGCATTACTATTTTATGTCACCCAAAATTTCAATCGTCTTGGTCGAGGAAAGAAAACTTGTGGTTTGGTCGGACCGATGCGTAGGACAAAATAACAATTGGAAGATGATAACATTGGTTCGACTATTACTGAAAGAAACATATTTGACCCAGGTGGAGCAAAAGTTTTTGATTAGTGGACATAGCTTTTTACCCTGTGATAGAGAGACTGCTCAGGTTGAAAGGGTCAAAAAACTTTCCTCGGTTTATGTTCCATTCCAGTGGGCAGATGTGATCGCCAAATCAAAAGTAAACAATCCCTTCACAGTTATTTACATGCATCAGACATTTTTTAAAGATTTTACTGATGCAGAAAATTCAATTTGGAAGGATCCTAAATGCAAAATAACACAGGGAGTGTGGATTCAAATAACATCGGATTACCCGAACAGTATCCGGATAAGAAAATCCCATAACACAATTCAACCATGGATGTCGTACTCGCTAAAATCAGCCAAGAAAACGATGGTTGAAGTATCTCTGAATGACCTACGGGAGGCCTATAATGAACCTCTTCCAATTAAAAAAGAGAAACTTGCCAACTTATTACATATGTGTGATTATATTCCATTAAAATATATCAATTTCTATCATAATATTAAAAGCGGTGCCTGAAAATATGTAGTTTCGTTTTATTTTTGATAGACATGAAAAATAAAAATTATTTTTTCACTTTAACTTTATTTTTAATCCTAAAACAACGTTGTAACAGCCTTATTTCCCTAAAACAATGTTGTAACCGACGTGGATATACAACGTTGTTTTTTATTGAAATAAGGAAAATATTCTCGTAAATCCGAATTCTGTATGTGGTCAAGTCTGCAATGCCTCTCTATGGTTAAGTTCTTTAGTGTTATTGATATTAGCCATATATTAAATTCATTTGATTAAGCAATCGGTTATTTTCGATTTCCCAACAAAACAATGTTTGGCGGCTACAACGTTGTTCCAGCATAGGGTTCAATTGTTAATAAATAAATTAAATTATAAATAAATTACATACATAGATATACAGGGTGATTCAAAAGTAAGCGGCATCCTTTCAGGGGCGTAATCCTTGTATGAAAATAAGGCAAAAATTTCATATTAATATGGGTTCGAAATTGCTTCCTAAGGGAGCTACGCCCCTTTGAATAGGACCCCTTGATGACAAATTTTTCTCTATAACTTTAAAACCCTTTAGAATTAAATTTTGAAAATTGGTGTACTGCATAAACATTTCGTTGTGAATAAGATTCTAAATTCAAATTTTTTAAATTTTATTCAGGTGCGTCACATGCGGGGGTTGGTAAGGGTAAAAACATCCCTTTTTCTCTTACTCTTTAGGTTATTGTGATTTTGTTTGAAAATTATAAAATTTTAGAGTCTTATACGTAAAAAAGGTACTCTTAGTTCAATTCGATAGAGTGTACCATTTACGAGAAAAGCGACTTTGAAAATGTTCTGATTGCGTATGTTTATTGATGAAAATTAATTCGCATTACGATCGACAAAAAAGACACTTTTTACTCACATTTTATTTAACAATTTATAGAAAGTGTTCAAAATTATTACCATTCGCGTCACGGCAAGCTCTTAATCTTTTTATTAGATTATGGTGCACACGTGGTAGAATTCTTGGATTGTTTTTAATTGTCTGAAATTCTTCCTCTATTCTTTGCCTGAGAACATCAATATTGGGTATAGGGCGGGAATAAACTAGTTGTTTTAGGTGTCCCCATAAATAAAAATCAAGGGGGTTTAGGTCAGGAGACCGTGGTGGCTATGGCACTGGACCCCCACGACCTATCCAGCGGTTTTGATAGGCATTATTTAAATGTTCTCTAGCGAGAATGCTAAAATGTGGGGGAGCACCATCGTGCATAAACCACATTTGTGCTCGTAATTGAAGTGGAAGATTTTATAATATTTGTGGTAATTCATTCTGTAAAAAAAATGTGTAAATTTGTCCATTAAGTCGTTGCGGCATAAATACAGGTCCATTTAAATGCCCGCCCACACATTCAAACTAAACTGCTGCTGATGTGCCTTTTGTACCGTAGCATGGGGATTCTCATCCGTCCATAGGTGGTTGTTGTGGAAATTGAAAATTCCGTTTCTTGTGAAGTCGGCCTCGTCAGTAAATAACATTTTGTTCTCAAAATTTTCAAAAGCAACGCGGTTTTCTTCTAGCCAATTACAGAAGAGTACACGAGGAAGGAAATCTCGCTCTTCCAAAGCCTGAACCCGTTGAATATGATAAGGGTAGAGTAACATATCGTGCAAAATTCTCCATACGGTTGACTGAGAGGACCCTTCTTGATTTGCGATGATGCAAGTGCTCAAAGATGGATCTTCTTCAATACGATCTAGCATTCTTCTAATTCTAGGGTTCTGGCATTTCTTGGTCGCCCAACAACTTCCTGTCTTTGAAATGTTCCTTAAGCAAAATTTAAGTAGATATTATGCGATATTACTCACATTTTTGAATTTACCTGTTTCCCTTAAATTACGATCTACTCTTGCGAAAACCGTACGGTGTGGCACTCGTCGATTAGGAAATGCCTCATGATACAATCGTCTTGCTTCAACACAATTACCAAATGCTCTTCCAAACATAATGTGAATATCAGCTTGTTCTTGATACGTAAAATCCATGTTTGCTTTTTAAACTTAGAAACACTAAGTACCAAACTCAACAAAGGCAATGCCCTTCTTATTAATAATAAATAGTAATTTGTAAAACACTCTATGAAACTAATTTTACTTTGACAAAGTAAATTGTATTTTACAATGACATTTATCAGTCATTTAAATGCCAAAAACCAAAAAACAACCGCCAACTTCGTTTTAAATGCGTATCCAGTAATTTTATTATGTATTAAACATACGCAATCAGAAAATTTTCAAAGTCGATTTTCTCGTAAATGGTACGCTCTATCGAATTGAACTAAGAGTACCTTTTTTACGTAAAACACTCTAAAATTTTATAATTTTCAAACAAAATCACAATAACCTAAAGAGTAAAAGAAAAAGGGATGTTTTACCCTTACCAACCCACGCATGTGACGCATCTGAATAAAATTTAAAAAATTTGAATTTAGAATCTTATTCACAACGAAATGTTTATGCAGTAGACCAATTTTCAAAATTTAATTCTAAAGGGTTTTAAAGTTATAGAAAAAAAATTGTCTTCAAGGGGTCCTATTCAAAGGGGCGTAGCTCCCTTAGGAAGCAATTTCGAATCCATATTAATATGAACTTTTTGCCTTATTTTCATACAAGGATTACGCCCCTGAAAGGATGCCGCTTACTTTTGAATCACCCTGTATAATGTCGAAAGGTTAGGAGAAATTAAACTGAGTTTTTTTGCCTGCTCAAATTCCCAGTAACTCTACACCAACAAACTATTTGCACTGGGCATCACATCTTTTTACCATAGTATAAAATGATATTGCTTCAGATGAAAAAAATGCCCACGACTTAAAAAGGAAAAGTGAGGGCGAATCTTTAATAAATGCAATTAAATATCGATTCGTTAATAAATGCAATTGAATGCGTACAAAATCGTGCAATAGGTGTAAATGAAACCGCCAGACTATTTGGAATTTCAAAAATAGCCCTAAAAGTTAGGATTAAGAATAAAACATCACAGACTAAGGAGCAGACCTAAAATTAGTGCGACATCTAAATAAATGTGCGTCAGAATATAAGATTTTCGTCTTGCAGGATGAAACTAAAATTAAAGCATACGTTTAATAAAGAAAAAGGCAAAGCCGGCTACGATTGGCTCAACTCATATTTGCGACGACATCGTGATCTCTGGATTAGAAAAACCCAAGGAATTTCTATTAATCGAGCAACTGGAATAAGCCGGTGGGGACTGGAGAACACTCTTTTACCCTTTTAGACAACGTTGACTGATTCATAACAAACTTTCAAATGTATTTAATATCGACGAAATTTAATACATTTGAACGTTTGTTATGATTTTAATAAATATTTTTTTTAATTATTGAAAAATCATTACTACGCGGCTTGCAACAATTTTTTAAAGGCAAATGCAAGTGGGAAAATAAGGATAGTTTTTGGGACAAGTCTGGGGTAAATCAGCAACTGGGCAAATTCCGTCCCTTCCGTCAATTTTAATCCACTTCTCTACCATTGAGACAACGAACAATCGAAATATCTCACCTCTACCTGGTTGTTCGCATGACCCTGACACGGCAACAGTTGAAATTGACCCCACACTCAATCCTATACCGGCAACATTTTTGGAAAACGTGATTCCGCCAATTCCAAAAACTAGTGCAAAAGCAGTGTTTAAAACATGAGGTAGGTAGCTTGCAACTATTCTAAACAGTTCATAGCGCATTGATATTCAGGGAAAAAAAATACAAAGAAAATAAAATAGAAGCCCAGTTCAGAAGAAAATTGTGGTTAAACAGCATAAAAAGATAAGAATCTTCAGATTCGGAGGACAACGAAGGTGTAGTATTGCCAGAAAGTGATACGTCTGCAGAAAAGTGAGACGAAGATGAGATGAAAATATGCAGGATGTGGGGAATTTATTGAGAAATTATTTTGAGATCACTAAGAATGACGAATGACTTACTCTATAAGTACCTGTTTATGTTTTAGATATAAATAATTCTAACAGATCATCAAATCGTTGGTAGACGTCGAAATGTCGGAAAAAACCCTGAGGGAGTCAATTTCTAATCGCTGACAAGAACTGGAGAAATTCAACAAAAAAAAAAACAGATTTGAAAGAAAAATAGCCACAGTTGTGGATGACTGGATATACAGGGTGTGGCAGTCAAACCAGCAATTTTAAAATAAGCGCGTAAGCCAAAAAAGTGAGTGGAGGCGAGTTGTCAACGTTACCATTGTGTCCCCCCGTTAAAAGCATTTCAGTTGCCATGGAACAGTGGTCTAAGCAAGAGCGCTCCTTCGCTGTAAAGGCATTTTATAAAAGCGGTAGTTACACAGCCGCTTACGTGTTCATTTCCAAATTAATCGTAACCGGCCCGTGTCTTCTGTTAACTCAATAAAGTTATGGGTAAAAAACTTTGAAAACATCGGTGAAACGAGAAACAGAAGAGGTGGCAGTGCGAGATCAGTGAGAACTTCTGCGAATATTGAACGTGCAAGAATCGCTATGACAAGAAGTTTTCGGACATCAGTGCGTAACCACAGTACTGGGCTTAGAATTTCAAACAGGAGTCTCCGAAGAATCTTAAAGTTAGATTTACACTATCACCCCTACAAAATTCAAGTGGTTCAGGCTCTAAATGAAAACGATTTCGCTCTTCGACGGCACTTTTGTGAAACGCTTTTAGAAATGATGGAAGAAAACGACGAACTTCACACGTTGTTCTGAATGAGCGACGAGGCGCATTTTCATCTCTCCGGCTTCGTTAACAAGCAAAATTTTATATATTGGAGCGATGAAAACCTTCAAGAAATCCATCAAAAACCTCTCCATTCGGCCAAGGTTACAGTTTGGTGTGCAATGTCCTCAACTGGAATCGGGCCTATTCTTTTTTAAAAATGAAAGAGGATAATCTGTTACCGTGAATGCGGAGCGCTACTCGGAAATGTTATGAACATTCTTTATTCCTCGTCTTCGCGAACATGGTCTGAATGATAAAACGTTATTTCAACAATATGGAGCCACAAGCCACGCGGCCCATGTGAGCATGAATCTCCTTAACGAAGTTTTGCCAAACCGAGTAATATCCCGGAACGGATTCATTCCTTGGCCTCCCCGTTCACCCGACCTTACTGCTTGTGATTTTTTCTTGTGGGGCTACCTAAAAAGCAAAGTTTTCGAAGAACCCCGACCCCATACTCTTGAAGAACTGAAGGCGAGAATCCGTCAGGAAATCGAAAGAAGAAGTTATGAAGAACTTTAGAGATCGCCTTCAAGAATGCATCAATCGAAATGAACACATCTTAGTAATGTTATTTTTAAATAATTAATGTTTCCTAAATGCTTTTTAACGTAAGTTAACATGGTATCAAGAAAATTTAAAAAAGCAACCGTGTTTTTTTACACAGTTATTTCAAAAATGCAAGTTTGACTGCCGCACCCTTTATAACGAACAAAAAGTGTACCAATACTATAATATACCAGACTATATATAGTAGTTATCATTAATTCAGAAACAAAAACATAATTTCTTAGGAAAAATCCACTATTTGGTACCTACTGTGGTCACTCATGGACGTTACAAATCGATGACGGTTGGATATGGATAATATAAAATTCCAACAGAACAGAGCTACGTGCCCGATGAACATTCTGTATGACCAAATTCAGGATAACCTCTTTTTCTATTTTAAATCGTAGGCCTGTGTGGAACTTCAGAAAAAAGTTCGTGCTTACAGCAGTTAGTGATCAGGATTTTGCGTAAAGCTGCAGTATATTCAGTATTTAAATAATTAAATAAAAGTAAACAAAACAAGCAGAGTGAGGTTAAGTTGAACGGGAGAACGGAAAAAAAGCAAAAAATAAAATAAAAAGTGAAAAATGACTTGGTCGAGAAATGAACCAGCGACCATCGGGTTCGTAGGCAAGCGCTTAGCTTACGTGCTATCCAGGTCGTGATAAATATTGTTGAAAATTAAATGCGGTTCGAAGGTAAAGACATCATTCACACAAGACAGTACAGGACTCCTTTTTCCCCTTGTGATTTCCATCTTCTCTAATAGGTCAAGCTTTTTTCCCTTGGGGCACTCATGAAGGATTTTTACATTTTCCGGGATGGAAGGAAAGTGTTTTGAGGACAATAAATGACTTGCAAAAGCCGATTTAGTCTCGGTGATTTCGGTATCTTTGTGCTTATTATATTCTCTTAAGTGTTTCTGCACTCTCGTTTTTATTTTCCTTCCAGACTGACCAATGTAAACGGCATTACATTCCCCGCAGTTAAGTGAGTAAACTCCCGTCTAAAAAAGGAAGCTTACCGTCTTTTTCTTTTTCTAAGGTAAAAGTTATGTTAGGATGTAGAGAGTTTAAACAATACAAAAAATTATCCAGTCCCGAGTTCATCCCCACTCCAGGCCAAACAGACATCATCCACATACATTGTTTGTAAAAAACAATGTCCTTGGCAAAGGTACTGCACATTATCCTACTCTCCAGGTTATGCATAAAAATCTCACTTAAAAACGGGGACAGACAAGAGCCCATCGCCAACCCATTGGTCTGTTTGAAGAAACAATTGTTAAATTTAAAAAAGTTTTGGTCGAGAACAATCGATAACAAAGTGATTAAGTTGTCTATAATTAGTTTAGGTAAGGAGGTTTTATTTAACAAATTCAAGACAAGATCAACGCAATCCTTGGGAGGTATACTTGGAAAGAGGTTTTTAACATCTAAAGATATTAATATCGTTTTTTCAGATATTGGTGTATTTTTAAGGGTGTCAGCAAAATCTATAGAATTTTTGGTGGAGTAAATGTTATTAAATGCTGTAATATCTCTTAAGACTTTATTAAGCCACGAGGATAGTAAATAGCAAGGTGAATCTAAAAAACAAACTACAGGACGAATGGGATAGCCAGTCTTATGGACCTTGGGTAAACCGTAAAGTAAAGGTGTTTTCGGGTTCATGCGGTATAACTTATACTTATTAGTGTGGAAGAAGTCGAGAGTATTTTTGAGTTTATTAAAAAATGAGTTTGTTGGGTCTCTAGGAATAGGTACAAACTCATTTGAATTAAAAAAATGCAGAACTTTTTCAATATAATGACATCGCTTCATGAGTACCAAGCAATTACCTTTATCTGCCTTCGTGACAATCAAGTCGTGAACCCTGATTTTGTCTTTAATTGTTTTTAGGATTTTCTGATTACAGTTCGGCCGTTTTTTGTCACGAACGCTGGAATTAAGGTAAGTAATTAACTTTGATCTTAAAATATTTTTCAGAGAAATATCTGTGTTTTGAATTATGCTTTCGGCCTCTACTGCTAACGTCTCCCTACACTGAATGTTAGCATTATGAGAAAAATTAAATTTTAAATTTCGTTTTAACACATCCTCTTCCTCTTTAGAAAAAACAACGTCGGAGAGGTTTAGAAAGCGTTTACGAAAGTTAAAATGACATTTACCTGTTATGCGTTGCTTTTCTTCGTAGGTCATGTATTTAGTTTTTTCCCGCTTTAAATTATATTATCCTTTTTTAGACCTTTTGCTGACTAGAGATAACAATAAAATCACCTTTGATATTTATAGAAAACCTTCCTCGATGGATAACATTATCCAGTTTGATTCTAATTTGTTCATTCATTCATTATTTACTGCAATCAGTTGATTGCAGTAAATAATGGGTTTCCATTAAGTACAATTAATAGAATTTATGTCAAATTTTATAATAAATACAAGCTCTCCTATAATTTAATCCATAACACCAGCATTAAAAATTCTAGATTTCATTGCCTCACTTACTTTGGTAGTATCTCCTCCCGATTTGCTAAATTTTTTAAAAACTATAATTTACAAATATCATTCAAAACTTCCAACACATTATTTAAAAAGCTCGTAAACATTAAAGATAAAAGAGAACCCTTAACCCAATCGGGAGTTTACTCACTTAACTGCGGGGAATGTAATGCCGTTTACATTGGTCAGTCTGGAAGGAAAATAAAAAACGAGAGTGCAGGAACACTTAAGAGAATATATTAAACACAAAGATACCGAAATCACCGAGACTAAATCGGCTTTTGCAAGTCATTTATTGTCCTCAAAACACTTTCCTTCCATCCCGGAAAATGTAAAAATCCTTCATGAGTGCCCCAAGGGAAGAAAGCTTGACCTATTAGAGAAGATGGAAATCACAAGGGCAAAAAGGAGTCCTGTACTGTCTTGTGTGAATGATGTTTTTGACGTAAGTTAAGCGCTTGCCTACGAACCCGATGGTCGCTGGTTTATTTCTCGACCAATTAATTTTTCACTTTTTATTTTATTTTTTGCTTTTTTTCCGTTCTCCCGTTCAACTTAACCTCACTCTGCTTGTTTTGTTTACTTTTATTTAATTAGTTTTGACACGGAAATTAATGTGAACGTCAAGATTATTTTTATTTTGTATGTATTTATTTTTGTTTTAACTTGAATGTTTGTGGTGTTAATCCAATAGCTTTACCGGTAAGTCAAATCTCTATATTGTAATTTGTGTCTATGCATTGTTGTTTTTTTACTAGGGTTGCTTTCTATTTTCTTTTAGATCTGACGATGCCTTAGGGCGAAACACGTGTAATAATATTTTAAAAAATAAACATCTTTTGAGACCATTGACTTTGTGTCCCTCTAATCTCTGAATTTTTATTATCAAGAGGTCTCTTTGAGAAAAATGGACTACTTTTTTGAATCAGAGTTTAGAAGTCTGTGTTTACGCCGCCAGCTACGAGAGTTACAACCAGCGGAACGCCATGAACCTGGCTCCGAAAGGCGTGGGACAAGTAGTAGATTCTTGTTCCACGTTTCATAGTTCAATTTGTCTCCAAGTTTCCATAGTTCAATTTGTCTGAGAAGCAAGAACAGAAAGACCTTTTATGTCTGTATGCATTGTGACATTCCACTATGCTTAGAGCACGCGTTTTTGAGCTGCCAAAATTGTGCCACTTTTGAAAGATAATAACTTTTTTATTGTTATTGATATTCTTTTGTTTAATTCGACTCAAGAGCAAGTAACAAATTACATTTAATAATTAAATTAGGATAATCTTAAAAAAAGGTATTTCAGTGAATTTTAATTCTGGGGTATATCATACCCCGGAACACTTGCTATTTATTTTTATTGTGGTACACTAACGAAGGGATAATAATTAAATTATTTCAAGCCAGTAATTTACCTTTAAAAACCTCATCAAGGGGAGTCGTATAGGTACTTATACTTTTATTTTCAGTGCGCCATTTTTTAAGTAGGGTAAACTGTCCAACAGTGAACCACAGTACACAGAGAACCATTTTCAAATTTGGCGCAACTACATTTACCAACGGTCGTTAGTGTGTGTGTGGTGGGGACCGCTTAAAGCATCTCTAACGTATGCTAGTCGATTTTCGTCGATCAGTATTATTTTAAACGCGCCACGTGCAATTGTGTGTTTTCAGGTAAGCAAACTAAATTTCGTTTGTTCATTTACCCAATGTTTTTGGGGTGTTTGCTCAAATATTTTGAAATGTTTGATAGTGTCATCTATTGTTGATTCTTTTTAGCCAACTTATAAATAATAATTCTTTTGTTTTTCATTATTGCTATTTTGTTATTAATTTTTTTATTGGATAGTAGCAAATTTATACAGTGAACTGGTACACAGTAAATCGGTTCACTGTGTACCAGGTTGTCTTTTATATTTAAACAAAGCCTAGCTCGGTTATTATACGAGGTGGAAAATAAAGTTTTATATAAAAGTTGTAGGGTTTACCTTAAATCGCCAGGAAATGTTATAAAATATAATACAGGGGTATCGCAAGGTTAATAAAAAATACACAGTTCATTTTTTTTAAATGGAACCCCTTGTATATTTTTACATTACATAAAAGAAATTTTTTTTCTGATTTCAAAAATATATAATATGTTAATATTTGGTTTAGCCGTTTTCCCAATATTTATCTTTAAAAAATTAAAAAATAAAACAACTGTTTACCCGAATCCCCGTTGCTATGGTGTTTATCGGTAACAATAAAATAAATAATGTTATTTGTTGGGCTGTCACTGTCAATGTTTCTGCTATTTCTTTTGAATATGGGTTATACCGAAGAAGAAAAGTTTGAAATTATGAGGTTGTTTTACAAAAACAACAATAATGTTGCTCGAGCGCAAGCTGAATATCACCGTATTCATTCCGAAATGAGAGTTCCTGCTAGGTCCACTTTTTATTACACTGAAAGGAGTATGAGAAACCACAAAAATCTACAAAGAAAAAAACGAACAGTTTTAGCTAACGCGGATGAAGAACTACAAATTTTATTATATTTTCAAGATAAAAAGTTATTTTATATTTAAGAGCCTTATAAGAATTATAATTTATGCTTTGATTTTTGTAGAAAAACCATATTTATCAACCGTAGATGCTAGTAGACACTTTCAATGCTCTAGATCTAAGATTCAAAGAATTCTTCAGAAATATGGATATCATCCTTACAAATTGATGCCAGTACAAAAATTAACAAATAATCATGAAATAAGAAGGCTAACATACTGTAATCAGATGTTAGATATAAAAAACGTAGATAACGATATCTTTAATAAAATCTTGTGGACGGATGAAGCTGTATTTACAACAGCAGGGATGTATAATAGAAAAAATACTCACATGTGGGCACCAGCAAATCCTCACGTATACGTCGAAATAAAAAAACAGGGCAGAATGTCATTAAATGTGTGGTGTGGTATCCTTAGAAACCAAATAATTGGACCCATTATATTTCAAGGATCTTTGACTGGAAATAGGTATTTGCGGTTTCTAGAAAATGAGATTGAAGCTTTATTAGAAGAAATACCTTTAAGAGAATATACCAATATTATATGGCATCAAGATGGCGCCCCGCCTCATAACTTTAGGCCAGTAAGGATTTTTTTAAATAATCGTTTTATTCAGTGGATTGGAACCCATGGTACCATTAACTGGCCACCAAACAGCCCTGATTTGACTCCTCTAGATAGTTTTTTATGGGGGTATCTTAAAAATGAAGTTTATAAGGAAAGAAGTGAAAATTTGGAGGAATTAAGGGAAAAAATTCAAAGAAGTATAAACTCCTTAAATGAAGAACACCCTGAATGTATTTCAAATGCTCTGTTAAAACTGGACAAAGATTATAGAAACTGCGTTGAAAATAATGGCGGCCATATACAACATTTGTAAATATTTAAAGAAACAAGGCTCAAAGGTTTTTTTTTTTTCAAAAAACCAAATTTTTTTAAAAATGATGAATTAAATATTAACATTTTATAAATTTTTGAAATTAGAAAAAAAATGTCTTTCATTTAAAGTAAATGTGCGGTAATGTATAATAAAGTAATTCACGGTTTGCCGATGGGACGCGAATCTTTATTTAGGACGAAACTTCCACTACTACCGTGCAAAAACTTCAAAGAGTCTTGGTACCCAAGGGTATAAGATGCTTGTCCAAAGTAACCAGTGGAGAAAAGGGAACATTAGTTACTACATGTTGTATCGTAAGTGCAAGTGGGCAAAGTCTACCGCCAGCTTTAATATTTCCCAGAGTGCATTTTAAACCGCATATGCTTAATGGAGCTCCACCAGGCTCTTTGGGCTTGGCAACGTCCAGTGGCTGGGTGAATTCAGATCTCTTTAGCGAGGTGATGCTTCATTTTGTCAAGCATAGCTCATCTTCAAAAGAGAATCCATCCATATTGATTATGGACAACCACGAATCGCACCTGACAATCAGAGCTATTGATATTGCAAAGGAAAACGGTGTTAATATTTTAACCCTTCCACCCCATACAACGCAGAAAACCCAACCATTAGATGTTGGTATAATGAAGCCGTTTAAAGAATATTATAATGCCTCTATTGATTCTTGGATGCTGAGAAATCCTGGGATTCCCGTTACTATTTATGAATTAGCTTTTTTTATTGGAATAGCTTATCAGAAAGCTATGACACCATCTACAATTACAAATGCATTTCGGAAAACAGGCATATTCTCGTTTGATCGTAACATTTTTTCAGAAGTTGACTTTATGCCTAGCTCCGTCACCGACAGACCTGACCCTGGGGATCGAAACCTATATATTTTGGACCAAGAGGTGGAAAATGGAAACCCAGATGACAGAGATGATATTGAAGAAAACACAAACTCTTCACAACGTGACATGTCAAAAGAAAAAGCTACTATATCCAATCAACCAGATGGTATCGAAAAAAACCTAAATATCGAGTCTCCTATTCCATCCACTTCGTATCAACAAAACAACGAAAATATTTTTATATCTCCCAAAGAATTTCAACCACCACTCCGTGCAGCCGCCAGAAAAAATACAAGGAAAAGACGCAAAGCGGGAAGAAGTCTAATTGCAACTGACACTCCTGAAAAGGACCTCTTGGAAATGGAGCAACAAGGTAAAAGACGAATAGTTCCGAAGAAGACAAAGAGAGTCCTAATGGAAAGTTCATCGTCAAGCTCAGACACATCGTTGGTTTTAGACAGTGATAATGAGACATCAGAAGATGAAGCGTTGCCAGGTATTAAGTTTGCTCTTGAGAGAGCCCCACTTCCTGATGACTTTGTGCTTGTAGAATTTCAATTAAAGAAAAATATTATTTATTATGTGGGGAAAATTTTAAAAGAAAATAAAAATAGTTTTTCTGTAACGTTCTTGCGTAGAAAAGTTATAGGCAATATGTTTTACATGCCTCTTGTTACAGATATGGCAGATATAGATCTAGCGGACATAAAAACTATTTTACCAAAGCCTCATATTAATGGAAGTACCTCAAGGCAAAATTCCTATTTTAAATTTAATGTTAATTTAGGTTTATTAGATGTTCGTTAAAATTCCTATTTTTTTTTGAGACGCCACTAAAAAGCACCCGATTCCCGCCGGTGATCGTGTATGTTCGGAGAAAAATTCGGTCGTTTGACGTGAATGACAAGAATAACGACACGAATGTTCCCGCTTTTTTTGCGTTTGTTGATTGTTTACTTTTGTAAAAAAGCTCCAACTAATTTGATCAATTATTGCGATTTGCGATTATACTGAACTTGTTTCTTTGTGAAATATTGACCATGTTGTTGCTTATAGTGTTTTAAAATAATACCTGAAAAGCTGTATTAATTCCAATTCAGCGATTTTAGCTGTAAAGATGGACGGCGCCTACTCAAAACCATCAGAATCAGGACCAAACTATCAACAAAAATATGTGCCACTTATGCAGTAAAATGTTTTCTTCCATTTCAGCTAAGAACAAACATATTAAAGTTATTCATAAGCAGCAGCTCCCAGATAACCCAAAGTCACACATTTCTTGTCCCTTATGCATAGAGACTAAGTATTCTTCTGAGACTTATCAAAGACTTGAAGCTCATTTATAGGTAAGTCATGATATCAAAATAGAGTCCTCAACTTTCCATTTTTCCAGCGAAGAAAGATTTGAGGAATAGTTAAGAGAGCATAAAATAAGCACAAACTATGCACTTGTTCGCACAAGGAAAATTGAAGACAAGATTGAAAAAGTATATTGTTGCAGTCGAAGCGATTTTAGAGGTAATTTGTAGCAATTTCAATTGTTCATTATGGTGTGTGAGCAAAGGAAGGGAAGCGATTCTGTTTTAGGTGAACTCCTTGGGGAATGTTCTTCCAATAATATTGAAGCTAGCAATAGTCTAGAAATTGAAACATTTGTTAATGAGAAGATTACTGAAAATCATCAAGTAGCAGTACAACGATTCACAACAAGCAATCAACAAGAGAAATTGAAATTGAAAGTGTATCAAACTTTTTAAGATCTTTAAATGATGAAACTTATAAGTAATTTATCTTTTTATAAAATTATATAAGATATATTAACATATACCTGTAAATGTCTAGGTGCATGAGACAACTGACATCAATGATGGAACAGATAAATAAGACAAATACAAGTAAACGAAAAATGGACAAACAAGTTTATTTTCCATCAAAGAAGAAGGAGCAGTAAATAAAAATAATTAATTGTATATTTTTTTCTATTTATCAGTATTTTTTTATATAATAGTAGGTATATTTTTATAGGTTTAAGTATATATGTATTATAATTTTTTATGTAAGTTTTAGGCAAATATTAAAAAAAACATTACCTATCTCATAAGTTTCTTGCAGTTTCTTCTTATGAGTATTAATCGAAACTGCGAATTGTAAATTAGTATTTTAGCATAAAATAATTAAGTTTCTTTTCAAATCAGTCATATACATTATACATGTCTTTGCAGCATTTATAAAATAAAACTTTTAATATATGATACATTTATATAACAGTATAACTAATTAAATCCATTGTGTTTTCACTTACCAAAATTACCTCTCTACCTAGGTATAAAAGTTATTTAAAAAAATAGGTACTATATATTTAAGATTAAAATTAAAGTACAATACTACAATATTTTATAAATTATGTTTTCCATTTATTTATTTTTTCTAAATATACAATACCCTATTGTTTAAGTTGGGCTTATCCTTTTGATATGTCGTCCACATATAGAGAATTTAAAAAAATAATAGTTATTTGTATAACAAAAGGGAGCAAAGTGCATAATTTCCTTAAGTGGGTGAAGTTTGATCCAGCAAAAGCATCCACAGTGAGGAAATGACACCGCTCCTACAGTACTTCATTTTCTACTTTCATTCTTATTAATAAGCACAATTTAATGTAAAAAATTAATTTTATAAAAAATAATAAGCAAGATATAGCGAAATAAAAAAATTCAATTATGCAGGGAAATAAAATTAAAAATTTTCTTATAAGGTAGTAGAAAAATAAATATTTCAAATAACACTTTCTCAAAAATAAACTATAGTAATTTTAAATATTATCTAAAATCAAATAAATCCATGTCCGCCCAAAGAAATTTTTAAAAATATTTATTCAAAAAAAAATGAAATTTTCATTCCATTGGATTGTTCAACCAAACTCCATTTTTTTGATACTTACATTAGGGTATTATGTATAAAATTAATAATTTAATTTTCATGTTTGCATCCTTTATTTATATTTAATTTATTCAAAGAATCAATAATTATTATTATTCCAGAAACGCTATTTTTTATTTTAATTAAATTATTATTCCATTAATTATTATTTACATTAATTATTCTTATTGCCAGAAACCGTTGCTTCTAGCAGCAAACATTGCTCTTTTGTTGGTTGCCCGCCATTCACATAATATTTAAATATCCGAATGGGACAGTCGGAGATAGCCGAATGGTGACGGGAATCGGGTGCTTTTTAGTGGCGTCTATTTTTTTGTAAAAGTTAAGTTTTTTTTGTTTTGTTTTTTGTGCATAGTTTTTTAAAAGAAGTTCTTATTTTTGTTAACTTATTTTTAGAATTTAAAACTTTAAAACTGGTTATAATTATTGAAAAATACATAATCATACTTCATTCGTTTTTTTTTGTTTTTGGTTCACTGTGAACAGTGTAGATGGTTCATTGTACCCACAAGGTGATACACAGTAAACCACAAAACAGGTTTTAAAAAAAATTATAAAGATTAACTCTATATTATTTTTTGTTAAATGGTGCCTGTATTTAATACATCATTATAATAACTATACTCTATTTCAGAAGTGTATAGAGCAATAAACTGGGGAATTCCGTTCTGTTTGGCTACATTTCGTGGTAGTTCATAGGCGCAGGTACTTATAATATTTATGAATTTAATTTTCACGGATTAAATGCCTTTATTTTGAAAGAGATTAAATACTAAATAAATACTTTTAATCCTTTTGTATAGGTACCTATCTTTTAACGCTTTGTAACATGCAAAAATGGGGTCAGGTAATATATACAGACTATAAATACTTTTAAATCATATTTTAAACGTTAGTAGTCACTGCTACGCTGTAGTGTAATCACAATATTATTATCCCAATATTTAAAAAATGGAGGTATTCAGTCCAACGAAAAGATGTACTAAAAATTCTCCACTATCGCTGAGTGAAAAAGTTATTATTTTAAATGTACATGATTGCATAAAACACGATTACCCTAGTTTTACTGTACAAGAAATTGTTGAAAAATGTTCTCGAATGAGTGGAATTGGAAAGTCCACCATTTTCAAATTGTTGCGGGAAAGAAAAGTAGCAGGTCAAGTGGAATCTCCCAAGCAAAAGCCAGGACGACCTACAAAAGTCCTTGATAAAAATGCTTAATGTATAATTCGAAGAAAAGTTCACTCTTTTTATTTTAAAAAGGAAATACCCACCCTAGACAAAATTTTAATGGAGCTTGGCCGAGATGACAGTATTCCGTTGATAAGTAAAAAACTTTTATGGAAAACTTTAAAAAATATGGATTTTGCCTGGGAAAAGCATAACCGCAAAGCACTTTTACTGGAGAGCGACGAAATTGTTTGTTGGAGACGACAATACTTGAGAAGTATCAAGCAGTACCGCAGGGAGCAAAAGAAAGTTTTTTATCTTGATGAGACGTGGATTAACGAAGGTTATATAGTCCAAAAAATGTGGCAAGACAAAAATATAACCAGTGCTCGCCAAGCTTTCATAGAAGGCCTGTCTACGGGTATTAAAGTACCTTCGGGAAAAGGAAAAAGACTTATAATCACACATATTGGAAGCGAAGAGGGATTTTTAAAAGAAGGTCTGCTAACCTTTGAGTCGACTCGCACAGGAGATTACCATGAAGACATGAACTCAGACGTTTTCGAGGACTATTTTGGTGAAATGATAAAATTTCTTCCGGCTAATTCGGTGGTGGTTATGGATAACGCAAGCTATCATTCACGGCGAATAGAGAAGACGCCAACTTCAAGTTGGAGAAAGCAAGAAATTATCGATTGGCTGACTGCAAAAGGTATTGCGTTTGAAGCAAATTTGATAAAAAAAGAACTGCTGGCAATAGCAAACTTACACACTCGTTTCATGAAATACGCCGTGGAAGATATAGCCGAAAAATATAATATAACTGTACTGCGCTTACCGCCATATCATTGCGAACTAAGTCCTATAGAACTGATATAGGCGCAGGTAAAAGGATTTGTAGCAAGACAAAACACGACTTTTAAAATGAAAGATGTTAAGCTACTGTTTGATCAAGCCATTACGGAAGCGACACCAGAGAATTGGCGAAAAGCAGTCCAGCATGTAATTAAGCAAGAGGACAAAATGTGGGATCTTGACAACCTCATCGATCAGACAGTCGATCCTTTAATTATAATGTCAAGAGGTGATGACAGTTCGTCAGATGACGAAGAAGACTACAATCTATTATAATTTAAAATTGTTATACACTGTTCAAAAAGTGCCAGATCCAAAAGTGACATTTTCAACTGTTTTACTCTACATATTATGTTCAATAAATTTGTGAAAAAAATATATTATTCCATTTAAACAAAAGTAACTTTCTAAAATAAAATAGCATTTAAGTACATTAATTATAAGGTAAAAAACAAGTCCCAGTTGCACGCCTTTGGCGAACCGTTTTCAATGTTTATCAGTGGGTAACAATGGGCAAAACTCATAAATTGACCCAAAACCGGGTGGCACTACCTGCAATCAACGAAAAGAAAGAATTTTACATTGAAACTAATACCCAACTAAGGTAGTGGCATAAAATATTGGTGGATCACCAGGTACCACTTTTGCATACCTAATGAGGTTTTATTGCTCTACACACTTCTGAAATAGAGTATAATATAAACTGAAGTTTGCAAATTTTTACCTTCTCTATTCTCTTTAAAAAATAAAAATGGTTCACTGTTGGACAGTTTTCCTACTTATTACGGATATATTAACCGAGTAATTTTTTTTTAAGTAATTTAAAAAAATTACCTAAAAAAGATGTTTGTGTATCGAAACTGCCAATAATTTAAAATCCAACGGCAACAACACAAAACATATCTTGGTAGATACTTATTTCTTTAAATATTTCACAACAAAATAATATTCTTAGACTTCTAAAATGACCAATACCTTAATAAAAACAAAATTAGGCAATACATATTGTTCCTATTAAAAGAGGCTTACTCGAAAAAAAAACTTTTACACCCACTTTTTGCTACTACATTTAAAATCTCATAACAAAAAATGAAATTCAATTGGCATTTCTTATCAACCTTTAAGAGACACCCTTTTTTTAAACTCGGGACTCTTGCCCGATTTTCCCTTCTATTTCACGGTCCGTATCTTTAATAATATATACACCGGACATAGTTAAAAGAATATTAAAGGAGCACTCGAAATCTAGAAAACTCTTGGCGGTCTTATCTTTCAATGAGTGCAAAACCTGATTTCTCAGTTTCTTTACTAAAGCGACATACAAACGAGTATGATCCAAACAGAGTGCCTTGGGGCGAATCTTTTCGATTTTTCTTTTTTCTAATACGTCCGCCAGCTTAGAGTATCCCTTGAGAGTGCACAGCCAGTCGGTCGTTACACGTAACGACTCGCAATTTTGAGGGAACAACTCTAATAACTTACTAACACTAGTATTATCTTGAAAAAGATTATCACAATAACTTTTCTTTTCATCACAAATAATATTTAATTGATTCACTAAGCTAGTTCTATAGAGACTGTAGTCGATCTCTTCTACTTCGACCTCTTCGGAGCTAAAAGACTCTTCTTGAACATTCGTAACAGTCAAGTCAGTCTTTGGGCTGGAGCTTTTTACTATGCTAGACTCGATTGTTTCATAACTCTCTAGGGCATCTTCAGTCTTTAATTCGGTTACGTCATTTATGGCACTAATTTTTTCTCGACCCCTCTTCTTTATCGCTTTTTTACGCGAGGCTAGCCGTTTCATTTTTCCACTGCCCTTATAGGGTCGCCTTATTTCAGTTTGCGGTCGATAGTATTGCTCTGTTAAACTGCCCTCACTACTAGATCTGGACAAACGGTTAAATCTTGTATAGTGGGGTAAACATATTCTCGCTTTAGCGTCCAAACTAAAATGCGAATCGGTTGAAGTGGAGGGTAATCGACAGCAACTTGCAATCACATTTTTACCATCTGACTGTTGATTATGTAAATATTCTGGCTCGACGGTACTATAAAACTTTTCAACTCCTTCCATAAAGTCCAAAGAGGTAGTGTTGCTGTTTGTTTTATTATAGGTTAGTTCGGTTTTATCATCTGAGGAAGGTTTTGTTTGTGCCGCCACAGCCTGTTTCTTGGGACACACATATTTCTTAAGGTCTTTATCAATCACTTTTTGCCCAGTTACTTTTACAATTTTCGCAATCACCTCCCGTTTCTTGGCACCATTCATCCTTTTATTGACCTCCTCCAACTCCCTATCAGATTTTTTACTTTCTGTGTCTTGGGAATAATATACCTTCCTCATGAGGCCTTGCAATTCGTCAATAGGTAACGCCTTGGGTTTAGGACATCCAATATCTGATAAAGACACTTCTGTCTCTTTATCAGTCTCTACAAATTCCTCTTTCATTTTAGAAGGTATTGCGTGCTGATGCTTGGAAGGTATTACAATCTGTTGTAGGTCAAGAGTTGGTTCTTCCTCTTTTAAACTACCGACTAGTTCCACAAGACTATCCACACTGCCAGAAGATTTTGAAAATAAACCCGAGCCGCTATTATAAGTAATGTCAGCAGTTATTTCTTGTGGCTCATCGATGACTGTTTTCGTTTTTAGATTTAACTGGATACACTCGAGCTTATGAGATAAAGCCTGTTCGGTCTCCTCAAGGGTTTTAATAGTAAGCTTCAACTCTTTTAAGTCATTTTGCACTAAATCTTTAATGTTGTGCGTGGTATCACCTTCCTCACAAACTCGTGTCTCTTCAGAATTCTTTATAGCCCCATATGACACATTAGCACACTTGGCTGTTATGAGATTATTAAAAACTGAATTTTGCTTCAAATAATAATCCCCGTTGTAATTTTTCTTTTCCACTGACTGATCCTCCGTTTCCAAGTTTTCGTCATAACATAGGTCAGATGCGTGACTTAGACCATTGGATAAACCATTTAATGTCACTGGTGCAATTTCATTTTCATGACTAGCTTCTTTCTTAGAGTAAGAATCGCTCTTAATGCCTTCGCCTTCCTCGCAAGATTTACAAGTATGTCCAAATATCTTTGGAGTTTCATAGGCTGTGAGCATTATGTCATTTGTTGATTGGCTAACCTCTTTTGTTTGTTGGGGCAATTGCTCTGATTTTACTCCATCCTCTATCTGGGTCAGAAGTTCCTTGATTGGCTTGGATTTATTTTTTTTAGATTGTAGACTATCGCTTACGTTTGGAAAGTGATTTTGTTCGTTCCCAGGAATTTTTTCAGGGTCCAACGTGATTTGAGAATGATGATCTTCGGAATTTCTTTCAGATTTTATTGCCTCCTCTATTTCTTGAGCTTGTTTTTTAAATTTATCTCTTAAACACGCAAGATATTCTTGAACGACCAGCAGAGACTTCGTCGAATCATGATTGTTCGTCTCCTTTGTTTTTGATATCTTCTTGTGCTTCTTTTTAAGAGAGTCAAAATATTTTCTTATATTTTCTGAAGTTTCTTTTGGATCATGAGTTAGACTTGCACCAGTTGCCTCTGTCATAACCTGTTTATATGTTTCAGCATCGGGATAAAAATACTCTTTTGCAATTTTTGCTATTTTACTCTCTATTGGGGGTGGCGGAGGAGACTGATCACAAGTGAAATCGCGGTAATTTGACCCTAAATAGTCATGACCCCAAATCCTAGGCGGTTCACCCTTGAAGTCTTCATTTTCATTATCTTGATCGATAGAGTCACTAATAATTTTCATGATATTGCTAGCTTCATCTTCCTCAAGGCCAAATGACGACTTTTCTGTCTGAATGCTCTCTACTGAAGGATCCTCTAAAGTATATGTGATATTATTTTTAAAGTCAGGGTGCACCATATCTATGGTACGAAATTTAGCAGAAGATAAGAATATTCTAAAATCCTCAGTTTTTTCATAAAAGTCCCTAAGATTTGATATACTCATATCTATGTTGAATCGACAAAGCTTGGTGTATATATCCAAAAGGCTCATTAGACGATTTGTAGAGCTTTTTGTAGCCGTCTCTACCGAATCTGTTAATTATAAACAAAAAATATTTCATCGGAATATAAAGAAAAAAAAGGATTTGCTTACCAGCTGCTTTTATATAATTATGTTTAAATTTTCTGCCAAAAATAGAAATATCCGGTCCCAAACCATCTTTAGTATAGATACATTTAATATTATTTGAAGTCAATGTGTCTAATATATCTGTCCAACAAGCCGAATAATATTTCAGCGACTCTGATTCTAAAAAATAATAACAAGCCTAATATTATAAGTAATTACCAACAAAGTCAATCTAACCATCACATTTCTCTTGTATTTGCTCAGGTGGATTTAAAAAAAACAAATCGACTCTATTAACAAAAGTGTCCTGAAATTGCTCCATTAAATTCTGATAATCATATAAATGTATGATTTCTTTATATGGCCACACTGAGTAAATTATTGGACCCTTGTGATTATGCAAGTTGGAGTTCTACAAAAAAAATATTGTTATTTCTAAATTATTTTAAGCAATTAATTTGGGTACCTTCGTAAGTTCACTTAGAACTGAATGAAATAGTTCCGAAGCGGGTGATATAGTTGCCACCACCAGAATTCCTAAAAGGCTCAGGTCTTGAATAAAAGCTTTCCATACTGTCACTAGCTGCTCTGTTTGATTTTTCTTTACGTCTATTTGGACAACTCCAAGTGGGTTGAATTGGTCTGTTTGGATAAGTCTATTAAAAAAATTACAATTTGTTTATCGAATAAAGATTTTTTTATAAAAATATTATTCTCTAAAAGTTTCTCAAAATATGAAGTCTATACGGAATAAAAATATAGAGCATAAAATAGCTTGAAAACTAAATTATTACCTACACTGAAAAAAAACCGAAAATATTACCTTAATAAATATTTATTTAAATCTTTTTTATTTCCACTGAATACAATTTGTTTCAATAAATTAATTCTTGCTTGTGTCAAATAAATGTATGTATTTGAATATTTTTAGTCATTTGTTTGAATATATTTTTAATGTTTTTATTTAAGACAAATAATTATTTATTTAAACTAAATTAAAAAATGAGAGGAGTTCACTCAGTTCATTTTAGCAAATAATCGTTTTTTTTTTAATTTAAATATATTTATTAAACACAAACAAATAAGTTTAAATACAAATAACTCAATAGGTACTTTTTCAACACTCAATCATTAGAACTACAGGAATCCCCCACCCGAAGCGCAATTGGGGGTGCGGACCGGCCGGCCGGCAGGTCGCTGTTTGCTTGATACTGGGAAGAAAGTCACCCATAGATTTTTGTCAAATCGCAGTTTTTCATCAAATTTACCATTATTTACTCACTCTTTACGATTCATTTAATGTTTGTTTGTATATAACCTGTGGATGTGCGCATAACTTGTGGATTGTGTACCTAATTAACAGTTCCTATTATGGAAATGGAAACCTTTTTGGACCAATGTGGCGTGGGTCATTTCACGTTGTTTATTAGCTCATGAATCCTAGTTCTTTTGGCCAAATATGGCGTCTTCCACGGCGTGTTGCGGTCTTCCTTTATCTTTTTTTGTGTATAAAGATCATGTGTACCGGATCACACCTTTCAAATAAAAATGTATTTGATCTAAATGAATGGTATATAAATATTCAGTAACAATAAAAAATTATATTGTCAGAATAAACTACTGTTTATTCTAAAATATAATAGGTTATTTCAACTAAATAAACATTTACTTGGTTTAACTGTTGAAGTACTTGTGTATAATCATATTACAATTATAGTAATTGGCTTTGTTTTAAATATAAAGTAGATTTACACACAACAAAATATAAGTTATATTTTGCATCATTTTTTAATTTAATTAAGACACATTGAAAAAAATAAGCTAAAACAATGTTATTACCACATAAAAGACTATTCTCTTGAATACATATTTAATTTAAAGAAGGAAACAAAAACCTAATTTTAAAACTGAATAAGGTGATGTGGTGCAAAACTTTTTTTGTTGTATTGGTTGTATATAAGTTTACAGCATATGTATTTTCCTTTTAGAGAATATTCTATAAAAATAAACTTATTTCAGAGCATCATATAGACGACCTCGATGTCCTACAGAGCATTAGCGAAAATTATCCAACATCTTAATCCAACAACCAACCACAGAAAAATGAAGAAGTGATGAGGTCACTAAAAACTATTTAATGTTTTGTTGTCTTGTCTGTATTTTTTAAAGTTTTTATGTACAAACGATGCAGCTAACCGTGCTACCATCGTTGGTACAAAAGTGTATTTATTTTACCTCATAGTGTGGTATTTTAAATCCTAATTTTTTGTTAGATTTGTAAAATAGAGTAATTAGTTATAGGAGTCGATAAAAGTGTCGACTCCTTGTTATTATATTTTTCTATATTATAAGGATTAAAAATGTTTATGTTTTATTTTCTTATGGTTTTTGAATCTTGCAAATTTAATGTTAACTAGACTATTTTGCAGTTTAAAAATATTTCAGTTTAATAATAAAGAAATATTATTAACATTATTTATTAGTATTTTTTCTATATACTTACCTTTCCTTATAGTTCAAGGTTTGTAAATTATTATTTTTGAATACCTTTGTTTAGTACTATTTATTCTTTTTATAACCCATATTTTATGGTAATTATACATATATATGTTTTAGCATCAAAATTGTTATCCACACCGGATACCGGATTTAAAAAATATACGGTAACTTTTAGTAGAACCCTACAGGAATTAAATTTTAGATATGCAACCAAATAACTAATTTATTTATATTAAATAATGAAAATCTGGGTTCAAATAAATTAAAAAAAAAGTGCACTTAAATGTTTCATCCAAATAACAAAAGTTATTCAAATTAAATCATCCATTATTTATTGCAAATATTTCGTCTCTCAAACTAACTATTTTTAAGGTAATATAAAATACATTATTTTATTGAATCAAATAAATTATACATTTTTAGAAAAAAAAAATAATATTTAAACCGAATAAATGTACATTTCACTTAAACAACACCTGTAGTATTTTAAATAACACATTTGTTCAAATCAAATACACATTTATTGGACGACTGTCCATTAAGAAGTAGGTATGTATTTATTTAAATACATATTTATTTGATACAAATAATTTAAGTAAAAACGATTCAAATACATTTAAAAAAAATTTCAAATAAATGTTTGTTTGGCCATTATCGAACAAATATTTCTTTAAAAAAACTCCAAATTTTTTTAGACCAAGTAATTTTTTTTCAGTGTAATAATAGTAGCACTTCTAACAAACAACCTAACTACAAATATAGCGATATCGTTAAAGCAAATTCTTCTGTCTTAATTGTTAAAAGTAACAACGAGAATACCAAGCAGGATGATGTTTTAAATGACATTACACATTCCGTTAATCCGGGTCAGATAAAGCTTGCATAAACAATACAACGAAAATTCGTGGCGGAGTTGCAGTACACTGTCAAGACAATAGATCGCTGCAAACGTTAAAAACTAGTTTAATTGCAAAAATGGGCAAAAAATATAATATTGATCAAGCTAAAAAATTTAATCCAAGATTAATCATAAAGGGAGTGCGTTTAGAAGGGTTAGATACACCGGACCAAATAATAGGCAATATAACGTCTTCAAATGATATCTCAGATTTAGCATCTGAAATCAAATATATTACCAAGTTAAAGCAACGCAATAACAAAATTGACTTTGTGATTGAAGTTTCCCCGGCACTTCGTAAGCGCCTTCTAGGAATAGGATCGGTTTTTGTGGGATGGAGCAAGTCAGTTGTGGAGGACTATCTGCGTGTTATTAAATGTTTTCGATGTTGTGCATATGGTCACACCGTAAAAGACTGTCGCGAACAAAAAGACACTTGTCCCAAATGCGGAAAAAATCATAAACTGAAAGAATGTATTTCTGAAGAAAAAATGTGTATTAATTGTGTTAAATTAATACACATAACTTTTAAAAAGAATAACTTTTTTTACTGGGATAAATAGCTATTTTTATTGTTTTTTATTATATAGTTTATAAGAAATGGCTAACAAACAATTAAATTCTTATTTAATTGTTTGTTAGCCAATTAAGTTAGGAGAAGTATTCGATGTTCGGTGCAGAGTAGACGTGTTTTACACCGCTCCTAAATTACAGCAAATATCTACAGTTTATTGCAAGTTTTAAAAACATAAAAGTTCTCCAGAGTGATAGGCTAGCAAGACAAGAGTTAATTTCAGAGAAAAAAAGTAAAGGTAATTAGCTGTAATTAACATAAAAATGCCTTTAACCAAAAATCAAAAAGACGATATTAAACAGTGTATATCTGAATGTTTATACGACAAGAATTTCATAGCGACCTTGGCCACTGCAGTTGCCGAAATTATTTCGAAGTCATTCTCCGAGAAAATAGATAAACTACAAGCGCAAGTCACCGATCTAAACACAAAATTGGAGGAAAGTCAAAATAAAGTTTCGGAGCTGCATTTAAAGGTAGACAATTTAGAACAAAATTCGAAAGCTAAGCAGCTTAGGCTCTATGGATTAAAGAAAAAGTCCAGCAAACCCTTATTGTTAAATTGAAAATAGATGATTTAGATATAGATGCGTGTCATAGAATAGGACAGAAAAATCTGACTGACAGCAAACCGCGGCCGGTAAGAATGTTTTTTAACTCCGTGGCAGCCAGGCAAGAAGTTTTTTTCAAGAAAAAAAATACTTAAAGGATCCAATATGGTCGTTGTTGAAGAACTAACAAACCACAAATACCATCTGTTGCAGCTAGCTAAAGAGAAATTCGGAAAAGAAAACGCCTGGTCAAAAAGTGGGAAAATTTATGTAACGAAGGATGGAAAAAGTGAAATAATAAAAACTGAGAAACAATTGGAACAATCATTGTAATTTTTTAGGGGTAAAAAGGTGAAATGCGTTAACTTAGTAAGAATTTTTTATTTCTTTTTTTTCTTTGTCACTTTTGTTCATATCCTGTTTTTTTTTATATATAAGCTTCTGTTTACTTTTATATACTAGATCCTTAAGTTTTTGATTTCGACTTTAAAATTCGTATCAAGTTAGTATAGTACCTATCCTACGTAGCCACAAATCTGTAACTTATATCAACCTATCGTTTTTTATTTGAGGGAAAAAAAGAAAAACACTTTTTTGTATTCTTCTCTCGTTCTTTGCATAAATACGTTACTGAAGTACTCAATTTAATTAACAAATTTAACTATTAACATGATTACATTTGCCATTTTTTGAAGAGTTTCCAAGAGTTAATCGGACTTAGTGGGAAAAAAATTAAAAAATTCTCATTCGCATTTTCTAACATAAGATCATTAGTACCTCACTTGGCTGAATTTAAAACATTTTTGTTGGAAAAAAAATTTGACTTTGTTGGTCTGTGTGAGACATGGTTGCATTGTGGTATACCGGACGATGTTTTAAATGTTGATGGTTATAGATTTTTAAGATTAGATCGCAGTGCAGGCAGAGGCGGAGGTATTGGTATATTTATTTCAAATTCAATTGAATTCGAGCAGCTACATTTAAATTGTTCGTCAGTACTAGAGGAGGTATGGCTTAAAATTAAACTTAAAAACAAAAACGTTATAATAGGCATTGTATACAGGCCTCCTTCAGGCTCTGTCTCAGATTTTCTGGATACCCTTGAGAATAGTTTATCACAACTTTATACAAATTGCCATGATATTATATGTGGTGGAGATATAAATATAGAGCTGCTAAATATAGAGGACACAAAATCACAGAATTTCAAGAAAACAATAGAACTCTTTGATCTAAAACAAACAATTAATAGTCCCAACTAGAATCTCAAATAATAGCTCAACACTAATCGATATCACTGCACAACAAATCGAAGGTTATTTTATGTTGACTGAAATATTTTTATTGTTGTTTACTAATTCGAGGCATCTGATTTCGAATCTGTCGTCAGTTTTACTCTAACAGCTCGAGTTGTTTAGATATAGCTACGTTCTTCTCATTTATCTTTATTTTTGGTTTTTTATCTATTATAGTCGCGTTTTAGATAAATTATTGTAATTTTCATCATGACTTCGCTAAGAAGGGTCTGCATTAACGATCCGAATTGTTTTTGTTATATTTGTGGTGAATATGTTTGTCAAAAATTTCGATTGAATATGTCAGACTTTGTGAAACGAGCGTATTTAGAGTGTTTTGGTTTTCCTTTGGAAACAGATAACAAGTGCTGGGTGCCCAATATTGTGTGCAAAATTTGTGTTGAAGAATTACGTTTATGGGCCACTAAGAAGAGACTCTCTTTTAAATTCCAATCCCCAATGATTTGGCGTGAACCTTTAAATCATCACGATGACTGCTATTTTTGCGTTGTTAATATAAAAGGAATCAACAAGACGAACCGCTCCAAATGGATTTACCCCACATCAACATCAGCTGTGAGGCCTGTAAGGAGCTCAAAAGATACAGCTTTACCATTACCATCTACATCTACAGAAAGTTCTGATGAATTGAATGAACTGAGTAGCATGAGCGATGACGAGTTTGTTCCAGAAAATCTCTTTGAACCAAAACCATTCGATCAAAGTGCACTTGATGATTTAATTAGAGACCTTGGACTATCCAAAACTTCGTCTGAATTATTGGCCTCCAGATTAAAAGAGAGAAATCTTTTAACTAAAGAAACTAAAGTTTCTTATTACCGCACTCGAGAAAAAGACTTACTTCCCTTTTTTCGCTGAGGAGGATAATTTTGTATTTTGTACTAATATTTCTGGTTTAATGACTGCCATGGGCTTGCAGAAATATGAACCAATCGATTGGCGTTTATTTATTGACTCGTCAAAACGGAGTTTGAAGTGTGTACTATTGCACAACGGAAATAAACTAGGCTCCATACCAATAGCACATTCAACTAAAGTTAAGGAAGAATACCCCACAATAGCACTGGTCACGAACAAAATCAAATATAACAATCATAAATGGGTGATTTGCGTTGATCTTAAGATGGTGAACTTCCTTTTAGGACAACAAGGAGGCTACACTAAATATCCTTGTTTTATGTGTTTATGGGATAGTAGAGCAAAATCAGAACATTGGTCAAAAAAAGAATGGCCCTCTAGGGAAGCACTACTTCCAGGTAGTCTTAATGTTATAAATGAAACTCTAGTGCCACGAGATCGTATCATATTGCCACCCCTGCACATTAAACTAGGTTTAATGAAGCAATATGTTAAGGCATTCTTTTAGATTGACGGATGAACAGGAAGTTTACACTGCCTTATCATCAATAAAATCAAATGCCGTTGGTCCGGATGGTCTAAACAGTGAAATGCTAAAATTATGCTGCCCTCAGATTCTAAATATTTTAGTTAATATTTATAACTCGTGTATTCTCATATCTAAATTTCCAGACTCCTGGAAAATTACTAGGGTTTTTCCGTTGCCACAAACTAAAACCGAGCCAACAAACCTTTCAGAATTAAGACCCATATCCATTTTATCACCCTGCTCGAAAATATTTGAAAAAATCTTAACCGCTAGAATAATAGAACACCTGAATAAACACAATATCCTTCCCTTGAGACAATCGGGATTTAGAAAAGGCTACAGTTGCTGTACAACACTGTTGGACGTGGTTGATTCAATAATGTCAAATATAGACTCTGGAAACTCATGTGTTTTGATATTGTTAGACTACACAAGAGCGTTTGATAAGGTAAACCACCAGGTCCTGTTCGCTTTGCTATTGCATATTGGATTTTCACAGAGTGCTGTCGATCTAATTAAAAGCTATTTATCTAATAGGGTTCAATATGTAGAAACTGATAAGGGATGTTCGGACAGAGAGTCGCTTCACTGTGGTGTTCCACAGGGCTCCGGGCTATCCCCGTTACTATTCTGCATATACACTTGTTATCTCACATATGCCCTTGAACAGTGTATTGATTATAGTTTTGTTGATGATAAACAATTATTATACTCTGTCACACCTAATAACATGGCACAAACTCAACTTAACATAAATAAAGATTTGAATCAACTAGTTCGAAACTCAGAAAAACACCACTTAAAATTAAACCCTTTAAAAACTAAAATACTTGCTTTTGGAAAACAAAAAATTGACTTAGAAAACCAACTTAAAATTAATTTAAATAACTCAGAGCTTACCTTTGAAAAAAAATTTAGGAATTTGGGGGTAATTTTAGATACAGATTTAAGATTCAGCGAACATAACAGTGTACAGAGGGCGTATGCAAATTTAAAGTTGTTATATCCACATAGGCGTGCACTAAGTCAAAAACTAAAATTAACATTGTCAGATGCTCTTGTGTTAAGTCACTTTAATTATTGTGATGCACTGTATGGTCCATGCCTAACCAAACAGGATAGGGACAGGATACAGCGAGTTCAGAGGTCGTGTTTGCGGTTTGCATTTAGCATAAGGAAGTTTGAGCCAGTAATTCACAAACTCAAAACTTGCAATTGGTTGGATATGGAAAATCGCCGTACATTTCACTCCGCTTTCTTATTCCACAGAATAATATTTAATAAAAGTCCATATTTGTACAACAAAATAAAGTTTAGAACAGATGTTCACAACTTAAACTTAAGGTATAGGGGCTTAATATCTCCTCCTTTCCATAAGACTGCCTTGTTTGCAAGATCTTTCTCTTATAATGTTTACCTATTATACAATCATATTCCTCTCGAAATGAAAATACTCACGCCCACAAAATTCAAATATCTATATAAAAATAACTTGCTAACACACCACTAAGTCTTGTTGTTTTTTATTTATCTTTTTTTTTCATACGGTATAGTGTACTTGTGTTTTGGGTAGGTACAAACGTCTACTATAAGTATAAGAACTAGGAACTATTAGAATGTTTTAGGTAAAAACAGTGTTGTAATTTACTTGTGTTGAAATTATAAAACTACATACTACTTATGATTTGCTATTGCGCTAACATTGAATCTATATATTAATTTAATATTCTTTGTTGTTAGTTACAGTTACAAAATTTTTACGGAGTTTATTCAATATCAGTTTTACTGCCTTAAACTGCATTTTGCAGTAATACATTTACCAATAATGCACTGTAAACTTGTACTATTACTGGCAAATAAATTTATTTATTATTTATTATTATTTAAATATAGCCAATTTAAATATTAGATCTTTATTGCCATGTTTTCCGGATTTTCTCAATTTTGTAAACAATAAATATGATATTTTGGGTATAAGTGAAACGTGGATGAATGAAAATATATTAAGCAGTGCGGTTTCTATGCCAGGTTATAATTTTTTTAGAAAGGATAGATTGACAGAGTTGGAGGTGGTGTTGGCATCTATGTCAGGTCAATGTTTCAGTGCGAAATTGTAAATATTAATGTTAATAATGTAAACTTTCAATTTATGCTCCTAAATGTTAAAATTGGTATACACAATATTGCAATACTTATAATATACAGGCCTCCTAAAACCCTATAAATTTCCTGGAAGAAGTTGTTCCACATCTTTTAGTGACCTATGATTATTCAGTAATTCTCGGAGATCTAAATACTGATATGTTAAAACCTAATTCATTATATTCTATGCTTAACTCTTTTGGGTACGTACAATTAATAATGAACCAACTCGTATAACAAATACTACTGCAACATGCTTAGATCCCATTTTTATCAATACTAAAGATATTTGTCATAAAAGTGGCACCGTTGTTTCAGGTTTAAGTGATCACAATCAAATACCTTTCTGCACTTTAAAATTAGTAGTTAAAAAACAAAAACAAAAATTTATAACCATCCGCAATTTTAAACATTTCAATGAGATATATTTTAGGATCGATTTATCACAGATTTACTGGGATAATATTTATTATCTTGAGGACATAAATAAAAAAGTTCAATATTTAGAACAAAATATTAATTATTTATTTAATATTCGTGCACCCTACAGAACTATAAGAGTCAGTAAAAAGCCAGCTCCCTGACTCACAGACACCTTAAGACTTATTTTAAAGGAATGTGATAAGGCCTTGACTAAATACAAAAATCACAAGTGTTTAGAAAATTGGAGATATTACACGGAGTGTCGTAATTTTGCGTTGGTATCAATAAGACGAGAAAAAGCTGCATATCTTGCAAGCTTGGAGAGTGACAAAACTGGTAAAAAACTTTGGAAAGGTCTAGAAACTTTAAATATTAAAACAACCAAGAATAATAACGAGCTGCCGTTTAATATATCTGATCCAAATCAAATAAATGATTTTTTTGTAAATGTTTTTAATAAATCTGATAAATGTGTAAACAAAATTAACTTCTACTCCAGTAATAAATTTACCGAGGATAATTTTCACTTTTTTCTTTAGTAGACCAAAATACTGTCGAAAAAACTATAAAAAATATTATGTCCAATGCCTCTGGTGTGGATAACATAACTCGACGTATGTTACACTTATGTCTCCCTGATATATTGGATCATGTCACTCATATTATAAATTGTTGTTTGGAGGTAGGATATTTTCCTACGGCCTGGCGTGAATCAGTGGTATGTCCGATTCCCAAATCCTCCAGTCCTGAAAGTATTCAAGATTTGCGTCCGATAAGTTTGCTTCCCGTAATCTCCAAAGTTCTCGAAAGAATAGTCTATATGCAGCTGTCATCATTTTTAATGTCAAATAATATCCTCCCTTCTCATCAATCTGGTTTTAGGAAACATCATAGTACAGCTAGTTCACTTCTAAACGTCACCGATAATATCATGCGAGCTCTTGACAAAAAGATTTCAGCCATTATGATAGCTCTTGATTTCTCGAAAGCATTTGATGTCATCGATCATGATTTGCTTGTAGCGAAACTGAAATATTATGGCTGTAGTGAGGTTGTTTTGTCCTTTTTTAAAACTTACTTATGGCGTAGAACCCAGAAAGTGAGGGTGAATAATGAATATTCTGCTTCGAAAAACATTATTTCTGGTGTCCCACAAGGGTCGATCCTAGGCCCATTATTATTTCTTATATATACTTCAGATTTACCCGGTCTAGTTGAAGATTCTGAAATACATCAGTATGCTGATGTCACTCAATACATACATTATTTTGACTCTGCTAATTTTGATAACGTGGCTGATACTATTAACGCTGATCTGAACGTAATAAATCAATTTTCAAAAGAGCATAACCTTGTCATTAATCCTAATAAAACCAAAATGGTTTTATTGTCAAACCGAGGATCACATAAAAATATAATGGAAACTGTTCACATTCAATTGGATAACGAAACTATTTTGTTCTCTGATACTGTGAAGGTTCTGGGACTTATAATAGATAATTCTTTAAGGTTTAAGGAACATGTTAATACTCTTCTGCAGAGGTGTTATTTACGCATGCGTATGCTTTATACCAATAAACACCTTTTAAATTTTAAAACTAGGAAAAAACTCGTAGTGGCTCTTGTTTTATCTATCTATTTTAAATTACTGCCTTATAGTTTATTATCCTTGCTTAGACCAAATAAATCGTTACCGCCTGCAACGCGTCCAGAATACTTGTTGTAGATTTATTTTTAACCTCGGAAAGTTTGATCATGTATCAGACTCTATATTTCAGTTGAGGTGGTTAACGCTACCTTACCTAAATTCTTCACTTCTACTTTTCTTTATCGATTATATGTTAGTCAAAGACCTGAATATCTTTTTGAAAAGTTAATACCAAGAAACCAGGTTCACACTCGAAATATTAGATACAATATCTTGACCATGCCGCACCATTCGAGCGATCTTTTACTTATAATGCCGTTAAGTTCTTTAATACTCATAAACCAATATTTAATACTTCGTTAAATGTGTATAGGAAATATTATAAACTTTTGTTTTTAAATCAATCCAAAATATAGTCTAGTTTTCTAGAAGATAAATACTTTATATATATATACTTGTTTCTTTTTTTGTTTTTTTTTTCCTCGTTTTCTCCATTTAAACTGTGAATGTTAGAAAGGTTAAGAGTTAAAGAGTAGCTTTAAGCTAATCTTCGCCTTCTTTGGCAATGTAGTATTAAGTAATATTGTAAGATTAATATTGCTTTTTTTCAATAAAGACATATTATTACTATTATTATTATTATTATTATTATTATAGAGGATGTCCCGTTTAAAATGGATACAAGCCAATATCTTCGTTGTTTGTTGAGTGATATTTTTAGTAGGAGGCTGTAACGCGCACATTTTGCCCAGGGTAAGAAATGCCATGACTCATAGGGCCGGTTGTATAAATCAATTTTGATCTTAGGTTCAACGGAACGCCGATCAAAATGTGAACTGCGTTCATTCGATATTCTGTTGTTCAATGTAAACTGAATTTTAGTTCAGCTGAACTGAGGTTAGTTTAGGTTGGCACTACAAATATTTAGTTACTTTTGGTTTTTTTTAATTTTTGACATTTAACATAACCTAAAAGGAGATGTTTGTTTTGTTTTTGTTTGATTTTGGCGGGCTGGGTTGCTTGCAAGTAAAAAAAAGTAAAAGCAGCAAAAGTTTATAAAAAGTGTATTTTCTACTTGGTGTGGCTGGTACTACTAATTAAACTTGATTTTATATACCTATAGGTAAGTACAAATTGATATTTTTGCAAGCCGTTAAATGCTTTCGAATTTTATTGTAGTAGGTATTGCTTTTATTTTATTGGGTACAGTGTTTAGTTTTTGTATTTATTATTAGATTCTTGTTTGGTGGTGGAATATTTTATAAATGGATTCTTGTAAGAAAAGAACTGTTAATTTCAGTAAAAAGAAGGTTGGCATATTAATGAGCCTTGTACTAAAATATAAGGGCACAATTGAATGTCGAAAGACTGACAAAATGAACAACGATTTAAAGCAGAAAGCTTGGGAGCGTCTATCAAATGAATTTAATAGCATTTGTGGAGAGCCTTTTAGAGATGCAAAAGTTCTTCGTGGCAAGTATGAAAATCAAAAAAAAAGGTCAAAACAAAAATTTGCTGATGAAAAAACATACCTACGAGGAACTAGAGGAGGGCCCATAAAACCTAAGATAATTGACGATATCGACAAACAAGTTAAAGAAATTATAGGTACTCAGATGACAGGCTTTGATTCAGAATTTGATGGAGATAGTAGTAAGTTTTAGAAAAATTAATAATAATTCAATTAAAAGTTGTATTTGTTTCAGAATATGGCAACATGCAGATGGAAACTCCTGAGGGATCTCGTTTTAATATTTCTGATTCAGGTAAGACTTTATCGTTGTTTTTAATTATTAGCGTCTATCAATGATTTTTTTTCAATAGAGTTACCTAATGAAGACATAGAGCAAATGGAGGAAGATGGCAAAGATTCTAATGAGGAAGATAGTTTATTGTCAGGTATAGGTAAACGCTATCCCTATATTTATGTTTCAATTATTAGTATTAATAAACAATATGTTTAGATGACATTTTCTTCTATTCTGACTATTCTTATTTTAGCTGCTTTACCTACCAACTGGAACAAAATAACCCCAGAAAAGCTTCGCACTCCAAAATCGAAGCGATTGAAAACCATTTTGAAGAAGGCTTGTGCTAATAAGGGTAAATTTTGTAATAATTATTATATTACAAATTATTTAAATTTATTTTAATTTTAAGAAAATAAAAATGTTCTCTCAAATAAAATTATTTTCTGGGCTGCAAATAAAGCTGAATTAGTCTCCAAGGAGACAGAATACCTTAAAAAAGAACATCTTTTGAGAGTAGAAATGATGAAGGAACGCCACAAACATTAAATGGCACTAGAAACAAAGGAGAGTGATAAAAGAATTCTTATTCAAGCTAAGAAAGCTGAACTAAAGTTGGAGATCCTTCAACTGAAAAAAGATCAGCTGCTATCTGCTAATAAATGATGTCTGTTTTTAAAATTTAAAAATATGTATTTGTAAAATAAGTTGTATTTTATTTATAAAATAAAAAGATGTTTTTCAAATTTAACCAATTCTTGTTAATTTTATGTGTGGAAATGCAAAATTAAAAATGTTTTTGTGGTGGGTGTCAAAGTAATAAAAACCGTAAAAAAAAGTTTTCATTGCAATTTTGAGTTCTACTCATGTGCTACATTATCTAACAAAGGCTGAAAATACTCAGTTATCAAAGCTTGCCGAACCACATTATTTAGGGATATATTCTCAACACCTGGTTGTACCACAGGTATAGGGATATTTCCTAATTCAAGAGCCGCTTCAACTTCTTCATTTACAAGGGTAACGTCATCTCTCAACATGCATGCAATATTATGAAGCACTGCACATGAGACAACTATTGCAACTATTGCTTCCACTTTTTGCACATTTAATTTAATTCCTAATGCTAATATTGGGAATCGACGTTTTAATACACCAAAGCATCTCTCTATTGGGTTTCTCGTTCTTATTTGTGCTTCGTTGAATAAATGTTCTACAGGAGTGGTTGGGTTAGAAAGTGGTGTAATCAGGTATGGTTTGTTGCCATATCCACTATCACCCACTAATAAATTTTCGCCAAAATCACCATTTTCAAATCGAGCTCGTACTGTTGAGTTCCTAAATATATTTGTGTCATGAGCAGACCCAGGCCATCTGCACACAATGTCCCAAATTTTTAGTTGTGAGTCGCATATTGCTTGTATATTAAAAGAAAAATAACCTTTTCGGTTTCTAAAATTTTCTGGTTCTTCTCCACCAGGAGATTGGATTTTTACGTGGGTACAATCCAAAGCCCCAATACATCTTGGGAATCTGTCTGCTAATGTTGAAAAACCCTGTCGAACATTATTTATTTCATCATCGGATAGCGATATATAGGTTTCGTGCATATGTGCAATTGCCCGGGACACTTTATTAATAACTCTGCTTGCTGTAGATTTGTCTACACCAGAAAAATCTCCAGCTGCTTGCAAAATGCACCCTGTTGCAAAAAACCTTAAAGTTTCCTTAAAAATATAATAAGTACCTATATCATAATACGCAGTAAAATAAATAAAAACATACTAATTTTACCTTCTGGTTGTGAAAGAGATTGTGGGACAAACACATTCACTAATGTAAGCAACTGTCTTTTTCGTCAAGCGAAATCTTTGTAAAAATTCATTATCTGTCCATTTAGTAAAATGATCAGGACGTTCTCTGAATGTCCGTGGCATTCTAGGATTCATTACAGCATTCACAAGACCCAAAAAATCTTCATCATCAGTAATAACTTCGTCGTGAAATTCATTCATTTTTATAAACCCAATAATAATGAGAAGGAGATAAACAAAGCACACAACTTGTGAATGTGAGGTTAGAAAATCACTTGAACGAAAGTTCGGCTTCTTAAACGGCGGCAAGTGGGCGTTCACTTGAACTTCGAATATGAACTTAAATCAGTGTCAAATATTATTGATAGAACAACTTTTTTACTTTGAACTGCAGTTCAACAATAAACTACAGTTCAAAGTGTTTATACAACCGGCCCTTAGAAAAGAAAATTATTAATTTTTCAATATTCTCTACAACTCACTTAATACTTCTTGCCCATTTAGGTCTTGGTAATGATAAAGCAAGCAAAAACTATTTCAGCATTCCTTTTTATTGATATGAGAATAAAAAAAACTTTAAAATTGTTCCTTACTTTGGTTTAAAATGCCAGATTTAATGTTGACTCATGTTGCATGACAGAAGTAGTTGTCAGTGCTACAGTCGTTTGAATTTCATTAACTACAAGCCAGAAAAATGGTTCATTTAACAGAAATGCACAAAATAACAATTCTACAGATGATTGGCTATGGAGATAATAGACGGACGCAAATGGAAGTAGCTCGCTTATTTCACGAAAAATTTCCAAATTTGCCGCCTTTAACCCAAGGGACAATTAGTAAAATAGAAAAAAAAAGCAATTCCGCGAGATGGGCCATGTTAGGCAGGTAAAAAAGACCATGTTAGCAGGTAAAGGCAGCTGCCAATGCTTGAGTTTGAGGAACACGCACCCCCAGTACTCGATATTAGCTATTCATCAATTATTAGAATATTAAAAGAAAACAAAATGCATCCCTATAAAATTATACCCACCCAGGAGGTCACGGAAGACGATTTTGACAGGAGAATGTATTTTTGTGAACAAATGATGGCAATGTTAGATAGCAATGTGATCCAATTAGAACATGTTATGTTTTCTGATGAGTGCACCTTTACTCTTCACGGTCATGCCAATCGTCAAAATTGCCGCTATTGGTCCAGGGAAAATCCTCGCTAGACGAGAGAAGACAATACTCAAAACCCTGAAAAGGTTAACGTGTGGGCAGGAATTATTGAAGATCAGATCATACGTCCCTTTTTTATTGAGCGCAATTTAAATGGCGATAATTATTTAGAATTGCTTCAAAATAATGTAGTGCCAACGTTGGCCAACTTGTATCCTGATCCAAGAAACCCACAAGTTCCAGCGAATATGATATGGGTTCAACAAGATGGAGCACCACCCCACTACCAAATAAATGTCCGGCAGTACCTCAACCAAATATTTCCAGATCGGTGGATAGGGAGGCGAGGATCGATGGAATGGCCAGCACGGTCTCCCGATCTGACGCCATTAGTATTTTTCTTCAGGAATATGTGAAAACTATTGTATACAAACCTAAACCCACTGACTTACGAAGACAAATAACCCTGGCAATTAGATCGATCAGAGATACCTGAGATGTTGAGTAACGTTAGAAGAAATTTCTATTTACGGGTAGGGTGTTGCCAAGACGTATGTGGCGAGTATTTTGAACATCTCCTACATTGACATTATTGTTTAGATTTGTATTATGTATAAATTTTTGAATATGTTGAAACAATTTTCGGCAAATTTTTGAATTTTACTTAATATTTCCGAAACAGTCAAAGATAGGTATAGGACATTGTACTGTGAAAACCTCCAAACGGAGATTCGTATACTGCGGACGAGTATTGAAGGCAAAGACCAAGAATATAAAATGATTCAAAATGAAAATAAAAAACTAAAAAATAAACAAAAGGACACTGAGGAAGAAGTCGATCTTCTTAAGGAGCAAAACTTTGTCTTCAATAAGCAACTGCAGGAAATTAATAATATGGAAAAAATTATAAAAATAAATAAAAAATTAGATAACGACAACAAAAATCTTGCCGGGCAGCTGGGGGCGTTGTGGGACCAGTTAAACGACAATAAAAAACAAGAAAACTCAAGAAAAGATGCGAACATCTCCTCCCCGCGAGAGGAGGAGATGCAGCAATCTGAGGATTCTGAAATAAACACCGATACGGAAGAGCACGCTCCTTCAACGCTCCCAGATGCTACGATAAATAGCAATCCGAGGAAGCGGGACACAACATCTGAAAAAAATCCACTATTTATGCCACTTAACAATTTATCAATCGCGGGAAAAAAGAGAAGTGCTGAACCTGGCAGCTCCAAAATACCTAAAGTGGTCATTAGAGACACTACGAACTGGGCCAAAAAATACCAAATAATCACGGAAAATAAAATAAATATAGTAAAGGTCCAAAAGGAGAGACTAGGTTTGGCACTCTTCCCAAAATCCGCACAGGAATCTGACTGCTCAGAGGGAGATGGAATTCCACTCCTTTTTGAGGAGGACAGGAAACTTAATGTTATCCTGAGAGGTTTCGATAGAAATTTCGACCTAAAAGAAATCGAAGATGAACTGAACCGGATGGGATTCGAGCCCGAAGAAATGGACTGGTTTAACACCGGACCAGATCGCAAAAGGCAAACGGATATCATCCGGTTCCTAATCAAAAAAGAACAAGCAGATATATACAAGGTCGACAACCTCCTGAACATGAGGGTCCGGGTGGAGCACCTAAAAACATTTAGAATTAATAATATAAGGCAGGTGGGACAGTGCCATCGCTGTCAGGAATTTGGACACGCCGCGAGCAATTGCAACGCGGGGCAACAATTGCAACGCGGGGCCGCGTTGCCATAAGTGCAAAGGCAAACATCTACAGTGGTGGTCAAAAGTATGGAAACTTTTTTAATTTGTTTTTTTTTTAAGAAACCAGGAACTATAATAAAGTTACTCATATTGTGATAAAGTATATATAATATATTACCTAACTTAACATATTAATTTATAATTAAACGTATTATAAAAAGAAAGTAAAATAAAATTAATATTTTCTTGGCCAAAAATTTGGAAACTGAAGAAAGTTATTTATATAAATTACATCTAAATCAAAATCTGCTAATATTTTGTGGCATATCCCTCCGAATTTATTACTTCTCTACATCTTCGTGGCATAGAATCGACAAGTCTTGCACAGTCTTCACTGGAAATGGCAGCCCACTCAGTTTGCAATATTTCCCACAGTTGAGCCTTGTTTGAAATCGAATGGTTTCGAATCTTCCTGTCCAAATGATCCCATAAATTCTCTATGGGATTCAGATTTGGGGACTGTGAAGGCCAATCCATTAAAGCAATGCTCTATTCATTTAACCAGTTTTTCACAAATTGGAACTTGTGTTTAAGGTCGTTGTTTTGCTGAAACAACCATCTCAATTTCATTTACTCCTCAGCATAAGGCAACATATTGTTCTCCAATATGTCTTTGTATAGAAAACGGTCCATTATTCCATCAATTATAACCAGGGGGCCAACACCTGATCGGGAGAAACAACCCCACACCATTACGCTTCCACCACCATGTTTTACCGTAGGCATTTGGTATTTGTGGCTGTACCTTGTACCTTTTGGTCGCCGGACATAACGTCTCCCGTCACTCCCAAATAATTGAAACTTACTTTCGTCACTAAACAATACAGTATTCCAATTTTGGTGAGACCAGGTAAGATGATCTCGTGCAAATTTCAAGCGATTCTTTCTATTTTTCTTTGATATTAGTGGTTTCTTTACAGCAACTCTTCCAAAAAGCCCCACTTCATTTAGCCCCCTTCTCACCGTGCGAGCAGACACAGAAATCCCCATTTCACTCATTTCTCCAGAAATATCTATAGAAGTTTTCTTTGGGTCGTTCGTCGATATTCTTTTCATTACCTTCATAGCCCTTTTGGACAACTTTCTTGGTCTTCTTTGCTTGTAGGCTACCGAAATATTTTCTCTCTCTTCAAATTTTTTAATTATTTTTAAAACAGTGTCTGCCTTTTAAAATGTTTAAATTTTTACTTATTTCAATTTGTTTATAACCCTTCTGGTATAGTTCAACTATTTTACTTTTTAAATCACTAGATAAGTATTTACACTTAGGCATGATGCCTGTCTTCACTCAAACAAAATCGTACCGTTAAACAGCTTGTAGTAAACAATTATTATGATTTTATTAAAGGTTTCCATACATTTGGCCAGAGAGAAATAACTCCTCTTTCATCAAAACTAATAAACAACATTCTTTTGCTTTACCTCCATTGGAATTTCTTTATTTGCTGATAAGCTGTCTATTTATATTTTTGAGAGTTTTCACATTGCGATATTTTCTGCATTTTTTGAAAAAGTTTAAAGTTTCCATACTTTTGGCCACCACTGTATATTCAGAATGTAATAAAGACAATGTGCAGCACCGGCCCAGTGTTGCAATTGCGGCGGCGACCATCCGGCCAGTTACTGGCGCTGTCCCAAAAACCCTAATTTCATAAATATAAAGAAAAACTTCGCTGAAGCGTTAAAAAGAGAGCCCACCTCGGGCCCGATGTTCAGGGGGACGGAGGCTATCAAAGAACTCGGATTGGAGGCCAAACAGATTAAATTACCATCACAAAACAGTACTTTATTAACTTCTATCCCTGCCGGAGGATGAAATAAATCTAAAAATAGAGAACTTAATTTCGAAATTAAATAAGTTAACATCAAATCCGGCATTCAAATTGTTATTGCCCTAAAATCTTCGACTCCTCATAAAGAAAAAAACAAAATAGATACACACACCGGCCAAAAGACTGTCGAGCTGGGTAGGCGTGGCCTAAACCTGTGTGAACTCAACCATTCCCAGCCGACCACCCAGCACATAAATACGACCAATACTTCCACATCCTACTCAGTCAATTCCCTTGTTCCGTGCCATCATAAGCTAAAGCACCTCGATGCGACCAGGAAAAAAAGATAGGCGCCAAAAAACGTAAACAAACAGCATCAAAAAACCGGCAAGAGCCATACAATGCTAGGCCGGAGGATTTCAGTGTATAACAACAAAACATATTGTATATTCAATACTCCTTATCCAAGATACTTAAGTTCTAATTTTGATAAATATTGATACATGGTGTGTCATTAAAATAAGACATTTTTATTAATTTTTTTAAGTACATACGACGCCACTGGATAAACAACTAGTTTATATCAACATAATAATCGATTTAAGTTTTCGGATAGCTTTCTTAGTTTTCAATTCTTCTAATGTTTGTGGACGCGTTAAACTTTATTTTCCATAGAATATCACAGAAAAAAATCCAAACCTAGGAGGCCACGCTACAAAAGAACTATTGCGACCAATCCATTTATCTTTAAATAATATGAAACTTGAATTAACTTGAAATAATTTAGAAATCTTCCTCCTCTTTAAAATCTCTAAGAACAAGTTGTCTATTGTGTAATATCTCAGTTGTGGTGAAAGAAACTAGTGAAAACGGTTTTTTTGAGAGAAAATTGGTATGTAAACATCGCCCAGACAACGTGCTTAACAGTACACTGTGTCCCAATTTGGTTGTATTTGCAGGTTATCTCTGTTATTTTTAAAGATAGAGATGTGAGGTTTTCGCAAACCTGTGTCACTTTTTTGTAAAACTTTTATTGCCGCAAACAGAATTGAGATACCTTTTTTTGTTTCTGAGATACAGGGTGAAATTGAAAATTTTCACTTTTTGACGACTTGCTCTATCTCACGAACCATATAAGTTATAAAAAAAGTAAAAACTGCTATGGATAGATAATTTTAAATAAAATTCAGTGGCGTAGTCAAAAATTTCATTAAAGGCATTATTTAAGAGATATGACCCAAACTTGCATTTTTTTAAATGGAACACCCTGTATTTTTTCATACCAATAAATTGCGCTATTTTTTCCGATTAAAATGATCTATAACACTTGGTATCTTAAGTCATGATAAATGACCAAAATATGCAAAAAAAAAACAAATCATAGCGAAAGAAACATTAGTTGGCCATGAAACAGAAAAAATTGAAGTTGGCTGCTTAAAGATGTCAATCATACCGTGATAGAAGTTTTTATAACCAAATAAAAACCTTTTAATTATATAATATTTAAAAGTCTTAGATACAAAAACTTTTGTTTTAAGCAATTTTATTAAAAAAAATATTTTAACAAAGAACCTTAACAAGCTATTTTTTATTTATTAATTCTACAGTCCTATAAAAAAATTTGTAAAAACTAATTAAATTGCTCGAAATGGTTGCCATTTTCCTGAACGCATAATTGGCATAGTTGTTATTCTCCGCAAGGCATTTAAAATAATAAGCGGCCTTGCTTGCAAGGCTTCAAAGGCTTGAACTGTAGCATCCTGAAATTCTTGCAAATTATGCACCACATTTAAATAAATTTTGTTTTTTAAGAAAGACCAGACAAAAAAGTCCAAAACAGAAAGATCCGGTGATCTAGCTGGCCACCTATTTGGAGCGTGGGTACCAATCCATCGATCTTCGAATGTCTCGATTATAAATGGCCTTACTATTTGAGAATTATGAGCTGGCGCCCCATCTTGCTGAAAATATATGCTATTTAAAAATGCCAACGGTATCATCTAGAAGTTCTGGTAAAATCCGCTGCAATATTTCCAGATATCTGGCTGCTGTTAAAGTGTGTTCATAAAAAACATACTTTATTTTAGTGCCCAAAATAAAGCATGATACACTAAATCCAAATCTGCCCTGTTGTTGGCGTTCCCGTAATAAGTATGGATTCTGAGTGTACCAATGCCTGTTATTATGACGGTTAAAAATTCCAGTGCAACTTATATATGCTTCATCGGACCATATAACTTTTCTGGCAAAATTTGGAACAATTCGACTTTGCTCTAAAAACCAATTGCAAAAAACTATTCGCCTTTGCGCATCCCCGGGATGTAATTGTTGAACTATGTTAACTTTGTATGGTTTATATTTATATTTTTTTAATATTCGCTGTGTTTGACTCTTTGACACTCCTACATTAGTTTCAATATTTCGACAGGAATTTGAATGATTTACCTCAACACTTGCTAAAACCGCAATTTCATTATTTTCCTGATTTTGCCTATGGTAATTTTTATTTCTTGGCTTTGTAAATGATCCATTATTAATCAAACTCATTTTTATTCTCCGAAAAAGAGACTTGTTTGGTTGACGCCTTTCAGGATATCTTAGAAAAATTGTTTTAAGTATAATAGCAAATATTAGGTAACGACACTAACACATACCCCTCTAAATACAAATCGGATGCCCTGTCACTATTTTCTTGGCACTCAATAAAACAAGCTATCATGTCATATTTGTGACTGTTTTCAAAATTATTAGTCATTTTTAAAAATTACGCTCTATCCCTTAAGAAAAATACTAAAATATTTACTTAAAACCTTTCGTTCGAAATAAATAAATTCTAAACAATTATTGACAGCTTCATACTGACATCTTTAAACAGCCAACTTCAATTTTTTCTGTTTCATGGCCAACTAATGTTTTTTTCGCTATGATTTGTTTTTTTTTGCATGTTTTGGCCATTTATCATGACTTAAGATACCAAGTGTTATATATCATTTTAATCGGAAAAAATAGCGCAATTTATTGGTATGAAAAAATACAGGGTGTTCCATTTAAAAAAATGCAAGTTTGGGTCATATCTCTTAAATAATGCCTTTAATAAAATTTTTGACTACGCCTCTGAATTTTATTTAAAATTATCTATCCATAGCAGTTTTTACTTTTTTTATAACTTATATGGTTCGTGAGATAGAACAAGTCGTCAAAAAGTGAAAATTTTCAATTTCACCCTGTATCTCAGAAACAAAAAAAGGTATCTCAATTCTGTTTGCGGCAATAAAAGTTTTACAAAAAAGTGACACAGGTTCGCGAAAACCGCACATCTCTATCTTTAAAAATAACAGAGATAACCTGCAAATACAACCAAATTGGGACACAGTGTACAGTGTTGCCAATGGTTTTCTTTGAAAAGTGGTAGTTCAGAAAATTACTTTATATTTTTGTTTAATACTGACTATAGACAATAAACAGTTATTGATGATTCCTAATGGAGTGTGTAATATGCGAGGGGGATTTCGGTGTGGAAGTTTAGTGTACACGACTGTGGTAATAGAGGAAATATTGGAGGCATTGAGTGGCAATTAGTGGTAGTTTTAAGGCAGTTTATGGAATTTTAAAGGAAATAAATGTGGTATTTAAAAAAAAAAAAATTTGGTTTGCTTACGATTTTTGCTTCAAATAACAACCGGAGATTTTGGTTAATAATAATATAAATATAATATAATTATTTTGAGGTAATGACCATAGTAGAAGTTTATTTATAAAGAAACAACTTTTTACGATTCTCTTACGTAATACTTATGGTAGTGGCAACATCGCATAGTCAAATGCCGAGTCAAATGCGTTAGCATCTTATTCTGTTATAGCAAGCGTTGCACATACGTTGTACACGTGCGATTTTACTTTTCGGAGTTAAAAACAGTTATCGGTTTAATTTAAAAACATCAGTTAAAGCTCAGTAGGTAAGTACACTTGGTATTAGTAGTTTAACGAGTAGTAATATTTTAATACAGAGTATAATATTGCGTAAATTTTTGCAGACTAATTTAGAGGTTATGTCTATCTCGTATGTGATTATATAGACAGGGTTGCCAAGTCTGCTTTAATTTCGCTAAGTTAGTTAAAACTGATGATTTTTTTAGAATAAAATTAAAGTAACTATATAATTTTATTTTAGAAACCTGCCATCGTCAAATTATTTTGTGTGTGGAAATCAAGTATCACATTATTAAGAAGGTGTTAAATACATATAAGTAAGGCAATAATACTTAAATACCCGGTATTGCCTTACGGTTGGGCTCTCTAGGACCCTAACCTAGCAGCAGGGCTTGATATAACCGGCAAGGCTTTCAATATAAGAAAAAAATTAGATAAAGAAACAAGAAGGTAAAACGGAATTGATTATTATTAGGCTTTCGTCAAATATTAAACGATGTTATTATACCGTTCAATATAACATAATGTAAATAGGTACCTTCTACTTACATTATGTTATATTAAAAAAAAAATTTACCACTTTTTCGGAAGAAAAGGTTGGCAAAGCAATCTTTTGGCATCCTGGCTCAAAAAGCAACCGAACTATACTTTCTCCCATATGCCAGTTGTGCCACTATAACTTTTCATCTTTAATTTTTTTTTACAGACGTAAAAACACTCACTTTATTCTGTATTATGTTATACAATATAGTAGATATCAATCTATGCCGTTTTAATATAAATGACCTATATAATTTTTCCGGTTTTAAAACCCATTGAAAATCAAAAGAATATTTTTTATTGTAATGTTTTAAGGGGTACGGCGTGACGAAATTAAAAAATGTGTGATGTTTTTCTAGATGCAATTTCAAGACGAATTGACATATTTGGATGATTTAAATTCATCTAATGTGGATGGTGTCATACCAAATAATGAAAGGACAGATATCGAGGATAAATGTCTTCCCTGGTGGAAAACAGACTTAATACAAAAATTCCATTACATATTAAAAACTTACTAAAAATAAATGGTTATAACTCCAAAATTCTTCTAAAAAGTTTAGGCGATAGTGATTTTGATACCATAGAACAATTTGCTAGTAATGATTTAAACGATATTATTTCAAAACCTGAATATATAAGTTATTACGGGCCATATTATTGTAAGGCACCAACAAAATTTAAGATTACTATCGGAGATAGAAAACTTGTTCAAAATATATCTAATTTTTTAAGGGGTGAATCTTTGATAGAATCAAATAAACAGTTTAAAGATCAGGCTACTATGACTGACCTAGCAGCTGCATAATTTAGTTCTTGTTTAAACCAATCAGGTTCTCGCGAGAATCTTGGCTCATCTTCTCATACAAATAAAAATGAACTTGAAGTGCTTCAACATGATTTTACTGAAGAAAATGCATCAAAGAAAATGCCTAACACTATGAATAAGTATTCGCAGAAGTTTGAATCTAACTTTAATAATATAAGTATTAAAACATCTTATAATCATAAAGAGGAATCTTCGGAAGAATTATTTTCTATAACTACGTGTTTCTGTGGGGAAAAAATAAAAATCTATAAAAATGCTAAAAAAACATCTTTTAAAGCAAGATGGGTTTGTTCTAATTATTACCATCACTTCAAACAAAACATATTACGGAATATGCAAATAAGGAAAACCATGCAAATAAGGAAAACCAAAAGGAAAACATACATATTAGTCAGAACCAACAAGTGATAGAACTGAGGCTAAAACCTGTTATAAGCAGGAATAGGAGCCTAAGTTTGATGTGCGTGACATGATCGGCTGTTCCATTGCCGCCGGTATGAATAATAATAAACAATATTGTGCTGATCCATAGTAAAGAATAAGTGTTATTTAAGTAGATTTAGGTTTATGTGTGAGATCGCTTACGTGTTAGATATTATTATTAATTCGACCGTTCTCGTTCAGAGAGTTAAGTTGACTTTTGTATCCCTACATTATAAAATAAAAACTTTTAAATAAAATATAATATATCATTATAAACTATATAAAAACCGTGTTTTTATAATATCAGAAGTGGGATACCGCGTTTCGTGCGCCTTAAAGACCGCGTTTTAGTAGTTTTGTTGTGTTATTTTGTTGTTCTTTGTTCGTGGTAGTGTGACGTATTAACAATTATGTCTTTGGAACAAGAACATGAAGAGCCGCCGGAAATGCTGTATCAGCGTCTTTTGGAAGAGCAGATTTCACGGTAAATTAATGAGGCAATTCGACGCTCAACGGAAACTTCATCCACTGGTGGTCAAGGTTTTGAGGCTGCCGCATCTACATCTAGGTCAGCTCCAACGCTCGTGACAGGCGACATTTTACCTCGTTTTGACCCAGACCAGAAAACACTTACAGTAGCCTCCTGGTTACAAAAAATTGAACAGCTGGGAACTTTGGATAAGTGGACCGAATACGAAAAGTCTTGCTACTTACAAAATAAATTAGCTGGTTCTGCCAGAGATTGGTACAATCGCCTGGAAGATTACGACAAAACTTGGAGTGAATGGAAAACAGCACTTACACAAGCTTTTCCACGGCACACAGATTATGCCATACTTCTGGAAGAACTTGTAGCTCATCGAAAACTGTCCGATGAGTCAATGACGCACTATTATCACGCAAAATTTTCCTTAGCTCAACAGTGTCGTTTGGAAAATGATGGCATTATTTCTTGTGTTATTAGGGGGCTACCTATAGAATTGCAAGCTAATACACGGGCTTTTCAATGTACAACCCCAGATGAATTGTATGCAGGCTTCATAGCACCCATGGATAACTATCAAACTCCTGCCTCTAGCCATGCCAAAGTGCCCCGACTTTCTCTCGAGCTGCAGAATCCACACAAGCTAACAAGTCAGTTCACACCATATAACAGCATTCGTTGCTATAATTGCGGGAAAAGTGGGCATTATTCGCGTGATTGTCGACGACCGAGTGCGCGTTGTTTCATTTGTAACCGCAAAGGACATTTAAGTTCAGAGTGCCGATTTCGCAAAGATCAAGGTAACCAAAAAGAGCCCCCTAAAAATGTGAAAACTGTATTAAAATGTCCAAAAATTTCCGATGTCTACAAAAAACCATGTAAAATCGGTACAATTAACGTAATTGGTTTCATCGATTCGGGAAGTGAAGTTAATTTCATAACTGCTGAAATTGTCTCGAAACTTAATCTTTCCATTACCAAGGAAAATAATGTTCTAAAGGGTTTCGGAGGCAAATATGTGTATTGCGATACCGTTGCAAATTTTTCGGTGGTTATCGATGGACTCACAATTGAGACATGTGCCGTAATTTCGGAAATCTTTCTTAATGGCATTGACTTTCTTATCGGGCAACCAGTGATTAATAAAAAAGGAATATCGTTAGTGATTAAGAACGGTACTTCTCAATTCGTCGACGACTTGTGTACCTTTTTGGAAAACATTACTTTGGACGAAACGAAACAACGGCCAAAATTGCTACTGAGTGAAGATGTAACAATAAACGCGGGTTGCACAAAAGTGGTGTCTATTGTGGTGTCGGGCATTCCGGATGGAAAAAGTGTTTACCAGGAAGCACAATGTTATCCCTTGGGCGTGTTAGGTGAATCGATTGTTCAAACTCCTGCTGGCATTCATTCAACACCAACATCAAAGTTACTTATTTCCAACATGGGTCGCCAGGCGGTAGCTTTTAGAAAGGGTCAGCTGTTGGCACGTGCAGAGGAGTGTTTAGAAGTGGACGGCCAAGAAAAAATTGTTTATCTAATAAAAAATATTTTACGAGCTTAGACTGCAAGGTTTTCATCAAATTCCTATTGCACCCGAGTCGATACCCAAAACCGCATTTATAACTACCGAGGGTCATTATGAGTATTTACGAATTCCTTTCGGTCTAACAAACTCGCCTTCTGTCTTTCAACGTATCATAAATAAAATTATTACCAGTTTAGAAATTAATAACATTCTTGTTTACATGGACGACATTTTAATTGCTTCTGCCACAACATCTGAGGGTTTAGCTTTGTTAGAATTAGTATTAAATCGTTTGGATGAGTCTGGACTTAAACTTAATATAAGAAAATGTTCATTTTTAAAATCACAGGTAGAATATCTTGGCCATACGATAAATTCTGCTGGGATAGCACCGGGAAGTCGAAAAACGGATGCGGTTAAAAATTGTAAAGAACCTAAAAATGTCCATGAAATTCGCCAGTTTTTAGGATTAGCAGGATATTTTCGAAAATTTATTCAAAATTTTGCAATAATTGCCGGTCCATTAACACAATTAACAAAGAAAAATGTAAAATGGGAATGAGGTTCATCACATCAAAACGCTTTTGATTTATTAAAACATAAACTTTCAAGTAAACCTATTTTGGCACCTTTTAATGAAAAATTAGAAACGGAAGTTCACACAGATGCGAGTTGTAAAGGTTTGGGCGGTATTTTATTACAAAAACAAACAAATGGAAATAAACAACCTGTCGCTTATTTTAGTAGGGTTACGAGTACCGCCGAAAAAGTTTATCATAGTTATGAATTGGAAACACTGGCTGTTATTGAGTCATTAAAACGGTTTCGTGTTTATTTGTTGGGTGTGCATTTTAAAATAATAACTGATTGTAGTGCGGTTCGGTATACTTTTAATAAACGCGACCTTGTCCCTCGAATCGCTCGATGGTGGCTGCAGATTCAGGATTTTGATTTTGAAATACCATCAACCGGGAAAGAATATGAGTCATGTGGACGCGCTTAGTCGGAACGCAATAACTGCAGACGTAAGCATTGATATTTCCCAAATTTCTAATATTGATGATTGGTTTTTGACCTTGCAACTTTAGGATAATGCGTTACAAATTATTATTAATCAATTAAATAGTGGCGAAAAAAATGATTTGCAAAAGGAGTATGTTATTAAAAATAATCGTTTATATCGTAAAACTTCTGCAGGTGAACGATTAGTAGTTCCTAAGTCAGGTCGTTGGCAAATTATGATTAAGTATCATGACGAAATTTGTCATCCTGGTCTTAAAAAATGCGAAACGTTAATAAAAAATTAATTTTGGTTTGCAGGAATGACTAGATTTATTAAAAAATATGTTTGTGCTTGCCTTAGGGTGAATTACATCCTATAAATAAGTCAAATGTTCCTATGGAGACAGTTCACATAGATCATGTTGGTCCTTTTCCAAAAAGTTCATCCGGTTTTATGTATATACTTACAATTATTGATTCATTTACAAAATATTTTATAGTTATGCCATGTAAAACTTTAAGGTCTAGGGAAACTGTAAGACATTTAAAGCAAGTTTTTGGGATGTTTCTTGGGTACCCAAAACGTATAATTTCCGATAGAGGCGTTACCTTTACGAGTTATCATTTTGCTGAATTTGTCAATGATAAGCAGATTGAACATATTTTAAATGCAGTTAGTACACCTCGTGCCAATGGACAAATAGAGCGATATCATAGGACATTTTTAAATGCCTTAAAACCTTCTGTTGATAATGACAAATACTGGGATGAGAAAATTGTTAAAGTTGTTTGGGGTATAAATAATACGATAAATTCCAGCACGAATTGTACTGCATTTGAGTTAATGTTTAATCACAAGAGGAAAATATTGCAGAATTTAGAAAATGACATGTCAGAAAATACTGATGTTAGAATAAGAAGGCAGGCAGCTGCTGTGGCAATGGAAAAGATCGCTCGTCAGATGAAGGATGTTTATGATAAAAAGCATAAGCCTCCTCGAAAATATGCGAAAGGTAACCTTGTGTTGTGGAAAGATGCAAATTGTTGTAGTCAAACCGGTATAAGCAAGAAACTTGATTCACAATATTCTGGTCCGTATGTTATTGTCAAAGTTTTGGAAAATGATAGATACAAAATTCGAAGTATAAAAGGGCTTAAGGGTTATAAAAAGTTCGAAACGGTTGTAGCAGGTGATAGCTTACGCCAATATTATAGTATGCCGGGTGCATCTAGTAATGACTCTAGTTCTGATGACGAAATAAGTATAAACGACGAATAAAATAATAGTAAAGTTATGTTTAAGTATGTATTTGTGTAATGTGTAAAAAAAATAATAAATTGTATTTTAAACTGGAAAATGTGATGACTTAGACAGTATCAAGCATGGAGGAATATACGAGTATATATGTATAAAGTATAAATAGGCAGGTTTCTGCTGATGGTCGGTCAAAATACTTAAAGAGAGGTTTTCGAAATTATGAGCAGCATTCTGCCGAAAGTTATGTCATCATATTTATTATGTTGAGAAAATACGATGATATGGTTACTTAAGCTTGCATGTTTGTTTATGTTGGCGGTGCGTATTCTGGCCAAATACGAGGCGGTCAGCGTGTGCAATCATGTATGCGGGTGTGATGGAATTTTGACCTGTTTATTGAAATTTATGGTGGTAATATGCGTAGTCCTAAAGATAAATGCAAAGTGTTGCATTGTTCCATGTTTGATGAAGTCTGAGAAATCCTGAATATTAATTGTGATACCTCAAAGAATTATTGGTTTCCAGGGTAATGTTCCCGAGGACGTGAACTAAACAGGATGGCCGATTGTTATAAGCAGGAATAGGAGCCTAAGTTTGATGTGCGTGACATCATCGGCTGTTCCATTGCCGCCGGTATGAATAATAATAAACAATATTGTGCTGATCCATAGTAAAGAATAAGTGTTATTTAAGCAGATTTAGGTTTATGTGTGAGATCGCTTACGTGTTAGATATTATTATTAATTCGACCGTTCTCGTTCAGAGAGTTAAGTTGACTTTTGTATCCCTACATTATAAAATAAAAACTTTTAAATAAAATGGAGCTCTCTAAAATATTCCCGGTCGGAAAGAGAATTTCGAAAAAGAGAAAAGTTAGATAAAAATCAAACACTTATGACGAATTTTGTTACTATATTGGAAAGAGTAAACTCAGTTTTTGCAGAACAAAATGAAGAAACTCTAAAACCATTTCAAGAATGTTTTTCCACACAGCTTCTCTCTCGTTTTCTCCCTACAAGCAGTAGCGAACCACTTCCCGAACCGATAACGAGCAACAAATTGCTTGAAATTTTATTAAAAGTGGCAAATAATAATCAAAATTCCGAAAAAAAGAACAGCTTCAATGACAATTTAAAAAAATTCGCTCTATATATTTTTTACACTGGCGGAAAGTTATTATATGAAACTCTTTTTGCTAATTTAAGTGATATTTTACCGTCCCTTTCAACATTATATTGATTTAGTCGAGTATTTAATTTAGGTAACCAAATATTAGTAAAAGAAGGAGAGCTAAATCTAAAGGGACTGAAACTTTTTTGAATAACGATTCACAGCTGCAGTCACAATTTAAAGGTAATAGTGAAGGTCTCGGTGAAGGTGTTGTTACAAAAGATATTGATTTAAGAGATTATTCGGGAAAAAATGTAGATTTGTCAGAAAATAGCAGCTATTTAAAAGTCAATCTGCCTTCAAACTGTTCTGAAGTTAAGACAGTAGTTATTAAAAAATCGGCATATTGTTGGATGTTAGATGAAGGAAATGGTCGTATAAGCACAGACAGGCTAAAGCGGTTTATTAAAAAGTAAAAAGCCTAGTTCTTCAAAACCCGTTGAAAGACCAAAAAAAAGAAGAAAAGAGACGAAAGGTATCAAAACAGGAAAACGTTTGAAAAGAGGCACCGACATCGAAGAAATGAGTGAATCATCGGATAATGCAACGGAGTTTGAGAACATAATTTATAATGACTCTGACAGCAGTGAAAGTTTTACTTCATTAGAAGGCAAACATATTTTAGGGGATAAAATTCAAAATATAACTCAACTTGAAGATTCGACCAACTTGGATTCAGTAGAAGTCTCGGTAGAAGTTGACAAATTTGAAGGCTGGTTAATTGGAAAAATCCTTAAAAAAATTAATGAGGAATTATATTTATAACAGGCAAATGCATTCACCTGGCCAAAAAAAAGGGACCTAGCTAAAGTTAAATTAGAATTCATTTTTTATGGCCCACTTAATTGGATTGGGGGCGGGCCACCGGATGGACCATTTTCCCTTAAAAGGGTTAACTTCTTGAGTATAAATAAAAAATATAAGACGTTAAAAACATCCTTAGAGTAACAATTTGTTTATCTTGTTTTACTTTGTAAAGGTGAAATTTTATATTACCTTAATTTTCTCACTTGCCCATAACTTTTTTTTGCGTTACTTACGTAAGGAAAATAATTACGTAAGGAATTTTTTTGTTCATTTTATAAGTGAGTCTAAAATCTTATCTCTTAAGTATAGTATTTTGATCTTGAATCGGTGAGAAAAAAAAATCATAAAATATTAATATATTTACAAATAATCAAAGATCTCTCCTGGATTATAAAATACAATATTTTCATATATGTATAATAATTACTAATTTTATTAACGATATAAGTAATTTTTATTTTATAATGCTCGTTTAATTATTTGTCACCAAAGTTAACCAAAGATTTGTTTAGTTTCTTTATTAGTTTAGTTTAGTTTTGTTATTAACAGAATTGAGTTTAATTTTTTATATGGATGTCTATGTAATACATAAACTCCTATTTTTGTTAAATAAACATGTTAAAAACATTATATTTGTCTTTTTATGTAGTTAGTTCATTTTCTGTTGTTATATTATACTGTTATTACGTAAATCCCAACTTAAAACATACATTAATAATTAAATCAATAGTCATGTAAAATGGTATTTAATGGTATTTTTTAAGGAATTTTAAGTTGTAGTTTTAGTGGTAGTTTCGAGGAATTTAAGCGGAAATTTGGAAAATTTAAGCGAAATTTTCGGGCAATATTAGGAAATAAGTGGTAGTAAAGAGGAAATTTTTGGTATTTTTACTGTTTTTGTGGTAATAAACTGGTATTTTGTGGTAATTTTTGACAAAAGTGGTAGTTTAGTGTACACAAATCTACTATCGAAATCCCCCTCGGTAATATGTGAAGAGACTAAGTCGAAAGAAGTCTTTAATTGTGATGGCTGTAAAAACCTTATTTCTAAACCTTGCGGTGGTTTATCAGCATCGGAAGTTAAAGTCTTAGAGCTACGGGGAAAAAGGGTCATGAAATTTCATTGCCCTAGATGTACAAAACAGGATACATTTGAACTATTGCAAGAGGTCATAGATAGCAAAAATGCAAATATTAATGATAAAAATGAAATTATAAACATTTTAAAAGCTCAAATTGAAGAAATAAAAAAATTAAATGAAAATAAAAATATTTATGATCTCTCTGAAAAGACTTATGCAGGAGTTACAAGCAAGCCGACAGTGTAGAACAGGATTAATATTCCAAATCTGATTATCCGTCCGAAACAACTCCAAGATGTAATAAAAACAAAAGAGATAACTAAGAAAATCCTTCCATAGGTGTAAGAAGTATGAGAGCAGCAGGAAATAGGAACATAGTCATTAAATGTCAAACCAAGCAGGAAGTTGAAGATTAAAAAAAAGCTACTGTAGGAAAATTACAAAATAAATATGAAATAATATCAACAACAATGATGAGACCGAAGATAAAAATTCCAGGATACGAAGGCAATGAATCTGAACAACAAATAGAGAAAATTATAAGAACCCAAAATAAATGGATTACCGACACAGATGACCTAAAAATAACATATGTGACGAACTACAATGTCTGGCGTCATCTCATATCTTCAGAATCCTAGCACATATTTTGAAAGCCATTTATTTGAAGATCCAAATTTTGAAACAATAGCTCAATTTATCAAACATATAAATGAAAATTTAAAAAAATATATGATTCCTGATTCACAATCTGATGATGAAGAAGACGTGCCCCTCTGTCTGAAATAAGAAAAAAACCTATTGAGATTTTAACCCTAAAACAAAAACTTCAAGAAGCAATAGGTTCTGTAACTGTAACTACAAAACCTAATTTTTAAAGACCGGAAAATTCCAAAGTACGCCTAAACACTATTAACGTAATTTAAAAAAAATGTCACTTTACGAGAATGGAGGATTAAGAGGTTTATATTTACAATAGTGTTATGAATATTTACTGACAGTACCTCTAACAAGTGTCGAAGCTGAAAGAGCCTTTTCTTCGGCGGTCACATTTGCGACTAAACTTAGATCTCGTTTAAGTGATTTATCTCTAGATACGTTAGTGTTTTTAAGAGCATATTTTATTTTTTATAAACAAAACTAACTGTTTAATTTCAAAGTTATTTTGTATTTTTTTTTTGAAGGATGTGTTTCTGTCTCAAGTTTGTTTTTAGACTTTTTAGTTAGGTTGTTAGGTACCTAGGTATGTAATACGTAATGTACAAATGTACTGAAAATGTTTTTAGTTCTAAATAATTTGTTTTCAGTTAACTGCATTTTTATTTGCTCGGGATACTGTTATTACTGTTACATATTTTATTCAAAATATAATTAGGATCGGTCTCGGGATCCCGGGATTTGGATTTTTATCCCGGGATTTCAAAACGGGATCCCGATCCCGAAAACTGAAATTTCTATTGCTGCGGTACGGCCTTGTAGTATGGGGGGGAAAATCATGAACAGCATCACAAAATTCATTTAGCAAGAAAACCAAAAATCTCGCACTGTTTAAAGCCGTATTGAAAAAGAAGGGTCCAATAATACAGTCTTTGAAAATACTACACCACATATTTAAACTAAATCGAAAAAATATCAAACCCTATTAAAACGTGCGTCTATGAGGTATCGCATTTCTTACACTGGGAGAATTGTGCGCCTTATAGCAATACAACATCCTACCAAAAATGAAAGATATCGCTCAACAAACAAGCAAAATATTGGCTTGTATCCATCTTAAGTGGGACACCCTGTATATGCCATAAATTTCAGTAAAAATCTATTTTAAAAAAACATTAATTATAAAAATAAATGAAAGGCTGTGTTCCTTATAGATAAATAGGAAAACTAAACAAGTATATGATCAAGCAAAAGGTCAATTAATTTAAATTATAGGTCAATTAATTTAATTAGAGGGTTTAAGTATACAATGCATCCGTAAAGTAGCGGATAAATTCAATAAAAATAAAATGAACCGTTTCTGAAAAAAAAAAACCCAAACCCGTCGTTTTTAATATTTGGTTTAGGGCTTTTCTATGTGGAATATAAATATACAGGGGTGACTCAAAAAAAAAAGATATGGCGTCATCAATATGTTGTTTGTTCAATGGAATCCACAATTTTTTAATGCAGAATCAGAAAGAATGTATTTTTATACATTATATACATGTATTTTTATACATTCTTTCTGATTCTGCATTAAATGATATGGTACAAATGAATAGTGGTTACATAAACACATAGCATAGGATCAAGAGTATGCAGAATAGGGTGACTAAGTTTTTATTATACAAACACCGATTTCCATATGGAGACATTCCCTATGCAACAAGAATAGAATTAGTAGGACTAACCACTTTGACAAAGCAAAGAGAAGGTGCAATGGCAATTTTCCTTTTTAAATTACTGAACAACATCATCGACTATTCCGAGCTGCTTGCAGAAATCCACATCAGGATACCATGAAGGTCAACACGAACTCATAGCCTTTTTTACGAGCAGCCACAAACTATGGTTTCAAATCGGCTTGGTAGAAATTACAACAAAAATTACACAAACGTCGATTTATTTTCCTCATCAATTTCAACGTTATGTGTAGCTTTAGGCTTATTGTTTTTTTTAAGGCTTAGGATACCTAATTGTACCATTGGGAGTGAGTGAGTCTGTAGAGTATGTTAATGATAAATAAATAAATAAATAAATAAATAAAAATTAATTATGAATTCATTAAATGATTTTATTGTTTTGACAAAGTTAAAAAATGGTCTGATGATCTGATGGTCTGAAAAATCCAGAAACAGCTGGGAATTTATTTGTCGTTTTAAATTAGATATTGAAAGTGTTGCAAGAGTAAGGACTTTTCAAATTACATTTGTGTCTGGTGCAAGTCAGTTTTTCACCCTAGCTGTTAAGATAGAATTTCAGATGTCACCAGAATACAAGGATATAAAATTTTGTGTTCTGAAGGATGTCAAGGTAGTTATAATAAAAGTGAAACTGAAAAAGGGATGTATGAAAAGAGAATCGAGGATTTATTAAAAGAATTAAAAGGAAAGGATATATTTATTGAAAGACTTAGGAGAAACAGTCAGGTTTTTGAAAGTGAGATGACAGAGGCAGAACAAAAGATTTCTTCTCATTGAAAAATTACATAAAAGAAATGATTTACTTTGTGAGAAAATTCAAGAACTGCAAACAGGAGAAACAGAGTTATTATTAAAAGTAACCTCTCTTGAAACAAGCAAAAATGATTTTGAGAAAGGGGTAAAATGACCTAAGTTTGTTGAATAGGAATTTAATACTTACAATTAGTACTTTGTAGAAGAAGAATGTGGCATACATTGAAGATCTAAAAAAGCTGCAGAAGGAGATTGAAGAGCTAAATATCCTCAAGAACCAAACAATCATATCAATTAAAGTATTAGAAGAAGAAAATAAGAACCATTCCATGAAAATTAGTGATATGAATAAAGTGATCAATATCACCAATTTTTGCCCACCACTCAACTCTATGTCCACCAAGGATTCTGTATTGTCAGGAAATTCTCCTCCTCAAAAAAACTCATCTGAGAGTCCTTCCAAGCTTCGCAGAATTTTCATATTGGGGGATGAAACGGTTGAGTTTAAACAGATCCTTGACAAAAACTGGTATTAGCGGGGTTTTTAACGTACAATCGTTTGTAAAATCTAATGCAACACAGGAGCAGGTGCTAGAAAATCTAAGTGGCTTAACCAAGGACTTGTCAGCAACAGACTTTGTGATAGTGGGAAGCGGTACAAATGATTTGACTAACGGTAAATATCCCAAAATGGGACTTATTAATAAAAAAATAAAAGAATGTTTACAGACAAATATTATATTTTTATCGGCAACAGGAGGACATAACATTGATAAAATTAATCTTAAAAGAGCTCTAAATTATAATCAAAGACTTTGTGACTTTTTAAATACTGTAAATAGATATACAGAAAATTGTGTACTGTTTGCTAACATTTGCGATAGTTTAGGTAAAAAGTTAAAAAATTATATTGTCTCTCGTTTGTTGTCTAATTTAGTAAATCAGGAACCCTCAAGCCATAAAATAAACAAAACCATAATTCACGTAAAAACAACAAATAACTTGCAGGAAGTATCTGATTTTGTAAATGTATTGAATGATGATAGTGTGCTTTTAACTACAGATGTTCGAAAAGACATTGAAATTTCCCCTATTATAAATAATATAAATTTTCAAGAAATAAGAAAATTGAAAGAAATAACATAGAAAAAAATAATTATTTTCATCCATTTGAACAAAAGTACCCCCTAACTAGATATTCTTCGGTACATCTTAATATCCAATCTGTAAGAAAAAAAATGGATGAACTTCTGATATTCTTGGAAGGGCTTACACATTCAGGTTTTGTTTTATTATGTGAACACTGGATAAAACCTGATGAACTTGTAAATTTAGAGAATTATGTTGTTATTGATAAGTACTGTTCGTAAATACGTTCAAATATGTTGCATGGAGGGTCATTAATTTTTTTGCATTCTGAATTGGTTAAGGAAATTAGTTTTGTAAAAGTAAGTAAGATTGATTATTTAGCTGATGACAGGGTATTTAAATTGTCAATTATATATAGTAGCTCTATTGATCTGTATGTTATATGTTTATATAGAGCTCCTGCTGCCGCTGTAGGTGACTTTTTATTTAGACTAGAAGTGTTATTGTCTGGTTTAAATGTTTTTTCGAAAGTAATTTTGTGCGGAGATTTTCATATTGACTGGTCAAATCTGTCTAATAATTTTACAAACCAATTGACTTACCTTTTAAGGTCTTATAGTTTAAATGTTGTAGTTAATAATCCAACTAGAATAACTTCTAACTCTACCACTCAAATTGACTATGTGTGCACCAACATAGATGCAAATGATTTTAATTGTAATGTTATAAATTCAGGGCTCTCTGACCATGAGGCTATTGCATGTGATTTTTGCATAGGTCACAAGAGTCAAATGAGGGGAAAGAGAAGGTGCAGAATTTATAGCAAAAAAAAAACTTAAACCAGTAGCTTCTTGCAACTGGGTAGATCAGAGGATTGATTGGCAGCGCGTTTTGTCTACTGCAAGCCCTTTAGAGTCATTTCACGTAATTATTTGTGAAAATTTTAATAAATGGTTTCCGATAAAAACCTTAAAAACGAAAACAAAAAAAAATGGATTACCAAGGGTCTTAAGGTGTCTGCTAGAAATCTTAGATCACTGTACTATATTCGGAAATTTTATATAAATAACATTTCTTTTATTAACTATTTTAACAAATATAGAGCACTGTACAGACTAACAATTAAGACTGCAAAGCAAAAATACTTTAAAAGTCGCTTAGGTAATTCAAATAATGTTCAGGGGGAGGCTTGGAAGATAGTAAATGAACTAAGAGGTAAACGGGGCAATATTGTAAAGGTAAATATTGCACCTGATAGGCTGAATAACTTCTACTGTGCCATAGGCAGTAACATAGTAAGTCAAATTCAGGGTTTTTCCAACTATGAACAGTTTTTTGAGTATAGGGCTGGACCAGATTCTTTCTTCTTTTTGCCAACTGATCTAGTTGAGCTTAAGTCTACTCTAAAGGAGATAAAGAAGAAAAATACGTCTGGCTATGAACTTAATGTACAGTTATTTTTCAATTTACCCGATTTGGCACTGGAGGTGTATCTGCAATTAATCATTGTTTCAATAATGGTCAATTTCCCAATTGTCTTAAAGTAGCCAGAATAACGCCTTTGTTTAAGGGGGGAGCTTCAGAATCACCCTCTTCTTACAGACCAATAGCATTGCTTTTCACCCTCTCAAAAATCATCGAGAAATTGGTTAAAAAGCGACTTATGTCATATTTAGCTGAAAAGTAAATTATAAGATCGGAGCAATTTGGGTTTCAAAGTGCCAAGGGAACATCAGATGCAATCTTTTTATTCTTTGAGTCTTTATTTTTGAGCTTGAACAGTGGAGATATTGCTGCAGCAGTGTTTTGTAACTTGACCAAAGCATTTGACTGTGTTAGTCACGAAATACTGCTGTGGAAGCTTGAGTGGTATGGATTCAGAGGTCTGGCTCTTCAGTGGTTTGGGTCTTATTTCCATACTAGAATGCAGAGTGTTTCTGTGGATAGTGCCCTTTCAAGGGAGCAGCTTGTGACTCATGGTGTTCCTCAGGGTTCAGTTCTTGGGCCACCTCTATTCCTCATTTATATTAATAACATGGCCAATCTTAGGATCTCAGGTAAATTCATTCAGTTTGCGGATGATTCAACAATTTTATGGCATGACACGAGTGCAATGAATCTAAGTACCACAGTTAACAGAGATATTGTTGAAATCAAGAAATGGTGTGATTCCTGCTGATAATGGTGTGAACAAACTGTGTTTAAATATTTCAAAAACTAGTGTTGTGAATTTTAAATGCAATTTAAATAGTGTGTTTTTGGAGAATCACATTCTAAACAACTTAGACGAAAATAAATTTTTAGGTTTATTTATTGATAATAAACTAAAATTTAAGGGCCATATCACGCAATTGTGTAGAAAAATATCAGTAAATTGTTATGGTCTTAAAGTGGTCGCAGGAGAGGTTGATTTTGACATGGCGAGAAATGTTTATTTTTCTTTAATTGAGTCCTATTTAAGGTATGGTTTGTGTTTCTGGGGTGCATGCATTACTTATTTAATAGTGTTTTTGTTTTGCAAAAGAGAGCGATCCGACGCGACGTCTGAGTAATGTGAGTATGAGAGAGTCTTGCAAACAGCTATTTATCACTCATAAAATCCTAACCCTTCCTGCCTTATTTATATTGGAATCTGTTTGCCTCGTTCATAAGAAATTTAGAAATGTGAACACAAGTAATAGGCATGAATATAGCAGTCGACGAGCTAATGATGTGCTCTTGCCTATGCCTAAAATTCACTGATCAAAAGAACTTTTATATTTGATGGTAAAAACCTCTTTAATCATCTTCCCGCAGATTTGAAAGCTATAGGTAGCTGGAAACTTTTTAGAAAACGTGCTAAAAAACTCTTAGTTGCAAAGGGCTATTATGAAATAACGGAATTTTTGTCGGATAGATTTTAGTCATTTTTACCTTTTTCTTGCAGGACTTTAGGTATATTCTTTATATTTTTTACACCATATCATTTCGCCTAATTTATTTCTGTGATTCATATTTTTTTTTTACAGTTTTACATTTAATAAAATTGTATTATTCGGAAGTCAATAATATCTGTTTGTGTTATACATATTAATACTCTTGACATTACATTAGCTTTGTATGTTTTGGTTCAGAGTCTTGGAGGAGTATTTCTGAAGAATTGGGATGTTGCTGGTTTTACCGGTATAGGTAAACCATATTCATGGAAGCAAAATGCCTTTAGGATGATGGACCATAGCATGCTAAATAACCTTTTTACATGTTTGTGTATATGTTTTTCTTTTTTACAGCTTTGTCAACAAATTTACTTTTATGACAATAAAGCATATATTGATTTGATTTACGTTAGAACATGTCTCCAAGCTTTCGGTTTTATTTGAATTATTTGATATTTTTAGATTGTGTGAAAACTACTTATATTGCTTGTAGATACAATTTTTGGAATAACAATAAGTTACATTTTTATTGGTTTCTATATCTGAAATTAAAACTTCACTGGTCTGTCATCTAATTGTGAAAAGTTTTAGACATCTCATTCTTATTATAGAAAATAAATTCTCCAGAAGATCTTGATTAAGTGTAATTAAAACATATTCACAATGAAAGGAGTTTGTGAAATATTCAAGTAAAATAATGACTGATTTAAGGATTTAAATTAACCCTTTTTTTATTCACTTATTCATTTATTGTCCAACAGGAAAATCTCAATACAAAAGACAATTATGAGTAATATGGTAACAAAAAAATACAACTCAACTAACAAACTGTGCATATAACTCGACACTCGATTCTCAGCAGTTGTATGAGACGGTTGCGTCTTCGCTCGTTGGCTCCGCTGGTTTTGATAATGAGTATTGTTTTGATTTGTTTAAATTTCCCCTGTTTTTGACCCTACATTATCGCGAAGTCAAAGTACTTATGGTGCGTAAACTTTCGGTGTCAGTAGTTCGCGTTATTGTTTTTGTCTTAAAATAATTATCCGTTTGAAAAAATCATTGACTTTTCACAACAGTTAGTAAACTTGAACTTTCTACATCGTCTAGTTCGCGCCGCGCGTGTGTTTTTCCAAAATAAATAGTTCCGGTTTCCTATTTTACAAACAGTTCCTGTCCACCAGACTGTTTTTTGTTTGAATTGTCATTGACTTTATTATTATTTTATAATGACCGAGTATAAGTGCGATTCCTGCTAGAAGAACATCTTGGAAAAAGAAAAATATAAAGTTCGCTGTAGTGGAGAGTGCCGACAAAGTTTTTGTATGTCATGTACGGACCTGGACAATACAACAACGTAAGGTTTTTCTGCTCTTTATGCGATTCCCCGAATATGAAATACCTTCATGAAAAAGTCACCCAACTACAAAATTCGCAACTTCCCTTGGAAGTTTTGGAAGCGTTTGGGACATGTTTAAAAAAAAAAAGACCTTTTTCCCGTGGTAAATGAAGTTTATAAAATTCTAACCGATCACGACTCCAAATGGAAAGAGCTTTACCAAAAAGTGGATGACATTCACAATCTGCTCTCAAGCAACAGATCTGAGAGTGGGCAAGAGTCATTATTCTACTCCATTCGGGACATGAAACAGGACATATTTAATATTTCCTCGCTTCTAATGGGTAATCATGAGGAGCCTGTAAACATACTGATTCGGGACCCTTCAAACGAGGAATTAATAAGGGAAATCGGGGACTTACGAAAAAGCGTAAATCAAATGGCCGGCAAATTGGAAAGAATTGAAAAAATGGACTTTAAAGAAAAATCTGTTATTAATTATACTGCACCTAAAATCAAAAAAACGATTTCGACCCAGACTGATAAAAGTCCTGAAATGTCTACATTTTCAAAAACTCAGAAAACATCTTCAAAACAAATACCCAGAGATAAATGGCATTACACTGTTGTAGAAAACATACCTGCCTACTATACTATGAGTCAGCTTGCACACTACATTAAGATTAAACTTGGCACCAACGACTTTATTCCATGTTTTCCTATGCTTAAGGATGGATACAGTTTACCCTCTAGTTTTAAAGTCGGTGTGCAAAACAAGGATCTCCTGAAACGACTTAAAGAGACAGACATGTGGCCTGCTGGTACTGTAATAGATGGCCATAAAGCACATCCCTCCCAGCATATAGCCTTACCGTCAACTCCAATGTCCATTGCTGCCCGAGCAGCCTCCGATAACATTTCAAAGCAAGAAAAGCTGCTTAAGATCAACTCAGATAGGGAAGCCATAGCTGCTGGTAAGTCCTTAAACGGTGAAGCCGTCAACATCAAGATTGTGGAGAAAGCCAATAAGGATAGGAGTGGGCTCCATCTCGACCCAATGATCCCACCAATAGTACGGCTCTCTCGTAAATCTGACATGGAAAATGATCGTTACTTGTTGGCTAGACTGAGAGATCCTTTACTCCTTAAATCTCTCAGACTTTACCTGGCACATCTACATGATCAACCGACGAGTACATGTTTTGATGGGCAAACCAACACCAGCATTAAACTAATGCTTGCTGCTGAGGGACTGCCGACCGATCTGGTCTCGCTACGAAAGCTGTACATCTGGTTCCACGAGGCCTATGGTAATAGATCCATGGAAGTTGAAGAGGACCTTTCTGCCTTTAGGACCTATTTTTCGTCGGAGAAGCTTTTGCGGCTCCAAAAATTTAGGGAAAGCCAAAATAATTTTTTTCTAGTGGGTCGCCATCTAGAAAAAATTTTTAGAATATCTGACGCGACCAGAGGATCCAGCATCCTCTTTAAAACTGGGTGATAGTAAGCTTAGTATTTTTCTTTTAAATATTCAGTCTATAAGACACAAAACTAATGATCTATTTTTATTGCTAGAAGAACTAAATTTCCCTAAAATGGGCTTGATAATGCACATAGATTCACCCAACAGAATAACTAAAAATAGCTCCACCACCATCGATTACATAGTATCATCCTTTGCTTCAGAACTCTTAAATTGTATTGCTTTCAGTTCGGGCTTTTAAGATCATGAAGCTATATTAACCAGCTTCTCTTTGGATTAAATTAACAACAGCACTTTGCGTAAATTAGGCCGTGTTTATAACAAAAATAATTTTCTAAATTTTAAGAATCATTGTCTAAAGGAAAACTGGAACTTTCTTTCAAATGATGTCGATAATGAGTTCTCCAGATTCTTAAATTCGCTATCAGATATTGCAAATATATCTTTTCCTCTAAAGCCAATTAAAACTAAGAAACAAAAGCCCTGGTCCTCCAAAGGTCTTCGTGTATCGGCAAAAAACATGCGCTCACTTTCCTACCTAAAAAAGTTCTTAGAATCTATTGCTTTTCATAATTACGTCAAGCAGTATAGGAAAACTTAAACGTGGCAAAAAATCTAATGGCCACCATAACACCTTTTGATGATCCTCTGTCATATCTCTCTAATGAAAATTTGCACAATTTCTTTTTTACGCCAGTATCATTTACAGAACTTCAAAGTACAATTAACGAAATAAAAAACAAAACATTAGCTGGTACAGATGGGCTTACTCTTAAAATGTTTTCAAATATGCCTGATTGTACTCTAATCCATTTAGTAGACCTAATCAACATGTCATTTCAAAATGGGGTCTTTCCAAACTGCCTTAAAACTGCAATAATCATTCCATTACATAAAGGAGGAGATAAAGATCAAGCCTCAAACTATCGTCCAATTGCACTTCTTCCAACCCTCTCAAAGATCATAGAACGCCTGGCTAAAAAAAGGTTTTTGTCATTTTTAATCAGTTCTTTTAATCTGAGCAAAAAATGCACCAACAATGCTATGTTCTCCCTATTTAACAGCGTTTATTCAAATATCAACAAAAATTACTTAACAGCAACAATTTTCTGTGACTTTTCAAAGGCTTTTGATTGCGTAAATCACATTATTTTAATTAACAAATTGCAGCACTATGGATTCAGAGGTATAACCCTTCAATGGTTTAAGTCATATTTGTGCAACAGAAGTCAACTTGTAAAGGTCGATACATCAAGATCTTCTTGTAAACCAATTGAATGTGGGGTACCTCAAGGTTCCGTTTTGGGTCCTATGCTCTTTCTGCTGTTTATAAATGACCTGGCCAGCCTGAACATAAGCGGAAAAATCTGTCTTTTTGCTGATGATACTAGCTTCACTTGGAGCAATCTGAATGCAATGGCACTACATACAACAATTTCCAACGTCTTGTTGTGGACGGCTCTTTGAAATGGGATTTGCACATAGATACGTTATCTAAAAAACTAAGTTCTGCATGTTTTGCCATAAGATCAATCTCAAGAGAATTAGGCTTTTTCACGGCCAAAACAGTTTATTATGCTCTTTTTGAGTCACATCTTCGTTACGCCCTTCCATTCTGGGGTACATGCTGCAAGACCCAATTTGAGCGTATATTTAAACTTCAAAAGAGAGCGCTTCGCTACTTATTAGGACTTGATAGTAGAGCTTACTGTAAATTTTATAAAATATAAGATCCTTACTCTTCCCTCGTTATTTATATTTGAATCTATCTGCCTTATCCGCAAACATGTGTCGCAGATTCCAGAAGATGGTCTTTCACAGCTATTCACTAAGGAACGTTGATCATAATCTTCATCTGCCAATTCCACGGTCGGAATTAGTAAAGAACTCTATACTTTATGCAGCAATAAAAATGCACAACCATCTGCGTTCCATAATAAAATCGATGACTACTTTTCGCAATGCCCTAAAATCTTTACTACTGCAAAAAGCCCTATATACAGTAGAAGACTTTTTTAATATTTCCTTTTAAAGCACACACACTGGCATAATAATGCCAGTGTGTGTGCCTTTTATTTGTAAAATGTTTCCCTGCTTTTTATTGTATGTTTTTTTTTTGACACTTTAAGGTTTTTGACAATTTTATACATATAATTCTGTGTATATTTGTATATAAAAATTATTTCATTTATGTATTTCGACCAAACTGTACAATTTGATAATTTGTACAGTATTTTTGTTTTGTTATGTACCTATTTACTTTGTGTGTATTTTGTCTGAGTATTTTTTTTATGTTTATTTGTTTATATTTGTATTTTTTTTCCTTTAGCTTTGTCGATAAAATGTAAATTTTCTGATAATAAAGCATTTTTGATTTGATTTGATTGATTGATAACAAGAGTAAACCCACCAAAAAGCAATTATGAGTAGTACAATAAAAAGAAAAAACTGACACAAAGCACCCAAAACACCTCCAGCCCACCTAATACTGATCAAATCCAGAATTTTAATGAATTAACTGTAATCAATTGAGAACCAATAATTTATGCTGCAGAAGATAAATCACCTTTGCATCACCTTTTTTATAAAAGCAGTTGTAGAGCCATTAAAGAGGTCAAGCAAAAAGACCTTAATTTGTTTTTTGATTGGTGCTACTTGAATAGAATGTCCCTTAATATCAATAAGTGCCATAAGATTACTTTTTCTAAGCAAAGAAAAGCAATATGGTTTCTATATTGCTTTTCTTTATAAAATAAACAGTTGGTGTCAAAACAGAGGTTTCTGACTTAGGAATATTTACTGACTCCAGGTTGTCTTTTAAAAGTCACATCAATCAGGTGACCAGTATGGCAAAGAAAATGCTGGGTTTTATCCAGCAGTCTACAACTGATTTGTCTTTGTTTACTTTTAGATTACTTTATTGCTCTCTTGTTAGGCCCATCTCGGAGTAGGGCTCAATTGTGTGGTCCCCTTCATATAACTGCTACACTGAGCAGATTGAAAAGACTCAAAATAAATTTTTAAGGTCGGCTACTTCTAGATGTGGTTGCAGGCGTATTACTATCAGTGGGTCAAGTATAACCTGAACTTACCCACATTAGAGAAATAACACATAAATGGCATGAAGTGCTAATGGACTGTCGAGACAGATAAGCCTTTTTGACTCTAAGATTTCATCTTTTAAGGGGCAGTTAAAGAATAATATTTCATAGGGTCTTTAATTAATTAATTCATCTACACCTTTCATTAATTTATAGATAGTTATTTATATACAGTATAATATGCTATGAAACACTTTTGTAAATGGATTCCATAAATAAATAAATAAATAAATTAAATATTATTTTTTAGTGCCCTATAAATAATCCGCACTTTTTTTTTCTTAATCTATTCTTTTTAAAGTACTCTTTCTGGTCAAATTTTAAAATATTGCAAAATCTTAAAGTCTACGAGACCCTTACTTAAAATACTTTTATATTTAGTTTGAGATTAAAATCAAGCATCTAAATAAAGAATTCAACCGGGAAGTTGATTTTAACAAAAGTTGCTAAACTCCAGAATTAGAAACCCCATCTTTTTATGAATCAGTAGCTATATCATTTTTAAAGAAATAAATATTTGAAGAAAAAAAAGGAAGGACTTACTTCATACAGAATATAATGAGGTGAGTAGGACTTCCTGGCTCATCAAGTGGATGGTCAGGGGTGAGCTCCTTCATTGAATATTCTGAAACTGACATGAACACATTGTAGTTTGGTGGTGACATTTTTAACAGGCAATTATTCAAGGCTTCAAAAGTTTCTAGAGGAATAATCACAGGTTTTCTTGAAGTCTTTTCCCATATTATGGACTCTCCTCCAGGATGCTCCATTATGAAGCCTGTTATCTCCGTAGTTGCATGTTGTAAGTGTTTCACTAGGAAATGAATAATTTTTTAGAAATATACATATTTTTGTGCACCACATTGTCTTTCTTACATTTGTCTTTTTTATTTTTCTTCTTTCCCATATTGAACTTAATGGGCACTCACATAAACAGTAAGTAATATATTATTTATCAATAGGCACATTTGTGTAGGTGATAACCACTGGAATTGCACTAAATCAGATTGGAAATACAAAGTAAGCAAATTTGTACATTAATTACATTGATCCACAATGTACCTTTTTATTAAATGAAAAGACAATCAGTATGTTTATTTACTATTAATAAAGGTAAACGTAGATACAGTCTAATCTGAACAAATCTGTTCTTAGTATTTCCCCATTTTTCAAACAGTAAACAAATCAACACCATTCAACACAAATACCGGGATCAACATTCCCAATATCAACAAAAACCATATAAAAAAAGCAACGTTGACATTGACGACAGAAAGGACTGATATGTCAATCTCAATTCTTTCGCCTTAAGCCCATTTCCGACGATACAAGTTTTTGCCGAAATTTATCTTGCACCAATTTTTAGCCTGGAATTTTTTTGGTTTGTTTTATTAGGTCCATTGTGTTGCTACAAGGCAATTTCCCACAACGATTTGACGATTTGCGTATTCTCATCCGTCAGTGTACGTGCACACAGGACCCGATTAAGCGATAAGCGATGCTATATGCTATATTTTATGCGATGCGGTGCGATTAATACAAACCTCTAAAATCAAAAGCAAGCGTTCAAACAGCGCGCTTGTTGCTGCTTTAAGATGCAATGCGATGCAACGCGATCTCGCGCGTCTGTTTGATTTTAATCGTTTGATTTTAATCGTTATTGTCTAGTTATATTTGTCCGTATTTCGTGTGGTATGGATGCATAAAAATTAATAAATGCAGTCCGAGTGCGTCTTCCACTATGGGATCAACAAAACAAAGGCTATCGAGATCGGGACAAAGTTGAGAAATTATGGCAGGAGGTAGCTGAAGCACTAAACATTTCAAGTAAGTTAAACATGATGTTTACATATACATACCAGTTTATTATTTAAAAAAAAATTTTTTTAATTTACGAGAAATATAATAACAATTATATTAGTAGTTTACTAAATACGATTTCAAAATATCTCTTAATTCATATGCTTGTTTTGACGCTCTGTTGTTTACACGTGAGGCAGGCTGGCTGATAATGTCACTGCAAGTTTGTTCGTGATTGTTTATATCATAATCATGAATTTCTTCTCGGTATATGATAATATTGTGTAGCAAACAAGCGTATTTAATTATGATTTCTGCTACGGAAGGGTCGGTCTCTATTGCTTTCGTTAATATTCTCCACCTAACCACTAGAATACCAAATGCACATTCCACACACCTCCAAGCTCTGCATAGCCTACGGTTGAAATTCTCATTTTCATCTGTGAGTTGCCTTCGAGGAAATGGTCGTATTAGGAAATGTGTCAACAGATATGCTTCATCTCCAATCAAATAGAACGAGAATTCTATGTCTGAATCAGGTAATGTTGTTGTCTTGGGTAAATTAAACTTTTCATGTTTTAACAAAGCATATGTTTGTGACGACTGAAAGATTCCTCCATCGCTTTGTTTTCCATATGCACCCACTTCCATGGTCAGAAATTTGTAGTTGGCGTCAGCCACAGCTTGTAAAACGATGGAAAAATATTGTTTATAATGGTAAAACATTGTTCCTGAATTCGCCGGACATTTAATTCGTACATGTTTACCATCAATTGAGCCGACGCAATGAGGCAAATTCCATTTATTCCAGAGGCGGAACGACTAAAAATTTCTTTCGTCGGGACCGGTAAATATGTAGCAACATAAACTTTCCATATTGCTTCGCATGTTTGTTTAACTATCTTTGCCACAGTTGAAACGCCAAGGCGAAAAGAGAATGCCAGGCTTCTATAAGAGGCACCTGTCGCCAGAAACCTGGAAAAAGGAGAATCAATTAGTGTGTTATTATCACTAAGGGCCAGTTCTACAATCATGGTACAAGTTTATTTTTAGAATAATTGCTAAAATTACAATTGTCTCAACAATCGTTGTCATAGTAATTACTCCAGGAAAAAAGTTATAGCATGTTTGTAGAACTGGCCCTTACCCAATAAACATTTACCGCAACTTATAGTAACATACAAGATATATAAGGGTTGTATAAAGGTAACAAAGATATATAAGCAAGTTTTGGGGTTTTATAAAATTATTCTAGTAATATTTTATGTTTATAGTGTTACTGTAACCTACAGATATATAATGGGGTGATATAGCGTTTTCTGTTGAGTGTTCTTGTTTACTCTTATAAAAGTTAGTGTTTTTCAAATTAAATTATATCACTCTTAGTGATGGTTGTCCCCTTTATAAAACTTAATAAGCTTTGGTAACACATTTTACCCTTATATACCCTTAATGACATAACCTTACAAAAATCAAATAACCAATTTATTTTTTTACTTTATTATGATGTAAATAATAATAAGGTAACTAGGTACCTACTTAATAAGCAAAAATTAGTTTATAGTTGTTGCTATTAAATATGAGTTATAATTGGAAAAAAATTAGGTTGAGCACTTCTTTTCGTCGCAAAGTTGCAAAAAATTTTAGCAAAATTCTGACTGGTGATGAAAAAAAGTTTTTATCCGAGAAAGAATATGTAAACCCTATCAGTTTAGCGAAGCATCCACAAGGGCCTACAATAGAAGTTCCAAAATCTCCAACAGTGCCTTATGATGAATCTCTGGAAGATTGTGCAGAAAGAGCTAGTAACAACAAGAATATTGATAAATGGTTAGTTGAACTTGGCGATGACGATGTTTCCTTTGATTGATGTTGAGGCCATGAAGAGCAGGAGCTATTGGAACGAGAAAAAATGAACAATTTAAGCATGATCTTCAAAAATGGGCATGTAATTTTAATATTACACAGAGAGCGTTAAAAGAAGTAATGAGAATTATTAACAAACGTTTACCAAATATATTACCAACAGATCCAAGAACATTGTTAGGAACTCCTACAATAATTTCAATTCAACAAAGGATAGAATATAGCCTTTAGAATATATCAAATATTTCTTTGAATATTAACATAGACGGGTTGCCAATATATAAAAGCTTTAAGGACGAATTCTGGCCAATACTGTTTAATATTTTCGAAGTACCTCAATTAAAGCCAATGGCAATTGGTATTTATAGTGGAAAAAGCAAACCACCCGATGTTGAAAGGTTTTTGATGCCTTTTGTTGAGGAAATATATCATATTTTGGAAGAGAACATATTTGAGAAGAGAAAATATACTTATGTTAATCATGTTAAACATTACTTTAGTTAGCTGAGGTCTCGTATTTACTAGGAAAAAATCAAATTTGGTCAAAACTTCATTATTTAAAGTAAAGTGAGTGTCTTTAATTTTTCTATTCGCGGCACGTCTTGCGTGCCTGTAGTCATAGGGTTATATAAAGGTGTCTTATAGGTCGTTAAGTTATATACCATCACTAATAGTTATTTAACAGCTCTTTGAGTGACATAATGCTTTCGAAATGGTATATAACGTTACTTAGACTTCCGCCATGATTGTTTTGAAAAATAAACATAAAAAAAGAAGTACCGAAAAATCAATATATTTCACTTATTTTATAGAAATTCATCACGATTTTACTATTTATGGTTCAACTATTTCACGAAACAAAGGCACCCGACAATAAATTGTGTAATATTAAAAAAATTAAAAGTTATGATTTCCATTAATATCTAAATGCAATATAAAAAATACTAGGTATTTTGATGGCCCCTATATTTTTTCGAAGTGAATTAGTTACATTTACAGTAAAAAATCATTCGCACATACATTTTTAGATACAAATTACTCTTAATTCCATTATCTCAAGGTAATAAATTATTTTCTGTCTCCTCCATCTTTAATTTGTTATACCTAGTATCTCATGATTCTCACGTCACCAAAGTGACAAGTCATTGTATTATTGTTTTTGAGATGCAGAAAAGAACCACAACGGTATGCCAATGTGTATAACAGAGAAAAAGAACATATTTATATTTCGAAACATCTGACAAGACGTGAAAAGTGACAAGTGACATATGACAGAAAATAGTGATAGATCTATTTTGAACACTCTTATAGGCAAAATATATAAGAGTAACCACAAAATTTTCAACACTAGCTTATATCGCTAAAGTTTTTTAAAGGTTCTTCTGGTAAGTTTTATAACGGTTACGGAAATAGTTTGGTTACTGTTGACTTACAACTTAAACGTTTATAACGTTACCAAGTATGGCTTGCCGATACCCTTATAAACTCCCCATTTAAGCTCTTTAACAGGTTTATAGGAGTAACGGAAATATTTCGGTTACTATTTATATAGCTGTAGGGTATATAAGGAAGGTGATATAACAGTTGCGACAAATATTATAAAACCAAAAATGTTTATTGGGTAGTGAATTATCTGTAGTGATATATTAAGAGATATGTCAACATTCTACTGTTAATTTTTAACTAATAATTGATTCATAAAAACAAGTTTACTTTTTGAAAACATTTCAAAAAGTTCACAAAACAACACAATTTAATTCTTTTTTTTTTAGAAGAAGCTGCTAAAAAAAGATGGAAACCTTTACAAGATGTCTTCAGAAATGAGCTGAAGAAGTTGCCGAAACCTGGAGACGAAACTCCTTCAAACTTTAATGCAAAGTGGACTTACTTTAAGATTTTATGGTTCCTTAAGGATCAAATGACTCCGAGACAGCTAACTGGCAACTTACCCACTGACGATAACGCAAGCCAACTAAACGAAGATGTATCCAATGATCATTTATTTCCTGATGACATCGACGATGAGACATCTGTTACTCCCGGATGAAAGAATTGAATCACAAGAACTATTATCTGATCACAACAACCAAACTATTGCAACTACTAGCTCAGATAAAAATGTACGTCAAGAGCCAACTGACTGTGGGCATCCGCCAAAACGTCCCGCAAAAAGAGCAGCTAAAAGAAAAGAAGACTTTGATATTGAAGAATTTTTGAAATAAGAGCAACAAAAAATTTACGTTCTTAAAGCAAATAATTCCGTTTTATCGACACAATCTCAGATTACTCAGGATGATGACTATCACTTTTTTTTGAGTTTCCATACACCGCTAAAAAAATGCGTTTTGAAACAAAGATGTGGTTTCATCTCATGATGCAGGAACTGCTTTACCAAGCCACAGTAAACGAGCACCATGTTGAAAATATAAGTTTTGCCAATAATATGCCAACTCATCAGCCTCAAATGACACACACTTTTGTGACAACACCATTGGCTTCACCCGCTTATTCCACAGAAACAAATAGTTCTTACACAATTCTCCCCTGAAGAAAAAAGACATATTTTATACGTTTATATTTCTATTTGTTTATTTTTCTAAAATAACTGTAACGAATTTGAAATAAAATATTTAAGTACTCACATATATCTAAGTATAGTTTTCCTTAACGTTACGGCAAGGCGTTCTTTAATGCTGATTGAAACCCTCCAGTTTGTTGTCACTTTTTCCACTAATGGTGTTATACCATTTTCAATAAGTATGAATGTTTCCAAAGACATTCGGAATTATTCTCGAAATTTATCAGGATATAGAGTTAATTCGGAGAACAAATGATGAAATTCTCCGTAGGTTAATCGTTCACGATAAATTTCACGTACCCATTTCTTTTTTTTACTTTATTACTTACTTTTTACCTATTTTTTTCATATACATATATCGTAAAAATGAATTTTCTAATAATAATAATTCCATGGTAGCTGGAACTGACGCAGGCAAAGGTTTGAAAGTTACTACGCTTTTGTTTATCGCCTTCTATTAAAACACAACCAAAATATAGCAAGTAATCAAAAGCAGAGCATCGCATAGCGTCGTATCTCATAGCAAAGCTTATCGCTTAATCGCATCCTGTGTGCACGTACACTCATATTGGTCTATGCGAGGTGAGGAGCGTGTAACAACAACACAGTCTGCGGTAGGAAAAATCACTCTGCGAATTTCGCAATTTTTTATTAAATTAATTAACTATGGTGACGCCGAAATGCAAATTTGCGAACCCTACGGATTTCAGCTGAACTATGGATATGACGTCATTGAATCTCGACTAATTAAAATTAATTTCAACTTGTAGAAAGTTGAAATTTTGATTTCGAGTCGAAATTATGGTCTTAATGAAAAATTAGGCGGCTGTCAGACGTCTATTATTATTGTTTGTGTTTTGTGGGTAAAAGTGATTTTTTTCCAAACTTTTCATCGTCTAAAGTGAAATACTCATAACGGATACTATTTACCAAACTTAAAAGTCGTTTTTGTAGTTAGGCAAAAGTATATTTTATTGACCTAACCTAACCCTAAATTTTAGTTTTGTATTCTTTTCTTGTGTTGTTAATAAATAAGGTATTGTTTTATAAATTAATATTTCTTATTTTACAGTCTCTTGCAGGTAATTAGTAAATTTAGTTACAAATAGTGGCACTACTTTAAGCATATTTACTTGTTTTGAAGGAGTTGAAGAGAATATACGTGTATAACGACTGGCATCATACTACATCATACATGTACTGACATAAATAGACATAAAAATGCTCCGAGATACGTAAAATCCATTCTCATTGAGCAACACTTGATTTAGATGTTAATGAAATGAAATAAATGTCAAATAATGATGTTTTTAATGTTAACATTTACGATCGCTAAACTGTAATCAGAAAATAGTTAATTACCCATTATAAAATATAATCATGTAGTAATAAATTATTGTTGGCCATTGTTCCGTTCATTATTGTTATGTACCTTTAAAAAATAATCAAAATCTTATTACTGAGGTCTCGGCATATTTAACTTAAATCGTCACAACAAAAAAATGTGGTCGATTCTCAATAGCCGTTTTATGCCTCACATAATAAAAAAAATTCTGTAGGCTATGAATATAATCGTTAGTCTACTTACAACTGTAAATTATGATCTTTTCAAAAGTCACAGTCGCATTTAAAACTATGCACCACAAATGACAAATGAAAAAGTGTAGCCAATATAATATATATGCGATGCCATATATTATTTACTCAATATCCCTAGGGCCTAGACGTAACTAAAATCGAAATGATTGAGAATCGCTAAAAAATACGACTGTCATGACAGAGTCGCTTTAACATTTCGACATCGAAATGAAATAGCATCAGCGCTCTGAAGCAAGTTGTGCTCTTATCGCTTATGACGTTTTTGACTGGCTGCACTAAGCTGCACTCAATACGAAGTCAAACAGTATTACGATTTCGACTGGTAGAAACCAAAAAAATGCAGTGCTAAGTGCGTGTTCGTCACTTTTTTTTTGTTCGGTTGCATCAGAGCAAATTTGTAAACTAGCACTCAGTGCAATTATTTTTGAACTGTCTCATAGGCTCGGTTCTGTGTAACCTAACCTCAAATCCACACAGCCGAACAGCTCTCAAAATGGGCACTTCATTGGAGCGAATTGATCGAGTTTTGGTTTTTCGAATGCCCCTTTCGAGCTCGTTCCAGCGTCGTGCAAATTCAACTCTGTATACGAGCAGTTGGTTTCCCCGAGAGTATTCGAATAGAACCATGACTCCAATTATTGCTGTGGTGGCTTGTAAGTTTAATATTCAGTACTTTACCATTTACATTATTGTAATCTACAGGGTGTTTCAGAGTTGTGGTGCCAAAACCTTAGGGGAGATTCCGCTCAGCAAAATAAGAAAAAAAGTTTATATGAACATGGGTCCGGAAATGTTTCGTTTCCGAGAAATGTTTCGTTACAGGGTGTCAACTTTTTTCCTAAAATTAAGTTTTTTATTAATAACTTAGAAATGCGTTAGTCGATTTCATTGAATTTTTTACAGTTTATTTAAACCATTATCAGACATCTACTGAAGCAATTAAATTCGATCCGAAATTTCCAGGAGCGTACCAATAGAGCAAGTATTTTGTCTTTTTGTAGAAAAAAATATCACCCTGCAACTTTTTTGCGGTTTTTATTTACTTATTTTAAAAAACCCACTAAAATACAACTTTTTTGGTGTCTTGACTTTTTTTAGTGTCTTGCTTCGTTTTTGAGAAAAAATTACAATACGGCACCACGGCACGTCTCTGAACTCTATAAGGAAAAATAAAAATGCTTAGGAATTATCCAAAAATATATCGCAGTGTGTTTGAAAACTAAAAAAAAACATTACCACGTAGATAACATCGAAATCGTAAATAATCGTAACTAACATCGAAAATACCGAAATTACATTCCTATCCATTCTAAAGATTATTTTTGTATCAAAGTAAGTGTTTTTGTTTACAACGCTCTGCATTTGTTAAAGTTTAAATTTAACAGTGTTATAAAACCACCATACGGTACCACTTTTATGGTACCACTATATGGTACCACTTTTGCATACCTAATGAGGTTTTATTGCTCTACACACTTCTGAAATAGAGTATAGTTCTAAAATACCTATCTTGGTAGTTGGTGGTGAAAAAAAATGGAATACACTTTTGCTGACCTAACAGATATGCTTCTTGTGTATGGTGAGGCCCGTTACAATTCTCGAGAAGCCGAACGAATTTATCGTCGAAAATTTCCCAATAGGCGACATCCCAGCAGAAAAATATTTCCAAATATCGAAAGGCGAATACGAGAAACTGGTACATTGAGTGTAACACGGCCTGATGTTGCTCCCAGAAGAACTGCCCGAACTGTGGCTGCCGAGGAGGAAATTTTGGAAAGAGTGGAAAATGCACCATTCGTTAGCACTCGTGAAATAGCTAATGCTATGAGAATTGGACACAGTTCAGTCTGGAGAATATTGCATGAGCAGCTGCTGCATCCCTACCATTTGCAAAAAGTCCATGCATTAATTCCAGCCGACTATCCACTCCGTGTTTTTTTCTGCCAGTGGTATCTTTGTAGCCTTATAAACAATCCACAGTTTAATAGGAACATTTTATTTTCCGATGAAGCGTTGTTTACCAGAAATGGATATTTTAATAGCCATAATTATCATGTTTGGCATGAAGAAAATCCTCATGCAACGCACGTTACAGGCCACCAGCAGCGTTTTCATCTAAATATCTGGGCAGGAATTGTAGCTGATCAATTGATTGGCCCATTTGTATTACCACCGCGCTTAAATGGAGATGTTTACTGAGATTTTTTACGCAATACTCTTCCAGGCCTCCTAGAAGAAGTTCCATTAAATAGCAGGCAGCAAATGATATTTCAGCATGACGGTGCACCGGCTCATTTTTACCGAGAAGTAAGAAACTATTTGGATGAAGCTTACCCTGGACGATGGATAGGTAGAGAAGGACCCATTGCATGGCCTCCTCGCTCACCAGATCTTACATCTTTAGATTTTTTCCTTTGGGGTTACCTAAAAAACCTTATTTATGCTACCCCCGTGGAAACAGTGGAACAATTACAGCAAAGAATTTTCGATTCTTGTCAGACTATTCAGAACACTGCAGGTATTTTCGAACGAGTACGACAAAGTATGGTGAGACGGTGCAATGCTTGCATCGAAGCAGGAGGTTGTCAGTTTGAACATTTATTGTAATTTTGTTATCAGTGATTACTTTAACAAAAATGTATTCTCGTACCTACTAAGAAAATTGAAAAATAATGTATTATTTTAGAGAAAATTTTATTTGATGTTTTTTTTTAGTTTTCAAAAATAAACCCACTGCGATACATTTTTGGATAATTCCTAAGCATTTTTATTTTTCCTTATGGAGTTCAGAGACGTGCCGTGGTGCCGTATTGTAATTTTTTCTTAAAAACGAAGCGAGACACTAAAAAAAGTCAAGAGACCAAAAAGTTGTATTATAGTGGGTTTTTTAAAATAAGTAAATAAAAACCGCAAAAAAGTTGCAGGGTGATATTTTTTTCTACAAAAAGACAAAATACTTGCTCTATTGGTACGCCCCTGGAAATTTCGGATCGAATTTAATTGCTTCAGTAGATGTCTGATAATGGTTTAAATAAACTGGAAAAAATTCAATGAAATCGACTAACGCATTTCTAAGTTATTAATAAAAAACCTAATTTTTGGAAAAAAGTTGACACCCTGTATCTCGGAAACGAAACATTTCCGGACCCATGTTCATATAAACTTTTTTTCTTATTTTGCTGAGCGGAATCTCCCCTAAGGTTTTGGCACCACAACTCTGAAACACCCTGTATATATCGACTGCAGCCATCGATACAGATGTGTTATCCTTTTTAGAGTCCTTATATTCACTTGATGCCATTCTTAATAAGCACATAATTATTCTGGGTGACCTTAACATCTCTTTGTATGGAACTGATTATCGACCTGGGAGAAAACTCCAGAGCCTTCTAAATGTCTGTACCGTCTTAAATCTTAAACAATAAAATAATCGTCTTAAACAATATAATGTTATACCCAATTCTCTTAATCGCTTCATGGATCTTGTGTTTACTAATTTTGACATAGACCTTTTAAAACATAATGTGCCATTCGTTGATTCTTTTCGCCATGAAAATTTATACTACCCTGCATTATTGGTCATTATTACCGCTAGTAAGGATATATAGGTTACTACAGGAGTATGATTGTTCTTCGATATTGGATTCTTCTAATGTCTCAGATGCTTGCTGCACCCTTTATGATACACTCCAAGGCATTTTTGTTACAACTACGCTCCTTAAGCCACAAAGACGACGACGTTTTCCCCTTTGGTTTACCAGGGAGAACATAAATAATATTATTAAGAAGGAAAAAGCCTATACAGACTTTAAATCCCATCGCACTCATTTTTATTACCTCCTTGCGTCAGGGTATAAAGTACCAGCTGGATTGAGCTTATCGAGATCATGTTATGCAGGCACACGACAATATACATTCTGATTCAATCCAATCTTTTGGTCGTTTGTTCATAGTAAAAAGGGTCGTCACGAGTACGTCACGAATTCCTGCATCTATGAACGTCTCATTTGGTTCATATGAGAGCCCAGAGAAAATTGTATCAGCCTTTGCCCCGTTTCTATAAGAACGTCTACCGGGACACTAAACCATTACGTCAACAGAACACTTATGTAACATGTGACTCTGACTATGTCCACATTAGCCCCACTATCATCACAGATGACATTATTAGTGCTGGTAGATCCCTGAAAAATAAAATTACCGCAGGTCCTGATGGGATCTCTAGCTTTGTCATTAAGTCATATATTTAATCTAATAATCCATACTGGTACATTTCCTGAAATGTGGAAGACCGCAAAAGTATACCATGTATTAAAGAAGGGTGATTCCAGTTTTATTGAAAACTACCTACCTATCTCGATCCTATGCAATTTCTCCAAATTTTTTGAAACAATCCTCTATAGTTTAGGTGAAGTTACTTGGACAAGCATTAAAACTAAAAACGTTTAGCACGCGGCGTTTTCTTTATGAGGCATTGGCGTGCATATAAATTTTGTTTCTTTGGTTTAATACATATTTATAGTAAATATGTTATTTTACAACCAACAAAAACATTTATCAAGTCACGCAAAAGTCATGGTTTGATTTAATGACACATATTTTTTACACAGTTTTTTTTTAAATTATTACAAAAATTGTCAAAAAAATAAAATACCTATTAAAATACTCATTAATTTTAATGTCAATGCTATTTAACCTTGAATTTTTATCGTGAAAAACAGTACTGTAATTTTTTTTTATTAAGCAGATATATTATTTTATTAACAACGTATATTGTATTTAAAAATTGTAATTCAGGTTTAAATTATATTCAGGTCGAAAATGACACATGTTAAGAAATTGATACTTTCTTAAAATTTGATCGGTAAAACGGTCATAAACTAACACATTACAAAATGCCTAAAAATATTTACCACAACTATTCGATTTATTATCACTAGTATCAAAAGGCCGCCAAAATAACATTATTATTGTTCAAAAGTTCAGACGAAACTAAATAAAATTTAAAAAAAAACGGTATATAGCAAATAGAATAACAAGCAGAACTACAGTATAATATAAACGCGAAACCGATTTTAGGGTGAGCCAAGTCTGCACCATGTTAATTAAAACACACTGACAAAATTCAAAATTGTTATAATTGTTACCATATACAGACCTATATATTATGGCACGCATCTTAAGAAATGGTTGATTCGTCGAAACTTTATTTCCACGTACAAAAGGGCTGGTCTAATAGCGCTTCAACAAGAAATATAAATTTAAATACCTTTTATACAAATTTTGAAATGGCACATTTTTAGGCTCAAAAATGCGCAACTTTGCCCTAAATTTAACCATTTTCTTATCTCTTATATTTACCGAGATACCCATAGTGAACTAGGAATTTATAACGCGCCGTATAATTGTACGGTCCGTCAGAGGAATAGGATGTTTTTGATCATAAAATCATTAGTTTTTGCTTTAGGGAACATTTATTGGTAGACCAACATACACAAAGACATAGCATTTGATAATACTCAGATGGATTTTCAGTTGTGGAAAAGAATATCAGGCATATGGTGACCGTTTCCATCGACGCAGTTTTGAAGGCGTTCGCGGAAATTAGCCTCGACTTTTTGCAGCAAATCTCTATTGATTTCACTAATTTCCTGGTAGATTACATCTTTCATTTCATCTAATTTACGATGATTATTTTCATAAACTTGAGGTACCGGAGAGGCCATAAAACGTCACCGAATCTTGAAATTAAAGGGTTAGCAATCAAAGGACGAAAAACAGCCATGGATGCCCTGGCGGCGTGTGCTGTGGCTCCATCTTGCTGAAACCACAAACGGTCTCGGTCAATACGTCTTCTTTCTAACTCGGGGATAAAGAAGGTGTTTACCATATTAACGTAACGTTTAGTCGTTACTGAAATGGTAACCCCATTTTCTTCCAAAAAATAGGAATCTATCAAGCCGAATTTGAGTTCAATTGAAATGCTTTGAGTCAAGGCACCGAATGTAATCTGACGCACACCCCTCCATTCTCTAATGGCCAATCGCTACCTGTCCTAAAAACGTTCGCTCTTGTACCGCACCCTGTATAATATCTAGTAAAAAATGACGTTCTAAATAATAGAATGCAAGACAAGTTAATATTTTACTTATATTCGTTTATTTGAAGAAATACTGTAAACTAACAATAATAAAACGTATAAAATAATTGCATTTCCTATTTTTGAGCGCGCGACTCTGTTTCATATTCGCGGCCTGTCCTCAATTCAATCCCAGCAGCATCGAGAGAATCTCGTATCTTCGTCTGTTCCACGTTATCCGCGCCAAACTTGCCTATCTTTATCTGACAAATATTGATTGTTAAACGGGCCGGGGGCTGTGTGAAGACTCGAATCGACCGTAAATATATACGGGAATCGATCACTAAATATCGTAATATATTTTGCAGTTTATTTTAATGCGTATATGTAGTATGTTGATTGTATTTTGTACATACTCAATTTTGGAGCTTGACCAAGTAACTTCATCTAAACTATACCATGATATTTTTTTCAAAATTTGTTCTCGACTATCTACCGACCAACATGGATTTTTCGCAAATCTATCCTACATCTTTGTTGTTTTTCTCGGCCGGTGTGTGCGGCTATTGATGAAAAATGTCAACTAGATGCGATATACACAGATTTCAGCAAGACTTTTGACCAAATTGATCATAAAATATTGATAAACAAATTGATGTGTATGTATGGATTTTCAGAGATTCTTATAAAGTGAATGGTCTATCTGACAAACAGAAAACAATTTATAGAGATCGAGGGATTTACTATTTATACTATGGAAGCTGTTTAAAGGCATTTTTTTTTAATTTGGCATGTCGGGAGAGATAAAGACCACACTTTACTGTTATCAAGATTTGGAGTAGTGCCCTTAGCTGAACGTCGAACGTTACATTTAATCAGTTTTCTGTGGAAGGTCATTAACAACAAAATTGATTGCCCCTTCCTTCTGAAATAATTGTCTTTTTATGTACCCCGACTGGAAGAAAAGTACCAAATAAACCTGCTTTTGTTCCCGACGAAGCTAGATCCAATATTATGTTGCATGATCCGAATTTCATTATGTTCAAAAATTTTTATTTCATCTCTGATGAAGGTGACATAAACAATTGTAGCTTATCGCAAGTTTCATATATATGTAGAAATTCCTCTACATTTGTCACCTAATTGTTATGTTCGGTACGCTGGCTGAAGGCTTGAGTAAAATTTGTTTGGAAAGTTATAGAACTTTAAATGTTGTTTTATTTAATAAAAAAACACTTGTAATGTATTTAAATACTTGTTTTATTTTTAAGTTTTATACTTAGGTCACCTACTCAGGCATGAAAAGTACGAATTACCCCAACTTATAACTGAGAGAAAGTTAGAAGGAAAAAGGGGTATAGGAACTGACTTTCCTGAACTATCAAATATGGTCACATAATACAACGATTAAATAAAATATATTTCATACAAAAAGTCATATAAAATTAAAAAATATCACAATCTAATATCAATAAATCCATTATTTTTATCACAATCCGTATCATCAAAAACTGGATTAACTTTTCCATTAACCAAAGCAGCTTTTTTCTTCATTTTCTTTCTATTGACGAAATTTGTAACACTGTTGTCCATTTTTGATCCGCCGCTAAAATGATCTGTTATCTGAAATAATGTTTTTCCTTCAGTTTCTGGCAGTAGAAAATATAACAAAAGAAACCCTAGAAAGCAAACAGCCGTGTGCATCCAGAAGGTTCCCGGAAGAGTTATTAGAGAGATTAAAGATAGAAACAGTTTGTTTGCACAGAAACCGAGAATATAACTGGCTGCTCCTGAGAAACCGCTGGCTGTCGCTCGAATCTCGCTGTAGTATACTTCACCTAAAAGAGGTTAATAGTAGAATAGGTTTTTCAAAATGTTAAATGATAAAAGTGTGCACTTATTTATACGAAATTCAACAACAAAAAAAGAAGAAAAAAGGCTACAAAGATTTATTGGCTATCAAGTTAGTTTATAAATTAAAGCCAAATAAAGCTCCCAGGAAGGGCTTCAAAGATTAAAAGAAATCATGGCTATGTAGTTTATTGCTTAGTTTTAGTGTTCGAGGAATGAATGCATTTTTGGCATTGTTTGTCCTGTAAAAACATATATGGAAAGTTTGAGTAGAACGTGTATTGCGAGATGGTATATGTAACGTGATTTGTGAACTAAGATGTGGACAATCTATGGTTAAATAAACTAACCAATAGAGGATGTTTAAATCTTTCTGCTTTCGACTAGCTGATAAGGTTTTAAGATCAAATAGAGCTTTCTTTAATAAAACTCTTAATCATTGTAAAATCTGTGGTGAATGTATCTGCAAAATTTACGCTAAACTCTTATCCAGTTTGTGGATTTGAAATGTATAGTTTGGGCTCCAGAGAGAGGAAACATACTCCAAGTGGGCTCTGGCAAAGGTAAAATACAATGTTTTAATGACGGTACCGTGATTAAAATTTCTAGTACTAGCTATAATAAATCCTAGCAACTTTCGAGATTTATTAATAATGTGATTCTTATGTGCAGTGAAGTCTAGATCGGAACTAAGTAGCAGTCCCAAATCTCTTATCTGTTGCAGATCCTCCAAAGGGGTATTGTTTATATGATAAATAAAGTTACATGATTGTTTTACCTTAGAAAATTTGAGGACTTCGCATTGAAGATGCTAAGATCCATGCCATTGGCATGGCACCAAAGTGCCAGATTATTAAGATCGTCCTGAAGTGCAAGGCAGTCATCAGGGCATGCCACTTCCCTGAACAACTTAAGATCGTCAGCAAAGAGGAGAAAATGGTCAAAACGGAATTTGATATCAATGATGAAAAAACCATGTGGCACCCTTGAGGAGGCTGCTAATGGGGAAGATTTGAAATTGTTAACACGCACAACCTAAGTTCTACCAGTAAGGTAGCTCCTCAATCAGTCCAAAAGAGAACCCGATATGCCAAAAGCAAAAAGTTTACTCAGTAAGATCGCAAGATTCACCCTGTCAAATGCCTTGGAAAAGTCGGTGTCAATGAAATCAATCTCCTTACCGTCCTCCAAGGCACCTGCCGGTATGTCAACATACATGAGCAAGGTCAGTTCTTCTGACGAATTCCGTTTAAAAGAGGTAAAAAGTTAAAAGTAATGAATTCTGTAACTAAATTTTTAAAAACATTAGGAATGGTGATTAGGGTGATACATATTGACCGATAAATCTTCAATTCAAAATTCATTTTCCAAAAAATTGGAAAGTTTCCTGGATTTAGTGACTGATTATATATAAAATATGAAGGTCTAGAAGGGATAAGGCAACAATCTTTAAGTAAAATGGCATGTATGGTGTCAAGACCAAGTCCTTTGTGAGGGGCAAGACTTGACTCAACTCTGCGTAAATATCTGAAATTGAAATAGAAACACTGCTTAAGTTGTAACAATTGAATTTATTTGTAGAGGTTATGTTCATGACTTGGCTGGTGTACATAGAGCCAAAATAATCAGCAGAAAGTTGAGCAGGTTGCAATCCCATTACAGCCCTTCTATTAAAGAGGAAAAAAGTCCCAGAACTCTGAAAGAATTAAAATGTAAGACCAGATTATAATAAATTTTATCATGTTATTGGAGACTAAATAATTGGATTAGAGTTAACTTGGGTTATTACATAAACTACTATCAGGGCAAGACCAGGGCTCTTAATTTTCTAAACGAGGGATGTTAACAATAATAATATTCTTTACGTCACTCTAGGCTAGCGAATAACCGTTAGCCGCTTTCTTGTAAAGCAAACCTTTGCCTCACACCAACGAACTGTGCTGCTTTTAACTGAAGCAGCCGAGGAATTTAATTTATAAATAAAAAAACATAATATTACGAAATAAATATTGTAAAACTGTAACAATTATGATTTTTCTAAACAAATAATATTTTATATTCTCTATACTAACCTACAAGCATCCAAGGCAAGATTCTAATTCCAGTATGTGAGAAAAAAGCCGCTCCAATCAAAAATGTCATCGGAATCCAACTAAAGCCACCTATTTGAATATTATCTTGGTCAATTTGCCCGACTGTCCTTAAATTAGTTATTCCTAATATCTGAGCGTAGGTGGCCACCACAAAAAAACAAACAGCCGTACCAATAAGTGACAAAAAATTCATTTTTCGTTTGCCCAAAAAATGAACTAGAAGCGAACTCAATATGCAGCCTAAAGCCTGAGCAATACCTAAAAAAAAAAGATGTATTTGTTACAAGATCTTTATGAAATCAGACAATGTATATAGGGTTGGGGTTGTTTTGGGTATCGGAAATACCTCTGTTCATGTTAAAATAAACTCGTGGTAATTTGTAAAACATATTGTTTTTTAAAAACGCTTTTTTCTTGAAAGATCATAAAATTTGCTGCGACCTACTAAATATAAAAATAACAGGAAAGGTGAATTAATAAACTTGACATTGTCGGCACTGACCGTCGTCGAAAAAAATTTATTTGTTTTTTTTTGTGACCGCGATTTCATATTTTTCACCGTTTGCATATCTTGGCCCTTAGAACATTGAATACGCTAGAATAATCATTAGTTGTTTTGGATTGAGCGCACCATCAACACAAGGGGCAGATGGAATATTTTGTTGAAACAACATGCATAATAAACACATGCTAAATATTCCACGTTGCCAATGATTACACTCAATTTTAACAAAAGAAAAAAAAATGATACATTATTGTAATTAGCATAAATTAAAGCATTATTTATTATAACGCAAGAGAAAAAGTAAAACTTGTTTTATAATTAAAACTATTTAGTACTATATTTATACTTATTGCTAATATTAATTAATTTTTATAATTTGGCTTCTTTGGCACAAATTTTCCACGGAAATAGTCTCTCTATAAAGGTATTTGGCAACTGCGCTCCTTGTTTACATTTGGATGGGGTATATTTCGTATAGTATTAGTATTAAAATAGTTTTTTCTACTATCGTGCGTAAAGTGCTTACTTTACGCACGATAGTAGACACTAGTGCGTAAAAAGTAATTTGACGTTTATTTGACATTTAATTTATAGTTTGTCAATAAATGTTTTGACGTCTTTTTTACCGTAAAGTCGATTAAGTGCGTAAAGTAATTTGATATTTTTGATTTTTTTTTATGTTTTCTTCGGTAGTAGAAAAAATTTTGTATGTAATGTATTAATACTATTACATTAATACTATTACATATAAAAATTGTATGTAATTTTGTATTAAATGTACTATATATAGTATTATTATTAAGTGAAACTCTAATGTGCTCGTGACGCATTGATCGATTTTCGGGACCGGTGGGACATAATTCCTTATGTCTTTGGGTCTATAGCGATTTTTTTTTCGAGTTTTCCGTTTTATGTGCAAATCGCTTTTTGAGGAAAAAAATTCCTTAAGCGGTTGTGGAAAACTGACTAGGCCAAATTTTCTAAAACTCATTGACGACAGAGGCCTCCTAAACGGCGATGTTCCCGATAATATGGATAAAACAACGCTTGTCTACGTAAATGTTGTTTTTTTTTGTTAAAACCATTTTTTGCGAAAATAAACTCCTTCCGTAAATAGTAAGTAAAACGTAAATTTTTTATATACCTATGACACCTACGATAACTATTTTTATCCTGAGACAACCGAAATCTATCTGGCTATAATTCGCTAAAAGCCGTTTTTCTTTAATTATTATCGTTTTTCCGGAAAACGCTGTTATATACGGAAAACCCCCAAAAAAAAGCCGTTATAATCAACCAGCCATACCGTCGATGTCGATACCACGGGAGCCAGCTCACCGAACAGTAAGTTAGTGGTCCAGCACCCAATGTAGAAGCATACGGACGACGTCGCAATCAAATCGCACATGCCAGATGAGGTATCCGCGTGGTTTTCGGTATAATGGCGGCAAATTCTACGTTGAGGCGGATCTGATTTATTCAATTCGAAAATTGGAGGGATAAAATGGGTCGAAGTGATCGAAAAATGGTATCAACGATATGCGAAAACTTTGAATCTTCCGAATATATGCATATCTTTCATCGACTGGTTTATATTGAGGTAGTAAAATTCGCCGCGCATCTGACGTTTCTCATAATACATTTTTTACGGGAAATTTGCGCAACGAGTGGGGGTAGCATAGCGGTGTGGAAGAAGGTGAGCATACGTTAAAATACAAATATGCCCAGCCAATCAGAGAAATTGAGAGTGGAGCAGCACTGCTGATCCTTTCGTGAAAGTTCGTACGTCAAATTTCGTTGCCGATTAGCTACGGAAATTGAAAATCAAGGCATTGGTTTTGTTTAACTTAACCTATATTGCAGATTTTATTTGCTTTGCTTGCTTCCTAATAATTGATTTAATTATCAACAATTATATCATCTTTGCGACTATTTGAGTAAAAATTCATAGTGTATAGTGTTGAGTGTTTACTCCATTATCTATACAATCCATATCTGTGCTGGTTTTGGGCTCAAAAACAATCAATTTAGTGTTTGAGTTTCATTACTTTTCAATAAACTTGCCAGTGTTTCTTAGTGCATAATTTCCTTCCACTTAAACCAATATTTGCACTTATCTGTTGCTGTCTGTTAGACAATTATGGCATCACAAGGTAAGATACATATAACTTTTTTAGTTCTAATTTAAATAATTATTTATTTTGCAGTCAACAAAATGCAATCTGTGAAGTTTGTGATAAGGAATTTTCAAGCACATCTACCAGAAACAGGCATTGGAAAAATTTTCACCCTGAATTTGTTGGGAAGGAACAAATAAAACACATTATATGTCCAATGTGTACTAATGATATCCAGACATTTTCATATTTTAACTGTTTAAACAAACATTTGCTTGATATTCACCATATAACTGTCAAAGAATCAATTTTAAAGAATTCACATCTTGGAGGGCACAAGATAATAGGGAAGTAGATTATGCTTGTCAGACCCGAAACAAGTTTAAGAATGGGGAAGAACACATATTTTACAATTGCAACAGGAGTGATATCAGAGGTTGTACAAAGTCTTAGTTATCATTATCAAACATACATAAGTATGTTTTGTTGTGTTTACTTTTAGGATTTAATAGCGCGTGCAAAGTGAGAAGTCTGGGGGAAGCATTCGCATTCAAGGAACATGTCAACAAGACCAAACTCAAATAGCTATCAGCATAAAATTGTAATAGAATCCCATAACAAAGCCGAAAAAATGAATGGTAAGGTAGAATTTTTAGAATTTAAAGTACAAAGTATTTCGGTAAGTGGTAAGTTCTATGTTGTGTCTTGTCATGAACTATGTGATGAGCAACGTCGTACTGGATACTGTAACATCTGTAAAATATGCTTTCATAAATACAGATGTGAGTGTCCAGAAAATTCTGTCTAAACAGTACTTTGTAAACATATACATGCTGTAGCCATTTTTGAGCAGAGGAGCGAGTTTGTTGTAGGTTCCCCAACTGTGAGTGAAGAGGAAGAGGATAATGTTTTGTTTGTTGATCAACCCGCAACTAGCCAAATCAATTATCAGGAGGATGTAAACCATTTTATTCAGGAGAGTTCAAAAATGAAAGTCAATAGTTCTGCAATGGACTTTGAAGAAAATCGAGAAGTAGTTCGAGTAAAATATAAGTTACATTTTTATTACATCATTTATACTTATTTTAAGATTGCATTGCAAGAGATTTGTAGCTATGGTAGAAGTTTAGATAAAAATGCATTTGCCAGATTTATGGCTGTAATCAACAAATTTAAAAATAAAGAAGTGGAGGAAGAAAATTCTCAGGGCATTGAAAAGAAAAGAAAAATTGAAAAAGAAATGTACTATCCAAATAAAAAATAGGCTAGATTTCTTTGTGTATTTAATGGCTAGATAATATTTGAATTGTTGCTATTTTTTTATGTTTGTATTATAGCTGTGAAGTTAACAAAAATAGGATGTGGTATTTTATATGGTATTTTGTGTTATAATCAGTATAATATAACTAAGTATATTTTTGTAAGGTTTTGGTGCAGGTTTCAAATTGTAAAAATAAATTATAAGATGTCATAGGTGTTGGTTTCTGTATAACTATTTTTATATCTTTTATTTTAAGACTAAAATGTTAGCTTATTTTGTATGTTAATATTCAACTAATCATTTTCTATTACATTTTGTTTGCTATGTTTTTAATATTTTTTAGGGTGCAGAAAAGCTAATTGGAAAAACTTGAAATTGACATGGAACGAGAGGGAAGATCCTCTGTGAGAATATATTTATGAATTAAAATGTATACAGAGCAGTAATTTTTTTCCATGTTACTATTGTATGGAAGTTTGAATGGTTTGGGCTGTATATACATGACCAGCCGAGATGACAAATAAGCTAAAGAAGTGCGAGTCTACATACTATATACCAGATTAATACATTTAGCCTCTTTGCATTTAATTTTGAGGTTGTTGATATTAAAAATATCATAAATTATTATATTTAAATAACAAATAAATTTATAGATTTTTTATTATTTGAAATAAACAAAGTTAAAATATAATTTCTACGTTTTTTTTTTGTTTTCTGTTCTTATACTTTGACTTTTTAGTCATATTTACCCTTTATCCAGCTTTTCCAACCATATATATATACTTTATATCAACCACTAAAGTATAATGTATATTGGTAGTGGACAATTTAAAATAATATTATACTTTCAAATAACTATTGACAATTATTATATTACTAAGGTGCATATTAGAATTATGACAGAGGTATGTAAAAATGCGAACTTTAAAATGTTTATCATATATTGTTAAAAAATTTAATTGCCATTTATTTTTATTTTCTAACTTCTTTATTTATCCACTCATCCACCTATTAACCAATTAATTTATCAGCTCTACACACCAATTCAATTTCATATCACCCCATTTTTAATATTTAACTAACAATAATAATTAAATAATTCATACATTGCGCTTACACGTACCGCTATACGAAATGATTAACAAATTTCGTCATTAAAAGAGATAATTTGCTATAAAAACCAAATTTGGCAAGTATTTTTAAAATAATAATTGATCAAACGCTGTAAATATTTAAAAAAATCAATAATCCATTTACTAATAATAGCTAAAGTATCTTATTATTGAATGTTTTTAATGCATATTGCACTTTTCTTCATCTAAAATATATACGCATCATAATAACCTAATTAAATATAAATATGAATAGAAAAACTCTACATACATTGAAAATTTCCTATTTTGAATTTGGCGGTTCGCATACCACGCCCTCGCGGATGCCGAAGCGCTCTCATTGGCTAGGCATATTTGTATTTTAACGTATGCTGAGAAGGTGATGTCTGGCAATAATAATTATTAATATTGTGGGTATAATTTTAAATAGTTTTTTAACAAATTATTAAGATAATTAAAATAAATATATATTTTTAATATTCAGAGGGTAGGTATTAATGTTACGGAACATTTATGAGGATAATAATGGTATAGAAAGAGGATTATACCGGGGGTTTTAAGGTTTTAGGGCCTTTATAAGGAAAATATATATATAATAGTAGTTAAGTAGCAAGGTTAAGATATCTGGAATGAAAATAACAGTAATAATAGTTTTTTAGTTAGGATTTTTTTAGTAGGGGTTGTTAAGTATAATACAAATTTAAACGCAGTTTATGGTTTTTTTAATATTTTACCAATTTAGAAAAAAAACATTAAAAAGGTATATTTATTGTATTTTTTTAACATTTTACTAATATCACGGCTTTTATAGTTTCTATTCAATTCGTTAAATTTATTCATTTCATTACAACTGCCTTTCAAAATAAAAATACAAAAAAATTCGACGTACAAACACCTTTGTCTTATTTCATTAAATAGGCTCTTATGTGACCTAATCTTTTCTCTTTATATTGAGGTATGAATCGTGGAAAATTTTGTCATAAAGCTTTTTTACTAGATTTTGAACGGTTTTTAACCAGAAAAAAAGAAATTTTGAATTCAGAGCATATTTTGAAAAAATGTTCAGTATGGGTCCGGATTTTGCTCCAAAATCGAAAAATGCAAACAAATAGGTTTTCCGTTTATTTTAGAGTCAAATCGGTAAAAACCTTTTTTAAAAGTACTCAAAAGTAGTATATGATAGAAGAAAAAAAAATTGATTTTTTCCATAAAGGCCTTGATAATTAGGTATTTACGTTTAAAGGCTTTTTTAAAATTTTCTCTGATTCTATGAGAGCTAGAGTCGGCTCGTTTTAACATACGGATACCTCGTATCATTTCCCATAACTTTTATTTCAAACAAAAAGTAGAGTTATAGTTAAATATTCTTTCCAGCTCTAGTGACGCTAATCTATGCTTTTGATCCCAAATTTTAAATTTTATTGAACATTTAAAAGTTCAGTTGATCAATTCTTTTCGTGATTATTGTGTGATTTAAATTCCAGGTTTGGCCGTTTTTAAACCATTTTTTATAAATTTTCAAATTGGCCGGCGAGTTTGTGCTTTTACACGATCCGAAAGTATTTTCTGTTCAGTGTTAGTGATTAGTTAATAATATTAATTATCACTGAATAATTCACACCTTAATCAGAGGTTCGTAGCCATAATATTTTCTAACATTTAAAGATTCTATGAGTACCACTAGGTATAAAAAGTATATAAAAGGCTTGTTATCGACGTCCTATAACACATAACAGTAATTCATCCTAGCCCAATACAAACCAACGCAACCCAACCTCTCATAAATGTTAAACACAAGGGGGTTGGTTACGCCCCCTAAACTCAACTCGATTTGACCCAACCCAACACATCCTAATCCAATTCAACCGAGCCCAACGCACTATAAAAATTTATATGGAAGGAATAAAAAATTCTTAGTTAAGGAACATGTATGGTAACGCAGTCACTTCGCGCGTTGTTATTTACATAAACATAAAATATCCCATACAGTCAACTCTCGTTTATTGTAACATCCCCGAATCCGATCGCTTTTAGGTATCACAACTCGAGAAGGGGACCCATTCTTCCTCTCATTTCAAATGCGACTGCGCATCTGTCGCATTTGATTGTTCGACTCACTCTAAACGCGCCACATCTAATGAAACCTAAGTTGTATGTCGTATATATACCACCCTTATTGTCTTTAAAAAAATCGTTAATTTAGATATACAGAGGGACGTTTAATATTATATTTGACAAAGTTCTGTCAATCACCTACTTACCTCTACCTAACCTCACTTTGATAAGTCAAATGGGAACCCCGTCATGTAATTCATCATTTTAAGCAGCATTAAAATGACTATAGAATAGTTGCAAAAATGTCTGGGAATAATGAATATTTTATCGATATAACTTATGTACATCATTTTAAAGGGCATATAATCTCCTATCTAACCAAACCGAAAAAAACAAAATTAGTTGACGTTTAAGCGAAAAGTAAGCAAAAATGTGTGGTAATAAAAAATATTTTATCAACTTAAATTTTGGCAGGGTTGCCTTATAGTGTCACAGATTATTTTAAATGGTAATTGTTTGCCATGTTACTTAGGCGAAAAAATTGATGAAAGTAGAAGCGATTTATCCCCAAAATCGCAGTGTTAACTAATATTTCAACAGGTTCTGTACACACAAATTTTGAAAAAATAAAGTTTTTTGCTACAAAATCCAAATTCTTTAACAACTAAGAGAAGACGATTTTTGATAAGAGATTTGAACGTTGCGGACTGATGTGGCAGCGAATTGACGAAAACTCCCATTTATTAAAGAACATAATATATTTTAGTGACGAGTTAGCTTTTTTTTCTAAATGGACGGGTAAACCGGCATAACTGAAGATACAGGGATAATGAAAAACCACACCTTGTTCAAGAGGATTATACTCAATGTCCTGAAAAAGTTAATGTAATGGAAGGTATTTATGGTAACGAAATCATTAGGCCATTTTTTTATTGAACATGTAGGCGAATACATTTATTTAGACCTTCTCGATAATACAATATAGCCTTCAATCATCCATCATCATCTTTCGGAAAACCGAATGGATGAAAATGCTGTTAGGATATTAAACAAAAATAATGTGTCTTTCCAACAAGATGGAGCTCTTCCGCACTACGATTTGACAGTTCGAGAGTGGCTTAATGAACAGTTTCCAATGATGTGGATTGGCAGGCGTGGTGCAATTGAATGGCCCGCATGGTGGCCAGACTTAACACCACTATATTTTTTGCTTTCGGGGTATTCAAAAAGCAAAGTTTATAAAACCCCACCAGCAGCATTTTAATGCTGCTTACAATGATGTGTCACATGATGAGGGTTCCCATTTGACATATCAAAGTGAGATTAGCTGGAGCTGAAGAAGTGATTGACAGAACTTTGTCAAATATAAAATGAAACGTCCCTCGGTATATCTAAATTGATATATATTTTTGTTAAAGAAGGTATGAAGAATTCTGCATTTTAAAATTAAAGTACTGTATATTATATTATAGTGTACGCGCTAGTGCTAACATAAACCATAATGAAATTGTATTTATTTTTTTAAAGCAAGTACTTTCTACCTAATTTTTAAAAATGAAAGATAATATTTGCTTTTTTTTTAACTTTTACATCATATAAAAGAAACATGCATGCACATTTTTAAGTTAACAACTAACCATTTCAGTTTCAGCAATTTAATAAAAGAAGGCTCTAATATAATATTCATATTTCTGTATTGTATAAATATAATCAATTTACACATTTTTGAAATACATCTCCACTAACAATTTGCAATAACTTTACGTTTGACATGTATTGACTCTTATTAATTTCTATATATTTATTATCACATTGATTAAAACTCGCACCAGCCTCATTTTAAGGTTTGGTTGGGTGAAGTCAAGCTATACTGCAGCATGGTGGAGATCAAGCGAGAGGAAGTTGCAATAAACATGAGTCTCGCGTTGGGTTTGGCGAGAGTTGCAATAAATGGGAGTTGCAATAAACGAAAGATTACTGTATTTTATATTATTCTTAATTTAGCCGGAATCTAGACATTACCAAAACAATAATAGATTATGGGTGTCTTCGGTATGTTTTTTATACGAAAATAAAGGCCTTAGTTACAAGAAAGGGTAATTATATAAACATTTTCCTCTGTTCAATCATTTCTTATGTGTAATTTCATTGAAATTAAATCATTTTACAAACTACAAAATGCTTAATTGCAAAAAAGTAAAAAAATAAAACGGGCATAGTTGAAAACCGAACCCTGGCCATTCGGTTCGAAGCGCACTCTCATCACCATTAAGTCGTAAAGTCCTTACGCAAAATTTTCGAAAACGGGTTTATATCAAAGGTAGGTTACACATTGTTATGATTTTTTATTATTTTCTTAAAGAAAACATTCAACCTCTAATTTTTTTTGCTTAAAATAGTCCAAAGAAGATTAGCTTACTATTTCATATTCAAAAATGTTAAAAATCGGAGGTACCTGAAGTCTGCTAAAATCCAGTTGACTTTCGGTTCAGTTTAAACGAAAAGCAACACGTCTTATCTTTAAAAATGGTGTACATATAGCTGAACATGTAAAGATTAGTTTCATTTATAGTTCCCATGATAAATGTTTCTTAACGATCACTCAACGTTTTAACGAAAAGTATCGAGGTCAAATGTAAGTCCAGAGTATGTTCGCCAACTAGTAGCTACATTTGAAGAACCTGTCATGAACGAAAACATAAATCAAACAGACAAATTGAAATTCTGGATCAGTTTGCAATGAATTTAAATTTATCGTCAAGCAACTGCAGCAAGTGAATCAATAAGAAAAGAACCTTAAATTTTATAAATATTAGCTTCAGTGATGAGTGTACATGTTAATAAGTAAAACCGTCGTCACTGGAAGAACGGGAATCCACACATATTTAGAGAAGGGCATATCCAGTACCCTCAGAAAATTATTGTTTTAGTTGGTATATTGGGATATGGTATTATCGGCCCAATATTTATACCAGGAAATTTAAATGGCGACGTGTACGCTAATATGCTACAGAAGGACGAAGCAATAATAATGCGGGAATTAGAAAATCAGAGTGACATACACGGAAATGTATCTTATAGCGGATTGAGTGGCTTCCTAGATCCCCGAACCTAATACCTTTTGACTTCTTTTAGTGGAGTCACCTGAAACCTGTTATTTCTAAAACGCATCCTGTGTCACTAAAGCAACTCTACCATATAATAGAACCGGAATGCGGTACTATATCCAGAGAAACATTTGTAAATGTCCGTGAAGAATTTAAAAGCAAGATTTATTATTGTTTTTTAAATGACGGAAATAATTTTCAATAGTCAATTAAATAATAAAAAAAATTTGAAGTGTTTTCATTTATTGTTTTCCTTAACAAACATAGAAGAATTTTCTGAAATATGGCTTTCTATGGTATCATTGGAAATCATTTTTCAAGACCTTCAAGATGATATATCACTTAAAAAGGTTTTATCAAGCGAAGAAATAAATATTAGTTGACGACATCCTTTTGTAAACCTTTCCAAACTCAAACTTCATAATGTTTGGTTCTATTTTCAGCCAGTAAGGTGTGTCAAAAATTTTAAAATCTCTTTTGAAAAAATTCCTTTTTTTTCTTAGTTTTCCAACCTTGAATCTTATAAGCCAGATCCTATAGGTAGACGTCTTATAAATAATCAAAAGATGTTATTTTAAAACCACGACCATACACTATTTAATTACCTAAACATATTTAAACCAATGAAATTTTGAATGAACTACTGAAAATATATTCTGAATTGCAATTAAATCTAATGCCCATCTTAGTTTTAATTACTGCTTGACCTTTTTAGATATATTAAGCCTGATTTAAGTAGAACTTATGCTCATTTATACTATAAAATAGTTGGTGCAAATAAAAAGTTCTATGTGTCTCCCATTTAATACATTAATACATTTAATGCACATATTACATTACGGAATACTATGAGATCTTTTAACTTGAAAATATATTAACATGTTTTAAGTAATTTCTAACAAACATCAACCATTTATTTCAAAAATAAACTTATTTGTTACAACATTACGAAAACGCGTAAATTAAGTAGTTTGCTAAAGATATCATAAATGATTAAAAAATGAAACGCACTTCTAGCAAAAACTGCGGAGGGGCACTTCAAATATATATCTAGTGTTGCCTCGACGTACCCAAATGATTGCTTGCATTCTTCTTGGCATACCTAAAATCAAGTTACGAATGTCTTCTTGAGGAATAAGATCCCATTCCTCTAAAAGAGTGTATTTAAGGTTAAACGAGCTGGACCAAGACTTGTCTTCGCACAAGCTTATCCCAAATATGTTCTATTAGGTCGCATGTGGACTTAACGCTGGCCACTCCAAGACGGGAATGTCTACATCGTTTAAGTATTCTTAAGTAATTATCATGGTGTGCGGTCTGGCGTTCTTATGCATCAAAATAAAATTACATCAAAAATCAAATCAACATAAGGAACAGCAAAAACTTTTTGAATTTCATTAATGTACCTCACAGTTGTTAAACGACCTCTTCGAATGACGTGCAACTGTGTACGTGCCCCTAGAAAAAATCCAGCCCACACCATAAGAGTAGCCCCTGGAATTGAAGGTACATTTTTCAAAACCTTCTTGTGGTCTTCGCTATACCATTTCACAACCATCCATAGGCGAGACCATAGGCTAAATCTTGATAATAATGCAATAAGATGCACCCGTCCATTTCAATCCCAGTGTTCATTATTTATGGAAAACTGTCGAGTAACACGGTAACGTCTAAGGTTTGGAGCTATTGCGTGTCTTTGACTGGCAAGATTGGCCTTACCAAGTCTTTGTCTAACGGTCCGTTCTCTTACATTGGTATTCCGGACATGATAAAGTATAAAGTCGATTTCTGATTCCTATAAGCCAGTGTTACTCAAACTTTTTTCGTGACGGAACCCTTTTAAAAAACTAAATTTGTAACGAAACCCTAAACTGTAGACTAAAAGTAAAAGGAGTTATATGTGAATTGTTTATTAATAATCATAGAAAAAAATATAGATACAGTAAGTAGTGAGTTAGTAAGCAAATGATAACACTAAGTTCATTTAATGCGAGGCATGTAATTGTTTTTTATACCTCATCAACTGGGTAATGTCAGGCTTGATAGAAGAAAATTGAATTCTTATGTCTGGTTCGGCATCCAGTCTATTGCGGTATTTTGTTTTTGTAGCTGTATATGCTGAAAATCCCGTTTCACACAAATACGTTGTTGGGAACGGCAGAAGAACATTCAAAGCTTCTGTGGCAAGTTGTGGATATTCATCACGAACCCTGCACCAGAAATCATTTAGAACAATGATTCCATGCCTGTATCCGATGTCATTTCTAGAAATGATTTATAGATCTGATTTGACATATTTTCAGGCTTCTGAAATTTAAATGAAAAAGGGTTTTGAATCCATGAGTTTATTTTCAGTTTTGTTTTCTGTTCTTCAGGAAAGTAAGATTCAAAAGTCCCTTGCAGATCATTGAGATATTACACCAATTCAACAAATATTTCATTTTGAAATATTTCTGTATCACTAAGACTATGGTGACTAAGGAACTCAAGTGAGTTGAGTGCTAAGTAGTAATGAAAAGCTTTCGATTTCTTTCTTACCAAAACAAGTAATCCAAAAATATAATTTTCTTTTACAGGCAGTTATTTTGTTGTTAGCATAGAAAACTGTTGTCTGTTTTCCTTGTAGTGACAGGTTTAATTCCTTAAGTTTTCCAAATATGTCTGCTAAAAATGGTAATCTAAATAACCAGCTTTTATCGGACAAATGGTCTTTTAAATTAAAAGGAACATCTGTAAGAAAAGCTTCTAATTCTGTTATTAATTCAAAAAGCCTTGTCAAAGTTTTACCCCGAGACAACCATCTCACTTCAGTATGGAGCAATAGTGTTTTATAATCGGTACCATAATCTTCACATAATATTGAGAACAATCGGGATTGTAGTGGACGTAACTTGACAAAATTAATTATTTTTACTGACTCATCAAGAACCAATTTTAGATTTGGTGGCATTTCCTTAACCGCGAGTGATTGTCTATGCAGGATGCAGTGACTGGAACTACAATCTGGCGCTTTAATTTTTATTCGTGATATTGCTCCTGCTGTTCTACCTGTCATTGCCTTGGCTCCATCGGTACAAATATCAATGCAATCATTCCAATCGAGTAGGTTTTTTTCAAAAAATATGTTAATCGTGTTAAAAATTTCTTCTCCGGTTGTGTTAGTAGGCAGCGATGAGCACATAAGCAAGTCTTCTTCGAGTGAATATTTATATGAATATCGCACAATTACTAGCAAGATGGCCAGTCCAGCAACATCAGTCGACTCATCCATTTGCAAGACTAATTTGTTATTTTGAAGCCGTGAAATCAGTTCTTATTTTATGTTTGCTGCGATATCCCCAATTCGGCGCGTAACTTTATCGTTCGAAAGCAGCACTGTAGAAAGATGCTTTACAGATTTTTTGTCGAGCATACATTTTCTTATGTCTACCACACATGGTTTTATTAGCTTTTCAGCGATAGTGTGCGCTTCTCCTGCTTGGGCAATGCGATAACTAACCAAATACGATGCCTCCGTGGCCTTTTCATTCACAGTCTGAGTCGCATACGCCATAGTTTTTTGGCTTCTTAACAATTGTTCTTTTTATGTAGAAAAAATTCTTTACTTTTGTTTTTGAAGTCGGGATGTACAGTTTCTAAATGTCGGCGCATCTTAGCAGGTATCATAGAACTATTAGGAAGGAGTTTGCTGCACAACATACAAAGAGGTCGCCGTTGAAATCAACAAATCCGAGATTAATGTATGATTCGTCATACTTTCGTTTTTTCACCTTCAGTGTGTCATTAGATGTTTTGCTACTTGAACTTGAAACCATAAAACTAGAACTTGACGCCGTCATATCACCTTGATTCGAATTTGACGCGTCATCCAAGCGAACCACATTTTTTGCAACACCTTTAAGCCAGCGCTCCATTCTTCTTTAACACTAATTTGATTTGATGACAAATAGTATCTCTTGACGCACGAAATACAAGATTTTACAACCATTACGAACAACATTTGATTAATAAATTCTCCGCGCCAAACAATCCTCCTTTATATTATACCAGCAACCATCGAATCATCTCGAATTCCTCAGAAACTTCGGAGAGCCAGACAATTTTCTCCGAAGTACGCGTCGACGCACGAGCATGAGAAGCAGCGCGACGAACCGAGGTCATTGGATTGCTCATAGTCCGGGGACAAATGGTGGCGTACGAGTAACGCTGTAACATTTCGATGTGATAGGTCGGGCATTTACTTAATAATACATATATTAAATTTTCGTATATGTACTAGTAACACCTATAAGTAGGCGTTTCGTTTTGGTTGTTTATTTTTATCTTAGGTAACTTTATTCTTATAGGGTCCACTTTAATACATGCATTCATTTATAATGACTACTGGCGGAGCCCTACCGGAGGTTTTGCGGAGCACCGGGGCTCCGCGGAGCACACTTTGAGTAACGCTGCTATAAGCTATAGCATGAGGATCTTAAAGACTTTGTAACCCGAACCATACACGGTCAAATGTATTTGCAAATATGTTTGCAAATAAGTTTGATCCTTTTTCTACACACGTTCAAACAAATAATCAAACAAAATTGCAACATTTATTTATTTAGTGTGTTAATCAAAGAGCGTGTCGTTTGTTTATGTGTGTTGCAAGAAAATGTGTAACAAGGAAGACATATTGGCTTTAATAATAATTTCTGAGGTGTGTGATGAAGATGAGATAAAAACTGAAACTCGGAAGCCATGAACATGGGTGAAAGAGTGGCTTTTACAAAAGGAAAAAATTTCAAATGGGAGACTGTTGACGCACCTGAAAAGAAGTGAACCGATAGATTATAAAAATTACTTCCGAATGACATCTGCAACGTTTGCCGAACTTCTCTACAACATTGCACCTTTTATAACGAAACAGAATACTTTGATGAGGGAAGCAATTTTCGCAGAAACAAGATTAAATATTACTCTCCGATTTCTAGCAAAGGGAAATTATTTTGAAGACTTGAAGTTTTTTTTATGCAGTATCTTCACAAGCTATATCCACGTATTATCCACGTATTGAAAGGCTGTATACAGGTATATATATTTTAATTTTAAAGCAAATGAAGTACAAACCTATGTTGTTCATTTCATTTTAGTTACCTAAAACATTTGATGAATGGCGAAAAGAAGCTGAGCTATTTGAAGAAGTTTCTGGTTTCCCAAATTGCATCGGCGCTATGATGGGAAACATGTGGAAATAAAAAAACCAGCACACTCAGGATCTTTTTACTTTAACTATAAAAAGACATTCAGTATTGTTTTGATGGCAGTCGTGAATGCTAATCTGCAATTTTTAATGGTAGATGTTGGGCAAAATGGTAGAGTGTCAGATGGAGGTGTATTTTCGAATACAACGTTTGCCAAATTATTATCGGAAGATAATCTTCAAATTCCACTACCAAGAGTAGTGGTACCTGGAGAAGAAAGGTTACCATTTGTGTTTGTAGCAGATAATGCCTTTCCGTTAAAAGAAAACATTTTAAAGCCGTATACAGGATGTCGGATAAATAGAGAGCAAGAACATTTTAATGCAAAACTCAGTTCAGCTCGTGTTAAAGTGGAAAATGTATTTGGAATATTGGCCAATCGTTTTCAAATTCTATTAAAACCCATAAATTCATTTCCCGAAAAAGCAACGACTATTGTGCTAGCTTGTTGTTATTTACATAATTTTTTGCGGCAACAGGATACACCACATTCAGTAAATGTTACCGGAAGTAATGGACCATCTGAAGATGGGCATAACATCGTACCTCTTGAGCCATCACATGCTAGAAATCCGACTAACTTAGCAAAAAGAACAAGGGATGCCTTTTGTACTGTAATCAGTTATAATAATACTAACCAATAAACTAAATGTAATCAGTTAACTAAGTTTTATTTGCAAAAAAACACATACATTTCCAACTAAACATACAAAGAAGTACAAGTAACAGTATAATTATTCAATTATAACTAAACTATCACACTTCAACAGTATTAATAAGGTTTCATTGATAACGTGGGTCGCTGAACAGGGCTGCTACGCTGTCATATTCAACGGGTTCTGTTTGTTGCATTTGTTGTTGATTAAATCCCGTGAATGCCGGTGGGTGACTGGGTAATTGCCGAAATACTAGTTCATTTGAAGGTATTGGAGAAGGAGGAGGGAATGTATGAGGTTTTGAGGTTCTAGAACTTGAACATGAACACGCATTTGATGTTGGTGTCGACACGGTCTTTAGTGTACGCTGATTTAATTGCCCCAATAATAAAATCTCTTCTATAGCTTTTCTGGCATACAATTGTTGTGTGTCGATAGTTTTCGAAAGAAACAGGCCCAGTACTCAGAAAAAGTCACAGCGTCGTCCTTCTGCTTCTGAGAATGTTCTAAATGTTCAACTGCCTTTTGTAGAAATCTCTCTTTACTTTCCGAAGTATTAGTCCTACTTTTTTTAGGCTGTGGTAGTATATTTGTTCTTTCCATATTCTCGCAATCAATTGAATCAACTCCTGGGGACTGTACCTCTTGGTCCTTCAAGAAATCCAAGCAAGAAATATACCAAATGGATGGTACATATAGATCGTCTTCGCCTGCTCCGGATTTTACAGAATCATTAATTTTTTTCAATTCCCGTCTATAGGTAGTTCGAATGCTATTTATTTTGCCTTTTAATTTTTCTACAGTACCTTCAGAATCGATTTCCTTATATTCCAATAACAGGGTTTCCCATGCTTTGTTTTTCTTTAATTTATTTTTGTATATGTCGCTTTTAATTTGCCACAGTTCGGGCAAACTTTTGTATACTTCAAAAAAACTCTGCCACTGTTGGATGTTTGGAATCGCCATTTGGTGCACGTGCGTAAACTCGATCAACAATAATTTACCGCGACGTTAACACAACACAACAACCTGCTCGACTTTGACGAAATATTTTCAAACACACGCAAATTCTCAGCTCGTAAACAGGCCCCGCCCATACAAAATTAAAAACTTTTAATTTCATCAAATGTGTTTGCAATAAGATTATAAAGCGATCAAGTTCGTCGTTGGGGGCAAGTTCTGGGTCGTTTAGGGTAACCTCTAGTTTCCAAAAAACATGTATAAATACGGTGCACAGTGCTATTTGATATACATATACGGGATAATAACGTTGTATAACATAATGCTTATTTCTTCTATCTTGAATCAACGTATCCATTTTTTAAACGACTTGCTGAAACGTACAAACATCTGTCAAATGTATTAAAAACAATAAAAACCCACTGGCAACTATGCAGTTTTCAGTGATAAAATTATAGAATTTTAATTTTAATACACTCATTTTCTTTTTGTTCAAATAAACGAATTATTGTTGTTAGAAATTATTTAAAACATGTTTTATTTCTGTGTAAGTTATTAGAACATACAATATCATAAAACACTGTAAGGAAATTATATTTAGAAGTGCCCCGTTTTTCATGCCGGCGAGTGTAGTAATGACATTAGACAACTAGGCAGTTCTATAGTTACACTTGTTATATAGTGCCTAAAAAAATTCATTTAAACACTCTCTGCAGTAGCAGAAACCATTGCATAATAGTACCACGTAATATAGTTATTAAAAAATATTTAAATGAACTTTGGTCTTAAAACTACCAGTAGCGTTCAGAATGCAGATAAGCAAATAATAAAACCTTAAAATTCTTAAGATAGTAGTTATTTGTCTGTATTTTATTTGGTATTTTATCTTTTATTATGGTAGTTTACTCATAAGTCCTATATTCCTGTAATTATTTAAAATTAAAACAGTTGTGAAAATATTCTAAGTATGTAACTTTTAAGCTATGATACGTATGATGAATTTTACATGTGTATATTCATTAAATTTTTGACCTGACAGCATTTTAATTTGTTGGCAACACGAATGTAGGAAATTTTATAAATTCATTGTAAAAACTAAATTTAATGTACAAATAAGATTTCTCAAGAAATTCCAATTTTATAATTTCCTCATTCTTATTGCGTTAGATCGCTGACCTTGCGAGAGATCGCTAATTACATTTCATTGCAATTTAATTTGGCGTGAATGTCAGCATATTTCTAAGGATAATTAAATACATAAAAATTTAATTAATTCATATCACAACCGACTGTTTATATGTTCCGTTATAATATAAAAGTAAATTATATTGTACCTACCTAATATAACTGTAGCAAAATATTTGTCAATGGGAGCCTTTAAATTGGCAAAAATGGTTACAGAATACGTTTGTAATGTGGTCATGCCTCCAAAATGTCCAAGTGCAAAAGATAAAGTGACTAAGCTGAATGGCCAAAGAAATCTCTTTTGCAGATATAGGTGAATGTTAGTTTTAAGAGAAGATAATAAATTAGTTGACTTAACATCTGTTTCAGACTGACTAGAATAAACAGAAATTAGTATTTAGAATTAGATAACCTATTGCACTTACCTTTTGCTTATCAATAATTTATGAAACTCCTTAAATTCCTCTTCAACTTCGACCATATCTAACCAGCCTCGTAACCAGGCTATGCTCATTTGAGCCTCCTCTAACCGGTTTTTGGACACAAGCCAATAAGGGCTTTCAGGAACAAAAAATAGAAGAAAACATGAAATAACTGGCATGATGGAGCAAATTAGGGCTACCGTTCTCCAATAGAAAAACGTCCCTAAGAGAAATTGTGTCAATATTCCAGAGATCACAGCTACTGTAGACGTGGAGGCTAAGACACCTCGGAGGTTCGGAGTGGTCACTTCTGCCAAATAGGTCAATGTCTAAAAAATTAAATATTTCTTATCAAAGAAAAGTAAAGTAATAATTAATAGCTATAAAAAATTCAAGACCATTCCAGGCATGTTATGCAAGTTTTTAAAATGTTTATTTTTGAGGTGCTCGTTATTATTTATCCCTAATAGCACCTAGGCTGTGGTGGGGAGGGATAGGAGTTTACGCCCAAAATTGGTACCCACTATTTTAAATGCAGAGCCCTGGGGCTGAATTATTCTTTGACTTAAACTTTATACTATTTTAGGATATACGGCATTCAAAGTGAACCTTATTTTGCTAAATAAACTTTCTCATGTTAGTTAAATATTTATTTCAAAACATTAACAAAAATACATGATATAGGAAAATATAATCAAAACGAATATATAATGTGCACTATAAAAGAATATTTCTCTAGTTGCTTATTGATACACGTTTCTCTCAATGTTAGATTGATCAGACATGAACTATAACTTAGAGTTTGTTTCTTATATTAAATTATATTAAAAAAAAACAGCGATTTTTTTACACATACAAGTTATTTAACTTAAGCGTGGAAATATATATGCATTTACATGTAACAGAAAATTATAGACAAAGATTTAAATTAAAGAGAAAACAAACCGATTTCTCTATTCTGGCATTTGAAATTTTAAAAAGCAGCTTTTCTTACAGCATTAGTTTTTGTTAGTTAGATTTTTTGAAAACTCTAAATTTTATTTTTTGGAAGAAGCAATACCGGCTTGCGCATCGCCTATCTGGCCATAGGAAATCCCATAAAAATTATGTTCAAATATTGGCGCCTATGTATATTTTACAGAAAAACTTTATTAGAGTTTTTTAAGGAGACGAGTAAGCCAACATAGCTACTAATTTTAAATGAACCATATAGATTTTTTATCTTTCTTCTTATTGTGTATTATTTTTTAAATATATACAGGTTTCTGCAACAGTGCGTCGGTCTTCCATAAAGCCTAAAAAACTAGGTTTAATATTTTCTAATCTCTTAAAACATTTTGATAGCGCATGTTTTGAAAAATATGTTGAAATATACAGAGAGCTTCAAAAAATTGTGACGTTATAAGCGGCTTTTCTCAAATGGAGTGCCATTTTTCTTATCTAATTTTTGGAGTCACCTTAGGCTATTTAATATATGCGCTAAATATGGCTGCTTTCTCAGGCGCAGTTTGACTGCAATAATTTTTTTTATAAAAAAATCACTAAGTCATTTAATTTCATGTTGATATCAGCAATATTTATTTAATATCAATATTAGGTTAAATTTGAATTCTAGAAGAATGAAGGATTACTTTGACTTAAATGGTTTCTTTCTGTCTTATACCGGGTGTTATCATTCTTATTTTACGAATTTCATAGCTTCATTTCTGGTTTTTCTCAAACGGAATACCCTGAATATTTTTATGCATTTAATCAAGAATAAGTAAATGAACATTTTTTGTTATGTAAACAAATTAGCTATCTTCAGTCGTTTTTAAAATATTCACGATAATAATTAAACAAGCATATTAAAAATATTAACCATTTTATTAGTACTACATCAAGTGTTTAATATGTCCTCCGTTTTGTTTAGAACATAAATTAATACGTTCCTGAAAACTTTCTTCTACTTCATGTAACATTTGTGGAGTTACTTAAGTAAACGTATCTCGTATTCTCTGCTCCATGCTTACTGCCGTTGTAGTTAGATATTTATAAATTTTATAAAACCCCATAAGAAAAAATATCATTTTGTTAGGTCAGACGATCTGGCTGGCCAATTAATAGGTCCATTCATTCCAATCCATTTTCCTTTAAAGCTCACATTTAAATGTTCAGGGACATTTCGCGAAAAATGTGTTGGAGCTCCGTCCTAGTGAAACCACATTTGATTTCTAGTAATTAATGGAACATTCTCAAGTAATCTAGGCAATTAATTTTGTAAGAATTGAAGGTACATTTCTCCGCTAAGATGACCATTTAAAAAATAGGGGTCGATAATAGGGCTTCCAATAATTCCACCCCACACATTTAACTAGTAGTCGATCTGCCGGTTTTGTATATCCCTATAAAAAGTTCTTGATGCTCATGGATGTGGTATGGATGAAAATGGTTCCTTTTCCAAATGCAACAAATTTGAAGGTTGATCTTTCACTTATTCCAACTATTCTTCCGATATTTGCGTGACTTAGGTGGGAATATTCGGTTACCGGTGTAAACTCATGTAACTCTTGCTCCTGATTACTAACGAACCTTATTCTTTCTATTTTTGGATAACAAACATTCGCTTTCTCCACGAACCTCGCTAATAACCCTCTAAAAAATTTTTCATCTGGACATTTCCTATCAATATAACGCGCCCCATGCATTCGAGAGGCAATTCTTTTCACATTCACCCAACACCAATATCATGTCAACAAGTTCGTCCTTGCTAAAATGCATTTTATATGCAATTTACGTTTAGAAATCTTGTAAACAAAACTTCTTTTAATGCCACACAAAAATGTCCAAAATATATTTACAATTGAAATATTTTGCTTGCCAACAAAAAATACTATTAAAATACCTATTTTGGTTAGAAGGCAAATTTCCTGGTTCTTATTTAAAATTATCGTGAATATTTTAAAAACGAGTAAAGATATCATATATGTTTACATAATTAAAAATGTTCATTTATTTATGCATACAAAATATACAGTGTGTTCCATTTGAAAAAAGCGAGAAATGAAGCTTTGAAATTCGTAAAAATTACTAAACTACGAACACCCTGTATATGACAGAAAAAGACCATTCATGTCAAAGTAATCCTTCATTCTTCTAGAATCAGAATTTAACCTAATATTGACATCAAATTAACATTTCTGATGTCAACATGAAATTAAATGGCAATGTAGTGATTTTTTAATTTTGTTTGTAAAAAAATATATTGTAATCAAACTGCGCATGACAAAATAGCCATATTTACCGTATATACTAAGTAGCCTAAGGTGGTCCGAAAAATGAGATAAAAAGAATGACACTCCATTTCAAAAAACGCCTCTTATAATGTTCCTCTTATAATATTTCAAAATATTTTCCAGACACCTATTACGTCACAAAAAAATTTTGGGTTAAAAAATGTTTTTTTAGGCTTTATGGAAGACCGACGCAAAATTGTGGATATATTGCAAAAAAAGCTCCCTGCACTAAAACTATGTTTAAAGGACCGGAGCCTATGGTGTCCATTTTGGGGGCGGGCACCCAGATCAGTGAGTTGGGTTGTTTATCCAAAATAATCAAACCAACAACAATGATATACTATATCTACTTAGTTTACTGGATGGTGTCTTGAGAAAATCTTGAAAAATTGAAAACCTTATGCATAAATTAAGCGCAACACCAATCTAGCGATGAAATTGCTCCTGGGAACTGGTTGATAAGCCTTTCTCCCAAAAGACCGCCCAGCATTGTTGGTTCTTCTCTTGGTTTCCTTTATTACTATCTCTCCTATTACTTACATGATTTAAATAATTTGTCCTATAATATGTTTAAATTAATTGATCTGATATTTTTCTATATGGGTTTTTTACTCTTTCATTTATTATCATCTTATGTCATCATTATTTTTTTTTAATATAATAAACATAAAACAACAAAGTGGTAAAATTCTGAGATCGTTTACTCCTCCGTTCGACCCATTTTCATGGGTTTAAAAACCTCTACAAATACAACCATAAAATCCATATACCCCACAGATCGATTCCAGGGCCTTGAAAGTTCGAGCGCTTGAGAGAACACCGAAAAAGCTTCTGCTCCTAGATATGTAGATGGCGGTGGAAGGCAAAACTACCACCTCGAGACTGCACGGACCCTCAAACATCTGGTATCTGTTAAAATACGGCCATTCTTTTATCTAGCATTTTCGCTTCTAGAATTTTGCAGAAGTTTTCTTTTACGTAATCGAAAATTTATTAGGTAATTTATATTTATTACAAGTTAGATTGTAATTATTATATTAGAATAAAAATAAATAGTAAAAACTCGAATAATAGTAATAAATCGAATATAGTTATTGGCGGCATTGCATTTGCATAAGTAAGGTAATGCAATAAACTTTTTTTGTGAAAATGGAAAGTGCAAATGTAAAAGACAAAAATAAGAAATGGATTCTGAGAAGAAGCTGCTGCGTTCAATCTTTGTACCGTAATATACACAGATTTCCTAGTTTTATTAACAATATATTTTATATTTGGGTTCAGATTCTTAAACCTCCAAGCCATGCAAATTTTTGTAATAAACAATTCTATTTGAAATTCTTTGTGTGTGAAAATGATTTTATTCATGATTCATTCATGCCTAATTTAAAGACGGGTCTTAAATCAGATGGTAGACCTTCAGTTAACCTCCCAGGCTTACATACAAGGTAAGTTGGAATGGTCGTCGTAACAAGTGGCGTTACCAGAAGTGAGCTTTAAACTAAATTATTAATGATATTGCTTACGTTTAATTAAGTTCTTTAATTATTAATTTTTCTTGGATATATTATATCATAGTTATTTATATTATATTATAGATTTATATTATAGTTAACTTAGATATAATTAAATATTATATTTAACTAGTAGTGTGTATCTTAGACAGACAGTTGTTAGATGGCCTAATGCCATCTTATAAAAAGCAAAATATCTTCATTTGAAACAAAGTTGTATAAGAGCTACAGATGACAACAGAATGTGCACCAAGCTAAAGAATTATCATATAATAGTTCAAAAATAGATAAAATTAAGGCTAGAAACTGCACCTAGGTCTTTAGTAATACAGTAGGAAACTGTAAGGACAATGTGGCTAAAATGGGGTAAGATATTATCTTTTTAACTGATTTTAAAACTCAATAGTTTAAAATATGAGGCGCCGCCAGCGGCACCTTTCATGGTAAATAGATTATTGGTGAAGAGATCTTTATTTGATAAACACAACATACGAGTATATCATCATGAAATATCAGGGATAACCGGAATAAGCAGGTTATAACTTCTTTACTTTTCAAGCAAACCAAATAAAATTTAGTAATTAGGTGTGTTACGTGAATTCTAATTTTCTGACGTATTGAAATATTTTCAATCATTTTTCGTTTAACGAGACATGACTTGAATTCTCCAATTTAAAACGCGATACTTGGTATATTTTTATATAATTTGATAGAAAATTAGATTTTAAATACAATAAAATTTTTAAATGTTCATGTTATCCCGTTTTTCAAGTTTTGCCATTTTCGAAAAGTCTGAATTTGTTATTTGAAAATTAGTACTTTGTCTTCTAGCAAATCCTGAATTTGATCAAACTTAAAAAAAAAAGATAAAGTCGTGCACCCAAAACATTTTTACCTTTCTTTTCTTCTGCTTTTATTTCAGCAGAGGCTGTTACAATCCTAACAAATTCTTTTTGCAAATCGAAAGAACTGCTCATTTTATCTTTTGAAAATATTTAACCAATCTTTAGGCAAAATATATACATCTAAATTCATTTTGAAAACACTGCTGAACATTAATCTATCAAAAAGTCAAAAACCATCGTAGTAAACCGGGGGCATACCAAAGTATGATATTTAAGATGAATTAAAATATCGAATCTTCTTTTGAAAGTGGTAAACAATGGTAAAGTATTTCCAACCGTTATCAAGTGTAAACTCAAAATACCAATTTGAAGAAAATTTTATTAACTTTTATTCAAAACGTTAGTTATGAAAAGAAAAAGTCCGTCGTACTAAAATTTATGACCACCCTTGTTGATAAAAATAGCTTAACATCTGTTTGGCATGCTAATTGTCAATGTTGTTTTGAACAATTTGTAACCGTTGCTCTTCCATACAGTTCATCAACAGGTTCTTGCAACATGCGCCTGTGGATGTGCATTGTGGTGCATAGATACAAAATTTTCGTCAAATTCTGTAGCGCGTAGATGAACAATGAGTTCCATAGTTTGATACCGATATTGGTTTGTTAAAATCCTTCAATGAGAACTAGATTAGTCCGAAAACCTATCGAAATTCCAGCCCAAACTGAGATGCGTTGCTAGGTGTTCGCCATACCCACAGCTGGCGCCATATACCACAGCAAGAATGGATGCATTCACGTCTTACCAATTATGATATTCTTCATACCATCTCCTTGCGCGATTTTCACGTTATAGTACTGGATCAATAACAGGTTGTCTGGCATAAAGAATGTTTTCATGTATTCATTTTCTGGCAGGAAAAAATGTTCTCAAAATATTTTTTAGTTTACCAAATGCGCCTTGAAGAAATTAAACTATTTAAGGAAGGTGCATATCTTTTTATAAAAACAAATTAATTTTCATTTTTGCCAGTGGATGAGTGAGCATTTTATTATATACCGATCCGAATAATAATATCGCCATGCCTTAATTTTCTGTGTGACGCAAAATGAGGCATATTATTTTTACCTCAAGTTATTATAGCTGTTTATACTCCTTCCGAAAGAGTTCAAATTATTAAATGGTATTATGGAGGCAATTCAACTTTTTTTTATCGATAATACTAGCACAAAAGAACACACCCTGTGGTACTCGAATATCACGAATAGAGCTAGTGGCTACGAAGGAGTCTGTGGATATTTTTCTTAAGGTTTTGCCAGTTGCAATGTTCGGGATAGACGTGCTTTGGGAGTTGATTCCACAGACTTGCATTCCTCCTTTAAAAGGAGTCACGATATAGCGACGTCTTAGGAGTGTGCAGATGCACTCGATATTTATAAATCGCGTTTGCCTGTCGAGTAGAACTTGCACAAATAGCTCTAGGTGGAATGATAAAACGCACTCAGGTTTCTTATCCTCCTTCTATGAGCCAAACTATCCAAGCTTCTAATTAGCTTTAGAGAGCTTAAGATTCTCTTCTGGATAGAATCAAGCAGCTTCAAAGTTTAGGTGCAGAGCTCCATATGTGGTGAACAAATCTGAGCCTTGCAAAGTTTTAAAGTAAGAGCTTCAAGTTCTTGAGAAGGCGCTCTAGTTACCCCCGCTACATGATCATGCCAAGTCATATTGCTTTCAACCTGCGCATGTAACAAGATACGAGCCTCTTGTTACATAAAGCTTAACGGTACAAATCTACCCATTGCAGTTATTCGCTCGAGAGAGGAATCTAAAGGGATATTGTCGACGTCGCGTCGCAGCTATTTATCAATATTTATATTATACAGTGCGGCTCTTAATTATCCCCCTCTCCCTCTTATCTTTTGAATGCGGTTATATAAAAATTTGAAGTTTGGCACACTTCATTAGCAACCTGAATACTACTTTTTGGTTCCTACCTCATTTTGCAAAAGTTCAAAATGGCGTCCCGGCGATTATCCGATATATCGTTTGAAAGCTCCCAGTGAATATGGTTCTCGAATATTAAGTTATTACTTTTACCCATATTTAAAATCTTATTTCGCATTTTTATTTTCTTTACTACGCTTGTTTAGGTGTGATTTGTTTGTAGGTGTCTTGTTATCTGTAGAGTTATTTGATTTTTTATTTATTTTTTGTTTTTTGACATTGACAAAAAATACATATATATATACATACAATGTATATACAATATATATACATAGTAGTATTAACAGTATTAGGAGGCTCAGACATTGAAATTGAGTCAAAATGATCAATCAAATCAAATCAAATTTTATGTAAAGCTTCCATTGACTCTCCTACCGTATCGATTAAGTTGCTCATGACTAAAAAGTTCGTGCATTCCGAGTGTAGATATTATTATTGGTCAATATTTCACAGAGTATTATAAAATTAAATATTCACGGATAGATCTGCAATTACTATTTGCATCTTTATTGATGTTATCGCATGTGCTTCGTCTATCTATTAATGTTATACAACAGTTTCAAGAATATAGTACTGTAAGGATTGATAGTAATAACCCTAAATTCAGAATAGAGGTGGTAATTAAGTTAAAAGGTAATATATTCATAGTTCAAAGACCCTTTTGAAGTTCTTCTGCATCAGTCACCTTACGCCAGTCCTGTTATTATGGTAAAGAAGAAGACAGGGACTATAGGTTGTGCATCGATTACAGGCTCGTCCACAAACACACTATCAAAATACATTATCTTTTACCTATCAGTAAAGATCTAATCAATACCTTATCTGGTCAGAAATATTTCTCTGGCTTAGACTGCCGTTCAGGGTACCATCGGATTTGTCTTTCTGAAGATTCGATTACTATAACCACCTTTATAACTCCGTAAGGGAAATTTAAGTATCTGAAACTACCGTTTGGTTTGACTAACGCACCGTATGTTTATCAGAAAGCCATGGATCAAATATTAGGCGGCCTCAGGTTTAATAAAATCCATCTATATATGGATGATATTCTGATCCCCTTCTTGACTATAGAGGGATTCCAAAAGTTTCAGCTTGTGCTGACTCGTTTATAAGAGTTACAAGATCATGAAGTCAGTCTGAACCTAGACAAGTGTAAATGTCTTTCTACAGAAATAAAATATCTAGGATATATGCAGTGGAAAATGGACAAGTGAAACCTAGCCCTACAAAATTAGCAGCGATTAATAACTTTCCTTCCCCAAACAATATTTACAAAATTCGACAATTTTTAGGTCTCGTTGGACATTTTTGAAAGCTTGTACTTTATTTTGCACAAAAATTTAAGCCTCTTACCATTTTGTGAAGAAAGGGACAATTATGGACATGGTCAGAAGAGCAGCAAATCTCCTTTGAGTATTTAGTTCACATGATTTCTACCCCTATATCAACTTTGTTTAATAGCTCCAAACCAATTATTCTTTACACTGATACCAGTCGAGTTGATTTAGCCGAGATGCTTGTGCCACTAGAAGATGGATTTGAAAAAGTTATATAGGCTACTACAGAAGGATGACCTCACCCACGAGCAACGATACCATTCTTTCGAATTAGAAGCCCTAGCTATTCTTTGTTTTGTAAAGCGATTCAGGCATTATTTAATCGAAGTTCAATTTAAGATTTATACTGACTGCAATGCTGTTCGAAGTGCTATTAAGAAGAAAGATCTTAATCGTCGTATTGGTAGCTACATCTTAGACTTGCAAGAATATAACTTAGAAATTTTGCATAAACCTGGTATTTGCATTGGTCATGTAGATGCGTTAAGCACAAATCCTGTACTTGATTCTAATAAGGGTATTTATGCTGTAGTCATTACGAAAAACGATTTGTTACTTTCGTGTTAGGAAAGTGATAATGATATGAATAGCAAAAAACTATTTTGCGATCTGATGAACGGCATGAAAACAAGGTAGTTTTCAATGAATATGAATTATGTAGGGGCTTTGTATATAGAAAAACAGATCCTAGAAGTTGAATAGTCCTTCCAAAAGCCTGTAGGTGGCAGATCTTAAAGTTAAATCATGACGATATAGGACACTTTGCATTCGACAAAATATTTGAACAAATATCCGCTTGTTTTTGGTTCCCAAAAAAATTCGTAAATTTATTTATAAGTTTGTAAGTTCTTGTATAAATTGTATGTTACATAAGACTCCCTCAGGTAAAAAATCTGGTTATTTGCATCCCATACCAAAAATTCCCCACCCATTTAATACAATCGATATTGACAACCTCGGTCCGTTTGGTAAAAGTAAAGAATGTAATAGTTATTGTTGATGCGTTCACTAATTTTATTTTATAAAAGCCATTAAAAACACTAAAACTAAATGTGTTTTTCAGGAAGTGTCTAAAATTATAAATATATTCGGGGAATCCAAAAGAATAATTATCTATAGACTTTACACAAGCGAACTGACGAAGAAAGCGGCAAAGTAAGCCCGGACATAATAAAGCTTGGGGCGGCAGAAGCAACTTTCTTTGTAAATGCAGCAGCATGGGTCTTAGCTGCAATACCTGGCAACTTAATACCTGGCGACGCCTATGATACTGGGTGTTAGCTGAAGTCATCTGGCTGGGTGACTTGAAGGAAGGCACCAATGTAGTGTTATCACCAAAGCTGTAAATTGGATTAGAATTTTTGTCAAGAATGATTGATTGAAAAGAGTTGATATACAGCTTTGTTATAATAGGAAGAGGATAAGGAACAAGATGCATCCCTGAGAGACACCAGCGTTAATTTAAAATCTTTGTGAGGTGTGTTCATCAAAGATAACCTATCCAGGTTATCTTTGTTTGATCCATCCGGATCGTTTTTTTAAGGACACTTCCAAACCAAGCAACAAGAGTTGGTGGCAAACCATAACAATACAGTTTTTTTAAGAGGTTTTCATACTCTATCGAATTCCTTTGAAATATCTACATGCACGAGATTCACCATATTTCTCGATAGCTTCAGTCTTTTCATTTTTTGAATCAAAAATTTTACAGATAAAATCCTGCAATTTAAAAAGTTTTATAATTGATGCAGCGTTGCCCCGCAGTTTTGCTAGAGTTAAAAATTAAAAAAAAATTACTGGCTATGTACTTAATTTGTAACTCTTCTCCTAACAATATACACATTTATTAGTAGTAAGTCCATACTTAAAAAAATTATAACCTTTAATATACATATTGTTGCTTTTCGAATTACTTATAACGAACCCATAATACGCTTGGCAATCACGCAATCAGGGGATATCGAGTAGACTGTGATGCTGTTCCTTGGTCTCGTTCTTTAATTTTATTTTGCAGACCTGGCATTCGCGAAGTGCGTATGCGTTACCACAAATTTATACATAAATATTACGCAATATTAGAGATTTTCAAGCGGTTTTTACATATACAGTTTGGGGAATTAAAGATTACGCATTGTCCAAATTAATGGTAAAACCGCTTCTGTTCGTCGATAGGCGTCCGTTTCTAGTCGTCCGATAGGTATTTGTTCTTTTAATTTTTTATAGAATAACAATAATAATATCGATATTTTTCTATGTGACTGCACTCTGCAATGTTGAATTTTAAAGCACTATTATTTCCTTCTCAACTTTTTAAGGCTATTTATAATCATTCCTTCCCAAAGAGAATTATTAAATGGTTTTATGGGGGCAATTCGGCAGTACAATGTTCAATGTTGCAAAAGCAATTGGAAGAAATTATTTGTAAAGCCCTAGAAGTGGAGTCAACACGATCAAGTAGAATTATTAGGGAGAAAGTGGGTATGGGTCATAAAACTGTTACCAGTATTTGGAAAAAACATAGGTACAAATGTGTTATATATTCCAAAATTCATGTGATAGTTCCCGAAGACCAGTAGCGAAGAATGTAATTTTTTGAATATGGCTTTTTTGATAGGTATTGCTATGATAACTAATTGCTTAGCCAAATAAGGAGGTCCGTTTGAGTCTTTATTGATCATAAATAAATTGTTATTTGATGAGAATAATTTGAATATGAATAATAAAATGTTTGTTAAGTTTATTCTTAAGAGTTTATATTTTTTTATAAGAATAATAAAGATTTTAATATTACAATTCTATGTGGGTTGTACACTGATGTATGTAAATCTTGCATCAGAATAATTAAACTTTCATTTGTTCAACTTTTACGAAATTTTATTGCACGTAATACAGTTACGCCAATCAAAGTCATACGCTTACTAATGCGCACTAAAGTCTAAAAAATAACGACGTAGCAGGCGAGTAGCAAAGCTAAATAGCATACGTTAAAAGATGAATATGCCCAGCCAATGAGAATTGAATACGGGATCGAAAACCGATTGATCCCTTCATTTACGTTCGTAAAATTTCGCGCGAGAATGGCGTATAAATTTTGTTTTGTTTTCCGTAACCTAGATTGCAGATTTTATTTGCTTCGCTTCCTCAATGATTTAATTATCACCGATAATTATTATTTATATCGATTTTTCGACTATTTGAGTGTTCACAGCCTTAGTGTTGACTCCACTGTCTATATAGATTCGCTTCTACGCTAATTTTGAGTTCAAAAACAAACATTTTAGTACTTGACTTTCAATTTCTGGTAAACTTTCCAGCAACACTAAGATAAAATATAATTGTTTTAGTTCTAATCTGAATTATTACGTATTTTGCAGTCAACAAAATTCAATCTGCGAAGTCTGTGAGAAGGAATTTTCAAGCACATCGACGAGAAGCAGACACTTTAAGAAGTTTCACCCAGAATTTGTTGGCTAGGAATACAAGAAACACATTATATATCCAATGTGTACCAACGATACCCAGACATTTTCTTATTTTAATAGTTTAAATAAACATTTGTTTGATATTTACGATATAATGATTAAACAATAATTTTTAAATTTTAGGAATTTTGAAGAGAATATACGTCTTGGAGGGCGCAAGGTAATAGGGAAGTCGATTATGCTTGTCAGACCCGAAATAAATTTAAGAATGGAAAAGATACATACATATATTTTACAATTGTAACAGGAGCAACATCAGAGGTTGTATAAACTCTTAGTTATCAGACATAATTGTATGTTTTCTTGTTTACTTTTAGGATTCAATAGCTCATGTAAAATGAGAAGTGTTAAATCTGGGGGAAGCATACGCATTTAAGGAACTTGCCCCTCAAGGATTTTAGTTAAAGTTTTAAAGAATGGTAATAATATTGCATTAATTTTTTAATTCCTACACTAATTCATAATTAGAGTCCTTTGTAGGATCAATTGATGTGACATCTTTTGAACACATGTAGGACATGTAGACGAGTTAAGAACAAAAAGGTTATCTCAGGCTGAAGAAAATATCATTGTTGGGAAATTGACTGCAGGTGTAACAAATGAACGAATAATTCAAAATGCTAGAAAAATTCAGAATGACACAATAGAAAGGCTAAACTTGCTAACAAGACGTGACTTGGCATATTTGATAAGGAAATATAATGTTGATAGGAAAAGAGATGGTGATGATATGGTAACTACTTTAAAAATTAATGAATGGAATAGCCAAGGGAAACATTATGTTTTTTTTTTCAAGAAAATTGGTATGAATTAAAATTAATACTTATAACAAATTAGAGAGTTTTGGGTTTTTTAATAACCATGTAAATATATTTACATAATGAAAGTGCTCATGCATATAGGGGTGATCCATCAATGAAAGACATATCTGATTTTCTGACCAATTTCATAATTTTATTTTGGTTTTTCGGAAATTAAAAATTACTACATAAAAATAATTGCATAAAAAATTATGTTCATTTATGTTGTCTTTACAATTTCCATTTACAAATTGATGTGACAGTTTTTAAAGCGAATTTTTTGCAATATATATAGCAACTACTTAAATAAATCAGCCTGTACCAACTTCGATCGAACTTCTTGTTCATTAAGCTTTAATTTTCAGGGGATATTCTTAACCCGGACTAAATGATAACGATTTTGCTGTGGGCTACATGAATGGAATTATGGAGAAGAAATTAAAAGAATTTAAATTTTAGGTTCCACAGCTAAAGGGGAAGAGGATAATGTGTTGTGTTGTTGATGAACCTACAATTAACCAAAAAAATTTTCAGGATGATGTCAGCCATTTTATTCAGGAAAGTTCAAAAATGAAAGTCAATAGTTCAGTATTGAAGTTTGAAGAAAAGCGAGAAGTAGTTTGCGTAAAAAATAATTTCCATCTTTATTACATACTTTACGGTTATTTTAAGATTGAATTGCAAGCAATGTGTAGCTATGGAAGAACTTTAGATAAAATTGCTTTTGCCACATTAATGACTCAATTCAACAATTTCAAAAATAAAGCAATGGAACAAGAACACTCTTATAGTTTTGAAAAGAAGGGAAAAATTGTAAAACAAATGTACTATTTAAATAAAAAATAAGTTTAGATGTGTTACAGTTATTTAAATAAACTTCAAACGTTCATTGACAATTATTATACTATGAAAATTATAAATTATAGGTACTTATCATAGGAGTATGATATGTAAGAGGTAATTTCACACTAAATTTTAATATACCATTAAAACAAGCTAAAATACCAAACAAAAAATACAAACTTTAAAGTGTTATCCCTAATAATAATGCCAACATTTTTGGATTGTTTAATATGTTTTATATATACCGTACTCACTCATGCACTTGTACTTATTTACTAATTAACTCAGCAGCTCCACCATACTCGGTTCCCTATTACCCACGTTTAAACAACTAAAGAACCTAGACTTAGTGTCCTGAGGATGATTGGTTTCTGTTTTTTCTTATTTCTGCTCCCATCCAAAATTATCTACAATAATAAATGATATTGCTTTCATACCTGTATCGCTACCATAATAAAATTACTTCAATAAGGTACTACGTAGATAACTATAAAAATCAAATTTGGCAACTATTACCTATTTTCATATTCTTAAAAATCTTGGATCACGCTGTAAATATATATAAAAAAATCATTAATTTACTAATATATAACAGCTACAAATATTTCTTTATTGAGCGTCTTATATATCATATTATCGCATTTCTTTTTCTAACTAAAATATACATTCATAACAAAATAAAGTCCTATATTAGCAAATATATAGGTCAGAGATTCCAAATCTCGCTGTTCAACTACATGTATTGAAAAATGGGTATTTTGAATTTTGGCGGTATGCAAGCCACGCCTCTGTAGTGCCGGAACGCTCTCATTGGCTCGTCTTTTAACTTATGCTGTGCTAAATGCATGTATGCGTGTTGTCATATTTCGCCTTAAAGCATCTCTCCTCTATGCATTATGATTGATTTTCCAACCAGAGTATTAAATATAATAAAATTAAGAGCGACAAAAGGGTCTTTCTACTGAAATTTTGTGCATACTTAGTTTTATGGAATATAGCTTTTAATAGTAATACTCTCATCTTTTTAGATTTAAAGTTAGGTAGAGAGCATTCTTTGATTTGATAAAGTACTAATAATACACACACAAATAATAAACAAACATTTCCAGTTAGGGAACATGTTAGTATATTAATTTCACCTATTTTTCGTAGAAACAAACATATACATACCAAAATTAAAAGAAATCGGGTGTACCATCAATATTCTCATATACAGAAAAATATGTCAATTAAGGCAGAATAATCAATCAAATTTATGTAATTGGCTTTTTTGTAATTAAGATAGGACTCCTCTCATTTAAATAACTATTAGCATTAGTTAAGAAAATATTATGCTAAGCCATCTAAAGATTCCTTTGTAAAAATTTATAGCTGATAAATAAACTAGTTAGTTAATATTAAGATTGAGTATTATTTCTTATAGGATTAGTTTTTGGATGAGTTTAAACACTCTTAAATACAATTAATTTTTGTTAACCTTTACTGAATAAACAATTGTTTCATTAATACTAATGAATGAGACATTAAGCCTTTTTTGTATAAACTGTATTTTACGTCATAAGCTGTATTTAGGTCATATTTCTCCCACGCTTGTCATATCGAAAGATATAATATGTTGAAAAGGATACAGCAGTTAGACAGAGTGACATTGTATATATCTTCTCTATATTTCATCTCAAAGGACTGAAACACCAGCGTTAAACTAAAATACAGTCCTGGTACATGGAGTCGATGAATCGGAAACCCGAAATATTTGCGATAATATTGCAAAATTATTAACAACAAAAGTCGGACTGCAAGTGCTAGTTTCGGATATAAATTTTTATTATCGGCTCGGTCGGCATGCCAAAATTGCTAAACGGCCACGTCCAGTATTAGTCTCGTTTTGTCGCAGGTAGCAACGGGATCAAATTTTTTACTACAAAAAGCACCAAAGGGTACCGGTATGCCCCTTTCAGAGGTACTTGCCAGTGAAAATATTAAACTATACAAAGAAGCCCTTGCAGTTTTTAAAAACTCTTGTTGGACCTACCGAGGTATAGTTGTGGGACTATCTAAAGGTGAAAAAATATTCGTGAACTCATCTAATATCTTAAAGGATTTAACAAGAAATATCTCATCTATAAGCGTAAGTGATTCTCCTTAGATATTAAATATTAAGAAATTATTTTTAAATGACACAAATTATCAGTTCTTATTTGTTAATTATGGTTATGACACCATGATGTAATGTTTCTCAGTCGTATATAGAGTAGTTTTTTTAATATATCATAATATTATAAATGAACAAAGCTGAAATTATGTAAATAAGGTAAAACTTTTAATATGTTTCGGTAGATAAACCATATTATAAAAAACCAAACACATAGGATTGGCGTAATCGTAATTGGGTTTTAAATGTTTTTAGCAAGATGGCTTGGTTATTATGTAGGTTTTATTTTTAGTTTGTATAGTTATTTTTTATTTAAACTTTTTTTAGTATTTGTGGAGCGTAGGCGGGGTCGGAATGGTTTTCTGGGTGGGTGTATCGGTGCTTTTTACGTCAATGGGTGATGAGGTGAGGAAGAAAATGGCGTAGGCAGGCGTCGTGATTCCCATTGTGATGTTGGAGGTAAAAATTTTCATGTGACACATTTACACATCCGATCTATGAACACAGATTTTGATGACTTTGTTAATTATATTTGCAATTTCGATTTTGAATCAGTTACAAAAAATATTTATTATACAAACAAAGAGTTAGTCAATGTTATGTTGAACAAAATTGACAGCAATACTATCAAGCTTGGTAACTCTACTCCTTCAACCAGCATCAGTGATTTGAACTCAAAGTTCTCAAACATCAACGTGTCAAGATTCCAACCAAATGGTTTAAAATCACCAGCCCCAGCTCACAACAATAAACCAAAGGGTCCCTATAATAATAACTCTAGAACTCAGGATAAAGAGCCATTAGTGTCAAAAAAGGCTTTGGAGACAGCGGTCAGCCTCGCCATTACACATACCAACTTGGGATCTTCTCTAACCAGTTCGGAGTATTCTAAAATCAGTCCTGAGTTATCACAATCTAGCTTTGGAACATCATCTTTGGAGCCTAACAATAAAACTGCCTCCAAGCCAGCTGTTTCAAGAGGCACAGGGAAAAACCTACATTTATCTGGAGTATACCAGTGACTTATAAGAAATGGTTATATGTTGGAAGGGTGTCCGGTACAATTGTCACATCTGATGGCTTCCAAGAAGTCTGTGAGGGTACCATTATTGACTTTGTCAAAAATCAGGCGAAGATAGATGACAACAAAGACGTAGTTGCATATCAGCTATCTTCTCGTAAGGGCATAAAATCATTTAAAGTTGGTGTAAGTGGCAAATATTATGACATAATTTCTGATCAATCTTTTTGGCCAGATGGAATTGTATTTCCATTTGAATATAAACCCAGAAATTCAAATGTAAATTTTCAAAGACCAAATGTACACATACAAGGCAATTGATAGCTCTTAATGAGGTGACAGTTTATTATCAGAATGTAAATGGCTTAAGAACAAAGTTGGTTGAAGTTGCAAAAATGCTTCAACTTCAGTATATGGTGTGATGATGTTGTGTGAAACTTCACTGAACAGCAACTTCTTTGACAGTGAACTGGGTCTGCATAGCTTTACTATTTATAGACGGGACAGATGTCTTGAACGGACTGATAAAACCAGGAATGGTGGAGTACTTATTGCTGTTCGCTCGTCTCTAGAGTCTGAATTGCTGCCTATGGCTCATGAAGAATATGAAGCCATCTGGGTTTCCGTTATTTTTAGTAAAGTGAGACGAATTTTTTGTTGCTTTTACACACCTCCCAATTCTAAACCCGAAGACTACCAACGTTTTTGTGAGGCAACCGAGAGGGTGGCCGAAGACTATGGTGACAGCTCAATTTTGATTGTCGGTGATTTTAATCTACCAAAATTGACTTGGTGTAATGACTCTCTTGGAATGTTTAGTAGTGGTGTTGTGGGGCCTGCATAATCTTCTTTCTACTAGAAACAATGCCATACCTTAACATGTATCAGATCAATAACATTCAAAATGCAAATGGGGTATATCTAGATCTAGTTTTTAGTAACAATAGTAATGATACCCTATCATGCTCAAATGATCTTTTAGTTAAATGTGATCGACATCATCCTGCATTGGTGATTTTTATCAGCTACCTTCTTGATGCGGATTGAGATAGTTTATTCTCATCTGATGTTAACGCTAATGTGGACTGTTTGTATAATGCATTGGGAAACGCTCTCACTTATTTTGTACCTATCATAAAAATTAACAATAAATTCAAGAGAAAAACAAAGTTTCCAATATGGTTCAGCGCAGAATTGAAATCAAATGTCTTGCAAAAAAGATTGGCACATGCAAAGTATAAACAGTCTAAGGCCGTTGAAGACTATGAAATGTTCAGTAATCTTAGAACAATCTGTAAAAATCAGGCCGATCAGTGCTACTCAAACTATATTGAGCAAACTCAATCTTCTATTTCCGGTGACCCTAAATATTTCTGGATATATATAAGAGATAAGACACAAAATAACAGTATTCCATCTACTGTGAAATATTTAGATGCAGTGGGTGAAAATGGCCATGAAATAGCATCTTTATTTGCACAATATTTTTCTTCAGTCTACTCTCCTGATGAATTTGATGTTCAGGAATTTACGCAGCCTGATATTGCATGTTCTTTTGATATTAATGAAATGCATGTACAAATATCTGAAGTCTTTGAAAAGTTAACCAATGTCAATGTTAATAAGAGCCCTGTGCCTGACTGTATTCCAGCTGTCTTCATAAAATACTGTGCTTTTGCTTTGGCACGTCCACTATGGCTGATTTATAATTTGTCTTTCAAGACACCCACTTCATGGAAGTTAAATTATTTGACTCCTATATCTAAGAATGTCACAGATTTTTTATCAGAGAAATTTAAAAACATAATCTCAACTAAGCAGCATGGGTTTGTCAGGGGTAGGTCCATTACCACTAATTTGTTGTTTTACCAAACAGCTTTGTCGGAGAGCGATATGTCGGTTGATTCCATATATACTTTTTACTTTTCCAAGGCCTTTGGCAGGGTTAATCATTCTCTCCTGGTTGCAAAGTTGTCACTCTATGGCATTGGTGGTTGTCTTTTGGCCTGGTTGAAGTCATATCTGTCTGGAAGAACACAGATTGTAAAGATAAATAACTTTTCTTCTAGTCCTTTTCCAGTGACTTCTAGGGTTCCTCAGGGTGCCCATCTTGCCCCTTTTTTATTTAATCTTTTTATTAATGATGTTGTTCATTGTTTTGATTATTGTAATGTGTTTCTTTTTGCTGATGATGTTAAGATTTTTAGAATTTTATTATAGACAGTAACTTGGCACATCATGAACTTTGTTCTGATCTTCACAAATTTGAATTATGGTGCAAGAACAATAGAATGGTCCTAAATGCTAAAAAATTAAAATATATTTAATTTACCAGATGCTAAATATATAATGTGTCTAGGAAAAGTTCAACGTAAATTCATAAGATACATTGCTTACAAGCTTAATATTCCTTGTATTGATATTAATTACAGTGAAATGTATAGATTGCTGAACATTGAAAAGTTGGAGACTCGACGTAAAAACTGCGATATTGTCACAACATACAAGATTCTTAAAAATGTAATACAGTCTCCTGAGTTGTTGTGTCAGCTTAATTTAAATGTTCCTCCTACTACAGTGCTCAGACAGACTAGATTATTCTATCTTGAACAACATCGTACACTGTATGGTGAAAACTGTGCAATAGGTAGAATGATGATTAACTCAAATAGTGTCAGTATAGATTTGTTTCATTGTTCTCCGAGTTCACTTCAACGAGTTTTAAAATCTGCTTAAGTGCAATATAATTTTATATCTTGATTTTGCTTAAAGTGTGTCTTCTTTTCTATTACAGTTACTCTGTTTTAAACCATTGTTGTCCTTATATTTTATTTTATTTTATTGATGTTAAAGTCTGCCCAACCAATCTGTAGCTAAGCGGTATCGGTGCGGGGAACGTGGTTGTAGACTAGACCCGCCTCATTTCATTCATGAAATGGCCAGTGACGTGCGAAATTTTATAAACCGATTACACAGATTTGAATGTATTAAATATTAAAAAATATGGTTTGGTTTTAATTTTAAAATAGGTATTTGTAAGTAAGATATTAATTTGGAAATTAAGGTCTTCTAAAATATTTTATTTGTCAATATGTAAGAAAAAAATGACAGACAAGATTAGGGAAGTTTGAGATAAAAGTAAAGTAAAGAAAACACAAAATTTGTAATACACCTACTTAGTTTATTCACTTAAAATAAGAATGCCGTACTCGATGCCTGGATATCGCGAGGGAAAGAGCACGGCAGATAATCCCAATTATGCTGTTTAAACATTGAATTTACTACATAATATGTATAATTTAAATTATTATTTAAATAAGTATAATCAATTTGTACCTGTTGAAGATATATTGCTAACCACTCCAGTAACAGTCTCACTCTGCCAGCATTTTTTAAACGTTAGGTCATTGTCTATCCAAGTTTCATCTAAATAGGCAATATTGCGACCTTCGGCTCAGTGTTTTTTTATTTCTCTTAGGTATTTATATATATATATACCTAATATAAATTCGATTTATTAGGTGTTTAACTATTTGAAAATGAAAGTTGTCGTCTTGTTCCACCTTCGTCATTCGCGGTCTTTTTTTGCCGGGACTAGAAAGCATTTTGTTGGGGTCCGTCCGCATTCTTTCTTCATCTTCTTTGTGAATTTTTTTCACGATTGAAATGCTTACGCCAGTATATTGAGATACTCTTTCAAGTTTGCGCTTTACTGGTAGATTAACGAAGTTATTAGTAGCTTCTTCATTTCAAACCCTAAGAATTTGTACAAGAAGTATATAATCCTGATATTCGATTTTTTTTAGTCAACGTTCCAATTCATATTACTTATATTTATAGACATTTTATATTCAAAATAACCAACATTAACTTTAAATCTTTTTTGTTTGTAAAGCAATCGAGCTAGGTTTTATTTCATTGAATATGATTTTTATTTATTACAACATTAGGTACATAATTTTTGAAATTTAGTGTCGCATAAATTATGATTTTATTTTAATGTTTTTTTTTTCATAACTGTGCTTAGGCTTTATAATTCTCTTATTATATAAGTAAAATGATATATATTATATCATTTTACTTACCTATAAACATTCGCAATCACTTCCCTTACATGGCTATGAATAAAGTTATTCATTTTAACGTAAATAACACAAAAACTGTTAAAAATTATGAACTTTAACAACAAAGAAACAAATAACACAAAACAACAACAAAACAGCAACAACAATAATAGCAAATAAACTAAACTATGCTACACTACTCAAAAGTCATAGGTCAGAAATTAAGTAGGTACCTAAAAATACAGCAATAAAAACAGTTTAATAGCTCAAAAGTATTAACATACGCCGCCGCCACTGAATCCGCAAGAAATCGATATTATTCCGAGAATTACACAAAACCTGGTAGGATGCGATCCAATAAGATAGAGAAAGACAGAGAGCTGCATAAAAATAATAAATTAATGGCCGCGATGTCATCAACCAATCACCTGTCCCCAAACAGCGAGATGCTTCCGCGAAAGCACGACGTTGCCGGCTTTGTAAGTTTTATTAGGAATTTCGGATAAATGTTAGTCAATATTGGATTTTATAATATGCAAAACATTAGCAAATAGAACTAAAAAATATGGTTTAAACTGTATTACATTATTTATTATCTTTTTTATGATTAAATAGCTTAATTTTACCATTATATTTACTTTTCATTCAATACTATTTCATTTTTGCAATAAGACGTGACAACGCTTCAAAATTTCGCCCGCATTCTTTTCGTAGACACAGATCCGATGGTCAAACTGTACCTGTTATTTATGCTAGATATTTAATGATAGTACTAATGCTTCAAGTGCTTTATTGCGATATAAAATCTTATTTTGTTGAATATTTTATACTATATTTATTTTGTAAATTGGTTAATTACCGTAATATATATACTGATTTTAATATTATTGGTCTTTCGGAAAAGTGGCTAAATGCTTTTTATGTACCATTACATTTATTATTGCTGGTTATCGTTTTGTTCGTAAAGATAGGATTACCAGAGGGGGAGGACTGGGTATTTACATTAGAAAAGAACTTAAATTTCGTGTGGTTAATTTCGAATTTACTACAGATTCCTTTGAATTTTTTTGTTTAAAAGATAAACAAAAAAAAATGTTATTTACAGTAATATATTGACCTCTTCTTCATCAAATATGCATAATTTTTTTGACTCTTTTGAAGAATTATTGTCGTTAACAGTGCCGTTTTATGATCATGTTATATTTGTTGTTGATTTTAATGTTGACCTTCTGAAAACGTCTATAGCACAAACAAAGCTTGAAAAAAATTTAAATACTTTTCACTTGGCACAGCACATTAATGATATCCGCGTTAATCATACAAATCATACAAGTAGCCTAATAGATCTTATTGTAAGCGACAGCGAGTTTTCACTGAAAAATAGCAGCCCTGTTCCCTAGGCTTGCGGTAAAAATATTACTAAAACAGCCAAGAGAAAAACCTGGAAAATATTTTTAAGTTTCTAAAATGATCGCTAGGAGGCGTAATTGCGATCTTGAAACTAATTAATCTATCTAATCTCTTTAAAGTAGAGAACAATCTGAAACTTATTTGTTCGACAGTTTATGCTGTATCTCTGAAAATAAAGTAGTGAGGGGAAGGGGGTATTCAAAGGTTTCCGTAAAAAACTTTATACGCCTTTACTTTTAAAAAAAAAAAGGACAAAAAAAAAGAAAGGGCCGATCTAAAAGAAAGAGATTTTTAATGCCTCTGTAGATGTTCAAAATATTGATCATTATGCTCTATACATTCTTAAAGTTATTGGTAGAAAGAACTGCAGATTAATTTCGGTTTTGGGTATATTCCTAATTGCATTGCGAATCCGGTTTTTCATATCTTCTCTGGTCATAGGTTGACTCTGAAACACGATGTCCTTTATTCGACTCCATAAATAAAAATGGAAAGAGACTTCCTCTTCCAATCCACCGCTGCTAAAAAACTGCATTAATCTGATCTCGCCAGACAATCGCAAAATGTGTGGGGCAACCATCTAACTGCAAAAATATGTCGCAATTCCAATGGCACATCTTCCAGCAACAACGGCATTTGTCAAAAAGTTGAAAAACAGACGTTGCCATTTAAGCATTGTTCGAAAAAGTATGGTTCAATAATTCTGCTTCCCAGTATACCACACCACACATTTAAGCTCCAATGACCTTGGTGCTGAACTTCACGCAACCAATGCAGATTTTGTGCAGACCAGTAATGCATATTGTGCAGATTCACTCTACCGTAGCTATTAAAGGTGGCTTCATCGGTCCAAAGAATTTTGAAGAAAAATTCTCTATTTTCCCGAATTATGCCTAACATCCAATGACAATAGTTTAACCTCCGATCGAAGTCTTCCTCTTTTAAGGCCTCATGCAAAACGACATGATATGGGTACATTCTAAAATTAATTTAAATTACTAGTAAAAATTAAAATAAATATTAGATAAATTAAAATAAGTCAGTATATTGTGACGGTCATTTAAACATACCTATGGCCTTTCAAAATATTTTGAACCGTTGTTTGCAGGATGCCAAACTCAAGGGATAATGCTCTTGTGCTAACATGAGGATCTCCTTGAATGTACCCCAGTACGTAGTTAATATTTTGTTGGGTTATTCCAATTCGGTGTTGTTGAAATGTAGGACTAAAACTACCACTTGCTCGTAAGTTAGACACTAATCTTGACTTGAATATTGAGCCGCGTAAACTCTTTTTACTACTGCGGCATTCGGAAACATTCAAAATAAACTGCAAGCAAATCCACAGCGTCATCGTTCATAAAACTCATTATTACAAAAATAAGCGAAACTATTGACAATTTGAGGTATATTTATGTTTTGATTAAATATTTGTTTTTTTGTTGTCTTCTTCTTCTTCCTCAAATACAATGGACTCGCGTCGTATTTCAACGGCCGCCCAATATTGTTGTTTATGGACCTACAGTTTAACGTGGGTTCCGAACCACAATGTCTTGCTTTTATAAGACAAACACAAACAACCATGCCCATGCCGGGATTCGAACCCAAGACCACACGATTGCATGAACGCTTTGCCCACGGTGCTACCTGGGTCGGCTTTTTTTTTTTCATGGCGTCCTTTCATGTCCTGCTAATACTTGCGGTTGTCGAAGGCCTATTTCTGCATCATTTACTTATTTTTCATGAAAAAAATCATACCAATGCATTTAATTTTTTTAAGGAAATTTACCATTTCTGTCGGAATATTCAAAAAGCCCTCTGGCGGCGAAATTTGAAACTAGCAAAACTTCGACTACTAAGGGCCAGTATTATAACACTATTTTGACAAATAACTTAAAGTTAACTTGTTAAATAACGTCACATGACACAGTTAACTTTAAAATGTAGATGTTAACCTTATCGGGTGGATGGGGTATCAGTTAAAGTTATAAGTTAACTTTATAAGAAAAATTTGGTTTGTCACGTATATTCTGTGAATACCTTTGAATATAATCTAACACTGAACACTGAACATCTTTTGACAGTAGCACATCGCCCTAATAACGCGTCAAAGACGAAGAAGAAGAAAAGGGGCGTTTATAAAACTGACATTTTATTGCTAAGAGTAACTTGTCGTTAAAGTTAAAGTTAACTTTTGAAAAATATCTATAATACCGGCCCTAAGACACTTAAAGCCCAAGAATAGCTCAGATAGAGCTAAGACTGTCAAACAAAAAGATTTCAGATTATCCTTTACTTTAAAGATCAAGTATTTTTTTGTTAGGTTAATATATCGAAATTCACAAACAGTTTACTTTTTTAGATTCAAGATTGCAATTACGCCCTCTAATGGTCATTTTAGAAACTCAACATTTTTTCCAGGTTTTTCTCTTGGCCATTTTAGTAATAATATTTTTTGTCGCAAGCCTCTGCGATAAGTACGTTCCGAGATGCAGTACCTCGCAGTCTTAGTTGTCCACCCTATACATATAAACGTTGCCATTGCCATTACGTTTGACTTCTTCAGATCGGGGAATTTTGACAACTGTCTGGGGCCTAATAAATTTTTAAAATAACAACAAAGTGCAAACAAACAAGAACAACAATTATAAGTTTACAAGAGGGTAAACAATACTTGAAATTTACAATGCTTCATGATAAAATTCCTCAAGAGAATAAAAGGCTTTGCTTAACAATATTCTCTCGACCTGTTTTTTAAAAATCTCTCACTATCTAAATTTAGATTTCCAGAGGCAGATCGTTAAATATTTTTATTCCCTCATACATGATTGAACTTTTAATCAAGGAAGTTTTTGGAATGGGTAATCCCAAATTATTGTTTTCGAATCTTGCTACCATCAATGGTATTTTTCTGCTATTTAGTGATCCTTTGTACCTTTTGTAAACCATATTTGCAGTCATTAAGATAAAAAGTTAAGTCAAAGTTAATATTCCTTCGCGAATAAACAGAGGCTTACAGTGCTCCCTAGGACCCACCCCACACAAAACTGTACCACCCCACAAGTAACGCAAAGCCCGTTTTTGAATAACAAAAACGGACTTAATCAAATGTCTACATGCAAAACCCTCAAATTGTATTCCATATCTTAAGTGGGACTCCATTCAGGCAAAATGCACTTCTCTTGAAACACATTTTTCCAAATTTATTTTTGCTACCCTTACCGCAAAACATGATGATGATACCAATTTTTTTCGTAAGATCCGTATATGGTCATCAAACTTTCACCTACCATCACCCACCAATCCCAAAAACTTATAAGTTTCTTTGCTACTTAATGGGACATTATCTAGAACTATATCAGTGACAGTATACTTAAAGTTTATAATATTAGTTTTTCCAGCATTAAAAATCAACCTGCTGCTATTGCACCATTCCACTATTGTTTAATATCACAGATAATAGTATTCCTCAATGAGTCAGTATCAGATCCTAGCCACATAATTAATGTATCATCGGCAAACAAAGTAATTGATGTAGGTCGTTTATATATAAAAGAAACAGAAGTGGGCTAAGTACCGAGCCTTGTCATGCTCCCATGCTCATGCTCAATGTTATGCTCTGTCGATAGGTTATTTAAACACTTTACATATTGTTTCCGATTAGTTAAGTAGAACTATAGCCACTTAAGAGTAACTCCTCAAAAACCGTAACAAGTAAGTTTCTGCAGCAGTATTCCTCGATCCACACAATCAAACGCCTTGGACAAATCACAGAACACTGCAGCAGCCACCTCTCCCCGACTTAGACCAAGATACAGTCTCTCAAGAAAATTAAATACCGCATCACAAGTATTTTTGTCACGGAATCCAAACTGGTTAATATTTAAACATTTATGTTTTTGAAAAAAAGTCATCATTCTAGATTTGAGTATCTTTTCTATAATTTTTGATGAGGTAGAAAGAAGGGATATAGGGAGATAAGAAGGATCTTCAAAACTGCCACCTTCACACAGAGGTGTTACCAAAGCTGACTTTAAGCTATCCGGTAAAATGCCTGAATCAAAAGATATATTTATTGCGGTAGCTAAGATCTTTAACACACAATCTGGCAACCTGTTAAATATTTTTACTGAAACTTCGTTAATTCCTGATGAGCTTGTATTTTTAATTTGTCTAAATAAGTTTTTAATTTCATTAATATGAGTATGGAATCTAAAGGAAACTAAAGGAATCAGACACTAAAATATCTTTCAAGTATTGTATAGAATCCAACCCAGATGTCATGTGGCACGTCAGCTTCTGAGCAATAGAGCAATAAAAGTCATTAAAACTGTTAACATCAATCTGATGCTGGTTATTAGAACTGACAGTCATGCCTTTAAATTATTAATTATGTGCCAAATTTCTTTAGACTTGATTTTTGCCTGATTAATTCTATTATTATAAAAATTTTGTTTCGCGCACTTAATTATTGTGCGATAAATCATTTCATATGTGTTAAAATATGTCATAAAAATGTGGGACAAAAAACTTTCTAAGAATATGTTAGTCCCTTTGTAACCCATGGCTTCCCATTTTTTCCCTCTACATTTTCAGAGAAAAATTTTCTTGAAAAACATGAATTAGTTTTTGGTTAAAACTTTCAAGTGGGTCTGACATTACAAATATTAGGTTTGTTCTAGCAGAAGTTTGACCAATACACAAACGGTCCGGAATCTGCGCATCTCTGCGCATCTCATTCTAGCAAAACTAATCCGGGATTCTGACTGCCTGTCAGCTGTTCTAGCAACAACAAAGTTCAGTTTGGAAATTGGTTTCAAACAACTGAAAGTAGTCCGTAGAATTTCCTAGGGATTTCGGTTTGGGACATGCGCAAGGTATCTGTATACGATGTTTTCTTTTTTTTGTTTGTTATTTAGACAATCAATAAGCCGAAATGTATATCGGATTTGGAGTTTTATCTTGTGGTTTGATCACGTTTCATTGTGGGAGAATTGATATCTGATTTTTGCTGCTTCCAAAGTATTAGGGCTGGTTTTAGAGTTAATTTACTACTGTATTTATTAAATATCTAAAGGTAGAGATATAAAAAATTTAATAAAATTCTGTGTAATTTTACATTATATATTGGGTATATAAATATAATCTAATTTTTATTATTACGGGTTTTAAGAGAATCCAGAATGTCATCAGATTCTTCAAGTTCGGATTCAAATCATGGATTTAATTCTATTGTATCGAGTTGTTTGATCATTGGGTTCTTGAAATGAAAGCTACTTTGGTCACTGTAACTCGTTTTTACTTTTTAAACTATATAATTTATTTAAGAGCGAAATCAAGGCCTGTTGACACCGCCGTGTTGGTTCTGTCATTGCCCGTCATTTACAGCTGATCCAACGTTGCCACGTCTAATAACTAAATATAATACTAATTAAACATATGAATACTTTTTAAACTATATAATTTATTTAAGAGCGAAATCAAGGCCTGTTGACACCGCCGTGTTGGTTCTGTCATTGCCCGTCATTTACAGCTGATCCAACGTTGCCACGTCTAATAACTAAATATAATACTAATTAAACATATGAATAAAACCAAATTCCAACTAGATAATAAAAGTATTAAACTAACTAACAGAACACGAGTGATGATGAGCTAGTGGATATCCTGTTCCAGGCTACAGGAGACCAAAAAACGAAGGCTATCTCGAAGTTACTGTACCACTGTACAATAACCAGGAATTTGTTGAGCATTTTCGAGTTAGCAGACAAGTGGCTCAAGATATTGGCCATAGATTTGAAGAAAGTCACAATCTGGTGGAAATGGCAAGCTACCGGCCTATGAACAAACATAAATTTTTTTGTCGTTTGCTGGTCATGGCACCACTTAAGCCTCTAGCATTTTTTGATTAATATAATTTTGGAATATTAAGTCTGAAGATTCTATTTTTTGACCTAAACAACTATTTTGTTTACTCAACCTTTTAAAATTATTTTCAGATGCAAGTGGTTTGTGATCATGATTTATTGATAAGGGATATTTTTGTTGGATATCCTGGCTTTGTTCATGATAGATGATGTTTTTAAAAATTCTCCTCTATGTGCGGAATTGGTAAAGAGGTGTCAAGTTTTTTGTTTACTGGGAGACAGTGGCTATTCCTGTTTAAAAAATCTTTTAACTCCGTATAAAGATAGAGAAAACTTTACAGCCATAGAGAGAAACATTAATTTAAAGCTATCAACAAATCGATATGTCATTGAGCATTGTTTAGGCTTGCTGAAGCAAAAATGGCGACAACTGTACCATATTAAATTAAGCAAAATTGATAATATAGTGCACTTTATTGTGGCCTGCTGTGTACTACACAATTTATCTCTAATGGGAAAAATGTAATTGCCGAAGCTGAAGTAAACACATAACTACCTTTACCCCCAACGATGCCGGACAAGATGACGATAATTAAGATATTACTGATTAATAAATGATAATAGGGATGCTGCTGACCACAGAAATTTTGTTGCTAGTCAAGTTTTAAGGCAGCCTCGGCATTAAAAGAATGTGGGTGGTGAATCAGCAAACTTGGCATAGGTACCCCATGAAAAATGTTTGTGTCATCGTTATTATACAGGGTGTTCCGTTGATAATGTTACAAACTTCTAGGGCAGATAGAAAACGTCAAAAGAAAAACAAAAGTTTATATAAACATGGGTCCGGGAAAGCTTCCTCAGGGAGCTAGAGCTCTTTTAAAATAACCTTTAAAAACTAGTTTTTTTTTTAAAGCTCCGGAACTACTTTAGCTACCGCAACCAATTTTGGGAGGTAAATTATTTAGTACGTTTATTCTTTTGAACCTACTAAATAAAAAAATATTTACCAGGGGCTTCAGAATCAGGGGAGTATTTGGTAAATTTAGGCCCATTTCTTTAAGACTTTAATTTTTGCCCGTTTGGGCATTAGATTATGATGTTTCTATGCTTTTTACATAAAAAAGGTGCTCTTAGTAAAAGTCGGTAAATATCCCCGTTTTTGTGGAAATTGACTAAAACCAAACTAAGATACCTGAATTAATTATTTTAATAATAATAATAATGCTAGCCACTGTCAGTATTTTTTACATAATATTAATTCCCTTTTTATTACGGTTAAGTAATGGAAGATTACACTTTTGCTGAATACGCCGATATTCTTTTAATTTATGGGGAAGTTCGATGTAATGGTAGAGCTGCTTCTCGACTGTATGAAGAGCAGTTTCCCGAAAGGCGAATTCCAGCTCACACACTTTTTGAAAGGGTCAATCAACGGCTCAGGGAGACTGACTCCGTTAAAATAAAACGCCAAGATAATGGCGCGCAAAGGAACATCCGAATTCCGGATTTTGAGGAAGAAGTGCTTCAGCGATTTGAAGATAACCCATCAGTAAGTACTCGAGCAGTAGCTGATGCGATGCATGTAAATCATGTTAGGGTATGGAACGTTGTTAATGAACAGCTTCTTCGGCCCTACCGCCTGCAAAAGGTGCAATCATTAGGACCCAATGATTTTATGCCCCGCGTGAATTTTTTCCGGTGGGTTCTTGAACGGTGTACAGAAGAACCTCAATGTCCAAAATATGTCCTTTTTACTGACGAGGCTTTATTTACAAAAGAAGGAATTCTTAATTCTAAGAATAATCATGTGTGGAGTGAGGAAAACCCTTATGATATTCATCTTAGGAGCTATCAACATAAGTTTTCGGTCAATATGTGGGCCGGCATTGTTGGAGAACGCTTAATTGGTCCAATTATGTTGCCTCCTCGTTTAACGGGAAATATTTATTTAAATTTTTTAAGAAATGTACTGCCAGAACTATTAGATGATCTGCCCCTAAATATACGACAGAACTTATGGCTACAACACGATGGAGCGCCAGCTCATTTTTCACTTATTGTTCGCGAGTTTATAAATGAAAATTTTGGAAGGCGCTGGATTGGCCGCGGAGGCCCTGTCACCTGGCCAGCGCGCTCACCAGATTTGACACCCTTAGATTTTTTTCTTTGGGGGCATATGAAAAGTCTCGTATATGAGACTCCAGTCGAGTCAGAAGAAGACCTGGTGGCCAGAATTTCCGCAGCTGCTGACGTAATCCAAACCACGCCTGATATTTTTAACCACGTCAACCTTAATATGGTGCGTAGATACAATAAATGTATCGATCGTGGCGGCCGCCATTTTGAGCAATTAATATTTTAAGTTTATTTTTGTATTTTAGGTTTATTAATAATAATAGGTAATTAATTTTTGTATCTCATAACTTGCTTTTCGTCAATTTTCACAAAAACGGTGATATTTACCATTTACCGACTTTTACTAAGAGCACCTTTTTTATGTAAAAAGCATAGGAATATCATAATCTAATGCCCAAACGGGCAGAAATTAAAGTCTTAAAGAAATGGGCCTAAATTTACCAAATATCCCCCTGATTCTGAAGCCCCTGGTAAATATTTTTTTTATTTAGTAGGTTCAAAAGAATAAACGTACTAACAATAATTTACCTCCCAAAATTGGTTGCGGTAGCTAAAGTAGTTCCAGAGCTATAAAAGAAACTAGTTTTTAAAGGTTATTTTCAAAGAGCTCTAGCTCCCTGAGGAAGCTTTTCCGGACCCATGTTTATATGAACTTTTGTTTTTCTTTTGACGTTTTCTATCTGCCCTAGAAGTTTGTAACATGATCAACGGAACACCCTGTATAATGAAGATACTTTATTTACTGAAGGTAAATTTCCAGGCGAACTTCCTGGCTGTTGGTTTATAAAAGAAAACTGTTGGGACTGTTTGGACGCCTACAAATAAAAATCTTGGCTATTTAGAGAAAGGTCCTACAGCATAGTAGTAAAATTACCATTAACATCAGTGGTATTTATTCATTTAAAAAAATAATATTTATTACATTTATTATAAAATAATTACTTTTCTTGAAAAATATTTACATGTTCAAAATAAAAAACACAAAACCTAACCAACACACATATTACATAATGGTTTTGAGTTGCAAAATGTCAACGTCATGTCTTAAAAAGATGTTTTAGCACATATAAGTCCGAAACCGTTTGCAACGCGGTTTTAGTCTGGTCATGCGATATACATGCAATATACATCAAACTAGTTTCAAACCATCCCAAATTTCCTGCTAGAACAAACCTATTGATTCCCAGTCTAGTTCTTTGCAATGACCTATAAACCTTTGAAAGATTCTCCCGTTGTATATTTTCATTTTCCTATTAATTTTTGTAAACTGATTTGATCTCAGTGGTATGCTTGATATTATAGCCTCATGATCTGATAAATCTGAAGGCACTACAGCTACCTGACATTCATTATTGTCATCAAGTGACCAGAAGCTTTAGATTAAATGACTTAAATAGGTCCATTAAATTCTGAGTATGCCCAAAATTGATATTCAGATAGTCAATGTTTAAATATCCAGTTAATATTCATATAGCATCAAAAGGCAAACTTAGAGTAAAGTCTCTTTTGTTGCTTACTGTACTTATGCATATACATTTCTTTTTCGTGTTTATTTAGGCAAATAAAAGTATTTTAATTTGATTTAATACCTTTAATTTAGTATGCATGCAGTGTGCATTTTGTCAGCGTATTTTTTAAGGTTCATATCCTCTTCCACGGATTCATTACGTATGGTATTATGAGTTGAACTCAATGTTAACTTTTTTTATGATCTTGCTTTTTAGATCTTCATAATACATTGTGTTTTCATATCGGATATTTTGAATTAACAAACTGAAAGTATGATAACTAATTAATAGTAGATAACTACTATCTTTGTGCCCTGGTTCGCATCCTTAAAAACTTTTAAAGGACCGAATTTTACTGAAATATATACAAATACTGATACTTGATAATACTTGAATCCAGGATGTAGCATTTTTATCACAATTAGATTTTAGAAGCTTCTCCAATCGTTTCTGTAGAGCAGAAGTATTTTATTATTCACAATTACACCTCTTTCTGCAGACTCTTTTCTTTCTCGTGTCTTGAATAATTAAACTAAAATAAACTAGTTATAAAAGTCTTTTATTATATTATTTCGTTTTTAACTAATCTAAGAGCTGTAATAAAGTTAAAAAGTAAAATTTAAAATTATAATAAATTATTAACAATGGGATAAATATAAGAGTTTCATTGTATAAAAAAATATACAAAACACTTGTAATAAAAAAGATAGTTCTATAATAAAAACGGAAAATTATTATATTTTTAAAAGCAAAATTAAAAACCACAATTCCTTACTTGAACGCACTTTTACCAAGTGCATAGCCTTACACATTTTTCAATTTTTTTAATAAAAAATCTAATATAAAAATTGCTTATACGAAGGTGGATCAAATATAAACCGGCAAATAATTTTCCTAGCCAATCACAAGTGCTCTCACAGTCCAGGTCTTTATTGTGTAGTGTGTAGTGAGAAAAACGCTTGGTAAGCTGTTTCCCTCAGTCAATTTGCCAGTACAGCCATGGAGATGTCCGCATCAGAAACGTAATCCTTCTTCAAGACAACGGCAGGGCACATAGAGTAGGTGAAATGAAGCAAAAACTTAAGAATATGCATTGGGAAACATTTTAGTATCGTCCAGATTTACTACCCTATAACTATCATTTGTTTGCCGCCATGAAAGATGCACTTGGAGCATTAGGAATAAATCTAATCCAATGATCAAATCATTTTTACATCTTCTAGAATAAAAAGCATAAACTGACATTTTCTAAGAAATATGAGCTTTTTAAAAACAGAAATAAATATATACCAGGTCAACACACCTTCCTTGAAAAATTGGCATCAAAATATATTTCTTTAACATGACTTCTTTGATGGTCAATCATGAAATAAATAAAGTATATCTTTACTTTCTGGAAAAGAAACCATGACCTGTTAAAAAATTTGCACCTTAAAAAGTAAAATAGATAAAATAGATAGGATCCATCCAATCTTTGATCCCATCAATAAGGAACTGCGATATTCTTACATAGAATTCTATCGGCTATAGAACAAACATTGTAATAGATATGGTTTTCACGTTGATATTCAAAAAATAAACCGTGTTTGTATAACAGTTAGGTCAAATTTGGGAAAATTAGTAAAAAAATAAGTTTTTGTTGGGATAATTATCGGTGATAAAATAACCCCTTTATAACTGAAATAAAATAAACTCATTATGATCTTTAATGTTATCACTTCTTCAACAACCTGGCAATAATAACTAGTAAACTAATAAAATGTAAATCTGCAATAAATTATTATATAATAAATAACTATTTGATGAAATAAGGATATAGAACACCAATAAATGTATTTAATATATTATTTACTTATACATATTAATATAATAATTTATTTATATTTTATATAAATAAGGTTATAACGGTAAACGTTTATTAATGCAATTGACAATTTAGAAAATCATCGCACTTTTACGTTAATTGTTTCTTTTTATTATTTATAGCTTCTGAATTTTTTAAATTTAAATTTAGTTTAGGCCACTTCTACTCTCTCCAATCTTTCTTTACCTCTCCTTTGACCAACTTAGCGTTATTTCTTCGAACTATGTCATCTCAATTCCATTACTCGAGTTTTTCAACCTTGTTACTCTACAAACTCGATTATCCAATTTACCTCGACCCGCATAATGATCAAAAATTTCTTCTAAAGTTTTACCTTCAGTCTCTGGCAATACAAAATATAAAGCCACTAATCCTCCTGCGGCTACGCAACTGTAAACCCAAAAAACGCCCGAAAATCCTACTAGTTGAATAATATTTAAAAATGTTTTGTTTGCAACAAAACCAAAGACATAACCTATGGCTGCACTGACTCCAGCTGCTATTGATCTTATATCATTATTAAATAGTTCTCCTATAAGAATCCATGGTATTGCTTTGATACATAAATAACTAAAATACGCGGAAGCAATAACAGAACATAAGGGAATCCAGGATGTAACTCCCATGTTGCTTTGCTTCGTAACATCTTGTATGTACTCTACTTTATTTAGGAAGGTATAAAGTGCTGTGGCAAAAAATGTAATTATTACACCAGTAAGAGATATAATAACTAACCATCTTTTTCCAAGAAATTTAATTAATAAAACGCATGTTAAAACTGCCAGTAGTTGGGCCATTCCTAGGCAAAGTGTACCAGTGTATGGATTAATGCTTACTCCAAATGAAGCAAAAATATTTACAGAATAGACTGCAACAGGAGTGTTACCAAAATTGCCTATACAAAAACAGAATATGATCAGAGCAAAAGGTTTTAAGAAAGTTGGTTTTAAATAAAGTTTAAGCTGTTCTATTAATGCTCCTTTACCCATCCACTTCTTAGTCATTGGGTTATTCTCTAAATTTTCCGCTATTCTATTAAACTCTTCTTCAATATTGCATTCTGTAGTCCAACCTCTTAACCAAGCCAGACTTTTCTTGGCTTCGGCGAGTCGGTTCTTCGAAATTAACCAGTAAGGTGACTCTGGCGCGATAAGAGTCAGCAGGATAAAAGATACGAACGGTATCGTAGCATTTATTAAGGCTATATTACGCCACTTTAAAAACGTTCCTAGAAAGTATGACGTTAATATGCCTGTATTAATGGCCAATGTGCTGGTGGAGCTTAAGGCTCCTCTAATACTTGGTTCGGTTATTTCAGCCACGTAGGTCAGTACCTAGAAAGAAGAAGACAGAAAGAAGAGTGACAGAGAAAGAGAAATATGAGAATCAGTTGCGATGAAAAGTAATAATGAAGATAAGCATAAAGAGATAAAAAAATAGCATGAAGAAATGTAAAGAGGTGATAGAAAGCAAAAGAAGATGAAGTAATGAGATGAGGTCGGCAAAGCTAAAAATCAAATACAAAGCGTACCAACAAACCAGAAAGAATATGAAATAATGTAATGGAAATACTTAGATATACGAATCATGGAAAAAATTAATAAATATACATATATGATAGTCCTATGGTTAAAACCTTTGATGTGAAGATTAAAAGATTAAATCAGTTTTAATGAAACTGAACCGTTTCATTAAAACTGATTTAATCTTATCCCGAAGATGCTAACATCGTTAGAGAAACACGTGTCGAGAGTAGAAATAAAGAGTTTTGGTTAGTGGTAAAACTGTCTCGTAATTTGATACATATATGAAGCATTTTTTTAGTATACCAAAAAAAGAAATGAAAGTCTAGCTATATAGGGCGTCGCCAAAAAGGACATCTAAAAGAAAGGAGGCGATAGAGGAAGTTTTTTGCAATCAAAATAACCCTATATATTATTATCCGATTGTTGATGGCTTAAAAGTTTTTACGGTTTATTGATTTTCATAAAAATCGTTAAAAATGTTTAATTTTATTGCACGTGACGCTCGCAGAAACAAATTTACTACAAACATTTAATAACTATCAGGGAAAGTTAGTTATTAAATGAATATTTTCAAAGGGTGAAATACTTTTAAATAACATTATAATCAATCTTTACTTTCCTAATAATTACTTTTAGGAAACATCACAATAAATGTTCAAAATGTAAACCACCTGCCCAATACACATTCGGCAACGGCGGATGAAATTTCTTTTTATGCACCGGAGGGCCTTTTCGTTATTGGCAATAACGTTGCCGACCCCGGTAGCACCGAGGGCAATGTGTTCACGATGCGATCGTAGGTTTGTTCTCACTGCAAATTTCTTACAAGTTTGAAACTGTTTCCAAACCATTCTTGATGCGCATGTGTAAAATATTACAACTTCTGATCGATTTGAAACCGTCTGTGCGAACATCAAATACGGGTTGAGTCGAGAAGAAAAATAACCTCACTTTTTTATGCCAGTGGGAAATGGGAAAATAAATAAAACATAAACAAAACAAAAATTATACTACAACCTTGAAATAGCTGTATATTATTAATAGAGTTTAAGATTGTGTGATTATTTGCTATTTCAAGACTTACTCTAAAATGGTCGAGAAATTCTATTCTATTAAATTGGGACACAGTTTCATGAAAATAGTTTTGATTTTTGGGCTTTATCCGTTCTTTAATTAAATCTTCTTTAAAAGTCTGTGTCGGAATCAACATAATTCTGATCAGATTCTTTCAACGATTCAAAATCACTTGTTTCCTTAATGTTTATTTTTAGACTAATCCAACAATATAAAATACAATTTTCAAAACGAATATCAAGGACTATACAAAGCGACAAAATACAAACAACAATTTAGAGGTTATGTTCATATTCCGAAGATCGGCGTTGATTGGCTACACGAATGCTCTGACACTTTGCTTGAAATAAATCCGAAAACAAGTCTGACTATCAGATGACGATCAGAAAATTGTGTAAGAACATCAAACTTTTGATTTGAAACCGATCAGAAGTTCCTGTGCGAACGCATTTTACTCTATTGCGCATGTGTATTTGTCGAAAACTTGTTTCTTACTGCTGTGAGAACAAACCTCGTGTGGTCTCAGGTTCGAATCCTGGCATGGGCATGGTTGCTTGTGTTTGTCTTACAAGAACAAAACACTCGTGGTTCGGAACCCACGTTAAACTGTAGGTCCATAATAAACAACAAGATTGGGCGGCCGTCGAAATACGACGCGAGTCCATTGTAATTCAGGAAGAAGAAGAAGCAATAACGCAGTTCTACTTTAGCCTGGCTTTCATTGATGAAAGCATGTTTTTTGAAATATCTCCATAGAAAAAAGTCTATGTGGTTCAGGTCAGTCAAGCGCAGCGGCCATTGGATAGTTCCTTCCCTTCCAATACATCGATTATTAAAAGTAGTATCGAGATGTTGCCTTACGATTATCTCAGAGTAAAGAGGAGCTCCATCGTATTGCAGCCACATATCTTGGCGTGTTGCTTGATAAACACGTATTCATGTATATTATTCAAGTTATGCTGCAAGAAATATAAATAATCTTCACCGTTAAGTCTTCCTCATAGCTCGAATGGTTCAATTCGAGTTCAATCCGATTCGAAACCTGATACAGAAAACGATCATTTCTCACCATTTTAGCATTAGCATAGTCCCAATAATGTAAATTGTTTATATTAAATATCCCCTTTGCTTTAAAACTGCTTTCGTTACTTCACAAATTTCAACAAAAAATTAAGGGTCTGGTCTGTTATGATGCAGTCTTTTCCGAAAAAACTAACTCCTTTTTTCATAGTCAGTGGGCTGAAGTGCTTGAACACAAAATAAAGATATAACAGATTTCTTTGTAAAATTTGATGAACTTTGTCGATTTGGGAAGTCCCAAACGTCTTGATGTACGACGAACACTTGTTGGATTCTCGGTAGTAATATCCACAATATCTTCTTCATCGTTATTATGCCTAGGCCTTCCAAGCACATTTATGAACACTCACAGGATATCGATTTTGACCAAGAAAACTTCTTTCCTATTTTCAGGCAGCAGCTCGTTCTCGCGTTTCCATCACAAAGCCTATAAACACATTGCATTTCCGCATATTCGCAGGAAGTATAAGTCATTTGTGAAGGTTTACTCGTAATAGTACCGTAAAAGGACTGAAAACACCACAAACTCCGAAAAGAAAAACAACCTAAGTAAGTAAGAAATCTGACAGACTGTACATGAACAAGCCTAACTTGTTGACAAAACACAAGCCACTAACTACCTACGCGACGAAGCAACAGTATGTTATAGAATTTACATTAAATAAGATAAACTTTTCTGACAGTTTTTCATTTTTGGTCATACATGTGTTTTGTAGCAGTATCAATCACTTCAAAACCAAAAATTTGTATGTGAAACTTAAACAAATTGAACAATTATCATTTTCTAGGCAGTGACAGCAGCAATTATGCATGAAATTATTACATATGAAAAGTTGAATAGAAGTTGAATGGGGAAGTCTTTATCTCCAACAAAAATGCATGTAGGTCATTTATTTAAATGTATTATGCATTTCGGCTGTGTTAACAGCCATCATCAGATACTAAAATAAAATACACGAAAGACAATTTTAAAAAGGAGCTTATTCGCTATAACATTACAGGTTTAGAACTTACCAGAACATTACAAAAAACATATACGTTCAACAAATAAAATTCAAAAAAAAACTACCCGTTATCGGAAATAAAAATAACAATAAATAAAAGAATTAAAATTAAAAACATTGTACAATAAGGACATCTACGACTCAAAATATAAAATTTAAACTTAAGCCGAATTTACACGTGTCAAGTAGCTAAAGCAAGTTACTAAATCAAGTAGCTAAAAGTTAGTCCTTTTGTTTTTGTGAGCGTTTACATGATTTGTTGTTTAGTTGTTTAGTGTTGATAAAACATGGCCGGAAAAGTTACGCGTGCAACAGTGCGGAATTGTATTTTAAAAGTATGTGGCGAGTTATCCGAAATACTTGCAGAAGAAATGAACAAAACCAAAAAGAAACGTTGCTGGATGAGAAAATGGCTGAGTCGAAGAGAAATATATGGTGCTTCCTCTACTTTATTAAGAGAATTAGCAGCTGAAGACGTACCAGAATATACAAATTGGCTGAGGATGTCTAAAGAACATTTTGATATATTGTTGGCTCAAATTGCTCCTTAAATTACGAAAAAGAACACAGTAATGAGATCAGCTATTCCAACTAGAATAAAATTGGAAATCACATTGTCTTATTTAGCCCCAGAAAATAGTTATAGAACTTTGCAGAGGTTATTTCGTGTGTCAACACCTGCAATCTCCAAATTTATACGCGAGGTGTGTGATGCTATTTATGAAAGTCTGAAAGAATATATAAAGGTATTATTTTTAAATATTTTTATTACGAAAAAGTTGTTGATGAACAAAACATGTTAAATGTTGGAAAAAGCTTTTGCTATTATCTGTGATCGTACGACATCGGCAACTGATTCTGCACGAGTTATATTTGTGGATCCATTGCTATGCGAAGAATGCATGTCGGAATATGTAGGGGACTGCAGTGGTGTATAGATGGAAGATGAGGCGTGAGCACTACTGGTATCTGCATATGTGTCGTACTGGTTACTCTGGGCCTGGAGGTCTTGTAGTTTAAAACTTGTCAGAACAGACTGAATGCGTTCCTGTGCTTGTATGGCGGAAAGAGGAGTTAACGTCATTAATTGTGCAGCAACACTGCGACCAAAAGCTATGTATTCATGCTCATTGGCAGATTCATGTGTCATAGTTTCGCTTATTTTTTTTAGGTCGTTAACTACTGCAGTAACTTGCCTCAATTTTGACGTAGTTCTACTTTTTTTCTGCGGTACTTCCTGAGACGTTTCGTTTCTTGCAGCCATTATTTCTTCTTCATTTTCTCGTTTTTGTTAGTTAACTTCTTCTTCGCATTGTATCTGAAATAGAAAAAAATATTTGTACCGTATTAGCTAAACTCAAATACTTGTAGGTAATACTGATAATACAACCAGCAGTAAATTTCATATTATTTTAGGTGCCGGAGTCCCAAGAAGAATGGAACGTTATTCAGAAGGGATTTCGTTTGAAGTGGAATTTCCCCAAATGTTACGGTGCGATTGATGGGAAACATGTGACGATTCATGCACCGGCAAATTGTGGCAGTGAATTCTTTAATTATAAGGGTACTAACAGCATTATTTTGTTAGCTCTGGTAGATGACAACTATTTTTTTTCCTATATAAATGTTGGATGTCCTGGAAGACAATCCGATGGTGGAGTTTTCCAACAATCGTCTCTATTTGAAGCCCTAGAGAATGGTTTATTACTATATGGTGGTTTCATTGTTGGTGACGATGCATTTGCACTGAAAACGTATTTGATGAAACCGTATTCAAAAGTAGCACTTTCGGAAAATCAGAAAATATTCAATTACCGCCTTTCGCGGGCAAGACGAATGAAATGCTTTCGGAATTCTGCTTAGCAGATTTCGCATTTTTGAAAAGCCTATGGCATGCTTACCAGAAACTGTGGACAGAATTATTAGGGCCTGTTGCGCAATACACAATTATTTGCGAATCACTTCTCATAACACTTATACACCAAGTGGACCGTTAGATGAAGAAGATATAGAAAGCGGCCAGGTTAGACTAGGTTCGTGGAGAAATAAAACTAATATTCCCTTGCCGTCAATAAGAACCTTAGGGGGTAATCATTCTTCAAGATGTGCAAGAGAACTATGAGATCGACTCGGCCAGTACTTTATGGGCGAAGGTGCGGTGCCATGGCAGCAACGGAAGTTATTTTGACTGTACTTTGATATAAATAATATAATATGGAAATTATTGTTCGGTATACGTGTTTTCCTTATGATAAGAGAGTTTTAAGAAATGATTTTCTATTATTTTTCTATAGGGTTTTATATAAACAAATTGATACTTACGGGTTACGGGACGGGAAAACACGTATATCGGATTAATTACTTATAATATGAACACTACTACAATACACTTACATTGAAATTATCCTGCGTAGGCCTCTTATTATCCTCTACGTTACGTAAAAATGTGTCCATTTCCTTAAACTATTTTACACTGGGGACATAAATATCCTCCGATCCTGCTCCTGACTTCATAGAGTCCCTTATTTTCTTTTTTTCTTGAGAATAAGTTGACCTCAACGCCCGTATTTTGTTCTTGATTTCAGGCACTCCGAATCCTTCTATCCCCATGATCTCCTCAATTTCCTTAAACGCCGAGTCCCGAGCCTGTTTATTTTTGTAAATGGTAGCCCTTGTATACCATAAGCATCGCCTTTCTCGATACTCTTCTACAAATTTTATTGTTGTTTCTTCACTCCAACGAGATATTTTTAAAACACGCCATAAATAAATGAAAAATCAACGTCGCAGTCTGTACTTATGAACTCGACTAAAAAACCTGTCTACACTTGTTTAGTCGGCGGTTTAGTTTCTAGAAAGCAAAGGTGGAGGAGACAACTTGCTCAAGTAAATAGAAATTGTTTCTATTTACTTGACTAAAAATCTTACTAAATTAGGTATTTGCGCAAGTACTAAATCAAGTTGTTTACACCATACAAGTAACTAAATTTAGTAACTTGCTTTAGCTACTTGACACGTGTAAATTCGGCTTTAGGACGATACAGATTTCTATATATTAAAAGAAGGTACTATAAGGAACTATTGTGTATTAACGTTACGCTAACGGAAAAATGTAAATTTTGATTAATACAAACGTTAAAAGATAATAGAGTTAAAAACAATAAAGCCAAAATTATTTTCTAGGGCTAATTGAATCAAAAAAACGTAACTGTCGAACTTAGTTTGCTCATTAATGCATGTGCAGTCTGTGGAATGTATGGCCATATTTATTTCAAATGCCTCTAACAAGTCCAATTATAACCCTTATGTTCCAATTATGTTTTATTCAAAATTTAAATATTTCCGTTAAAGTAACGTTAATACACTATAGTTCCTTATAGTACCTTCTTTTAATATGTAGAAATCTGTATCGTCTGAATCGTAGATGTCCTTATTGTACAATGTTTTTAATTTTAATTCTTTTATTTATTGTTGTTTTTATTCCCGATAACGGGTGGTTTCTTTTGAGTTTTATTTGTTAAAAATTGATGTTTTTTGTAATGTTCTGGTAAGTTCTAAACCTGTAATGTTATAGCGAATAAGCTCCTTTTTAAAATTGTCTTAAATTACCTGTATTTTATTTTAGTATCTGATGATGGCGGTTTACACAGCCGAAATGCATAACAAATTTAACTAAATGACTTACATGCATTTTTCTTGGAGATAGACTTCCCCATTTTCTAATCTTTACATATGAAAAGATACACTCTTCAAGGCAGCATTTCTAACAAATACGAAGCAAATACGTGAGGATATTCTTTCTATATTTTTTAGAGAATGCATGACACTCTCTTTATAAAAAACCCAAAAACGGTAATAACTTTTAAATAATCAACAATCGGATAATAATACAAATGGTTGTTTTGATTGCAAATAGCTTCCTCTATCGCCTTCTTTCATTTGGACGTCTACTTTGGGGATACCCTGTTAAAAATAAAGGAAAAAAACACATGCAATAGTTACAGGTTAGAAAGAAATCTGTTACATCAATATATAAACATCATAATAAAAGCTGTAACAATAGACATTTCAGATAATAGGTAAAAAATAGTAAGCTTATAAAATAGAAAAAATAACTAAATAAAATTTCAATAATAAGTTTTTTTCAATAATATAAATAAAAAATAAAATAAAAATACACATCATTTCTCTAAACCAGATCGCCTATGAAGCAAAAATGATAGACGCTACATTAACACACGAAATCATAAAAAATATGCAATTTAAAATGATATAGTAACTAAGGTACTTACGGGTGCTTCAAGTAAACCTCCACTAAAGCCAGTAATGCAAAGAGCTAAAAAGACGTGCCAAGGCTCCGTAGCATAATGGAATAATAGCCATGCTGCTAAAAATGGTATATTCACCAGTTGCATGGCTCTTCTTCGCCCTAACGGTTGAGTTATTACTCCGGAAAGTAGGCAACCCAATGGGACGCATAGAAGATTAACGGAACCTAAAAAATTTAGAAGATTTTATTAAAAGGCTCAAACAGGACGTAAAGTAATAAAAATTATTAGTTTGAAACACAGAGTATTTTTAAAGTTGACCTTGTAGAACTAGTCAAAAGAAGTTAATATACTAAAAATCACCTATATAAAAGTTACATAATAAGAGAGTTACTTAACATTATTGAAAATTATTTTTTAAAACTCTTTATGAAGTTAAATGGTTACCGTTATTACAAAAAATTATTCAAAATTGTCCCCATTTATTCGATTAGCACACAATCTTGCTCGGCGAATCCACGACTCTTTATTAACTTCGAAAATAAAATCCTTGTGTCCACGAATTAAATCACAAAAATTTTCAATTTGCTTTTGAAGTTCGAATGAATCATCGCTTTATTGTCAAAAAATTTTGTCAAAAACTAAAGTAAAACACAAAAACAAACAAAACACACAAAAATAAAATAAAACTAATAAAACAAATATACAAACTTATACAAATCAATAATTGTATGTGGTCAAAAGTATGAATAAATAAACAAAACACTACATAGCTACTACCTTCATAAAACAGTACATATAAAAACAATAAATCAGTCTGTGTGTGTGAAGTTAAAATTAAGTATTAAAAAAATCGTTTACCGAGTAAAAGGCTCTCTCCAGCAGGAATGATTTTAATGCCTTATGGAAAGTAGGAAAAGATGTGATGGACTTGATGTTCAATGGCAAATGATTGTGCATTTTTTTTGCTTTGTACAATATAGTTTTTTACCAATTCTGAATGTGGAGTAGGCAGATATAAATCATACTCCGCGTTTCTCAGATGATAATTATGGGATGGCCTATCTGAATTTGATGAAACGTGCTTGCGAATTAGACAAACGGACTCATATATAAGTAGTGACGGCAAAGTTAAGATATTAAATTTTTTAAAGAAATCCTGGCAATGAGCTCTATAATTAAGTCTAAGTGTATAACGCAAAGCTCTCTTTTGAAGTCTGAAAATTTTGTCAAATTGAGTGACACTACACACAGCCCAAAAAGGAAGGACGTAACGAAGGTGTGATTCAAAAAGGGAAAAATACACTTTATAGAGGTTGAGAGGCTAAGCTCCTTGGTAATTGATCTTAGCGCAAAACAAGCGGAGCTTAAATTTCTTGTTAAAGGGTTGCATGTGCATGTCCCAGTTTAACGACTTGTCAACAGTAAGCCCCAAAAACTTCACTGAGTCGGCTTCGTCAATAGTTGCGTTATCCAGTACAAAAGATTGCAAATAATTTTTATAGGACAAAAATTTAGTTTTGGAGATGTTAAGGCAAAGAAGATTACAGTCGCACCATGCTTTGATAGAAGTTAAGTCACTTGATATGATTTTATGAAGTTCGGCAATATCCGGATTGTTCCAGGTAAAACTAGTATCATCCGCGAATAGGCAGGTTCTTCCTTTAATATTCAGACTAGCGATATCATTGATAAATATGAGAAACAAAATAGGGCCAAGCACTGAACCTTGAGGCACTCCACATTCTATTGGCTTGTAAGAATTCATCGTAGAATCAATCCTCACATACTGGCTCCTGTTATTGAGATATGACTTAAACCATTCGAGGGGCATACCTCTAAACCCGTAGTGTTGCAACTTTTTTATTAGCAATCAAAAGCTTTAGAAAAATCACAGAAGATTGTTGCCGTAGGATGTTGGTTGTTTAAGCTACAGTATACATTATTAAAAAGGGAAAACTTAGCATCATTTGTGCATTTATTATTTAAAAATCCAAATTGTTGAGGCGTGAGTATTTTAAATTTCAGTAGAAATAATAGGAGCCTTTTTTTCACTAATCTGTTAATAATTTTTGATAGTGTGGGAAGAAGAGCAATTGGGCGATAGTTGGAAGACTGATCTTTATCTCCTCCTTTATGTAGAGGAATTATTATTGCCTTCTTAAGGCAGTTAGGAAAAACTCCTTTTTGAAAAGACAGGTTGACTAAATTTGTAAGATGGTTTAATGTACACTCTGGTAGGTTTCGAAACATGTTCAACGTGAGTCCATCGGTTCCAGAAGAGCTCTTATTTTTGATTTCCCTAATCGTACTGCGAAGCTCAGGTAATACTATTGGCATAAAGAAAAAACTGTGTAAATTCTTATCTGCACTAGAAAGATAAGAAAGTGGATTGTGGGTAGGAACTATGGTACTCATTAGATTCTTCGCTACATTTACAAAATAATTGTTGAGGTTCTCAGGAGAGGTAGAGATAGTATTGGACTTAAAGGGTTTATTTCTCGGATTATTAACAATCGACCATGATTCTTTAGCGACATTACCAGACTTTGCCAGTCTCCTGTTAAAGTAAACGTCTTTTGCCGCTTTTCGAGTCCTTTGATAAACTTTTTTATATAGTCTTACATAGTCATGAAAGGAAGCGCTGTCCGAGAATTTTTCAAGATTGAATAATGAACGAATGTTCTTAGCAGATGTACGTAAGCCTTGGGTAGACCAAGGTTTATGTTTTTTCAGTTTGAGAGACCTTAAAGGAAAGGATTTGTGAGACAGATTAGAAAGCGTTTTTATAAATCTAGAAATTCTGAATCAGCATCAGAAGAGTGGACATTCCAGTCAGTTGTTAGACACAGGTGCTTAAAATTTAAAAAATTTCGATCTGAGAAAATACGGCCTAATTTGCGGGGAATATTTTTAGTTTTTGATATTATGGAAAACTTTGTTAACACTGCTTCATGTTCTGAAAAGCCTGAGTTTAGGACAGTACAGTCAACGTCAATCCGGATCAAAGGAAGATACGACATAGTCTATTGTACTCGAGCTGATTTTAGTTATTCTGGTTGGTGATTTAATGCGCATGATTAAGACAAAAGAATCGAAAATGGACTGCAGAGATTCTTGAGCCGCACACGCACTGGAAAAATCAATATGTAGGTCGCCACATAAAACGATTTTGCTGTTTAAATGCAGAGACTCAAGCAAGCTTAATAATTTTTGAAAGAATATATTTACATCCGCGTCAGGTGTTCTATATATACAAATTACATGAAGATCATATTTATTACTATAGATAATGGAAAATTCAAATAGTTTTTCAGTTATTAAATTATCGATCTTGGTTACTACTGAAAAGTCGTTCCTTTTAGACATTATCAAAGTACCTCCATGAGATACATTTGTTCTATTAAATCTGGACACTGTAGAGTAATTGTTAATAAAAACGGACTCATCGATAACCAATGTTCAGATATCGCAACGATATCAGGAAAATGAAGCTCTTCTAACAAAAGAAATAGATCGTCAGTTTTGTGTCTTAGAGACTGAATATTTAGAGAAAAAATACTAAGCTTGCCATTGTCCAGTATTTTAGAGGGTGCTTGATCCTCTTCTTGCGTCAAACTACCTAAAATTTTTTATTCTTAGTGGGAGACCCTCTAGAATAGTAATTGCTCTGGCTTTCTCCAATCCTTTGGAGGCGTAACAATTTCTCTGATGAGAAAAAGGATCCAAAGGCTGACAGATCTGCTTCTACTTCAGCTGGACCAATACCATAGGCGTCATGGTAGCGAAAGTAGAGTTTCCGCAAGGCGTCCACGTCACTAGGAAGTCCCTTTGAGGCAAGTGCCAATCGGATGCTGGTATTGGTGTGTCCTTCGAAACATACACTGGAGGGCTGATCATGCAAATATGAAAGAAATAGCCTGAGGGGTTTTAAAATTGAGGGATCCCTTAGCCTAGCCAGTAAATAACGACCATCTGCCGCATCCGAGTCTCTTGGCAGTCTCACTAACGGTGGAGTCATCGGGTCTATATTTGATGTTTTATTCATCTCCCCATCTCTATCAATGATAAAATCAGCCTCCAACAATTCAGTCGCTAGGGACTTCGAAGTAGCTATCGCCTCCTTGTCTGAACCAATCTTCAAAGATTTAAGAATGTTATGATTATTATTATGATTAATATTCTTCCGGAATATTAAGTGATTATGATACACAAACTCTTTCAAACAGCCCCACAAAAAAAATTGCAACGCGTTAAATCTGGGAAACGGGGAGGCTATTAAATGGGTGCATATCCACTACTAGTAAAGTCCAGTTCAGAGATCTATTAGAATCTTTGATGTGTCGCAGATGTCGCACTAAATAGTCCATGCGTCTATGTCGTATTTATTGTCGCATGATATACATGTTTAAATGGCAAAATTTTATATAATTTATCTATGAAATCATTTTAAATATACGTAAAACCCCATGTTGCACACTATTTTTTATTTTTCTTTCGAAAATGTTCATTTTTAAAAAGAAAATAATATCAAAAAATTGACCGCGGACTAAAATCCAAGCATTTTACAAATCATTTTAAACACTTGCAGACTGTCATCTCTTTTTAGCTAGTCTATTAAACAAAGATAAAACACCTGCGATCTGGCGATTTCTACTTTAAGTTGTGCAAGTGATTGTGTATCTCTCTCTATCCCACTGATTTTGAGGATTACGGGGCCGTACCCAGATAAATTTTTGGGCCGTTTTTGTATTATTTTCGTCGTGTTTTTAAAGAGATCTTTAAGGATGGGTCTATCGCCTTCAAAAAAATTGTTGTTGGATGAGTCTATCACCTTTAATAGTTGGGAGGGGGGTCATGTGAGGTTATTATTATTTGATGAGTGTTGCCGGTTTTGCTTTTTTACGCGTTTATTAAAGTGGAGAATTTAGAATTTGGCCTGTATTCGTAAGTTTTTTGCAGTTTTTAAGTGTGTTTTTTTATTTGTGTTTGTGGATTTGTTTTAATATTATACTTAAAGACCTTTAAATGTTTCGACTCTGGGAAAATAGGCAGGAAAATTTGTCAAATAAAGAGGACAGTGTTTGTGCCGGCTTATGGAGACCGTGGGTGCACAAAAAAGACAATAATATTTGTGGTGAAAACAATAGGAGTGATCTGGACAGTGATTTAGACTCATATAGTTCTGATGGTTCATTTTCTAGTGTTGAGGAAGCAGAGGAAGAAGCCAGGAGAGTAAAAGCTACAGAGGAAAATCAAGGGGTTTTAAAACGTAATTGTTTAAGTACAGACCCCACACAAATTTGTTTAAATGTCTATAACAATCTAAGGAATGATCCTCAGATCACAAATGATTGTAGTACTTTGCAAAAAAACAGCGTTTTTAACAGGGGTTCCATATAGTACAATATGCTATTGTGTAAAAAAAGGGATTAAAGACAGAAAAAAAGGAAATATGCAAGACAATCAAAGGGACTTGACATGGATATTGCCAAATTGCTAAGGGAAGTTGTGTATTCTAAATACAAAAACAACGAGGTTCCAACTATAGAGATGGTTAAGCACACCTTATCGGCAAGGGACATACATTTCGCAGTCTTAACCTTGCGGAGATACCTAATAAAACTTGGATTTAAATTTAAGATGGTTAACAAAAGGGCTGCTGTAATGGAAAGTACTCGAATTGTCAGGCGGCGTATAGAATATTTGGTAAATATTTAAAAAAATCGGCAGGAAGAAAGATCCATATATTATTTAGACGAAAAATAGTATGATACACATGTCATGGCAAAAGAGGGTTGGACTGATAGTTCTAATAAATGTGTCCTAAAAGATGTTCCACCAAACAGAGGATCTCGGATGATCATTATTCATTGTGGTTCAAAAGAAGGTTGGGTGAAAGATGGACTGAAATTGTGTGGCAAAAAAATAGAAGAGTGCAATGTAGACTATCATAGAAACATGCATGCAGATATATTTGAAATCTGGTTTAAGAAAACATTAATTCCAAATTTAAAGAATCTTATACTTTAATATAATTTTAATTATAATTATTAAACTTATAATTTTAAGAATCTTATACAAAGAAACAATTATTGGAAGTTGTAAGTACCAGATCATGGGAAAAGCAGTATGTAGTAGATAACATAGCTAAAAAGTATGGTCATACTGTCCTCAGACTTCCTCCATATTATTGTGTATTTAATCCTATCGAGTTGATTTGGGGACAACTAAAAAGGAGAATTCGGAGGAAAAATAAGTATCGAAAAATTTGATAAAAAAGTTATAAATTTGATTAAGGAGGAAGTTATGAATTTAGGAGAGGAAGAATGGAGAAAAATCTGAGGAAAAAACTATAAGATATGAAGAGGAATATTGCAATTTGCATCAGATTATTTTGAATGGAGGGGATCGTTTTATTATAAATTGGGATAATGATGAATCTGATGCAGAAATTAAAGATCTGTGGCTAAATTAGTTATTGTTGCATATGGTAAGAAATTCTTTTTTTAATAATTAAATAAGTTTAATTTTTTTTTAAGCTTACTGCCTCTGTTTGTCCTTCAGCGATACAATAAAGACTGCTTCTTCCTGCATTCTCTGGGAAAAAGTCCCTTTTTTGCCATAGTAAGAAAACCCTTTTTTTATTATTTAAACAAGTTTAATTTTTTTTTACAGCATACTGCCTCTGTTTGTCCTTCAGCGAATCCCGAATAATAAAGTTTTAAATACAAATAAATTTTAAGGCCGGACCTGTGCAACTTTTCACGGTTAAGTGGCTGTGATTGAGGCCAGACGTCTAACAAAATAGTACGTGGGCGCATGTAGTCAAATTTTGGGAATCAAATGTATAAATTCTTTAAAAAATGCTTAAAACATTTATTTATTTAATGAAATGATTAAATATCGCTTAGAATATTACTTTATGACTCTTTCTACATAAAATTTTGCGATTTAAACGTGCATGTCATGTGACAATACATGTCATGTGACAATACAACACCTGCACACGGACTATTCGCACATCAAAGATTCTAATAGATCTCTGAACTGAACTATAGTTCAATGTTTTCGTAAACATGGGCCACTCTTGCGCACCAAGTAATTAGACAAATGAAATACGAAACTATTAAAAAGGTGGTACAACTGATCAAACCAAAGGTTCGTACTAAAAGTTATTCAATAACACCAATTTTGATGAGCGGTAAGAGCAGTTAACAAAAAAGGTTAAGAATTTATACTATATAGAAAATATCAAAAAATGTGTTTATTAACATTCCTATTTTTTTCAATTTTTTAACGTTTTTATTATGCTTAACTGTTATATAGGTGATTTTTAACATAATTATCAACTCCTTTTCACGAGTCCTACAAGCAGATAAAATAAATCACTCAACTTTGAAAATACCCTGTATATTAATATAATTCTTTTTAGATAGAAAAGCTTTAAATATTCTTATTTGCTATTTTTCTATTTTACCCTAAGGTTTTTGATATTATTTTATCTTGGTACTATTTAGTTTTTTCTGTTTTAATCCTATTAATGGCCTTGGTTAGTTTTTTTTCTATTTATTTTTTCCTGTTTTATATTTTTATCAGAGCTTAATATATTATCTTAACTAGAATTCATTTTATCTAATATTTCTTATTATTTATCTCAATTTAGGTCTATTACCTTGTTTTTTTTCGTCTAAAACTGCCTAATACAGTTTTGATCTTATTTTTAAGTATTTATACTCTTTTTATAGACCCTCTTCGATACTCTGATTACCCTTAGTTTAAAAGTATTTATTAGACTATTTGATCTTCTAGTAATCGTTCTGTACTTTTTTTCTTTTCATGTCGTCCCTACTCTTAATTTTTCCCTGTGTTTAGTTTTTCTTTAGCAAATTGAAAGAAGTATATATTAAACAAAGATAATTCATTCAATAGTGAAATTTAGATTTTTATAAATTTTGATAGAATATATATTTATATTTAATTTAGGTGTAGTTATTTTTTAGTAATATAGGTTATGTATTCTTTTAACTTGTGTAGGCTTAGTGCATAGATGTTAGTACTTATGCCATTAGTCTCAAATATTATCCGAAAACATTACCTTGATTATCTGCCAACTGAACTACGTATGTACTTTATAGAATGTTGAAGACTAGAATCTGCAGTGCAGATTACGCGTAAGATTTGTTAATAAAGTGTTATTCATCCGAATTGTTTATAGCAACGAAACAGTTAATTTGCAGAAGTCTCATAATGTTGGGGGGAAAACCACGCACACTGCGTGTATCAGGAATAGAAGAGGAAATCTTCGTTCCAAAAGTACCCGAGCTGTAGCGCACTCGTTAATAAATAAAGCACGAATAGACCATGTTCGGGTATGGGAGGTTTTACACGAAAATGAATCATTTTCGTTGTATTATGATAGTAATGAAAATTATAATTTTTGTGTAAGTATCTACATAAATAGATACAACAACTGCAACTGTTTCAATTTCAAAAGGTACAACTTCTGCCTGAGGATTATCCCCTTCTGGTAGAATTCGCTCAATGGTTTTTACGACAAACGAGGCGCAACGCCGAATTTCCGTCTGCCGAAAATTTATGCTGAATGTTTGGGCAGGACTTGTTCGTAATACTCTGGTTGGCCGGTATCTCTTGCCACCACGACTAAATGGAGAAATTTCGTTCACTTTCTGCCAGAAACGCTTCCCAAATTGTTAGAAAATGTTCTCCTGAATGTCAGACAAAACATGTGGTACCAACACAATGGAGCTCCAGAAAATTACCCGTTAGCCGGAAGGGAACATCTGAACCAGACACATCAGGGAAGAGTGATTGGCAAGGGTACACCAAATGCATGGCCTCCACTTCTTTTTATAGAGTCACAAGAAAGCGCTTGTGCACGATACTCCGGTTCAAATAGAGAAAGAGTTAGTAGGAAGAATTCTTACGGATGCTGCTGAAATTCAAGAAATTCCGGAAGTTTTTCAACATGTGCAGGAGGAAAAGGTGCGACTCTATCATGCTTGAATTGAAGCGAGTGAACACAATGTTGAACATCTTTTAAATTAAAAATTTTTTTTTTAATAAACTCTCCTAAATATCCAAAAATCTCATCCATTATTCTCTAAGAGACCAACATACAAAATTGATGAAAAATAGAGAAAAACACAAAGTCACGGTCTCATAACATGTAATAAGACGGGCTGCATGTGTTTTGCTCTAGTTAGAGCATCATCAGGTCTTTGGAAGCCATCCACACACTTCACAGTAGAAACTTGTACAAACTTATACTGTGAAGTGTGTGGATGGCTTCTAAAGGCCTGATGATGCTCTAACTAGAGCGAAACACGTGTAGCCCGTTTTGTTACATGTTGTGAGACCGTGACTTTGTGTTTTTCTTTGTTTTTCGTCAATCTCCTAAATATTCCTTGTCTTTTTATGTCATCTACTAAGACGGTTTCTGGTACAAATACGTTTCCCTGTGTTCGAGGTTGGATACCACTGCGCGATCCTTAATGCGCTATTATCACTGAACGCATGCGCATGCGGGTTAATGAGTAAAAAACGTTTGTTTTGCTAAGATCTACCCACCCTTGTAAACACTCTGTATAATGTTGATTTAACTTATTCCTAAAACCTCTTATAAAAAATTTGGAATGGCAACACCACAAGCAAAAGCTCAGTGATGCGCAAAATGTCAAAGTTTATATTTTTAAACTCAATTTTTAAAAAAATACTTATCTATTAAAAGTAAAACTCGTGTTTTGTTCATGGTTTTATTAACAGGATTGATTTTATGTTTTTTTGTTGTCTTGACAGAAAAATAGCATATTAAAATGTTAAAAATTTGTGTCTTAAATAAATATCACCAAAGAGATGACGTCATTGGTAAAAATCCCTAATGTCGGTAGAATCACCAATGCGATTGAGCGGCGTTGCGATGTTGTTGCTCTTTTCTCTAATATACGTTATCTACATAATTTTGAATATTGACTTCTTAGAGTATCTTATCATATTTTATTTTTTAAAAATGCTTCATATTTTATTAAAGAGGAATAGCATTATTGTTTTGTGCCTCAGTCAAAATACGTGACAAATTGTTATGATAGGGGAGAGTGGGACAAGTGAAACATAGGGGGCAAGTGCGTTTCTAGAAATATGTCGAGCAACCGGCATCATAGCACGTCAATGATCAGTGTAGTGTACATGTCTATTAGCGCGTATTGTGTCCTTAAGCATTTAGCTGAAAATTATTAAAATTAAAGTAAATATTAACATTTTTTAAATTTTGCGTGTTGTTTTATAATATTTATGCGAAATCAATAAGGATTTTCCCCAATTTAAAGGCATTTTCTTAATATTGTATGAAGTGCATACCATAACCTTATATTTGCCTAATACCGCGTTATGCTTAGAATGTTGCCACATTTATCTGTCTTTTCAAGATTTAAATTTTTATATCTTAAGAACGATTTGGGTAAGTGAGTCAGGTATCACTCACTTACCCCACTGTAGTACAAAAAGTTCTTATAAATATATTTTATATATTGCAGAGGAAAAATGGTGCGTAACTACGTGCGCAAAACCCAAAAAGGATCATCCTCAGAAGATGCCATTCTTGGTGCCTTAGAAGCGATTCAAAATAAAGAGATGTCAATTAAAAAAGCTAGTGTGGTTTTTAGTATTCCGAGAACCACCTTACAATCACGATTAAAGCGTCGACAGATCACTCCACTTGTAAACCACGGCAGGTTTAAACCCGTAATCAATGAAAAAATGAAAAAGGAATTATGTGAACACATAATTTTGTTGGAAAAACAGTTTTATGGAGTTTCGACTACAGATCTTCGAAGGATTGCATTTCAATTTGCTGAAGCCAATCAAATAAGTCATCCTTTTAATAAAGATCGAAAACTTGCAGGAAAAGACTGGGTGAAATTATTTTTAAATCGTCAGAAAATCCTCTCTATTCGAAGACCTGAAGCAACCAGCATTGCAAAAGTAACAGGATTTTCCAAATCTAGAGTTAATGATTTTTTCAAAATTAAAAAAAGACCTTGGACAAGTTTAATTTTCCGCCGCATCGGATTTTTAACTGCGATGAGACGGGGATTACCTGCTTTCAAAAACCAGGAAAAATTTTAGCTGAAAAGGGAAGAAAGCATGTGGGAAGATTAACTTCTTTAGAAAGAGGAAAAACACAACTTTATTAGCTTGTGTCGGCGCTACAGGTACGTTTATTCCACCATTTATGGTCTTCCCTCGTGTTCGAATGAATCCTGGTTTTTTGAGCGGTTCATTTCCTGGAGCAGTAGGATTTCCTGCTCCATCAGGCCGGATGGATGCTGACCTATTTATCAAATTTTTAAATTATTTTATAGGCTACACCAAAACAACAACAGATTGTCCAAGTCTACTGGTACTAGATGGACATTCAAGTCGTAAGTCCATTAATTTAGTAAACCTGGCTAGAAAATCAGGAGTTTCTATTATAACCTTACCTCCTCACACATCAAATAAGTTGCAACCGCTGGACGTAAGTGTCTTTGGACCATTTAAAGCTTCTGTAACCATTTAAAAATCTGGCAGGAGAAATGGATCACTGGCTTACAAATCATCCAGGCTCTAGGATCACAGAATATGATATGACTCCTATTATTAAAAATGGGCTTATTAAGGCTTTTACACCAATAAAGATTATTAAGGGTTTTGAAAAAACAGGAATCTACCCATATAATTCAGATGTGTTTCAAGACAGTGACTTTGCGCCAGCCGAGAACATTCTTCAAAAGAAATGTAGGACAGAAATCATTAATCCCGTCGAGGGTCCCGTAATAAGTGATGAAGTCTTGTTGAGAAAAGATGATATCCAGAGTACTTCTAAAGAATTAGTAAACAATTTTGAACAAGAGCAACCATCAAGTAGTTATGTTTCAGTTTTAACTTTAAGCCCAGTTCCAAAACCTTCTCAAAAGAAAGAATTTGTCAAATCCAAATCTAGGCGCATAGAAGGATCTAAAATAATTACCAGTTCTCCTTACAAAGATCAATTGAAAGAAAAATTAAAACCAGTGAAAGCTAAGCAAGTAAAAAAGAAACTAGACCACAAAGCAGGGACAAGTACTAGTAATGGAAAAAAATTAAAAGAAGGAATTTCTAAGCAAAAAAAGCAAAGTGCCACGTCAAGAGCAGAGGAGTAAACAACACAACATAAAAACAATGCCGGACGAAGAGAAAAACACATTACGCATTTACTGTCATGAGACCTACGAAGACACTTGTTATGAAGATTGGATAATGTGCATGAATGTGGTGTCTGGTTACATGAGGATTGTTCCGATAATGAGCCAGGTACTAATAATTATGTTTGTGACAATTTTCGTTGATTAATTAGCATTCGGACTCACTTGCCCCATGTGGGTGACTTACTTACCCCTATAACTTGGGGCAAGAGAGTCATTTTTCTTTTTTTTGTTTTAAGTTTGATATTTTTCCAAAGAGTTAATTTTTAGTATATTTTTAAGATTATGTTAGTTTGAAACCAATTAAACTCGTGTTATAAACGATGAAGGTTTTTTTATTTCTAAAACTTAGTAAGTTATATGCCGCAGAGCCTTAAGGTGTCTCACTTGCCCCATCCTCCCCTATTATAAAGCTTTTTTTGCCATTTTTACATCATACTTTGGCGTCATTGTATTTTAGTTGTTGCAAGCAAATAACCTGCCTATAGTTCCACGGTAATGCTAGTTTTAGCTTTTTAATGTTGTAAGTTAAACCCAAAAAAAACTTAAGAACTCACCCTAAAACGTGTGTAAAAAACATAATAAAACAAAAAAGACAAAAAAAATTAACAGAAATTTTAACCAGGACTCTAATATTTAAAAACATATAAGAAGGGCTTGCTAAGAAACGCAGAAAGAAGAGCAAGACTTCTAGGACCTCTGGAAAGACATGTCAATCATCCAGTTAAAAAAAATTTTGAAAAAAAAACTTTGATAGCAGCGATAGCGAAGATATTAGTTACCGAGTCAGATATAATTGACTCTTTTGATGAACCGTTGGACATAAATGATCCAAGAGAAATTAAAGTCGGAAGTTTTCTTTTAGTAAAATTTTCTACCTATAGACAAATAAAATATTGTGCCGGTGAACTGATTCAAATTGATTCTCCAAATAAATAATATTTATCAAAAATCTTACGTAAAAGAGGCAAAAACAAATGTCATTTCCCGACGTTCCAGATCACTCCCTTGTTTTTATAGAAGATGTTATGGTATTATTATCTCCAATATTAGCGAATAGAATAGCAAGAATTAGGGCAACTTAATTTTTTAACTATTAGCAAATAAAATAAGAATAATAGTTAATATAAAGCACCTTTTACTTATATTAACTATTATTCTTATTTTTTGTGACAATATGTTAAGCGTTTTTTATATAAAAAACATATTAAAATAAAATAATAAAACTGTCCGCTGTCCCTTATTGTTGTTGATCAGTGTACTTACTGGTTCGGTACAGTGGCCACATAAAGGTTCTTTTTTTAAATTTTTTTCTGATAGCTACTTTATATGTTTTTTAAATAATCCCATATAATTCCTATGTGATTTAATTATTTACAAATCAAAAAATATGCTATGTACCCCTGTTTTAAAATAGAAAAAGATTGACTTACTTATCCATGATATGGCATCCTGATCCAGAGTAATGCGTTCTCCACTTTTACTATCAGAAAAACTGGGAATCAGGATAGTAGGAAATCCCAAGGTCATCCCAAAGGCAAATAGTAGAACATTTTTAACGCTAACTGCTATTATTTGCGGCAAAGCTTTTCTTACGGGTGAAACTTTCGGCTTCGGCTCATTTTCTTTTTCACTGCAAAAAATCAATATCAATAAAGATAAAGTAATATTATTATATGAAATTCATTTAATGAACTTACAGATTTTTAAGATTGTGGCCACCCATTTAACTAATCAGTTAAAGTATATTTTTTACTGATTTTAAATTTATTATTCTGAATTAAAAAAAAATCTTATTTATAGTTCTTTATCAAAAAAAGTTTATTAATTATAAACATCATTAAAAGATAAGACCTAATCGTAAACATATAGTCGTTTAAATACTACTGGGAGTATTTTTTTCTACAAATCCTTTGTCTTTATTATTCTTATTATTATTGTTAAATTACACAATACACATGCTACTTTTTTAATAAATAAGAAGTGTAATTTACCTCTATTTAAATAATAAATTTAATTGAAATAAATTCGTTCAAGCATATACTGAATAAGCTTTCAATGAAAAAAAATAATTAGTGCAGATAATTAAAATCATTTTTATGTTAATGAACACAGATGATATTTAAAATGAAGTATTTTACTATAAATTACACGAAAAATGTACCTCGACGAAAAAGCGTTTTTGAGACTAATTTAAAGTTGCTGAAGCCGAAAATAACTTTTTTTTAAGAACCGTTTTCCAGATTTTAGCAAAATATCTGAAAGTTGAAAAAAGAGCATTTTATATTTTTTTCCAAATTGTCAAAGTTAATTGATTTTTTTCTGGGACAATTACGTGAGCTCAAAGACAATTTTGTCACCTTTATTTTAAATCTAAATTAGTCTAAATCAAATGAAAAGTATGGAAGTTATGATGCGTAATGTCAACACATGTGATTTTTCAGTTTTTGACACAGTCATATTTGAAGTCGAAAATACGCTTTTACTTGCAAAGTTTTTCTCTTATGTTGCGTGCAATCTCCTCGAAGTTGCATCCAGCAATAGTCGCTCATCATGCCTTGATTCATTGACAAACGTCATTTCAACGGTTTTCAATCGTAGCAATGTATGACTGTAACGCAGGTAGCGTTTGGAGTACACCTTTTCTCTACATTTTTTTTGTTTGGAAACCAAAAATTGCTCGTAAGCTCTAAGATGTGTGTGATTAGCTTGTTTCTTTGAATATACAGGGTGTTCCGTTGATCATGTTACAAACTTCTAGGGCAGATAGAAAACGTCAAAAGAAAAACAAAAGTTCATATAAACATGGGTCCGGAAAAGCTTCCTCAGGGAGCTAGAGCTCTTTGAAAATAATCTTTAAAAACTAGTTTTTTTAATAGCTCCGGAACTACTTTAGCTACCGCAACCAATTTTGGGAGGTAAATTATTGTTAGTACGTTTATTCTTTTGAACCTACTAAATAAAAAAAATATTTACCAGGGGCTTCAGAATCAGGGGGGTATTTGGTAAATTTAGACCCATTTCTTTAAGACTTTAATTTCTGCCCGTTTGGGCATTAGATTATGATGTTCCTATGCTTTTTACATAAAAAAGGTGCTCTTAGTAAAAGTCGGTAAATATCACCGTTTTTGTGGAAATTGATTAAAACCAAACTAAGATACAGCACCTGAATTAATTTTTTTAATAATAATAATAATAATGCTAATTCATTGCCGCTGTCAGTATTTTTTAAATTTATGACTGTCAGTTTTTTTTACATGATATTAATTCCCTTTTTATTACGGTTAAGTAATGGAAGATTACACTTTTGCTGAATACGCCGATATGCTTTAAATTTATGGGGAAGTTCGATGTAATGGTAGGGCTGCTTCTCGACTATATGAAGAGCGGTTTCCCGAAAGGCGAATCCCAGCTCTCACACTTTTTGAAAGGGTCAATCAACGGCTCAGGGAGACTGGCTCCGTTAAAATAAAACGCCAAGATAATGGCGCGCAAAGGAACATCCGAATCCCGGATTTTGAGGAAGAAGTGCTTCAGCGATTTGAAGATAACCCATCAGTAAGTACTCGAGCAGTAGCTGTAACAGCTTCTTCGGCCCTACCACCTGCAAAAGGTGCAATCATTAGGACCCAATGATTTTATGCTCCGCGTGAATTTTTGCCAGTGGTTTCTTGACCGGTATACAGAAGAACCTCAATTTCCAAAATATGTCCTTTTTACTGACGAGGCTTTATTTACAAAAGAAGGCATTTTTAATTCTAAGAATAATCATGTATGGAGTAAGGAAAACCCTTATGGTATTCATTTTAAGAGCTATCAACATAAGTTTTCGGTCAATATGTGGGCCGGCATTGTTGGAGAACGCTTAATTGGTCCAATTATGTTGCCTCCTCGTTTAACGGGAAATATTTATTTACATTTTTAAGAAATGTACTGCCAGAACTATTAAATGATCTGCCCCTAAATATACGACAGAACTTATGGCTACAACACGATGGAGCGCCAGCTCATTTTTCACTTATTGTCCGCGAGTTTGTAAATGAAAATTTTGGAAGGCGCTGGATTGGCCGCGGAGGCCCTGTCACCTGGCCAGCGCGCCTACCAGATTTGACACCCTTAGATTTTTTTCTTTGCGGGCATATAAAAAGTCTCGTATATGAAACTCCAATCGAGTCAGAAGAAGACCTGGTGGCCAGAATTTCCGCAGCTGCTGAAGTAATTCAAACCACGCCTGATATTTTTAACCACGTCAACCACATAGATACAATAAATGTATCGATCGTGGCGGCCGGCATTTTGAGCAATTAATATTTTAAGTTTATATTTGTAATACCAGTCTTTAATAAAATTTGTTTACGTTTCTAAAATTGTTAATTTGTTGGTTTTTTTATTACACTTAAAATCATTTAAACATTTTATGCCTCAAGGTAATTAAAGTGATAGTTAATTAATTTGAGTACCAATTTAATAAAGTGGCTACCTGAACTTTTCTTAAACATTTATTTTTTATTTACGCCAGATTTTTTTCTAAATTGTTTATTAATAATAATAGGTCATTCATTTTTGTATCTCATAACTTGCTTTTCGTCAATTTTCACAAAAACGGTGATATTTACCATTTACCGACTTTTACTAAGAGCACCTTTTTTATGTAAAAAGCATAGGAACATCATAATCTAATGCCCAAACGGGCAGTAATTTAAGTCTTGAAGAAATGGGCCTAAATTTACCAAATACCCCCCTGATTCTGAAACCCCTGGTAATTTTTTTTTTAGTAGGTTCAAAAGAATAAACGTACTAACAATAATTTACCTCCCAAAATTGGTTGCGGTAGCTAAAGTAGTTCCGGAGCTATTAAAAAAAAACTAGTTTTTAAAGGTTATTTTCAAAGAGCTCTAGCTCCCTGAGGAAGGTTTTTCCGAACCCATGTTTATATGAACTTTTGTTTTTCTTTTGACGATTTCTATCTGCCCTAGAAGTTTGTAACATGATCAACGGAACACCCTGTATACCTTGAATGTGTGTGGTCTGGCGAGTCGTTTTACTTTGTCGCTATCAAAGCTGAAGAAATCATGGAAACCTTAGGAAAGGTTAAATCTAAATGTTGTTCAGGTTGGGACGGAATTTCAATAAAAGTTCTAGCAAATTCGCCTCTATCAGCACTATTATCATTGGCTAAATGCATTAATGCCCCTTTTTTGGATGATGACTTTCCGGCTCTATTAAAGCAAGCTATATTTTTAAGCAATGATACCCTTGCTAACTTCAGACCTATATCTCTACTTTCTTCACTCTTTAAAATTGTGGAAAAGCTATTGAAAATAGGATGAATGCATTCTTATAAGAAAAATCTCTCTTAAATAAAGCTCAATTTGGTTTTAAATGTTCCAAGGATACAAGTGATGCATCTTTTTATACGTTGGAGAAGCTTTATCTGAGCCTTAATGGTGGGGATGCAGCCGCAGTAGTGTTCTCTGATCTCGCAAAGGCCTTCAGCTGCGTGTCTTGTAAAATACTGTTGCAAAAATTAGGAATGTATGGCTTTAGAGTTTATGTACGCAGACGATACTACTATTGTAGTTACAGGAGAAAGTATGGAGGAAATCGAATTCAAAGCCTATTATAAAAAAGTTTAACGATTGGTGTAAGGGAAATCACCTTATAATAAATTTGGAAAAGACTAAATGCATAAGTTTCTCAAAGAATGTGTTGAAGGCTCAGACTTTTTCTGTAGTTTTGGATACTGTTTCAATTGTCTGCGAATCGTCAGTTAAGTTTCTGGGATACATAATAGACCAATACCTATCTTTTCTTTCTCAAATTGACGAGCTATGCAGCAAACCATCTAGAGTATATTTTTTCATTGTTTACCCTTAAAATGCATCTAGGAATGAAGGGTCTACTAAGTGTATACTATGGTATAGTGTACCCTCTCTTGACCTCACATGTTGCTGTTTGGGGTAATAGATCAGAGGCACAAAGGGTATTTGTATTTCAGATTTATGAGACTGATTTTTGGTTTGAAATATAATGAAACCTGCCGTGAAACATTTAAAAACTATAATATTTTAACAATGCCCGGAATTTATATATTTAAATTATTATTATACATATTTAAAAATCAAGAACATTACTCCAAACTAAGTTATTTTAATAAATATAATGTTAGATGTAAGGATCACTTATTTGCCAAAATTTAACTTTGTTTATTTTAAAAAGACTCCCTTTTATGAAGGAATTAGCTTATTTAATCAACTTCCTGCTTCGTTAAAACAAATAGATAACTTCAACATATTTAAAAATAGACTAAAACGTCTTATTATACGTTCTGTTGTCTATGATATCAACGAATTTAGGAACATGCTGAAAGTCACTCCTGCCTAGTCAGTGTCAGTACTGTTTGTTGGTACTTTTGTGGTTATTATAGTTTCTAAGTGTAATTAGTTTTATAATGTGTAATTAATTTTTGTAATTTTTTAATGTGTAATAAGATTTTTTTTTATAATAGTTTTACTCTTTTAAATAAGTTAATTAGGATTATCAGTTTCTTTCTCCTGACTTGTCTTATTCTATTGTATATATAATAAAGCTCACTTTATTATCCAGAAAATCTTGACTCTTTATTTATACTGCAGACTGTTTCCTTGATGCATAAGAAGTATTCTTTAGTTATCCAATCGGAAAATGTAAATAACACTTGGTCGTCATATAATATAAATTTACTGATCCGTACATCTTAACCAAAAAATAAATTTTTTACAGATTTTGACCAATTTGAGTTACTACTAATTTAAAGGTTTTTATTATGTTTGTTATGTGATATTTAAATGTTTTATAAATTCTGATATTTTAATTTATTGACCAATTTATTTTTTATGTGTTTCTATTTGTTTCTTTTATGGTCTGTTTGTTTACTCTAAATTTAAGTAAGCTTTGTCAACATTTTTATGTTATGATTATATTATTATATATATTTGACATTTTTATACATATTTGATTTATACAAACTATCAATAAAACAAACAGAACTTATCAGGTGCGTGCTTGCACATTTCGGTGTATTTTCTTATAACAAAGATATCATAAACAAACGGTAACAAACGCAATCACAAAGGTGACACTTGATAATTATCAAAATACGAAATACAATATCAATAATAAATAGCTAAACATTGGTTTTAGCTATACCTTTAGAACAGTGAATTAGTGTGACTCAATACACAAGCTATCATTATTCACTTTTTGATCGGTACTGCATACATCAAACGTATACATGCCAGACCACATGTATGAAGCTTGTATGGTGAAAATCGGAATCGTATGTCGGCCATCTTGCATGGAAAAATTGACAGGGAGCTGACAGACAGTTGTTGACATTGACTGATTTTGACTGATTTGTATACCATCTGAGATCGTCTTTCATTTTAATAAATGCTGGAAGCGTGGGTTGAGTTTGAGTGGGTTTCTTTTAAGAAAATCTGATTTTATTTATTCCTATTATGTTTTTGTATTGTCAATCTTCAGTCTTTAATAAAATTAAATTCAGTTGATTTCAATGAAGAAGTTTCACTTTTCTATACATATTACGAAATGTCTGGCCTCTCATTTTCTTTTCCACAATTAAAAAGTTGATTAAAATATTCCTGTAAATATCCTCCATGTAAGAGTATTTATATTTTAAGTAATTCTCATAAACATAGTAAGAAAAGATTTTTTTAAGTTCCTTCAGTCCCTATTACGAGAAAAACATGGAGAGAGATATGCAATTGAAGCAATGTATCAGTTTTTTCCAACAAATTTTAATAATGCTAATACTGCTGGCTTTACACTACAATACATATTTATTTAAACATTTATTTTGTCTTTTTTTTCAAATTAATCATTGAGTGCATTTATTTATAAGGTTTGCACTGCCTATTTTTTTATTTTATTTCATGCTTGTATCATATAACTTCCTGTGTTCACTTAAACGAGACTTAGATATAGAGACTAAGAGAACTGAGGACCCAGAATGGATCAGAATGATTTTTTTCTTTTAACATGTGTTTTTTTAAGAGTCTTTCAATTAAGTTTTTATTAACATTATTTTATATTTAAAATTTTTAATTAGTTATTAAAATCTGCTTAATTTTTCTGTAAGAAACAGAAACAAGTACATATTAAACAAGGATAATTCATCCTCTATTGAATATATGTTTGTGTTAGTAAAATAGAGATATTATTAACCTATTGGTAATGTCTTTAGATGTACAATAGCACAAAAATCTTCACAACCTTTTCTAATCTATTTAAAAATTAGGGTAGTTCAGTACTAACAAAATACTTTTAAACATTATTAATTCTAATTTATATAAAGTCTCATAATAAATAATTGTAAATTTCTTATACTATTTTAAGTAATTTTTTTGGCGGGAAAATTAAATAATAAATGTATTAAAGCAGTACATTGTTTTATTTCCATTTTGTAGTTGGTGTTATGTAGTACACTATTGTTAATTGATTATTGCAGTAAATTAACTCATTTAGATATGTAAAATAGAGCTGAAGAATTTTATTTTTACGCTGATCAATATCTGATGCTAACACCAATCAAAAAGGCCCTTTTATCTATAAGTAACCTTTTCGATTAGGCGATTGCTTTAGATATTATTTAAATAATAAGCTTATCAGATTAAATGAAATTTGATTTCCCGCCCTAATTTGGCCACGCCTTTCTACCATTTTCATTGGTCCAATGAGGCACGTCAAACTGTCAAGTTAGTTACAACAGTTTCCGTTTTCAAGCGATGACAAACTGCCTCTTTTTTCAACTTTCAACGGTTGTTTTGCAAAAACTACAACTTCAAATGACACAAATCTTATATTTCCCTACAAATATGTGTCTCTCAAAATTGACTATTCGACGTTTTCAAGATTGCAGGTAATAACTGCACTACCGCACAAAAAACAGTTTTTTTGCAAAAATCTGAAAAATGGTTCTTTGAAAAAAAAATAGCCACTTTCTGTTTCAGCCACCTCATATTAGTCTTAAAAATTCAATTTTTAAAAGTAAATTAATTATATATATATTACTGCTACAGTAATTTTTGAATTGTGTTCGATTTATTGACAATTTATTTTAAAGAATCTGGTGAACTGTAAGCTGACCTTAGAGATTATATTAGATTCATTCTAGAAATGCATGATATACGAGAATTGTTTTCTTTTATTAATTGTGTCACTAATAATATGCGATAAAAGGAAATTTACTTACATCCGGTTTAAGAATGAAATATGGTTAAGTACGCTTTAATATTCTTATATATTTTTCAGTCATTATGCTTCAATCAGATGGGCAATAAATAAAACATTGATCCGTGAAGGTCTTCACGAGTCATCCTTTCACATGTTTTGTTAATATAAATTATTTTATATAGGAATTACCAAGATCAAGATGCCATCAAGGATAAATTTACAGGCTGCGGTTTAAATGAAGTATTTTAATTTTTATGGGAAATAAAAGATAGGAAATTTTTCAATATTGGTTAACCAGATTTTGATTTTAGCAGATTTGAGATTTTGACTTAATCGACACATTTTCTAAATCCTAATTTGTGATCACTAAGGAAATTAATTATTATTATATAGAAAAGGTTTTCCTGATTTTTTTATATTTTCTTTATTATCCTAAATACTACAATTGCCACATTTAATAAATCAATTCTGTTCAAATATACATTTTAAATACTCTTGTTCAATGGTGACCAAAGATTGTGAATTAGAAGTGGTGTTTTTTGGGTAAATTTGGTCAATTTCTGAAGAAACTATTTGCTTGTAGCCAACGTTTCGAATTATATTTAATTTATCTTCAGGGCTTTACAATAGACATAAAGAAATAATGTTTAAAAACTTTTTCAAATATTTATTAAAAAACATAACTTATCATTTATTTATGTAAACGAGTTTATAGACTCGTTTAAGAGAGTTTCAAGGAGGGGAAAAAAGAGAATTATCAAAAAAAGTTCTCAAAGTCGTAGTTGTCTTATGTTAATTAAAATAGCACGTATTACAGGGATAAAAACGTAGATTTGCGTTTCTAACAGAAGAGAACTATGACTAAACTAAACTAAGCGTTTTTGATGGTTTTCCTTTAAAAACTTTTTTGGATGGTGTTTAAAAAATGTTTTTAAACACCATTTATTTCTATCTATTATAGAGACCTGAAGATGAATTAAACATAATTCGAAAAATGGGCGAGAAATAAATAGTCCAGTTCTTCTAAAGTAGGCCAATTTATCCACAAAACACTACTTCTGAAACATTTTAAAGTTGTCAAACGGTGTAAAGGGTGTCCCAAATTCGAGCCTCACGTAAACACACGGGATCTCGTAAACTAAAAGAGATACGAGGTCGGTTAAATTGAGACAAGGTTGCGCAATTTGTTGCTCATTAAAACGCACTTCAAAAATTCCGAATAGTTGAACCGAAGATATTTGTAAAAAACCGAATATTTGTGATTGCATTTTTATTTTTTTACGACTCTATTTGAATAGATAAAATAACATAAATTACTCATTCTCATTGCTACTTTGCCTATATTAAAAAATGGTGTCATCAGATTTTCAAATTGACGTTTCGTATTTGATCTGTCATCATTAAGTTTGTTTTTTTTAAATACGGTCCTGGATTTCTTATTACGGATTTTAAGAGCCCCTCATATTTCTAAATCAACACTTATTTAAAAATTTATAATAATGACAAAAAATATAATGGGATTAAAGACACCCTTTTTTATAATATCGCATTAATAAAAAGCTTAAACACTAAGATAAACAGAGGTTTAAAAATAACACAATTAAAGCAAATATTCAAATATAATTATAGTAATCCGCCTGCTTGGATGTATTTTCGTGTCAGTCTGTGAATTTTATAGATCACACGCTGAATAGCCCTGATCTCCCTTGTTAGGTCTTGACGTAAGGCTTTAAGATTTTGTGGCGTATTTTGATAAAGACGGTTTTGAAAAAATCTCCAAAGTAAGTAATCTAAAGGGTTTAGGTCGGGGCTTCTAGCAAGCCAACGTACGGGTCCTTGATTTCCAATCCATTTGTTATGGAACAATTAATTTAATAAATGGTGACGCATCATCCATTATGGGGTGGTGCACCGTCTGGTTGCCACCATAGTTGACGTAATACATCCAAAGGTTCTTCCATTAAGGAATCCATTGTATTGGTTCTTATTAATTCTACATATCTTTCGGAAGTCAGATTTCTTTTTTTTCTAATTTTATTGTGCTGCATGCCTACCCATATATTAACTGATTTTTATCCCTTAGGCCTTACTTCTTGATTCTGCCTCGGGTTTTCTATTGACCAATAGTGTTTGTTTTTTAAAATTACTAAATATACTAGTTTTAATCTTCTCCCGAAGATGCTAACATCGTTAGCGAAACACGTGTCGAGAGTAAAAATAAAGAGTTTTGGTTACTAGTAAAACTGTCTCGTAATTTGAGCATCACATTAAAGGTTCGAACCATAGGACTAGTATTCGTTATGTCTATTAAATAGTCCATTTGTTGAAACTGCATTCATCTGTCACTATAATTTTATTTAGGAAGTCAGCATCTTCATTAACTTTATCTTGCAACCAGTAACAAAATTCTAAGCGTCTCTCAGCATCGCCAGGTCTTAGTGTTTGACTAATATGAATTTTGTAAGGTTTATATCCACGATTATGTAAAGTTCTCCAAACTGTCATTTAAGGTAGTGCCACTTCGTTTGAGAAAAATCTAATTTAAGCTCGAGGATTATTATTTGCCTTAAAAATAATTTAAAATTCTTTATTGGTTTTAAAACTTATAGTGTCCAAAATAATTTGTTCCTCTTCGGGAGTGTCTCCATATTTAATCCTTGGTTTAACAAAACCTCCGTATTGAGCTTAATTATTATCAATATCAGCAAAATAAGTGTAATGTGGCTGTCGCTTTTGTGGATATTCCAACAAATAAGGAACGAAATCCAATGAAAAAATTAACGAACGGTGAACTGTAAAAATATTTAATAGTTTAAAAGTAAACAAATAAACAATTATTATCAGCATGGACGACGCACCGCCACTTTGATAAATAATTGCTGAAATTTCTACATATTTATCTCAGGGCCTAAGATTTGAACAATGCTATATTTTTGCTGCTACTACATTTTTTTGTTGCTATTGTAAAGAAACCGTCTTTAATCCTATTAAAAATATATTTTCTGTCTTTCTCTTTAAGACACGAGTCCTTATGGAAATATCCATAAAAATAAAATTTTTGAATAAGTGCGATACATCATTGGTTTAGGAACATAAGGAACTCTTAAAATCCGTAATAAAAAATCCATGGCCGTATTTGAAAAAAACAAATTTGATGATGACAGCTCAAATACGAAACGTCGGTTTGAAAATCTGACGACACCATTTTTTAATATAGAGAAAGTGGCAATGAGAATGAGTAATTTATTTTGTTATATCTATTTAAATAGAGTCGTAAAACAATTAAAATGAAATCGCCAATATTCGGTTTTTTCCAAATATCTTCGGAACTTTTCGAAATTCTTAAAATTTCAAAAGGTCGTTTTAATGAGCACCGAATTGCGTAGCTATGCCTTAATTTAACCGACCTAGTATCTCTTCTAGTTAATGAGATCCCAATGGTGAGGCTCACATTTGGGACACGCTGTATTATTCAGTTGCATACAGTGCGAGTCTGTAACTTAAATTCAAGAATAAATAAATGGAGGCGTGTTCGGAAAAACGCTCGGACATGGCAACTGAGATTGTAAGTTGCGCATTTTTTACAATAAAAAGTTTTTATACAGGATGTGCCATGTATGGCGGGGATGATACCAACTTTCTTATTTTAAATGGGATACCCTATATATTATTATATTTTTGGATTCTCCACAAAATTCCAAACACTTTGATGATCACATGCCATACCTTTATTCGATCATTTTTAAGATACAGGGCGTTAAAGAAAATGTATTTCATAAACTTAAAGAGGGTTCTTTTAAACCTTTTTCTTTAATAAGTGTTCGAATTGACACATAAAGTTTGGATTTCAAATATCCCCATAGGAAAAAATCCAGCGGAGTCAAATCGGGCGATCTTGGTGGCCATTCAAAAGGTCCTCTCCTGCCAATCCATCTACCTGGAAAAATAGTTTCCAACAGGTCTTGCGAAATGGGGAGGCTTGCTGAAACCAGATGTTTCTATTCGGCATATTAAATTCTATTGTATCGGGGAATAGAACAGCTGGATTTGGAATTAGTTCTTCTTGGGAAAACTGTAAGTACCTTGATCCATTTAAATTTTCTTCGAAAAAAATTGGGCCTATAACTTGCTGACCTAGAATTCCTGCCAAACCTTTACTTTTTCTGGGTGTTGACTGTGGCCTAGCCTCATCCAACATCGATTTTCTTGTGCCCAATAACGGCAATTTTCAGGATTTACTTGTCTGTTCAGCATAAATGTCGTCTCATCGGAAAAGGGAATGTTTTCTATAATAAGATTATTATTCTGCATTAATTCCATAAATTGTTCATAAAATTCAATTCTTCTATCTGCATCTTCCCCATTGAGTTCCTGGAGAATTGTTAGTTTATAGGGATGAAATTTTTCTACTTCAAGAACCCTTACTACTGAAGACTGGCTTACTTCCAATTCGCGCGCTACCTGCCTAGTGGGAATATTAGGATTTTTTTCAATGGCTAATAACACATTAATTTTGGTGTCTTCATTAAGCGGAGATTGACGAGAACTAGTTATTATTCTTACGTGACTATTTTCCCGAAACTGTTTTTCAATCTTGCTTATAGTACTTTGAGATATGGGTGGTAAATCAGGATACTTCTGTGTGAATAAATGCAAAACTTCATTTTTATAAAAATGCCACATTTTTATTTTATAAGACATTCGTAAAACACATTACGAAAAAAAAAATTTTACTGAAACGCATATTTTTTGAATTGAAAACATTTTTAAAATAAAAAATCAAATCTTAAAAAACAGGTGAATAAAGGTATAGCATGTGATACATCAAAATGTTTGGAATTTTGGGCAGAATCTAAAAATGTAATAACATATAGGGTGTCGCGTTTAAAATGAGAAAGTTGGTATTAGCCTCGCCTACATAGCACACCCTGTGTAAAAAATTTTTATTGTAAAAAATGCAAAATGTAAATTTTATTGTAAATAAGACAAAATGGACGATTATTAGATTTATACGTTTTTATTTTTGGTTTTTGTAATTAATTTTATAATTTGATTCTTGTAATTTACAATTTTTAATGTTAAATCGGTACCGACATATTTTTATAATTTTCAGCATTTTTAAGTTCATTTTAAAGAGTGATATTTTGAGTTTGTGTTTAAATTATTATTAAATAAATAGGTATAAATTACCTGGCGTTTTAAAAAAGTAATAATTAAGTGCATGGGTGAAAGAATTCATAGCCTACCTTTTTTCTAATTTTTGAGGCTAAAATTCATTAGAGATTAGATTGTGATACATCAATGTAATCAGAAAAAAAATGCAAACATTTGACGTTAAAATATATGTACGTTCAATTTAAAAAATACCAAGTGTTTGCTCAATCTTAAAAACAGTGCTCTCAATTTTTTTTAATACGCCACTGACTTTTCTGTAAAAATATCTAATACAGGGTGTTTCTTAACCTATACGCATAAACTTGGGAAATTATTGTTAATGATAAATAATGACTAATAGTGAAAAAAAAATTTTAGTAAAATATTTTTAGTTTCTGAGATAATTCTTTTTCTTTCACAAAAATGTAAGAACTTTATCAGGTGGAATTTTGTTTTCAAATTAAGAAGTCTGGATGATGTTTATTATGTTTAGTAGTACCTACTTTGCTATCAGTTGATACAGTTGTGGTCGTATTTCGTTTTTTATTAAAATTATGCCGCATGATCTTTCAAATGAGGAACTAATGGACATGTTACTGGTATACGGGGAATCAAGACAAAACAGTGTGGCTGCAGCTAATCTTTATGCACAAAGGTTTCCTCATAGGTATCATCCGTCGCGTGAAGCTTTTTTCCGTGTGGTTTAGCGGGGTAGAGAAACTGGAAATTTGCGGCCGAGGCCAGGGCAACATGGTGGAGCCATTAGACCTAGGCGTATTTTAAATCTGGAGAATTTGATTTTAGATATCATCGAAGAGCATCCTGACATAAGCACTAGAACAATTGCAACGCAATTTGGATTATCACCAGTCACGCGACACCAGTCAGTTTGGCGAATTTTAAGGCATGAATTACTGTATCCATTTCATGTCCAAAGGGTACAAGCTTTACTTCCAAGGGATCATGCGCCTCGAGTAAACTTTTGCCGCGTAGTTAACTTAAACGCCTTTTGCGAGTGGTTGTTACATCAGCAGCAGTTAAACCCAAACTTTACCAGGAACATTTTAGCTACGGATGAAGCAATTTTCACATGCAATGGTTATATAACAATTTTCGCAACACGCATTTTTGGGCAGTTGAAAATCCGCATGACATTCGGCGAACAAACTTTCAACAACGATTTTCAGTAAATGTGTGGGCTGGAATTGTAAACGGAATACTTATTGGCCCTTTCATTTTGGATAATCGTCTAACTGGTGCTCTTTATTTACAATTCTTGCGACAAAATTTGCCGGTACTCCTTGAAGAAGTTCCTCTTCCCATTAGGCAGAATTTGTGGTTTCTTTACGATGCGCGATGGTGCTCTACCACATTTTGCGCGACCAGTGCGACGGCATTTGGATCGAATGTGCCCCGAACGATGGATAGGCCGAGGTGGTCCAATTGGATGGCCTCCTCGATCACCCGACCTTAATCCGCTTGACTTTTATTTTTAGGGCCACCTAAAATCTCTGGTGTATGTAACCGAAGTTGACAATGAACAAGAATTAAGAAATCGGATATTTGCTGCCGCCGAGGAAATTCGACTACAACCTGGATTAGCTGCTGTCTGCAACTCTTGGATTAGGCGTGCTCAATTATGTATTGAAAGTCATGGAAATAACTTCGAACAGTTACTATAATAGTTAAATAAACATTTATTTTGGAGAATTTACGTTTTTTTTTAATTTTAATTAATAAGTCGTTTATCTCCGTAACTAAAACTATTTTACTAAATTTTTTTTTCACTATTAGTCATTATTTGTTGTCGGTAATAATTTTCCAAGTTTATGCGTATAGGTTAAAAAACACCCTGTATAAGCAAATATCTATTATAATTTTTTATTTTTTTCCCATCTTATACAGGGCCTAAGAAATAGTAACATCTCCAAAAGCGAACATTTAGTTTTCGCCCTGTATTATAGTAGCAAAAGTAATTAGACTATTTCTGTTTGTGGCTTTAAAAGTTTTACAAAAAAAGTGATACAGGGCCGCGAAAACTGCAAAGCCATATCTTAAAAAATTACTGAGATACCCTGAAATTAATTCAAGATGGGACTCTTATGGGTGTACTTACTTATAATGGTCTACCTACAATTTAGGAGTATCAAAATAAAATAAATCCGTGTCAGACTTCACTATAATTTTGATGCTTAAAACATACTCTGATTTTTTTTTGTTAGCGAATAAAGAATGAAATATACTAATTAAAAATGTATGCTAATTTTTTAATAGAAAACTTTCATATTATAATTTAAGCTTTATCTTATTACTGAATAATGAATATTTATATTAATATTTAAGTCCGAACATCGTAAGGACGTAAAATAAATTAAGATAATCTACATTTATCTTCATGTTGAATCATTAATATCCCTATCGTTTTTGGAACAATGTAGAAATTGTAGATGTAAAATGTAGAATTTATATATACATGGAAAGCTATTCTCAGATATTTTAACAATTAAGATTTCTATTGAAATACAGGTTTTCCATCTATAACCTGACACATTTTAACTGCTTATAAGTCGAGAACGGAAAATGACAACAATGTGCGGTTTTCACAGAACTTCATCAATATTTTTAAAGTTTTTTTTGACAGTGTTGCCAAGTTTCAAAATTTACCTGAAATAGGAGGAAAAAAATTGATGATTTTCAAAGGCCGATTTCTCAAAAATTTTAAATTTAACACCCTAGTAGTACTTTTTAATTTCACATGAAAGCCTGTTAAATCCCTTTTCCGAAAATGTATAAATTGTCTTAAATTCATTATTTTTTTTTACAGAGCCAATTTTAGTAAATGACACCTTTTTGAAAATTTTCCTATAATAAATACCTGTTAAGTAACATTCTCGGTATCAAGTGACAACAATAACAATTGTAGCTTGTCAAGGAGGCTGTGAGTTACACAATTTGTTTTGTGGGCTTCAACTACTTTTAAATCTTTTTAACGTCATTCGTTGGGCAGTCCCAATAATTTGATTTCTATATGTATTTTTGCATTTTTTAACCACCCGGGAAAAGGCACGTTGCGTGTTATTATTTAGTGAATGCAAATCAGTTACGCAGACGAGAAGAAGATTTAGGCTGATTTTTGAAAGCGCTCCACCTTCACAAAATTATATACTTCATTAGATACGCCAATTTTCCCAGTAGCAAGAGTTAAAAGAAAAGTTAGAACAAACCTAAATGCACAAGATAATCTGTTGGATGATATTTTGCTGGTAAAAGAAGTGTTGTCTTTAAAAAATAATCAAATATCTATTAAGAAGATAGCTCAAACAACATATATGTCAAAAAGTAAAGTACATAAAATTCTAAAAATAATTAAGTTTAAACCCTACAAAATTCAAACTTTCCAAAAAATAGAAAATCGCGCCCTTGAAAAAAGATTATTTAATGTGCGAAACACTACTAAATATTTTTAGAAATGAGCCGGATACCAACTTATTAATGTCTGATGAGGCAACATTTTACAACAGTGGTCGAGTAAATAAGCATAACTGCCGAATTTGGGGAGATGAAAATCCTCGAGTGTATAACGAATTTGAAAGAGATTCTCCTAAGCTGAACGTTTGGTGTGCAGTATCGAAATCTAAAATTTATGGGCCATTTTTTTTTCAAGAAGCAACAGTGAATGGAAACAATTACACCGATATGTTGGAAACATTTTTTTATCTTCAACTTCAGCAGGATGGAACTTTAGACACGGTCTACTTCCAGCAAGCCGGTGCACCATTACACTTCTCCAGGGTCGCAAGGGATTCCTTAGATATTTCTTTTGGAAACAGATGGATAGGGTGAGCAGGTCACAGGCACCTTTTTTTCCCGATCTAACCATTCCAGATTTTTGTATATGGGGATATGTAAAAGACCGTTGCTACAATCTAACCCCAAGAAACTTAGATGAACTGCGCAACAACATAGTAAACGTTTTCAACCAAATTACACCGCGAATGCTACAAAACGCCTTCGGCAACTTATTTCTCCGTCTAAATTTGTGTTCGGAGCAAAATGGGGGTCATATTCAGCAGCTAATTTATTAGTTATAAATTAAAATTAATTTCTTCAATTGTTTGTTGTTAAAATTGTGGTAAATAGTTGTAATTTATTACATAGAATAAATACTTTTTATAGACATGACAATAGCGCAAAATGATCATTCTAAAGCGATACATAGGCAATTACCAGAAAATGTTCATCAATCACCGAATATGTATTCTAGGAAAATTTTCAAAAAAGTGTCATTTACTAAAATTGGCTTTGTAAAAAAAACAATAAATTTAAGACAATTTATACATTTTCGGAAAGGGGACTTAAGAGGCTTTCATGTGATACATTTAAAGCAGGGTGTTACATTTAAAATTTGAAATTTGAAAATCATCAATTTTTTTCCTCTTATTTCAGGTAAATTTTGAAACTTGGCAACACTGTCAAAAAAAACTTTAAAAATATTGATGAAGTTCTGTGAAAACCGCGCATTGTTGTCATTTTTCATTCTCGACTTATAAGCAGTTAAATTTTGTCAGTTTATATATAAATGGACACCCTGTATTTTAAATCGTCCACAAAAGGATAACTGATTGAATTAAAATTAATAGAAAAATAATGAGTCTCTACAACAGTGGAATATATCTTCAGATTGTCTGTATATTATTATTTTATTGACAGTACATCATCAGTTATATCATTTGTCAAAATCAAAAAAATTATAGGTGCTTTAGGTTTCTTCCTTGAGGTACCTTAGATTTTGATTTAACTTAACGAAGTGAGTAGAACTTGAAAGGTAGTTATTATAAATTATAAGTTAGTAAATCGGATTTGAAAAGATTTTTACTAAAGCCAAACTTGTTTAATTTTTATTTTAACGTAAGGTGATCTAATTTGTCAAATAGCCTTTGAACTCTAATTAAAGTGATAACCGTTGATATTTTGATCTACATTACATAAACCCATGCAGAACGGAGAAAATTAATTATAGAGTTTTTAAAAACCGTTTCAACATGTAACAGCTGAAAATTCCTATTCGTATTTTTATGGCGAATAAACAAAAATCAATTTAGAAAAAAATGGTGTTTTTTAAAATCATTTTACCGCGTGTTCTAACCTAAGATACTACTATAAAATAACCTGCATTTTATAGTAGAATAAAGACATTTATATCTCATTACCACTAGAAGGTGTGTACCTAATTTAAATATTTTTTTTAAATCTACGTCTAAACTTTCTTTGACGAATTAAATTAGTTTATTTTTATATCATCAAAGGTCTCCTAGTTAATATACCTCTCCTAATTAATGTACTAATGCATTTATATTTTCGATTAGAAATAAAATATTTGGGGAACATCACACAAACCACGAAATTTAAAGATAAATACTTACGTTTCAATAAAATAATATGTTACACTCATAATAAGGTTTCAGTATTAACTAACTACAGAAAATATGAAAAACTCACAATATTTTAAAAAATTATTTAAAACATATGCAACGCGATCAGACAATAAAATAGACTGTCTTGTTCAGTTATTACTTTTTAAAATAAAATCTGCATATCCCAGAGTATGTTGTAATTATAATATAAAAAACATAAGCCTATTAGTCGGGGTCGATATATTTATGATAAACAAATTTACTAAATATTACTAATTAATAATTTTATAAACCTCAAATTCTTTTAAAAAACGTTTAACCCTAAAATCTCTTTGTGAAAAAATCATCCTGTGTACTTTACAAATTCCTATTGTTTTTGAATGTGACGATTACAATATAAGTCCTATCCAAACGTATATTTTTGTAATTGCGATATCCGTTAAAACCACCAATCAAACTAAAAACTAATAAGGTACCAAGGTTAAAATTTAACACCTGTAACAAATTTGTCATTGTTGCATAACTATTATGGCGTTACGGACCTGATTATCAATTAATAATCTATAAACGCACATATAATTACACATTATATATCTTTTATATTGTTGGCTTAATGTTTAGCTTAAAGTTTTGAAACCGGATCACTTTTATAGAAAGTGATAATTTATTTAAAATTAAAAGGACATTAAATTACCATTCACATTTAGTATGTATAAGTATCTGGTTTGCTATACATAATAAAACATGTATCGATAAGTCTTCTGGCTTTGGTATAGAAACCAACTAAATCAATTGGTGACTGTCAAGCATATATTTATTTTCATTACTTCTTAATAATTCATACGAAAAGAAACATATCATCACAAAATGTAATCATAGAGGATAGATTTTGGTGTCGAGAAATACGAATTTTTTAATGTGTAAATCCTAGAGGGCGCTCTCGGCGACACTCCGTTTAGATAAAAACGCGTACAACTTTTTTAGGCCTTAGCATATATGGATTTATTTTATTATAGGAATCGTAAAATTTCCATCAATATTATAAGGTATTAATAATAATCTTCTTTTATTCAAAAAAAAACAACAGATTGACAAATACTACAAATGAAAAAGAAAAAAAAGGGGCGAACTCTAGCCTAAGGCTACTTAAACTCAACCCTAATAAATAATAAATAAATAAATAAATTTCGGTAATCATACATAATAATAATAAGAAAAATAATATAAAGATGAAATATTTATAAAGAAATAATTGTTCCCACTAAAAAAAAATACTTATACCCTTCTTTATACCCAACACGGGGACTCACAACCTGCACCAAAACAATACTGTACACAAACATACCGGGTGGCGCATCGAAAACGAAACAGAGCCAATTACGGGCAGTCCATTAACTTTTTAAAAAAACGCTCGGACCCGTCGATTTTTTTTTCGACGGGGACACTTAATAATCACAAAATCACTTTCCCACCTACAACCCCCTAAGCGGGGGTGGCACTACCCCTAAAATCTTAAGTGGGGTCGAGTGATACCTCATTTGAAAGGTCTTTTAATTCTCTTTACAAGGGTACTTGGTTTGACGCAATTTAAGTAAATACTTTTTAAAATTTTCGCATTTAAACCTTAAAAGGTAATTTTCAATATTTTTACTTTATCATAGACTACTAAAGGTACCGGGTGTCCAAATAAGAAAGGACGCCGGCTGTATCTCGGAAACTATTCATCGCACAGCGCTGAAAAAAAAATTTCTTAAGAAAAGTGGCCAAAAAAAATTGCTGGAAAATATTTACAAGTTCCTAAGACTACCACAAGAGGGCGTAACTGCACAGTAATTTCAAAAAATTCAAATTTCGTATAAAATAGCCAGTATTAGGTACCATTTTGAAAACATCAGAATAATCTTCATTAATTTTACCCTAATTTGGCTAAAGAATTTTCTTCATATCTCCAATGAGAAGGGTGGGGGAAGATCATAAATTATGCAACTTTTTAATCGCCCTGTACTCAGATTCTTTATTAAAAGTAATTCAAGTGGGTACTCGTTTAAAAGGAAATTCAAAGGGCTTTCAAAATATGTACCTGTCAATGTCACTTTGTTTCAGTGAAGTCGTCAGAGGGCGTTGTTTAACAGAGACTGGATTTTTAGAGATTTTCTCTAAAAAGTTTAATGCAATGATATGATTTTTTTACTGCGGTTTCGAAGACTTAAAACATACTAACAAACCAGTGAAAACCGCGTTTCGATATCTCCATTTGTTTTCGAGTAATTTTAAAATAACCTATTTTTCAAATTTTAAATATTATTAGCAATATTAGGGCGGTCTTTGTGACAGAATATTATCAAAAATTACTGAAAATTATTTGAAAGCTCATAATCATATTTCTACTTGAAAATATAATTGGCAATCGAGAATCTCCGAATATGATTTATTAGAGCATTATTTATTAATTCTATTTGAATATTATTATTATATCAAGAGGCCTATGGAAATATAAACAGAAACCAAGGATTGGAAAATGTCATTTAAAGTTACTTAAATTGACAGTTGTCAGTTTTAAGTTTTAAGTGTTTTTTTACTACAAATTAATAAGTTTAAAAATGAAAATTCCAAATGAAGTAGCCTATAATATGCTAATAGTTTATTTCGAATGCAATCATAACTCAACGGTTGCCTCTCGAATATATGCTATGCGGATCCAGAACAGAGACATTATACGAAAAGGACATTTGCAAGATTAGCTACTCGGTTGCGAGAAAATGGCAGTATCCATTTACCTCTTAACAGAAGACGTCGCTCTGGACGATCCGAAGAAAATATTGTTAATGTGCTTGCTTATATTGGATTATACCCTCACATAGGATTAAGGCAAATTTCATTGGATTTGGGCATTACGAAATCAACTGTGCATAACATTTTAAGAGGCCACAGGTTTGTTAAAAAGTTAATAATTAAATTTTAATATTACTAGAATCGAATATTAAAAAATATATATTATTTTTATTTTTTACCTAATTTGAATGTTATTTTAGGTTGCATCCATATCATATGGTGCTGCATCAGGAATTAACAGGAACCGATTTTGATAGACGACTTGATTATTGTAACTGGTTTAGCAATATGATGGAAGAAGATCCCCAGTTTGTCTCAAACATTCTATATACAGACGAGGCAACTTTGACCAGTGTTGGTAGTGTAAATTTACACAATATGCACTATTGGACTCCCACAAATCCCCACTGGATGAGAGAAGTGCAGTATCAGGGTCGGTGGTCTGTTAATGTCTGGTGTGGGATAATAGGGGGAAGAATTATTGGTCCATACATTTTTGAAGAGGTCGTCAATGGACACACCTATTTAAATTTTTTACAAGATCACGTACCTGTACTGCTTGAAGACATCCCAATTCAAACCCGTGCAAAGATGTTTTTACAGCATGATGTATGTCCCGCGCATTTTGCGATAAATGTGAGAAATTTTTTTAAATTTAAGGTTTCCTCATAGGTAGATTGGTCGAGGAAGTATATATCTTTGGCCCCCGCGATCTCCTGATCTGACTTGCCTAGATTTTTATGTGTGGGGCAGACTAAAGGATATCGTTTACCAAACCAGACCTACAACACGAGATGATATGATAGCCAGGATCAGAAATGCGGTAACAAACATATCAGTTGCCGAAGTGGAGGCTGCAGTTCACGTTACTTATCGAAAAGGACGCGACTGTATTAGTAACAATGGTGGACACTTCGAACATCTTGAAAGAAATTGATTTAGTTATATGTTATATTTTTATTTATTTTATATTTAGTATTAATTTGCGCTATTTGTTATAATTGTTTAGTCAGAAGGATTTTGAAGATTGAATAAGAGGTAAACGGATACTGCCATTTTCTGCTAACGAGTAGCTAAACTTGCAAATGTCCTTTTCGTATAACGTCTCTGTTCTGGATACCGCATAGCATATAAATTATTCTAGAGGCATCCGTTGAGTTCGGATTGCATTTGAAATAAACTGTTATCAAGTCGAGGGAGTTTAATTTTTGTAACGTTTTTTTTTTCAGATTGATCGGCGTTGCCATTCGCCTAAAACGTCTAATAGGCCATCTACCGTGAATCACCCTGTATATTAATGCGACTCAATATATGTAAAAATGCTGAGACAAACTTATTCCGACTTATCTAATCTGTCAATTCCTGCTAATTCTGAATCATTTGTTAAATTAATTATAGATACTTATAGTTAAAATTTGAAATTTTTCACTGGTTTGTTAGTATGTTTTAAGTCTTCGAAACCGCAGTGAAAAAATCATATCATTGCATTTCAGTTTTTAGAGAAAATCTCTAAAAACCCAGTCTCTGTTAAACAACGCCCTCTGACGACTTCACTGAAAACAAAGTGATATTGACAGGTGCATATTTTGAAAGCCCTTTGAATTTCCTTTTAAACGAGTACCCACTTGAATTACTTTTAATAAAGAATCTGAGTACAGGGCGATTAAAAAGTTGCATTATTTATGATCTTTCCCCACCCTTCCAATTGGAGATATGAAGAAAATTCTTTAGCCAAATTAAGGCAAAATTAATGAAGATTATTCTGATGTTTTCAAAATGGTACCTAATACTGGCTATTTTAGACGAAATTTAAATTTTTTGAAATTACTGTGCAGTTACGCCCTCTTGTGGTAGTCTTAGGAACTTGTAAATATTTTCCAGCCATTTTTTTGGCCACTTTTCTTAAGAATTTTTTTTTTCAGCGCTGTGCGATGAATAGTTTTCGAGATACAGCCGGCGTCCTTTCTTATTTGGACACCCGGTACTTTTAAGAAAAACAATGCCAGGCAGTTGGACAAAACCATCAAGTATTATTAAATTATGAGACAAAAAATGAGATAGCTAGAAAATGAGAATTATTCTCAATTTATTCTAAATGTAGTACGCTGTTAAAAAGGTGATTTATAGTGCGGGACTTTGTTTTTTTTAGGTAATACCTATTTTTAAAAATAAAAATGGTGCATACAACGGCAAAAGACTTAAGCTTAGTAAAATTATGAAGTAAACTCCAGTTCAGAGACTTATTAGAATCTTTGATGTATCGCAAATGCCGCACTAACTAGTCCGTACGCCTATGTCGTATTTATTGTTTGTTTAAATGGCAAAATTTTATATAGTTTATCTATGAAATCATTTTAAATATACGTAAAACCCCATGTTTTACACTATTTTTTTATTTTTCTTTCGAAAATATCCATTTTTAGAAAGAAAATAATATCACAAAATTGACCGCGGACTAAAATTCAAGCATCTTACAAAATGTTTTAAACACTTCCAGCACTCACAGACTTCTCACCTCTTTTTAGCCAGTCTATTAAACAAAGATAAAACACCTGCGTTCTGGCGATTCCTACTTTAAGCTGTGCAAGTGATTGTGTATCTCTCTCTATCCCACAGATTTTGAGGATTACGGGGCGGTACCCAAATAAATTTTTGGGCTGTTTTTGTATTACTTTTGTCGTGTTTTTAAAGAAATCCTTAAGGATGGGTCTATCGCCTTTAATAGTTGGGAGGGGAGCCATGTGAGGTTATTATTATTTGATGGGTTTTGCCGGTTTGGCTTTTTACACGTTTATGAAAGTGGAGAATTTAGAATTTGGCCTGTATTGAAATTTAATTTTTTTGCAGTTTTTACTGCGAGGAAGTGTATTTTTTTATTTGTGTTTGTGGATTTGTTTTGGTATTATATCTAAGACCTTAAAGTGTTTCGACCGTGGGTGCACAAGAAAGACATTAACATGATTTAGACTTACATAGTTCTGATAGTTGATTTTCTAGTGTTGAGGAAGCAAAAAGAAGTAAGTGAAGTAGAAGCTACAGGGGAAAATCAAGCAGTTTTAAAACGTAATTGTTTAAATATAGAGGCCCAACAAATTTATTAATTGTCTATAACAATCTAAGGAATGAGTATCCTCAGTTTACAAATGATTGTAGTGCTTTGCAAAAAACAGCGTTTTTAACAGGGATTCCCTATAGTAAAATATGCTATTTTGTAAAAAAAGGGATTAAAAACAAAAAAAAAAGGAAAGATGCAGGACAATTAAAGGTACTTGACATGGATATTGCCAAATTGCTAAGGGAAGTTGTGTATTTTAAATACAAAAACAATGAGGTTATGACCAAAGAGATTGTTAAGGACACCTTATCGGCAAGGGACACATATTTCTCAATACCAACTTTGCAGAGATACCTGATTAAACTTGGATTTAAGCTTAAGATGGTTAACAAAAGAGCTGCTGTAATGGAATTGTCAGGTGGCGTATAGAATATTTGGAGAAAATTAAAACATTTTGGGAGGAACAAAGAAATCCATATATTATTTACCTCAAACATGGTATGGTACATTTATGATTGATGTATGATTTCCATTCTCTGGGAAAAAAGTCCCTTTTTTGCCATAGTAAGAAAAACATATTTTTATTAATTAAAAAAGTTTAAGTTTTGTTTTTTTCAGCTTACTGCCCTATTGTCCTTCAGCGATACAATAAAGACTGCTTCTTCCTCCATTCTCTGGGAAAAAAGTCCTGTTTTTGCCATAGTAAGAAAGCCATATTTTTATTTCATAGGCAAAAAAACAGAGTTTAGAAAATTGTATTAACTCTTTAAATGTATTAACTCTCTAAATTTTGAATTAGTAATTAAACCATGAATAAAAACATCCAAATGTTGAGTTCTACGATTCGACATATTTAACGAGTTCAACTCATTAATTTTATGTGATACGTGATCTGATTTTCTTAAATTAAAAATTAGACGAATACATGTATTCTGCACCTTTTGAATACGATATAGCTTGACGAAGACAAGGACCATAAATAAAATCAGCATAGTTAAAGTGGGAAAGTACAAGAGTTTCACATAACATTGCCATTAACTTAGAACTTAAAACGTTGCTATTGGAATTTAGTTGTTTAAGCGATATATATGACCTTTGTTGAAGTTGCTTACCATGATCGGAAAAATTAAGCTGACAATCAAGTATAACACCCAGATTACGAGCAGAGTTACAAAATGGTAATATTTAGTCATCTATTTTGATTTAATTATTATTTTTTAAATATTCGTTTTGATTTCTTTTGCCAAACAGCATAAGTTTTGGTTTTGATGGATTCAGTTGTAGGCCGTGTTTTTTAGAGAGATCTTTTAGAATGTTTAGTTCATGATTAAGAGTTTCGGTATAAGTAACAAAGTCTTTTAAAGAGAAGTGATAGTACATCTGGGTATCGTCAGCAAAAGCTTGTATCTTTCCGACATGAAGAGAGCTTATAAGTTCAGACGTGTAAATAATAAAGAAAAGGACCACGGATAGAGCCCTGAGATACTCTTAATAGTATGGTACTAGACTCCGAGTACACACTACCTAACTATTAACAAACACTTTTTGTGACCTTTTAGAGAAGTATGATGCGAAGAGTGACAGTGAGTCGACGTCAAAAGCGTAATATCTTAGCTTTGCCAACAAGAGTCGATGATTTATAGTGTCAAATGCCTTGGAGTAGTCTAATAGTATAAGAATACTTTCAAGTCTATGATGCAGTGCCTCCATTATATTATCAGTTACCACAGCCAAGGCGGAGGATGTGGATATCTTAATTTAATGGTTAAATTAAATAGTGTTGAATAGAATATTTTATTACAAAATATATAATATTACTCATTATAATATGATAACAGAAGAATATGGAACAAAAACAAAACGGTAATAACAACAGCAATGGAAAATAATTTTTTCTTATCTTTTAACAAATGCTGAAGGTTATCTCGTTGACTTGAATAGCCTTAGCTACCTATTTATTAAATGACTGTTTCATATTAAACAATATAATAATAATAATCGTCTTTTATTAAAAATTAAAAAGAAATTACCAACTTATACAATTAGGCGATATTTCGCTATATAGCTACTCTTATATATATCCTGCCTGTAAAGAAATCAATTGTAAGAAAAATTACAATTAAGAGGGAAAAAAACAAAGAAATTATTAAATTAAAATAAATTTAAAAAAAATCGAAAACCAACAATTTTAAGACAGTTACAAAACTAGCCTCTTTCATCTCTACCGCTTATATGACTTCTCCAGCCTAACAGTTCCATCAACCGTGCATGTCAATCATTATACTCTTAATATTATATACCCAGCTAAACAGTTAACAATATTAATGTATAAAACAGATAATAATAATATACTAAAAACATTAAGATACTAAGAGGATAAGAAATATTGCAAATATTATTGTTTTAATTTCCGTTTGAAATTTCTAACTAAACGCATCTTTAACGAGTCATAAATACCATTATATAATTTCACTTCGATATATTAAAAACACCTTTTAAAAGAAGAGCTTTAAAATTTAGGAAGGGAAAGTGAATTATGTCGTGGAACAGGTCTTATGTCTTAACCCAGGTAGCAAGATGACATTAAAGAACGTAAAGCGACGTCATTTTTAGGTCACAGACTTGTTGTGACCTAAAATGTCGCCCGGGCGTCAATGTCACTTTGACGTCAGTGGACTTTGAGATCAAAGACGTCTTTATATCGTCCTTATTGGTAATTTCAGGTTAATAAGCGTCTACATTCTGGTCTTTAAAATGAGTTTCTGTTACCACAGATATATATTGAGTTTTTTTCATTACATAATTGATTACCAAAATCAAAATTTTAAAGTAAAAAAAAGAATAAAAAAGAAGCGACAATGTCGAGAATTGAACTCGGGTTCACCTGCACTATATTCGCTGTACAACAAACACACACTAAAGCGGATTAGAGATGTGCGGATAGTATCTACTCGATACTTTAAAATTTGATACATGCGAAGATTCAAAATAATTCAATCCTTAGACCTCAACTACTCGTTACTCGAATACTTTTTTAAATCCCAAATTTCCATGTCACCGGTGGCTGCTTATGCGTACTAAATTTATTTTATAAGTAAAATATGGCAATATTGTTAATAAAATGATCAATAATACCTATTTATATTTACCCGGCGTTGTCGCCACGCACTTGCTTGATACTTCGATACTCAATACCTTTCGTTCGTCCGTCGTGCCTGATTACTTGATTACTTTTTATTAGCATCAAAGTATTAAAGTATCATTTTGTAATATCTTACTAAAACTTGATAACCCTCTATTATACTCAAAAAATATAACAAACGCCAAAGCAAGCCCTAAATTTAATATAGGTATTCATATAAAATCTTAATATTCGTCTGTATATTCACTAACGAGTATACAAGTAATGACTACTTTGTAACGAATACAAAGTATCTGATACTTAGATATAAAGTATAATTATATATATCTACTCGATACTTAGTAAAAGTAATCGTTGCACATCACTAAAGCGGATGGAGTTGGTAATACCCAAAGGGGGTTAACTTTCAGTAATCTATCACGTGAATAAAATAAGATATATAACTGGTGCTACAGGTGGCGCTGGCGCTGGCCCCACCATCGCTACCGACATTCGATGTTTGTTTCACGTTTTGGGTGTTCAACATGCTTACTATCTTAGCAATGGCCAAATTGGATGAAATCAGGTAGATTATTTTATATTTTAATGGTTTAAATATCGACAGAAATTAGTTTTTTTAATAGCTTTTGTACATGCTTCTGCCATGTGTTGATGGACATACTGAACGGCGACATTGTACAATAAAACTAATTTACTTCTTATGGGTTTTTTGTAGCAGCAGTCTTCATAAGCCTCATGTGTTATACCTCGTCAGGAGCATGCTACTTACATTCAGCTCTTCTGATTCCTGCTGCAATATATTTTGCATCTAAGTTAGTGTCACCTTAAAACAGATGTTAATGAAGACAGAAATGCTATTTTTAGTACATGAATGTAGTTTTGACTGTTCATATGGAGAGTGTGCCTGAGTACTTTCCAGGTAGCAAAATAATTTTTTGAGGACGTTTGTTGTTTTTCGTACTTTTTGGTCTATATGTAGAGTCATTTTTAAGTCCTTACGACCTTAAAGTAACGTACAAGTGTCACATAGAAAATGACGTTATTGTCGAATATGTTATTGTCATATATCTGCATTCATGTTACTTTGAAAATTGACTTCTTTATATTATATTATTATACCGGGTGGTGCGTCGCTGAAAACCTATGTAAATTTTAAGGGAATCAATTATTGGCTTCCCTGTACATTTTATAAAAAAACATTTTTTAAGAAAAAATGTAAGATAACTTTTTGAAGAGACCAATCTAGCAAACCCTTGTGCAAAGTTTCAAAAAATTTTAATAAGCGAATCTTGAATTATTCAATTAAAAATTATCAAATTTTCGGTTCAGGTAAAACCAAACGGGCACCAGTAAAATGAATATTGTCACTGACGTGGGGAAACGTGTCAATAAATCAGTGACAGTCGATATTTGAAAACAAGTATGAATTATTCATTCGACGAAAAATATATTAAATAAAAGTTTTGATAAAAAAGTAATGTTAACGTGTCTTACTTGAGGCGTCTCATAGCAAAACTCGTCTTATCCAAATTTTACGAAAAATGTGGTAAATATGGCAGTATTCTCTTTAGGTTAATATGCTCCTTCTACCTTAATAATATTCACCAAAACTTGCCTTATCCTATTAAAATTCAACGGCAAAATATTGCTGTTCTCGCAAAACTTGCCTTATCCACTTGATATGTCGTTTCAAAACGCGCGTTATCCGCGCGACCAATTAGAAAACATGAAACACGTGCCTGCTTGTATCACCCGTTTTATATTTTTGTAGATTATTTGGATTAGTATAGCTTATAACAGCGTTATTGTACTAACTTTTAAGGTATTTTTACTGGAATTATAATTTATAAGACTAACTAGTTATTTTTAATATGGAGCAAAAAATTATCCCCGCAGAACGGGGTAAATGCAGAAGAAATATCAGTGACAGATCTCAGTGGAAAAGAAAAATACTAAAACGCGAAAGGTATTTTATGTTTTTTTTTTTGCAAGACTGACAGGGTATTAAAGATAATTGTTTTGCTACTTTAGGCGTTCCGCCAAAGGTTTGCCAGTTTATCCTACCTGCGGTCACAATGGAAAAACATACAAATGTATAAGATTAACCAGCCGAGATGTTTATGACTTTCATCAAAACTTTTATCAGGGGAAAACCAAGAAGGAGCCAGATGCGTACATATAAAAATTTTGTAAATATTCATAACCGAAGCGCGATAGACATATAAAAGTAGGTAGCAGCCGAAAAAGTGTAAGTGTTAAGTATTTTGTGAAAAAGTCCGGTTGCCAGAAATTTGAAATACAAGTTTGCTAAAAAACGTTTTTAAACATTCTTAATATCTCTAAGGATCGCGTCCAAAGAATTGCCAGGCGATATCTTGAAACTGGGCTTTTGCCCAGAGAAAATCGTGGTGGCGATCGCGTAAGCAAAAAATACGAAGAAAAGCGAGTGGCCGTGAGAAAATTTCTGGAGAGTTTGAAAGGAGTGGAAAGCCATTATTGTCGTTTGAAATCAAGTAGTCGGCAATATTTAAGTAGTAATTTAAATGTTTTCAAGCTTTGGAGGCTCTACAATCAAAAAGCGACTTTTAAAGTAAAAAAAATTTTTTCCATCACATTTTTTCAAGAGAATACAACATTGGATTTGGAAGTCCTGTAACCGATGCATGTTCCAAATGCATTGAGCTTTCTGAAAAAATAAAATTAGAAAAAGACGTCGATAAAAAAACCAATTGATGATAGAAAAAAGGATACACAAGCTAAGAGCCAATGCATTTTTTGCCAAACTTAAAGAGGCTGACTGCAATATGATAACATATTCGTTTGATTGTCAAAAAAATTTGGTCAATCCCAAGGTCCCCGACAAGATTGCTTATTATAGCAGGCAGTTGTACACATATAACTTTACTGTTATTCAAGGTTCTTCCAAAGCAAAAATGACCATGGAAAACGTTCATATCTACACTTGGATTGAACATCAACATAAAAAGGATTCAAATGAAATCTCTTCGGCAGTCTATGATGTTCTGTCAAAAGCTGATTTGTCCTCTTATTCTGTCATAAGGCTATGTGCTGACGGACGCGGTGGACAAAATCGCAATTCAACAATGATAGGTATGTTATCTCATTTTCTTATAAATATCGCACCGTCCAATATTAAATCCATAGAAATCATTTTTACTGACCGGAGTAATGTTAGCAACGGAATACCAGCAACGGCGGTTGCCGGGTGGTCACGAGTCGCGCGCGATGTCGAAGCGGCGCTTATGAAAATTGATAGTTTATTTAACACAACTTTAGATGCATTAAAACTTCCTATCATTAGATGCATTTTCTCAACGCAAAAAATTCCTCTTTACTAATTTTATTATGTCGGCACAATTAAAAAAATTATGAAAAATTTTATCGGAAAAAAATTATTTTAAACTCGATATAAGTCGTTTAAAAAGCAAAAAAAACACCGTTGGTATGGTAGCAATTTGAGGATTTTTTTAGGGATGACAACTCAATATCTCTACTAACTTACTGGATATACCGTTTGAGAAAGTCAACCAATTTTAAAAAACTACTTTTTCTAAACTAATTTTTTTACTATGATAAAAGAAGAGTCCAAATTCGGTATATTCGACATTTGAAGGGTAAAAAAACACCGTTGCTACTGGTAAAAAATTAAGATTTTTTTAAGAATGATAATACGGTATCTGTAGATACTTACTATGCATGTCTTTTTAAAAAGCCGACGTATTTTAAGAACCTAGAATTTTTTTAGTTTGATAAAAAAATAGACCAAATTCGGTATATTCGACATTTGAAGGGTAAAAAAACACCGTTGCTAGGAGTAAAAAATTAAGATTTTTTTATGAATGATAATACGGTATCTGTAGATACTTACTATGTATGTCTTTTCAAAAATCCGACGTATTTTAAAAAACTAGAATTTTTTTAGTTTGATAAAAGAATAGACCAAATTCGGTATTTTCGACATTTGAAGGATAAAAAAACACCGTTGCTACGGGTAAAAAATTAAGATTTTTTTAAGAGTGATAAAAGAGTATCTATAGATAGTTACTATGTATGTCTTTTAAAAAAGCCGACGTATTTTAAAAAACCAGAATTTTTTTAGTTTGATAAAAAAAAATAGACCAAATTCGGTATATTTTTTTATCAAACTAAAAAAATTCTAGTTTTTTAAAATACGTCGGCTTTTTGAAAAGACATACATAGTAAGTATCTACAGATACCGTATTATTATTTATAAAAAAATCTTAATTTTTTACCCCTAGCAACGGTGTTTTTTTACCCTTCAAATGTCGAATATACCGAATTTGGTCTATTTTTTTATCAAACTAAAAAAATTCTAGTTTTTTAAAATACGTCGGCTTTTTTAAAAGACATACATAGTAAGTATCTATAGATACTCTTTTATCATTCTTAAAAAAATTTTAATTTTTTACCCGTAGCAACGGTGTTTTTTTATCCTTCAAATGTCGAAAATACCGAATTTGGTCTATTCTTTTATCAAACTAAAAAAATTCTAGTTTTTTAAAATACGTCGGCTTTTTTAAAAGACATACATAGTAACTATCTATAGATAGTCTTTTATCACTCTTAAAAAAATCTTAATTTTTTACCCGTAGCAACGGTGTTTTTTTATCCTTCAAATGTCGAAAATACCGAATTTGGTCTATTCTTTTATCAAACTAAAAAAATTCTAGTTTTTTAAAATACGTCGGCTTTTTTAAAAGACATACATAGTAAGTATCTATAGATACTCCTTTATCATTCTTAAAAAAATCTTAATTTTTTACCCCTAGCAACGGTGTTTTTTTACCCTTCAAATGTCGAATATACCGAATTTGGTCTATTTTTTTATCAAACTAAAAAAATTCTAGTTTTTTAAAATACGTCGGCTTTTTTAAAAGACATACATAGTAAGTATCTATAGATACTCTTTTATCATTCTTAAAAAAATTTTAATTTTTTACCCGTAGCAACGGTGTTTTTTTATCCTTCAAATGTCGAAAATACCGAATTTGGTCTATTCTTTTATCAAACTAAAAAAATTTTAGTTTTTTAAAATACGTCGGCTTTTTGAAAAGACATACATAGTAAGTATCTACAGATACCGTATTATCATTCATAAAAAAATCTTAATTTTTTACCCCTAGCAACGGTGTTTTTTTACCCTTCAAATTTCGAATATACCGAATTTGGTCTATTTTTTTATCAAACTAAAAAAATTCTAGTTTTTTAAAATACGTCGGCTTTTTAAAAAGACATACATAGTAAGTATATACAGATACCGTATTATCATTCATAAAAAAAATCTTAATTTTTTACCCCTAGCAACGGTGTTTTTTTACCCTTCAAATGTCGAATATACCGAATTTGGTCTATTTTTTTATCAAACTAAAAAAATTCTAGTTTTTTAAAATACGTCGGCTTTTTTAAAAGACATACATAGTAAGTATCTATAGATACTCTTTTATCATTCTTAAAAAAATTTTAATTTTTTACCCGTAGCAACGGTGTTTTTTTATCCTTCAAATGTCGAAAATACCGAATTTGGTCTATTCTTTTATCAAACTAAAAAAATTCTAGTTTTTTAAAATACGTCGGCTTTTTTAAAAGACATACATAGTAAGTATCTATAGATACTCTTTTATCATTCTTAAAAAAATCTTAATTTTTTACCCCTAGCAACGGTGTTTTTTTACCCTTCAAATGTCGAATATACCGAATTTGGTCTATTTTTTTATCAAACTAAAAAAATTCTAGTTTTTTAAAATACGTCGGCTTTTTTAAAAGACATACATAGTAAGTATCTATAGATACTCTTTTATCATTCTTAAAAAAATTTTAATTTTTTACCCGTAGCAACGGTGTTTTTTTATCCTTCAAATGTCGAAAATACCGAATTTGGTCTATTCTTTTATCAAACTAAAAAAATTTTAGTTTTTTAAAATACGTCGGCTTTTTGAAAAGACATACATAGTAAGTATCTACAGATACCGTATTATCATTCATAAAAAAATCTTAATTTTTTACCCCTAGCAACGGTGTTTTTTTATCCTTCAAATGTCGAAAATACCGAATTTGGTCTATTCTTTTATCAAACTAAAAAAATTCTAGTTTTTTAAAATACGTCGGATTTTTGAAAAGACATACATAGTAAGTATCTACAGATACCGTATTATCATTCATAAAAAAATCTTAATTTTTTACCCCTAGCAACGGTGTTTTTTTACCCTTCAAATTTCGAATATACCGAATTTGGTCTATTTTTTTATCAAACTAAAAAAATTCTAGTTTTTTAAAATACGTCGGCTTTTTAAAAAGACATACATAGTAAGTATCTACAGATACCGTATTATTATTCATAAAAAAAATCTTAATTTTTTACCCGTAGCAACGGTGTTTTTTTACCCTTCAAATGTCGAATATACCGAATTTGGTCTATTCTTTTAACAAACTAAAAAAATTCTAGTTTTTTAAAATACGTCGGATTTTTGAAAAGACATACATAGTAAGTATCTACAGATACCGTATTATTATTCATAAAAAAAATCTTAATTTTTTACCCGTAGCAACGGTGTTTTTTTACCCTTCAAATGTCGAATATACCGAATTTGGTCTATTCTTTTAACAAACTAAAAAAATTCTAGTTTTTTAAAATACGTCGGCTTTTTGAAAAGATATACATAGTAAGTATCTACAGATACCGTATTATCATTCATAAAAAAATCTTAATTTTTTACCCCTAGCAACGGTGTTTTTTTATCCTTCAAATGTCGAAAATACCGAATTTGGTCTATTCTTTTATCAAACTAAAAAAATTCTAGTTTTTTAAAATACGTCGGATTTTTGAAAAGACATACATAGTAAGTATCTACAGATACCGTATTATTATTCATAAAAAAAATCTTAATTTTTTACCCGTAGCAACGGTGTTTTTTTACCCTTCAAATGTCGAATATACCGAATTTGGTCTATTCTTTTAACAAACTAAAAAAATTCTAGTTTTTTAAAATACGTCGGCTTTTTGAAAAGATATACATAGTAAGTATCTACAGATACCGTATTATCATTCATAAAAAAATCTTAATTTTTTACCCCTAGCAACGGTGTTTTTTTACCCTTCAAATTTCGAATATACCGAATTTGGTCTATTTTTTTATCAAACTAAAAAAATTCTAGTTTTTTAAAATACGTCGGCTTTTTTAAAAGACATACATAGTAAGTATCTATAGATACTCTTTTATCATTCTTAAAAAAATCTTAATTTTTTACCCCTAGCAACGGTGTTTTTTTACCCTTCAAATGTCGAATATACCGAATTTGGTCTATTTTTTTATCAAACTAAAAAAATTCTAGTTTTTTAAAATACGTCGGCTTTTTTAAAAGACATACATAGTAAGTATCTATAGATACTCTTTTATCATTCTTAAAAAAATTTTAATTTTTTACCCGTAGCAACGGTGTTTTTTTATCCTTCAAATGTCGAAAATACCGAATTTGGTCTATTCTTTTATCAAACTAAAAAAATTTTAGTTTTTTAAAATACGTCGGCTTTTTGAAAAGACATACATAGTAAGTATCTACAGATACCGTATTATCATTCATAAAAAAATCTTAATTTTTTACCCCTAGCAACGGTGTTTTTTTACCCTTCAAATTTCGAATATACCGAATTTGGTCTATTTTTTTATCAAACTAAAAAAATTCTAGTTTTTTAAAATACGTCGGCTTTTTAAAAAGACATACATGGTAAGTATCTATAGATACTCTTTTATCATTCTTAAAAAAATTTTAATTTTTTACCCGTAGCAACGGTGTTTTTTTATCCTTCAAATGTCGAAAATACCGAATTTGGTCTATTCTTTTATCAAACTAAAAAAATTCTAGTTTTTTAAAATACGTCGGCTTTTTTAAAAGACATACATAGTAAGTATCTATAGATACTCTTTTATCATTCTTAAAAAAATCTTAATTTTTTACCCCTAGCAACGGTGTTTTTTTACCCTTCAAATGTCGAATATACCGAATTTGGTCTATTTTTTTATCAAACTAAAAAAATTCTAGTTTTTTAAAATACGTCGGCTTTTTTAAAAGACATACATAGTAAGTATCTATAGATACTCTTTTATCATTCTTAAAAAAATTTTAATTTTTTACCCGTAGCAACGGTGTTTTTTTATCCTTCAAATGTCGAAAATACCGAATTTGGTCTATTCTTTTATCAAACTAAAAAAATTTTAGTTTTTTAAAATACGTCGGCTTTTTGAAAAGACATACATAGTAAGTATCTACAGATACCGTATTATCATTCATAAAAAAATCTTAATTTTTTACCCCTAGCAACGGTGTTTTTTTACCCTTCAAATTTCGAATATACCGAATTTGGTCTATTTTTTTATCAAACTAAAAAAATTCTAGTTTTTTAAAATACGTCGGCTTTTTAAAAAGACATACATAGTAAGTATATACAGATACCGTATTATCATTCATAAAAAAAATCTTAATTTTTTACCCCTAGCAACGGTGTTTTTTTACCCTTCAAATGTCGAATATACCGAATTTGGTCTATTTTTTTATCAAACTAAAAAAATTCTAGTTTTTTAAAATACGTCGGCTTTTTTAAAAGACATACATAGTAAGTATCTATAGATACTCTTTTATCATTCTTAAAAAAATTTTAATTTTTTACCCGTAGCAACGGTGTTTTTTTATCCTTCAAATGTCGAAAATACCGAATTTGGTCTATTCTTTTATCAAACTAAAAAAATTCTAGTTTTTTAAAATACGTCGGCTTTTTTAAAAGACATACATAGTAAGTATCTATAGATACTCTTTTATCATTCTTAAAAAAATCTTAATTTTTTACCCCTAGCAACGGTGTTTTTTTACCCTTCAAATGTCGAATATACCGAATTTGGTCTATTTTTTTATCAAACTAAAAAAATTCTAGTTTTTTAAAATACGTCGGCTTTTTTAAAAGACATACATAGTAAGTATCTATAGATACTCTTTTATCATTCTTAAAAAAATTTTAATTTTTTACCCGTAGCAACGGTGTTTTTTTATCCTTCAAATGTCGAAAATACCGAATTTGGTCTATTCTTTTATCAAACTAAAAAAATTTTAGTTTTTTAAAATACGTCGGCTTTTTGAAAAGACATACATAGTAAATATCTACAGATACCGTATTATCATTCATAAAAAAATCTTAATTTTTTACCCCTAGCAACGGTGTTTTTTTACCCTTCAAATTTCGAATATACCGAATTTGGTCTATTTTTTTATCAAACTAAACAAATTCTAGTTTTTTAAAATACGTCGGCTTTTTAAAAAGACATACATGGTAAGTATCTACAGATACCGTATTATTATTCATAAAAAAAATCTTAATTTTTTACCCGTAGCAACGGTGTTTTTTTACCCTTCAAATGTCGAATATACCGAATTTGGTCTATTCTTTTAACAAACTAAAAAAATTCTAGTTTTTTAAAATACGTCGGCTTTTTGAAAAGATATACATAGTAAGTATCTACAGATACCGTATTATCATTCATAAAAAAATCTTAATTTTTTACCCCTAGCAACGGTGTTTTTTTACCCTTCAAATTTCGAATATACCGAATTTGGTCTATTTTTTTATCAAACTAAAAAAATTCTAGTTTTTTAAAATACGTCGGCTTTTTAAAAAGACATACATAGTAAGTATCTACAGATACCGTATTATCATTCATAAAAAAAATCTTAATTTTTTACCCGTAGCAACGGTGTTTTTTTTACCCTTCAAATGTCAAATATACCGAATTTGGTCTATTTTTTTATCAAACTAAAAAATATCTAGTTTTTTAAAATACGTCGGCTTTTCGAAAAGACATAGATAGTAAGTATCTACAGATACCGTGTTATCATTCTTAAAAAAATCCTAATTTTTTACCCGTAGCAACGGTGTTTTTTTACCCTTCAAATGTCGAATATACCGAATTTGGACTCTTCTTTTATCATAGTAAAAAAGTTAGTTTAGAAAAAGTAGTTTTTTAAAATTGGTTGACTTTCTCAAACGGTATATCCAGTAAGTTAGTAGAGATATTGAGTTGTCATCCCTAAAAAAATCCTCAAATTGCTACCATACCAACGGTGTTTTTTTTGCTTTTTAAACGACTTATATCGAGTTTAAAATAATTTTTTTCCGATAAAATTTTTCATAATTTTTTTAATTGTGCCGACATAATAAAATTAGTAAAGAGGAATTTTTTGCGTTGAGAAAATGCATCTAATGATAGGAAGTTTTAATGCATCTAAAGTTTTGCATGTGTTAAATAAACTATCAATTTTCATAAGCGCCGCTTCGACATCGCGCGCAACTCGTGACCACCCGGCAACCGCCGTTGCTGGTATTCCGTTGCTAACATTACTCCGGTTTTTTACTGTTCCTGGACATTCACATTTACCACCTGATAGGGTATTCGGTAGAATTGAAAAGGAATTTAAAAAAATGTCGACGATTATCGATCCTAAAATATATTTGGATTTATTTAAAAAACACGGTACTGTAGTAAACTTAGGCCAAGACTGTCTGGTTATGAACTGGAAATCTCAAGTTGGCGAATTTTTAAAAAATATTAGCTCTTGGCATTTTAAGTTCTTGCTAAAAGGTTTATATTGACTAAAAACTCTGGTGAAAATAATATTATGGTTAGAGGAGAACAATTTTATAACTCGGATACTGGGGTACCTAAGTCGATTTAAAAAAAAGGAAAAAAATTAGATCATTTTGCTCCAGACACTGTTCCAATGGGAGGTCCAGTAAATTCTGCCAAGTTAAAGGATATTGATAATTTACTAGAGAAACATTTTGGAAATGAATGGAAGAGCAAAGAGGATCTAAAGTTTTATAAAGATGTTTTAGATGGAATATCGCAGCCATTGATAGGATCTAATTCTGAAGTTCCAGAAGATCAATTTTGCGAACCACGAGAAGCAGAAGATGAAGGAGAATTAAGAATTTAACTTTTAAGACTTTTGTACTTTTAAAAATATAGATGTCCCTTCTCAAACTCGGCGTTGTTTTATTTTTTTTTGCAGCATAACTTGTCAAATCCAAAATGACTAATCAAAACTTGTCTTATCCATTTTTGTTTATTTATTTTAGCCGATTAAGAATATTCTACATTTGAAAAAATTGATGTGAGTGTTTTCTAAAAACTCATTTTATATTATTATTTATTTTTCGTCATTGTATCCAAAAAAATTACTTTAGTACAGGTTTTTCCGAATTTACGTAGAACGACTTAACATGGATAAGACGAGTTTTGCTATGAGACGCCTCACTTTGAATGTATCTGGTTGTGAGATTGATAAAACGAAAAAAAAAACATTTCTTGTATTCAGCTGTAGGTCAGATTTGACAAAGCCTTATAACAAAATGTTTGCTGGTGGCTGGTGTCTGGTTTTACCTGAACCGAAAATTTGGTAATTTTGCAATTACATTTAATTGAATGATTCAAGATTCGCTTATTAAAATTTTTTGAAACTTTGCACGAGGGTTTGCCAGATTGGTCTCTTCAAAAAGTTATCTTACATTTTTTCTGTACAATGTACAGGAAAGCCAATAATTGATCCCCTTAAAATTTACATGGGATTTCCAGTTCCGCTCGGCGACGCACCACCCGGTATATTATTAAAGAAAATGCTTCATACTTTATTAAAGAGGAACAGTAGAATTGTTTTGTGCATGTCAAAACAAGTGAAAAATTTTTATGATATTATAAAGTTTTTTTTTGCGATTTCTACATAAGCATTTGGCATTATTGCATCAGAGATGTTGCAAGCAAACAAACTGCCCATAGTTAGCCACGCCAACGCTAATTCTAATATTCTAAGAAAAAAATTAATATGCTTATGAAAAAGTGTCGGTCGTATATTTTTGAAAATATTGAAATTTTTCAAAAATTGTTTTAAGTATTTATATGTAGAACTATTATTTATAATAACATAAGATTAATTGTGTATGAAATTTAAATTCCGGTGTTTATAGAAATTAGTTTTAGGTAGCTTGGGTATAATAGGTATTATGTGTTTAATAATTGGTTTTTATTTCTTACAGTTTTTTTTGTTTCTTTAGTAAATAGCAGTACTATACATACAGGTGTTAAGTCATCAAGGTGATATGATTAAATATTGGAATTGTATTTTTTTGAATATGTGTAAACACTTATTTGAGATATTACTTTAGTTAAAACTTTTTTTTATATGTATTATATAATTAGATAATAAATGTGATAGATACAGGGATACTGTACATACCAAAACTATAAAAAAGAACCTATAAAACTAATTTTAAAATAATATTAAATTCTCAAACTTAAAAAAAATGTTTTTAAATAAAAAAATATATATTTCTTTAAAAAAATCATTAAAATTTAAATACAAATTATAAAAAAAGGTGGCAAATATATTTGCTATTTAATAAGAAGATAAATAAATACTAAATTGATTTTACCTTACTACGGTCATGTTGACCCTTTGAAGTTGTAAAAAATCGGTCACAATAAATTAACAATTCACTTTGATAAATCAGTAATAGTTTTTAGTAACAGATAAATATTTATCGCATTGTTGTTCACAAAAAGAAAGATAACAAACGTTAAGTTTTATATTATTATCAGGTCCAGTATGCACTAGCACTAAACGGTAATTACAGGCACAATTTTATCATTTAAGTCCATTTAAAAAAACTTTTGTTCCCGCACGCGTGCATCTATAAACGAACCTTGACAGGTTCTTCTCTGTTAAATTTTTTATACACGGATGATTCTTGATGTGTTACTGTTAATATTGACTTGAACAAAATCATTTAATTTCTCCTATAAGCCAGCTTTGCTTGGTAGGAGGGAACACTGGTATTGGTAGTGGCTTTGAGAATTGATGTAGGTCATGTAAACATTCTAAAATATTATTTATTAGGACTAATTATATATGCGTAGATATTGTGTAGAAATTAAAAAAAGATTAGTAAGTTATGTTAGTTGTTGTAGGTTACCAATTAAATGTAGCCACTAAATATAAGAGAAATATTAAAAGCATTTCAACTGCATGTAAACAGTATCTGAAAAAGGTCCCGGTACATGGAAAATTTCGGCTTTAAAAATTAGAAGAATTCACCGATTTTCAATTTAAAAAAAAATTTTAAACATATTTTCCTGACGCTTTTTAAAGCTCTATACAAAATAAATTACACTTTCTTAGAGCCGCGTTTTATGCTCAACACGGTAGCGATTTAAAATTAATTTTTAAATCGTTTAGAATTTTTTTTCCTATGCGTGCCATATTGGATTATACCAGATTTAAATATGTAAAAAAATATATTTCTCTTTCTCAAAATTTTGATGGAGATTATCTGAAATTATTGTTGAATTGAAAGTGCTATGCAGCGTTGAAAAGTATAATGTGAAAGTAAAAAAGTGCATGATACACGAGAAAGTGACCCTGAACAGTGTAATGCTTTATAATCTGCGATTTTAAATTACGCTAGGAAAAAATAAAAAAGGTTTTTTGAATTTTCGTTTCTTCGCCCAACAGAAAATATTCAATATTTACATAGTAGAATAATTTATTATATACTATTTAAATATTTTATTATATTAATATAATAAAATATTGATTAAATAACAGCAAGCGCGGACTGTAATTAGGGCTGGGATTCTAAAATCACGACTTCGAATTCGATCGCGACGAGAAGGGTGATTCTAATTTCAATCGTCGGCTAAACTCGTTTTATTCGATTTGATTTAGGTTTCTTGGTGTATATTTGGTATTTTCCCTAATATTTGACAGTTGGAAACGTCAGTTGTCTTTTTTATTGATGAACACTAAGAATTTTGTTAATTTTTTTCGCCTTTGCGTTTTTTTATTTAGATATATGCCTATAACTATATTATTTGAAGGGCACAGGGTTAAAAGGAGCTCATGAGCATTTTTGTGATTTTTCAGCAGAGCGATTTTAAGGTTGAAATTCTAGCTTACGAACGCTATGTTGCTTTTTTCAATCAATTAACTTTTTTTGTGAAGATAAAACAATAAACAAACTTCTTAAGTGTTTTGAGACTGTTTGTATTTCCGTTTAGTACAAAAAAATAATAAAATCGCATATAGGTACAAAAGTGACAGGGGAAAAAGGGGTCCATTTTATTGAAATGAGCCTGTTCTTTCACAGTAATCATAACCTCGATCGTCGTTAGTGCGAAAGGCTCCAAACAATATTCCTAAAAAAACATATAAACTATAAAACCGACCTTATACTTAAAATTTACCAATTCGTTAATTAGTGATGCGGCAGGTTTGAAAAAAAGTCTTGCGCTGCGTAACTTTTTTAAATGCTGCAGGTCCCGAAACTTCTCAGCAGATATTTGAAGCTGCCCTAAATATATAAATAAAATACGTAAAAAACAGATTTAATAATAATAAAAAAATTTGTACCTTCATAACTTAACTCAGGTAGCATAAATTCGTTGTCTTGAAGATGACGAACAGCTAATCGCGAAGACTTTCGGTTTTTTCCTTGCAACGAACTGACTCCCAACATCCATTATATGTAGTGCGATACTGTATCAAAGGTCCTCTATTTATCTTAATTTCTCTAATTGATCTAGATGAGAATAGCGACTTTTTTGCGTAACTATTGTCAAGAAATTTTCCCCAGCTGCGGAAAAAGGTGTGATTGACCTCGATAACCGTAAATGGAGTTTTAGAATATTTTCAACCAGTCTTTGGGAAGATCTGCTCTGCTTTTTTGGTTTACAAGGCCAAAATTCTTATCACATTCCATATTATAGGAATGTCCTCGAATGGGGAACGTGATAGAAGCTGATTATAACCTTTTCTCGTTGTTGACTAAGTTATGAAGAAAACGAAAAAAGGTAAGATTTTTTTTGACTGTTTATCTTAGCCATCCTCTTCCTACTGTAAAAAGTTTCTTTTTTCTTATGTAACGCGTTTTCTGTAGTTAATCTCTCCATCTCCCTAGATATCCGTAAGATCTCCTCAGATGAGTTTTTTACCAGTTTTTCAGATTCTAAGTTTTTAATTTTTATTGTGAACTCATCACAGCTGCTACAAGTATCCGTTCGTGGATAACCAAAGGAGATATTGAAATCACGGCAAAACATCTGCCTGTACGACTCGTACGATATTTTATTGCCAGGGTGAAGTTCCTTAAACATTTTATGCATTTTCTTTATGTTTAGATCTTCAGAAAGGTATATTTTTGAAGAGTTCTTCAGGCCATAATGACTTCCACAACCTTTAAATGAATTGATATGCTGTCTGACTAGGCTTATAGTTTCTACTGGAAGCTTATTAGAATGGTTTGGGTGGCTACCTCGTTTATCTTCAGGAGCATATCCTGTTTCCTTCAAGCTTGCTACCCAAATTTCCACTTTTTTTCTTGATATGCCATGTATAGCAATAAATGCTTTACGGCACACGTCAAATTCCTCCGTGCTACCTGCTACCACAGTTCGCACCCTGTACTTGTAGGATGCACTGTAGTGCTTAGCACCTTCTCCCAATGTCTTACGTTGAACCGGTACTGAAGTACTGATATTAAGCCACTAAGGTATGAATTTTGAGCATTAGTCGAACTAGGCATGTTAAAATGCTTTAATATGTTACATCTTGTATCACTGGGTACAACATCAAAACACTTTTTTAAACAGTTGCAATCAGGGCCCATTTCATGACTTTGGAGTCTCATTTTCTTATTAACGTCCCTTAATCTGCCGTTTCTTTTTTTGCTCCTAGGCTCCATTACACTATTTTTCAGGTTTAGTTCTTCATCACTGCTATGTTCACCACTTTCCATAATGAGAACTTTTTGAGTTTTAAGGATAAAACAAAAAAAAAAAAAGAAAACAAACAAGCACGCTCTCGTCTAGTAGACCGACCAACTAACTGACGCAATAATACTAAACATTGGAACAAATTAATTTTAATAATAGCATGGTTGAAACGCATTGCATGCAAAAACGCGCTCATTTCTAAGTTATATGTATAATTTTGACGACCTGTATATTTAAATATGCTTATTAATTAATTATTTATCTTATGCTTTATATTCAATTTATTATGCTTTGTAATCACTTTAAGCTTATATATTCTCATGTAACCTATTGTTAAACAACTCTTTGCTCGTATGTCTTGTAAGTCGGTCACACCCTGTCATAATAAAAGTTTTTTAAAACACCCTCGTGTTGGAAACTTATTTAACTGGCGCAGTCGGTAGGATCGGGGCAGTTTTGGCAATAAAAATTCACGTCATCGAGACGATTATTGCTTCAGAACGTGAGTTTCAACTCTTCAGCACCGAGACGAACTCCTGGCAGCTGTGGTTGGCAAGCAAGCAGCAGAGTGTTCACCCGATAGGAAGAAGACCGAAAAGTACCAAACGGTAAGTGCCCAATTCCTATCAACCCTTTTCATTTTCTCCGTTTGAGCAGGTGAAAAGTTCTGTTAATTTCTCCGATTGAGCAATTAATAGTCTAGTATTAAGTTTTATTTTATTTTAATTGATTTTATAAATTGGAAAAGATATATTCCAAATCGATATTGAATTGCACATTTTATTTAGCATATTTAAATTTGACGATTTTAATTTGAATTTTAGATTTAAGATATAATAGTTAAAGAAAACATTTCTAGTCAAAATAATATTTTATGAATACTAATTTTGAAGATATTGATAGTTTAATCAATACATTTTCACAAACATTAAGATTAAATCAAGAAACTATACGTGAAAGTATTGAAACATCAAATCAATTCACAATGCCTGAAACAAATGCTTCAAGTAATGTTAATTATACTTTATTAAAAATGTATGTAGACACTATTCTACCATACAACGGAAATCCAAATACCTTAAATAGCTTTATTTCCGCCGCTGATTTCTTATTTGCAACTTATGGAAATGAAAATGACGTAGTATTAAAAAATTATTTGATACGTACGATTCGCATGAAGTTAATTGAAAGAGCTCAAATTCTAGTAGGTTGTAGATTAGAACTAGTAACATGGCTTCAAATTAAAAACGCTTTATTTGACTGTTTTGGCGATAAAAGAAACTTAGAGTGTTTAGAACAGGATCTTTTTATGGCAACCCCTTATAAAAATGAACCTTCTTTACAATTTGGAAAACGTTTACAAGTTTTAAGAAGTTTATTAGCACAAAAAATCAATGGTTACCCATCTACTCAAATGGATGAAGGTACCAAATTAATTCATTTAAGACAATATGATAACGTATGCTTAAGAACCTTTATACGCGGATTACCAAATCCTTTACAAAGTATAATTCGACTCAAAAGTCCAGACTGTATTGAAAATGCTATGACAATGATTGTAGAAGAAGAAAATTTCCAATATACCCAAAATTTAATTAGACCGACACCTATTCATAACAAACAACAACCCCAACAAAAACCAAATCATAATCATACTAGACAACAGTACCAACCCAATAATATTAATTATCATAGATCAAATAATCAAAACTATAATCCAAATTATAACCCTAATTATAACAATTACAATCCAAACCCAAATAATTATAGTAACCAACAATATCTAAACCAAATACACAATAATCAAAGATTTAATACTAATCCTGAATTTCCTAGAGGCCCAGTAGATATTAGACCTCGACAATTACCTCAAAGACCATTACCAACAAATAGACAAGTTTTTGGCCCTCCTCAAAATGTATTTAAACCTACAGGAGCAATTCCTAAAAATCAACCAGAACCTATGTCCACAAGGACAAGTTATACTATGCCTTCTCAAAAGAGTTTTCAAAACAAAAATAATAACAATAACAATCAAAATCATTTCAGACAAACAGGTCCAAGAAACTTTATATCTGAAGAACTATACCAATTTGAAAATAAACGAGAAATTAATCCTAACGAAGAAGAATATTATGCCGATAATATTCAAAATGACTATTATTCTGATAATATGTCTAATCAAGATCAATATTATTCTGGTAATAATGATCAAGAACATAATAACCACTATGAAACATATAATTGTAACGATAATCCCGAATACGACCCCAATTATGATTATTCATCATTTAATGATTTAACATTAAATGAAAATCATAATGAGAATGAAAATTTTCAGATAACCAGCCCTTCAGAAATTCACAAATGATTTTCGATATGAATGTAGAAACAATTAATAGCCTACCATATTTACAAATAAAACAACCCCCTATTAAACTTTTAATTGATACAGGATGTTCTCATTCTCTACTAAGACCATCAATCGCAGAAAAACACTATCCAGACAAAATATATCAATTTTCCTCTACCTTAAAAACTGGCGTAGGAGAGAAAGAAATTTTATTTAAAGCCGATATTCCAGCTTTTCCCGAATTTAAAACAAATAAAAATATTTCATTTATCTTATACGACTTTCATAATTATTTCGATGGCATATTAAGATTAAATGACTTAAAGAACTTTGGGTTTAATATAGATTTAATTAACGAAAGACTAATCAGCAAAAATAATTCATTAACCTTATTTTATCGACAACCCGAGCGTGAGAAATATAAAATTACTGTTAATGCATACGAAGTATTAAGTGCCAAGATTCCAGTAGCACATGATGACATGGATATAATTTTACCAGAGACAACAATAGGTAACTTATACTTTCCTGAGACACTAACAACAGCACGACATGGATTCGCACGCGTTGACATTTTTAATTATACTGATAAGAATATTCAAATTGAGTTAAATGAACCACTTAGAGGTCATATTTTACCTAATTTCCATAAAGAAAATTTTGAATTTTTCCATATAGAAGATTTGAAAAATAAACCTTATAATGTAAATAAATCGATACCTAATTTTGATATAAATAATTTAATCCGACATGAACATCTTAACCCTGAAGAAAAAAGTAAACTTTTTAAAATAATAAAAGAATTTTCAGATATTTTTCACAAAGAAAATGACAAATTAACCTTTACTAATAAAATAAAGCACGAGATTAAAACCACCGACGAAATCCCCATACATACAAAGTCTTATAGATACCCCTTTATACATAAACAAGAAGTACAAAGACAAATAAATAAAATGTTAGACGACGGTATTATTAGACCAAGCTCAAGCCCGTGGAGTAGTCCAATTTGGATTGTTAGTAAAAAATTAGACTCCAGCGGAAAACAAAAATGGAGAATAGTAAACGACTACCGAAATGTAAATTCCAAAACTATAGACGATCGTTACCCTTTACCCAATATTAACGATATCTTAGATAAATTAGGACGGTGTACTTATTTCTCAACAATTGATCTATCATCCGGCTTTCATCAAATAGAAATGTCTCCTAATTCAATTGAAAAAACCGCTTTTACAGTAGAAAATGGACACTACGAATATGTTCGAATGCCATTTGGTTTAAAAAACGCGCCGGCAACCTTCCAAAGAATAATGGATAATATTCTAAGAGATATACAAGGAAAGTTTTGCTTAGTTTATATGGACGACATTATCGTGTTCTCTACAAGCCTTGAAGAACACATAAAACACCTAAAATACGTTTTCGAAAAACTTAGAGACGCAAAATTAAAAATTCAACTAGACAAATCCGAATTCCTTAGAATCGAAGTAGAATTTTTAGGACACGTAATAACTAGAAATGGCATAAAACCAAACCCCAAGAAAATTAACGCAATACAAAAATTTCCAATTCCAAAAACAGCAAAAGAAATAAAATCTTTTCTAGGATTGCTAGGTTATTACCGAAGATTTATAAAAGGATTCGCTAAATTAACTAAACCATTTACAAAATGTCTAAAAAAGGGAGCTACAATAAATTTGACACCAGAATACGTTGAAGCTTTTAATATATGTAAAAACATACTATGCAACGACCCAATACTTCAATATCCCAACTTCGAGAAACCATTCTTACTTACGACAGATGCTTCCAATGTTGCTATAGGAGCTGTACTTAGCCAAGGAACAATAGGCTCAGATCTACCTATTGCTTACGCATCTAGGACACTAAACCCCGCAGAACTTAATTATTCAACAATAGAAAAGGAACTCCTTGCTATTGTTTGGGCAACTAAATACTTTCGACCATATCTTTTTGGAAGAAAATTTACTATCATCACTGACCACAAACCTTTACAATATTTATTTAATATGAAAGAACCAAATTCACGTCTCGTAAGATGGAGACTTAAATTAGAGGAATTTGACTATGATGTAAAATATAAAAAGGGAACCCAAAATACTAACGCAGACGCACTATCCCGCATAGAGATTAATGTAATAGAAAATCAATCACTTTCAGGAAACCCTGGCGATATCTCAGATGATATAAATCAATACCTATCTAATGAATCAGAAGATGTAACAATTGAAGAACTAGATCAATTAGAAAATATATTTGACCCAACCAAAAAGAAAATCCACATAATATCAGACATTCAAATTAGACCCCCATTTAACCTTCAAAATATTCAAAATACTCAAAATATTCAAAATCAACAATCTGATGGAAATACAGTCCATTCAGCAAATGAAGATCCAATACTAAATATACCCACAACAGAGAACTGTTTGAACACTTACACAAATCAAATCATTATTACACAAAAATCCAATGAAAAATTTAACGTTTTAAAAACTATTCATTTTAATAATAAAAATAGGTATCACTTAACATTAACAAATAATTATGAACAAGAAATTATAAAATTCTTTAAAGAATATGTAAATCCAAAAGTAGTACATTGTATCTACATTATGAAATCGGAAATTAATGATTTAGATTATAAAATAAGTGTAATACTACCCAATACGTTTAGACATAATTCTTATAAACTTATCATGACAAAATTATTTTTAAATGATATAATAGATAAAGATATGCAATTAAAACTAATAACTAACCACCATGAGAAAACTTGTCATAGAGGAATAAACGAATGCTTGATGTCCCTAAAAACATTATATTACTGGCCAAATATGAAGAATGATTTGACAGAATATATTAATAATTGCGAAATTTGTCAGCAAGCTAAATACGATCGACATCCACCTAAAATTAAATTTGCTTTGACACCTACACCCTCTGAACCTTTAGAATCTATTCACATAGACACCTTTCAAATTTGTAACACAAAATTTCTTACAATAATAGATGTATTTTCCAGATATACTCAAGCATACCCATTAGAACCAAGTTGCACAGCAACTATTGTGCTAGATAATTTATGTACATTTATTAGTCATCACGGTTTACCACAACAAATTACTTGCGATAATGGTACCGAATTTAAAACATCACTAATGATTGATTTTTGCAAATTACATAATATAAAAATACACTTTACCACCCCCGGTAATTCAAACAGTAATAGCCCTGTTGAAAGAGTCCATTCAACCCTTTTAGATTTATTTAGAGTTTTAAAACTAAAAGAACCCAATGCCTCTACCAAGCAACTTATGTTATACGCAGTAATAGGCTATAATCTTGCATATCATAGTGTTACAAAACAGAGACCATTTGACATCATCAATGGCCGTGTAAAATCTTTAGACCCCTTCGATTTAACTGATGAAATAATTCTCAATAAATACATTACTGATCGAAGAGAACGCCTAAAAATAATATATGACAATATATTTAAAACATCCCTAAATACTAAAATAAAACAAAACCAAAAACAAAATGAAAAACGTGAAAACCCCGTTGACATTCCCTCTGGTAGTAAAATTTATGTAAATGACAAACAAGCTCATAGATCAAAAGATAAACCTAGAAAGAAAATAGAAATTGTAAAGAAAGATATCGGAACTAAAGTAATTTCAAATAAAAAGAAAGTCATACATAAATCACAGATTCAAAAACCTAAAAGACTTTCTTTTCCGCAGGAAAATGAACCCCCTGATGATGACATATATCGCACTACTGATAACTGCACCGACACAACAGATGACGGATCAGACTAAGAACGACTTATCAGTCACCCCTATAAATACGCCCTTACTCCCATTCCACCTTGGTAATGCACGAGTAATAGAAAATAAGCATACATTTATAAATTTTATAGACTTAGAACCCTTATTGTTAGAACTTAGTAATTTAGAAAACGCTTATAATATTTTAGATGCTTCTTGCAATAATACCAATATAATCAATTTAATGTTAATGCATCATATAAATACTTTTAATTTGCTTACGCACGCAAAATATTTAATTAATGAAATAAAAATTAAATTAAATAATATCAAACCGCATAGAACGAAACGTGGACTATTAAACGTTGTAGGAAAAACCTCAAAATGGTTATTTGGTACTCTGGACTCAGATGATGGAGAGCGCTACGAAAAAGCTATTCAAGAATTATGTAATAATCAAAATACTTATAAAAAGGAATTAAATTTACAAATGTCTTTAACTAAAGAATTAATCAATAATTACAACAATACTATAAGCATATTAAATAAAAATCAAAAATCTTTACAGGCACATGTTAATCAATTTGAAAATCAAATGAACAAAACAATAACGGATATTTCAATACTCCTAAAATTACAAAATACTATAAACCATATAGTTATTAACTGTCAAAGTTTTATAACAATTTTAGATAACATTGAAGATGCAATCTCATTTGCAAAATTAAATACCCTGCACAGCACAATACTGTCAGCTTCTCAACTAGAACTAATAGTTTCAAATTTATCTACCCTTTATGGTACCGATAAAATATTAATGTTAGAGGACCTTAATTACTATTATCAATTAGCAGGACTACAAGTCAGCTTTTCAAAAAATAAAATAATTTTTGCAATTCATTTTCCAATATTCGTAAAAGAATCATTTGAATTGTTTCACCTGTTCTCAGTTCCTATAAACCAATCCTTAATTGTACCCAAATCACCCTACCTTTTGATGGGCACTTATTCACAACAATACCAAGATGAAGCTTGTCCCAAGATTGAAAACCTCTACATATGCCGAGATGCTTTAAATCCAGAACTCAATGATTGTGTTACTACCCTCATCAAGAAAGCTGAGATGACGAAATGCCAACTACTCAATGTAAATGTAACCACACCAATTATACGCCCTATTACCAATCAACATATTTTGGTAATACCTACTTCTACCAAGATTAAAATCCAGAAGCTGTGCCAGAATAAAGAAATCCTCTTCGTGACAGAACCAAGCCTAATTTCTATACCTTATAATTGTGGTATTAGTCTACTTGGATCCAAATTAATGAACAAGGAAGACACTGTAGAAAGCAGCCCTTTCTATCTACCAAAAATTAATTTCGACAATATTGAATTTAAACTTCACTCCGATGCTATTCAACTAGATTCCATTGATTTCAACCATGTCCAAAGACTACAGGAACAAGCTAAACTACTGAAGACCATTCCGGAAGATGACGACCCAGTCCACCCTATTACTTGGAGTTTCGCTACTACCCTTGGTTTATTGCTAATTGTTTTTACTATTGCCTTTGCAGTATACGAACTCCTAATTAAGAAGAAAGAAGAAAAAGAAGAAGAAGCTAACAACCCTACCAATGGTAAACCCGAAAACAGCCCTTCATCCCTGTTGTTTTCGTCTTAGGCGGGAGGAGTTATATGTATAATTTTGACGACCTGTATATTTAAATATGCTTATTAATTAATTATTTATCTTATGCTTTATATTCAATTTATTATGCTTTGTAATCACTTTAAGCTTATATATTCTCATGTAACCTATTGTTAAACAACTCTTTGCTCGTATGTCTTGTAAGTCGGTCACACCCTGTCATAATAAAAGTTTTTTAAAACACCCTCGTGTTGGAAACTTATTTAACTTCTACAATGAGCTCGTTTTTGCTCGGTTTACACGATAAATGAGCTCGTTCTACCCGTGTTAAGCTTTTTTTTAAGCAGATTTTCTCTTCAATGAGCACGTTTTATCTAGTTTGGAATATGGGAGGTAAAAGTACATATGAAATACTATCAATCCTGAAAATATCACAGTTTTGAGTAAAATTGCAATGAGCCCCTTTTACCCTTGTGCCCTTCATTTCTTTAAAATAAAAAATTGTAGTTTAAAACCACCACCATTGGAAAATCATAATTGAATTCATGAAAAATCACAAAAACTTGTTGTGTTCATCCACTTTTGAATTTCTCTAATCTCTTATATTTTAAAAATTAATGAATCGTATTAAAAAAGGAAAAAGCTATATCGTCTGGTGTATTCGATATACCGAAGCGTGTTGTCGACAAATCGTTAAAAAATAGGCAATCCGCAAGACACTCACGACTGAAAAATTTATTTAGAATCAGTCATATCGAGTAATCGTGTCGAATCGTGATTTTAGAATCCCAGCCTAGTAGGTTGCTGGCAACGGACATATGCTGCGTTCTCGATTTGGTTTCTGGATATCGATCGGACGCTAGCTGCGACAGACATTTCTGGCAACCACTCACATTTCTAGTGAAATTTCCTAAATCCTCTGTTAAATTTTAAAATTTAGAAAAAATTCAAGCATTAATGGACTCGGCTATGATAAAATGAGGCAGGCCTTACTGCTAGCATATCCACCTAAGCTCGTAGATGCAACACGAGCCCTTGAATTCGAAGCTATCAAAAACACAAATAAGCCAGACTCGTGTTTGGTAAGTAATTTCAGGAAATGACAACTTAATCGGTCAATAAGGGAGGCGCTTAAAGGACATAGTCCTCCGGACCGGAAGTTGGAGTATTGGAAATGTGGCAAGGCAGGTTATATAAAAAGAACCTGTCCAAAGAACTGCAAACCGTGTCATCGGGCAAAGGGAAAAAATACTTAGTTGATAAGAACCACTATCGTCGATAAAACTTGACAAAATGGGAATCTTATAAGAAACCAAGAGGAACTCCTGATATCCAAATAGTCCTCACCTGGATAAAGGAAGGGAAAAAGCGAATTTTGGAAGAAGGAAAGCTAAGATATAAGAGAAGTGGAGAAAGCAGAAGACTTTGATGTGTCAGTACAATGTGGGAAGTTCCTTTAAAAGGATTGCTACTGACGTTGCTGGTCATTTGCTCCAAACAGGAAATAAGTACATCATGATCGTGATGGACTACTTCAGCCAATAACTTGAGACATGCCCTCCAAGTTTAGGAAGCACTATTGTCGACGCCTTAATAAAAGGATGGATCTGCTGATTTGGTGTACCTTTGGAGCTATATTCAGACCAATAACGAAATTTTAAATCCAATTTGTTCCAGAACTTCTCTAATACGCTTGGAATCAAGAAAATGAGAACTACTGTATTATACCCGCAGTTAGATAGCATAGTAGAATGAATGAAAAGAACCATTAATCAGTATTTGTCCAAGAGTACCTAGACAGTACCTAGACACCCAAAGAGACTGGAATAGGTTTCTTCATTTGCTTCTGTTGACTTATCAATCGGCCATCCATGAGAGCAACGGTGAGTCTTCGACTCGAATAGTGATGAAAAGAAAACGCCGTCTCCGATGTAATCTGAAGTTTGGTTGCCCGCCAGGAACAGATGTGGCCGGAGAAGACTACGTCAGTGAGCTGCGTAAAAGAATGGATGTCATTTACAATCAAGTGCGCATTTCCGTTCAAGATGCCAGCGATCGGTTGCATATGATGTCAATGCCAAAGACCTGATGTACAGCAACGGTGACTTGGTTTGGCTCTATGACTCTAAGAGACGGAAGGATCTGTCATAGAAATTTTAAACATTTTAGGATGGGCCATACAAAGTGCTGAAAGCCATCAAGGATGTTCATTACAGAATACAAAAGTCGCCAAGGGGTAAAGCACTTTAAACTAATTGATTCCTTATTACGGAAACCGCGAAAACGCTAAAAATCTGTGAAAGCTGCGAAAAATCCAACCAGGGTCCAGCTCATGGTTTATTATTCTATTGACTGAAAAAAGTCGTTACGGCGTGATCTGTGAATTGCAGCAGGACTTGTTTAGGATCTCAGCTGAGTATGCCCTGGCACTTGTATGGCTAAAAGAATTTACACTTGTCTGGAGAAATAGCTGAGGTTTTTCGTAGAAAGTTCAGAAAAATCAGTCGCGTCGAAAGTGTCGCGTCGGTCTGACCCCAGAGTCGGCCAAGCACTTAAGATAACAGATAAAAAAACTGCAGAAAGATTATCTACCTGGCTACCAAGGAGGCGTCACACCAGAAGCGAACCTATGAGGACTTTTGTGTCGCTTTGTATTCTCTAAAGGAGGAGTTGCTTGCCAATGATCTGAGAAGTTAGCAACTCCCAAACTCACATGCAGAGTTGATGACCCGGAGTGAAGGATGATTCGCAGCACGTTACACGTGGTCTTTCAGGTCAATTCAGTGCAGTTTAAAAAATTGGCACTATATTTAAATTGAACATAAGTAGTATAGTAATTAAATACGGTGAAAATAAATATTTCTAGTAGTCGCAGGTGATCGTGTTTAGTAGTGTAAGTATGTAAATATGTTGATTATTTTCGTGCATTAATTGTGTTTTAATTCACATTTAACGAATCGTAAAAGCGCTACATAATTATATCAAAATGCCAAAGGACTTCTCTCAAAAAATGAACACAGTTTGAACAAGCGAATTCAATGTTAGTGCTTTTATCGAGGTTCGGCTGATATTTTAAACCCTCTATTGATTTCAGATACATATTTTGTTTACGGGTGTAAAAGGAACGATCTGGAAATAATTGATAGTAGAGGGGTGATGGCAGCAGTAAGGCCAGATTATATATTGTAACAGAACCAAAGTTAGATGTCCCTCAATCATTCAATAATAAACTTGAGATTGGTTTTATAAAAATATTGCTGAACAACCCTGGATTTTAATAATAAATTATAAAGGTATTGTGATTAAGTTTAATAAGGATTGAAAATATTTTTAAAATTTTAAAAGAGCTAAATAATATATTTTTTTATGTTAGGGTAAGGTATCCTAATTTGGACCACTTGTCAAACATCTATTGTATTACACATGTTAATAAATATTTCAAAATTTTATTATAAAAATCATTTACTAAGTACTGTTTATATTCCAAAAAATCACAAATAATAGATACATGGTACTTTATAATATTTTATTTTTCAAATGAAAAAAATATAAACAAAAGTCCAATTTGGGATACCGGTATCCTTAATTGGACCATTAGCGCCCTAAATTGGACCGATGTTAAAACCTATATTTAAACATGAGGAACGCAAAAAAAGATATATATTAGCATAACATAAACTAATATTCAACGTTTTTTAACTGATAAACTTAACCTAAATGTAAAAAATCTTTATTATTATGTAATATTAAAAATCATAATCTTAAGTTTTACAGTTTGAACAATAAAATATCTTAGTTTTTAGCGATACATTGACACATTTTGCATGAAACCAAATTTTACATTTAAGACACTGGATCATTTCTTCGACTGATTCAGACTCGCATATTTCACAATACCAGCTGTCCGATTTAGCTCCACCTAATTTTGCTACCTTTTTTTTATCACTAATCTTTGAAAATTTTAAAGTAGTTTTAACCGATTTTGCTTTAGATGTCTTAGCTCTTGCTTCAAGTTCGTTTTTGTACGGGGAACTAGTCAATTCAACTGCGTCCTGGGTGCGGCAAACTTTTGATGATTTTGATTTTTTCATAGCTAACGGCGAAATATCCTAGACTGAAATATTTAGGGAAGTTGATGCTGCTCTCTTCGTTCGTAATCCTTGCGACCTAACGACTTGCGCCAATGGAATATTATCTTCTTCAGAAGGGGATGCCTCCTGTTGGGATTCATGGTTAGAGTTTGATGCACTGTCAAACATCATTGAAGCTGCAAAATCAGATTTTTTAAAAACATTTTCATCTATAGGCCAAATGCCACTAGCACGAAAAGCGTTCTGTGCGTTTCTCACTGTTGCAGCAAACCCATAAGCCTCTCCAATTATCCCATAAAACCTGAAACATTGAGACAGTTCGACCCACGTTATTTCGCAACCATTTTTGAATGCATTGTCCATAAACATTTTGAAAGGCTCTGAAGAATCCAACATCCAACGGTTGGAGTCTGTGTGTTGTGTGACTTGGTAACTGGAACAACCTAATTCCATTATCCCTGGCAATTTGTAGAGTTTTTAGGTTTTTGCTGTGGGTGCTGTGGCCGTCCAACAATAACAAAACAGGGGCCTCAGGGCTTGGCTTAACTGTTTCAATGAAATGTTTAAGCCATGTCACAAAAAGATCGCTACTGATATATCCAGTATCGCTAATAGTGACAATGCTGCCAGGCGGAGCACCTAATGAAAGTTCCTCTTAAAAACATTTCCTCTTAAAAATTATCATGGGTGGTACAAACTGCCCTGCTGCACTTGCACAACAAACCACAGTAGTATTTGCCCCCCTCACTCCACTAGAAATGCTCCCAATTTGATGTTTTCCCTTCTTGGCTATATTTTCTGACATTGCCGTTGTACGGTTGAGCAGCCTGTCTCGTCGACGTTGAATATGCGTGTGGCGGTCAATTTATTCTCTTCACAGATTTTTTTTTAAAGCTCATAGAATTTATTAACTTGTACTTTGCTAAATCCTGCAGCCCTTGCCATTGATGTTTTCTCCGGCTGCCGTAACGATATTTCTTTATGTCTTGACATGAAACCATAATACCACTTTTTGCCTGCCATACGTTTATCTGTGTTGAAATTGTGTTTCAAATTGTTTCTTGTTGCCAATTCAAATGCCAGTTTGCGGACGTCTCGTATGCCCATCCCGAACATTCGCTCTTCAAAAATCAAAATATCCCTAGCCAATTCTGCTTTAACTTCTTCATTAAATACACTAAACCTGCCCATTTTTTTAATTGAATTATTTGCCCGTTTGTTTTTCTCTTCGAGATGTCTTTTTAGTGTAGCTTTAGGTACTTTAAACAACCTTGCACATTCATTAAGCCCATAAGAACCATTACGAAAAGCGGAAATAGCACTGCTTAAATCTTCTGTGCTCCACTTGCCGTATTTACCACGTGATGACATTCTGAAAAAAAAATATTAAGAACTAAGTAAATGGAAGTGGTTGCCTAAATTGGACCGGTCCAATTTACAAGTCAATTGCTGTCCAATTTAGGAACCTCGTTCTCAAAACTAAACAATATCAAATTTCACCCACAACGGATTTTACCAATTTGGAGGTTAGGTCACTAAAATAACCCCTAAACTATGGCCTCTTTAATCTTGAGAAATAATGATATTATAAATGTTGTGATTACTTACTTGAACGGTAAGTACTAGTATATTTGTATCGGAAGTTAAAAAATCACGAAAACACTAATATTTCCTCAACCGTTATTTACAGACGCACACCTGTTGAAACAGTTTTCGAGGTGTAGTTTTAGTTGGCATTGACAGATGGCGCCACTTGTTGTCGGTTTGCTCAAATCTTCAAAGGTAAAATTTAGGAGCCGGTCCAATATAGGCAACCCTACCCTAATTGGGAATGTTTTAAATTATACAACTAAAATAAAGAAACATACAATACATACAAAGACTATAGAAATACATACAATACATATAAAGAAACAACTGCGAAAGGTAACAGGGGTGCTCACAGGCCATGCATCCAAACACCTACACGGACTCGGGAAAGTAAATACACCGCTGTGTAGAGGCTGTGGGGAAAAGGAAGAAATCACTCTTCATATTCTATGTGATTATTCAACCACACCAGGACGACAACCCTGGGCAATGGCAAACCCTCACCAAAGAGGATAAGAACCACACCACTGGGCAAAATACTAGACATTCTAGAAGCAACAGAACTGAACATGTGAAAGTAAATCTATGGGGCACTATAGGACTGAGTCCCACACTACCGGGGGTTTAAGAACTACCGGTGTCCAAAAAGAATTGCTTCGCCGACAAAAAACAATTTGTACGATGATGATAGGAATTCAAAACTACTTCAATGAGATTTTGTGAACTTTATCCTGAAAGCAATAAACATTCCGATTTTTATCCGAAGTTTTTAAGTCTAAGCCTGTATACAATCCTACCCAAAGTCTTATCCAGGTGAAAATATTTTTATCACTTCACTTTTTTTAATGATCTCATTATTAGGCAGCAGAAATGATGATATATTTTCTAAAACAATGTTAGGTGCAATTCAATTTATTCACGAAGATTTAATAAAATTCAAAGAAATAAGCATTTGAATCTCTTATCTTAATCAACGCCTGCCATAGCGCGGTCTGAGCGGCGGCAACGCGGCAGGCGCCGCCAATAGGCGATGGCCAAAACTAGTAATGAAAAAATCACCAAATTTATAAATAAAGTTTCGTTTTATTAAATATTGTATTAATTTAAATATATCGTTTTAATAATAATATGTTGCAGTACTAAAAATCATTTAGACATACTATACTAATAATAATTGCTTTAACTGGTTTTATAATGTGGTTGGAAATGGTTTTATATAAATTTTCTGTTCGTTATATTACTTGTGTGAAGGCGTCTTAAGCTGTAGGTTTTGTAGTCACCAGACGAGAGATCCTATACTCTTAAACACCAAAATAATACACTTGTTAACGGGTAACAATACTTTATTGTACCAATCGTACAAGAAAACAGCTACATAGCTTAGACACGTGGAAGTCAACGACTTTTACAACCAGTCTCTGTCACGACTCAGGTGCAACCTAATCCGCCATAATGGATCGAATCCATCCTGACAATTGACAGCCTCCACTCCACTCTCGGAGTGAGTGAGAGGGCGATACAAGTCCCCACACACTCCCCTCCTAGTGTGAACGTTACAATTCAACAAAGTCACAAACATTATATAATATGCAAAGATTAATAAAATTATGCATTAGCAACATTAGAATAACACAAAGTTACAAACACTATAATATGCAAAGATTAATAAAATTATATATTTGAAAATCTCACTTGCTTTTTACGAGCGTAAGTTTTTAAAACCTTTTCAACCATTGGTACTGGCAAATCGCCAGGACCGTCCAAGTCGTGGGTTCCAGCCAAACTGGATGAGGTGACTGGCGAATTGCCAGCACCATTCAAGTCCTGGGTTCCAGCTAGACTCGAAGGGGTGGTTAAAGGAGGGTCGCTATCAAGTGTATCAGCTAACAAGTCTTCAGACATGAGATATGCCGGCTTAAGTAGCTCAACCGAGACGCTTTTCGTTTTCCCGTTGATATCGATATCAAACACCCTATCGGACAGTCTTTTAACAACCTTGTAAGGTCCGGAATAAGTTCGTTCGAGTGCCTTCGCAACAACATTGCGTAAGAAAATATGGGAGCATTCGTATAAATTTTTAAAAACAAACGCGCGCCTCTTGTGGTGATGTGTGTCAGCACGAACATGAGAGCGCAACCCTAAAAGAACCGTGGATAAGGTCCGCGTCCAATTCTTGTCATTGTGACACTTCAAAGCGGCTTTAAGGCAACGATGCCAACGCTCGATCATTCCGTTTGCCGCAGGGTGGTAAGCAGTCGTATGGATGTGTTGAGTGCCAATAAGGCTAAGTAAGGCTTTAAATAAGGTGGCTTCAAACTCAAGACCCTGGTCAGAGGTAATAACTTTGGGAGACCCATAACGAGAGACCCATGTATCATAAAAGGCCCGCGAAACAGTTTGGGCAGATTTATCCGGGATTGGAATGGCCTCTACCCAACGGGAGAACCGATCAATCATTGTCAAAATATAATGGAAGCCGTTGCTTGGAGGCAAGGGGCCCACCAGATCGATATGTACGTGGTCGAAACGACCATCAGGGGTTACAAAATGTTCAGGAATAAATTTGACATGCCTAGAAACCTTGGCATGCTGGCAATCTAAGCAGGTTTTGCACCATAGTGCAACATCACGGTGCAGACCGGGCCAAATGTACTTCATGCGAATTTGCCTGTCAGTTGATTTGGTTCCACAATGGGCAGCGTTATGTATACGATCAAAGATCACGCGCCGTAATGGCAAAGGGATAAAGGGGCGAATGGAGTCGCCAGAGACATCACAATATAAAGATGTCTTGTCAGGACCAAAGTCGAAGGTTTTAAAACAGAAATCTTTATGGGGTGTCTTAATAAGCTCTGCCAGTTCTTCATCTTTGCTCTGCAAATCAGAAATTTGTTTTAGAGAGATGTCTATGGGTAGAGAGAGAGACTCAATACGTGACAAACAGTCAGCCACCACATTATCTGAACCTTTAATGTATTCAATGCACGAAGTAAATTGGGAAATGTATGAAAGTTGGCGAGATTGCCGGGGAAAAGCTTTGTCTGGACGCTGAAGAAAAGCGTAGATCAAGGGCTTATGGTCGGTCACAACCTTGAACTCCTGACCTTCAAGATAATGCTCAAAGTATTTAATTGCCTCGTAAATGGCTAGCAATTCTCTATCGTAAGGACTGTATCGAGTCTGCCGAGGGGACAATTTCTGAGAATAGAATGCCAAAGGCTCCCAGGACTGCTTCGTTCCATCAATCGGTTCAGACAGTTGTTCGAGGGAAGCACCAATCGCAATGTCAGAGGAGTCGGATACCACACGGAGTTCCGCACCAGCGCGGGGATGGACTAGTAAGACTGCACTAGCCAGCTCCTGTTTAACTTTTTCAAAAGCTCGTTCAGACTGATCCGTCCAGATGATAGGACTTTGATCATTTTTACGCGAGTCCTTGAAATATGCATTTAAAGGAGCTTGAGAGGAGGCCGCGGTAGGAATATTGCGATGGTAAAAATTTACCATGCCTAAGAAGCGGCGAAGCTGAGAGACCGTAGAAGGCTTGGGGAAACTTAAAATGGCTTTAACCTTAGTAGGAATAGGAGATATACCACGATGGTTAATGCGATAACCCAGAAAATCAATTTCATTAACGGCAAGAACACATTTGGCGGGATTTAAGCGAAGACCAAATTCTCTAAGTCTTTCGAAGACTGCTCGTAAATGAGTGTGATGGTCTTCAATGGTTTTGGAGAATACCAAAATATCGTCCTGATAAGCAAAGGTAAAATCAAGATTGTTCAAGGCTTGGTTGAGATATCTCTGAAAGGTCTGGCTAGCATTACGCAAGCCGAAAGTCATGAACATGAATTCGAACAAACCGAAGGGAGTTATTACAGCAGTCTTTTCGATGTCCTCAGGATAAACTGGAATCTGCTGATAAGCACGAATAAGATCAAGCTTGCTGAAGATTTTTTTACCATGTAATTCACTGGAGCAGTCATATAAATGGGGAATGGGATATTTATCCGGTTTGGTAACAGCATTCAACGGTCTATAGTCACCACACACCCGCCACTCGGTGTCACCCTTTTTGACCATATGAATGGGACTTGCCCAAGAGCTAGAAGAGGGTCTACACCTACCAGTGTTTATCCAATGCTGGAACTCCATTTTTGCATACTTAAGCTTATCAGGCGGTAGCCGACGAGCCCGAGCTGACAAGGGAGGTCCTGAGGTAACTATATGATGGAAAACTCTAGGAATTTTTGGAGGAATATTGCAGGAGCTGCCTGTAATTTCTGGGAATTCTGAAAGAATTTTTTTGCACTCACTATCTATCAGCACACAATGTATGGAGTGTACAGGAGCCTCTTTGACAATTCCTTTAGAGCATAGCTCAGTTGAAGTGTCCATTAAACATTTCCTGCGTAGATCAACCGCCAAATTATACTGAAAAAGTAAATCGGCGCCAATAATGGCATATGGAACCTCCGCGATACAAAAGTTTTAGGATATATCGCGCCGCAGCCCCAAATTCAGAGTACGAAGCGCCTCACCATAAGTATTTATGAAGCTATTATTAGCGGCATAAAGTTTTAGCCGAGCCGGTCTGTCGCGAAACCTAGGATCGACTGGCACTAGCGAAATGTCCGCACCGGTATCGACAAGATAAATTTGACCTGTGGTCCTGTCACGGATATGAAGACGTCGAGAAGGTCCAATCACACCTTTACCTGCCGCCTCCAAACAGGAAGGTGTAGAACTTAGTTTTTTGGCTTAGCCGAAAATTCCGCGAACATTTTACACCACTCTTTGCACGAAAGAGCGTTATTCGGGTATTTCTGATGCGCATAACATAACTCGGATTTCGCAGAATTACTCCTGCGACCCTGATTGGACCCAGACCGTGACCGATCGCGACTGCGTAAGCGTTTAAATTCCATTTGCATTTGCTTAAATGATTCCATTATGGTGTCAAATTTAGCCTCGAGCTTTTGAAATTCAGAGCGGTCTACTGGCAATGATGGCTCGGGTTTTTTAAACACCCCGAAAGCTTGGGGAAATTCAGCGTTCGAACCCGGTTGACACGAAATTTTGTCGGCGATAGTGGCTAAAGTTTCAAGGTCCTTGTCTGATACAATCGTTAGAATGTCGCGCTGTTGTTGCGAAAGACACTCGAGAAAGATTGTTTTAAGAACTTGATCCTAGAGGTTACTTTCATTCAAATCACGAAGTTGACTCAATACTATAGAAGGTTTGCAATTAACATCGACACGACCCTTTAATAACTTTTTTAATCTGTCCTCCTTGGATAAGGAAAAACGTGAAAGAAGCTTGGCTTTTGCTTGTTCAAACGCATCACCCGGAAGCGGACTCGATTTAATTATTGAGCTGATACATTTGAAGGCTTCCGCATCGTCAATAGCCATAACTAAATAATCGAATTTTGTAGAATCTACAGTTATATTGGCACGGCGGAAAGCGGCATCGACCTGAAAAAGCCAGCACTGAATATCAGAAGTTATAATTTTGGGAATTTTAAGCGAAACAGCGTCGATGCGGCCTTCATTACGGCCATTACCGGCAATAACGTTAGCCAGGGCGTCCCTGACATCACGTAGTTGAGCATTAGTTTGATCTAATTGCACTTGTAGCTCTTCAGACGACATAATGGAACAAAATGAATAATATATGTGAAATAAATCAATAAAATAAAAAAGTATGATCTAATTTTAAATTAAAAATAGTTTTCCAACACAATATTTAATACAGTAAGAACAGTGACGATAATTAATCAAAAGGGATGATTATCACACACCCATAATAAAAAACTAAATAAATTTAAACTTTTGTACCTTTACGCACTGCACTGAAGTATCAAATCAGCTGATCCCTCAATCACAAGTTTGAAGTTTGAAATCAGCTGATCCTGCTGTCAGACGGCGAGATGCGAGAGTCAAGTGGCGAAACGTCGCGCCCCAAAGTACAGCAACCAACCAAACATCCGGCAACCGGCAAACAGCAACCGTACGAACACTACCAACAAGTGCGGCCAACAGTCAAACTGAAAAAGCCGGCTGCACCCAGCACAATTTCAACTGGCAGCAACTGCGTGCCAGAATTCTGCCTAGCGATACGAACAATCACAAAGCCGGACGCACACGATGGCAGATGGGAAAAATTGGCGGTAAGGATACTGAAGACGGTACAATTTTTCAATAAAATTCATTAACAACACTACTGAGCGATCACATCACCGTTCCAGGGTAAAATTACCAAATAGCGTACTAGTTCACTGCTAACTTACAGCACACGCACAACCGTTACTATATGAACGTCGGGGTCACCACTGTAGGTTTTGTAGTCACCAGACGAGAGATCCTATACTCTTAAACATCAAAATAATACACTTGTTAACGGGTAACAATACTTTATTGTACCAATCGTACAAGAAAACAGCTACATAGCTTAGACACGTGGAAGTCAACGACTTTTACAACCAGTCTCTGTCACGACTCAGGTGCAACCTAATCCGCCATAATGGATCGAATCCATCCTGACAATTGACAGCCTCCACTCCACTCTCGGAGTGAGTGAGAGGGCGATACAAGTCCCCACAAAGCATAAGAGTGTTGCGCCACCTGTCAGCGTTTTCGTTTACTTCCCGCTTTGTTACACGCATCAGTGCGTGATTTAGTCGTCTCTCATTGTTTTGGTGTGGTTTTGGTTAAGATTTTTCACTCTCCCGTTTTGGCGCGTAAAAGACTTCTCTTAATTAATCATTTATTACAGTGAACGGATAATAATATACTGGTTTATATTATTAACTTAAAAATTATTACTTTATTACGTTTAATGGGTAAGTACTACCTGTTTTTTATTTTTGAGTCATAATTTTAATTTATAATAAACTTAAGGATGCATTAGCTTGTTTGGTTTTAGTAAAGTTAAAGAGACATCTCCAAAATATTTTTTTCTTCAAAAAATGTTTACATAGTTGGTTGAATTTGAACATTTTATTGATAAAAAGTGAGGATAAACTAAAAAAATGCAAAATCTAAAGATTTTAAAGGATTTTCTACTTACGTATAATTCACAATTTCACTCGGCTTAACTGCACTCTCTTGCGACTAGCCATCACGTTGATCATTATAAATGCTATTAATTCAAATTTAAAGCCTTAAGTAACCAAATTCTGTAACTTAGAAGTTTTTGGGAAGTTATGTTTACAAAAATGAAATAGAAAGTTACATTTAGTTAAGAATTTAAGATAATTTCATTAGTCCTGATATTTTTCTTGTATTTGTTTGAGAATCTCGTTAAAATTTACGAAGTTTCAATTAACTTACAGGGATAGATGCATGCACTTTAAAATACGTGTTTTATTGTTCTCATAAACTTGTATCTTACGAAAATGATGTTCTTCATTAAAATTTTTGAAACTAAAAACAAAGATTATTGAAATTCATCATTTGGTTTTTATTATACCCATTTCAATAATTCTAATCTGTGGCTCATACTATCTTTTAATTTAGAATTTGGTTTAAAAATTATGTCAATAAAAATTATCAAATGGTGAATGAACTACATAAAATGATGTAACTAAAAAGTTTCTACTTTATGGTTTAAATAACAAAACACAAATGAGCTAACCAATACATTAAAATATAAAATAAAGTTTTATTATTTAAATAAAATGATAAAAAGGAAATTTAGTAATTTAAGAGAGATATGTTTTAAACAATTCTACAGGTAAATGTTTTAAACAGCTCAACTGGTAAGGAAGGTAACTAATTTCGCGACCTAACTAATAATATACTTCTTAGAGAAAAGCTTTTCAGAACATGGACAACGCCCTCCTGCAAAGTCATATTCTAAGGATATAAATTTAAGACATTTTAAAATTAAGAGCCTTCCTTAATTTTTGAATTTTGATTTTTATATAATATGATTTCATTATTTATGAGTGAAGAAATTGCACGACATTGTACGAGTCACGACTTTATATTTAAGTCCCTGACACATCACATGTCAAACGTTAGCACTGTCAACTTCATTACCTTTATTTGACACAAAATATTATTGAACCTACCAGAATAGACTTGAATACCGGTAATGGTAGTCTTATTGATTTTATAATATCTAGTAAACAATTAATATCCAAAAAATCACAATCGATTCCAATTTCAGAGACCATATCCGATCATAATTTAATTTTTTCTGTTTTTGAATATGAGAACGTTAGAAATCAAGAACCACATATAATGTTTCGAGATTACAATAATTTAAACTACAACAATTTTATCACGGATGGATTAGCCATTCCATGGGAACGTATTTATTATTTAAGAAATATAGACGATAAAATCATTTTTTTCAATAAAAACATAACCATGCTCTTAGACAAGCATATTCCTGTTAAAACTAAAATAAGAAAAAATAAGCCATTCTGCCCATGGATCACCGACAATATTAAACTTTTAATAAGATTAAGAGACCGTGCGCATAAAAAATTTTAAAAATCAAAATCAAACCCAGATCTGCAATAATATCGACAATTAAGAAATTATACAAAACACGCAATAATTCGTGAAAAAAACACCTTTTTCAATCAAATAATTAACAAAAAAGGCAAAGAATTTTGGACCGTTGCTGAAAAACTTAAGTTAACGAAAAAAAAAACATATGTTGACCTCCCAATTAATTTATGTAATCCCGATGACATACAAAACTACTTTCAGAGTGTTAGCAGTTTACCAGATATAACCCAACAAGATTTTTGGATTGAAAGAATGCGCTTGAATAGACAAGACGTGGTGTTTGTCGCTCTTCAAAAATCCTCCTAATTAGTGGTTTTTAAGGTTTTTTTTTAAATACATATAAGTGATATTAGGGGTAAAGAGTAACCTCTTTTGACGACTGACCTGTTTTTGTGTAGTGTATGTTCTGTTTTGTGCCAGTTTTCTTGGTTTTTTAGCCAACATCGCTTCCCGCGAAAATATGGGTTTGTCAACAACTGACGTAAGAGAGATAAAATCCATTATCTCTAGTGTTTTTCACGATAAATTTCTATCGTATGTTGTAGAAAAAGTAGCAGCATTAATAGGACAAAAGTTCGAAAAACAGCTCGAATCCCAAAACAAAGAAATATCGACCCTAAAAACTGGATTACATCAGCTACAGGATGAAAACAATCAACTCCGGTCCCAGATAGAGAATCAAGAACAAATCATGCGCAGCAACAATATTCGGATTTTTGGTTTAAAAGCTGAACAACACGAAAACATCCGAGAAAATGTGTTATCCCTGCTAAATAATAAATTTAATTTACATATCAATACCACCGAATTAAAGAAATGCTACAGAATTTCGCAAAGAATTCCTGGCCGTAAACCGCCAGCAGTGCTTGTGCGGTTTTCAAGTGATGATGTTCGATCGGCGGTACTTAAAAATAGAAAAATGCTTAAAAACACTGGTGTTTTCATTAAAGAAGATCTGACTAAGACACGGCTGACTTTATTAAATCAAGCAACGGACCTTTTTTCTAACAAATGTGCGTGGGTGTCAAATGGCAACATTTATGTCAAAGCAAGTGATGGTTCCGTTCATCGTGTGAGTTCTGAACGTGATTTAGTGGGGCTAAAAAATAGGCGTGAAAAGGACTAATACATGTGAATAAAATGACAGGTAGAAGTCTACTTTCGTAATTATTTGGTTGCTCAAAAATCTTGTTCTTGGATAACTTTGCGACAAACTAACTTCCTAAACTTCTTAGTTACCTTTTTTTTTTAACTCTTTTTTTTATAATCTTTGTTACATATAGTTTTTTTTTCTCCATAACATCTCCTCAAATGCACTATTTAAGTTTTTTTTTCTTTTATTTTTGTTTTTACTTATTTAGACAGGTTCTAATATATACATTAATTTATGTCCTTGGTAAGGCTTTCACATAAACTGTAGGTCGCTGTTGGCTCATTTTGATGATTTTTCTGCGGAATACTGTTCAGGGGATTTTAACCTTATTGCAATTACAGAGTTATGGCTGACTCCGAATATTGATAGTGATGCTGTACGCATCCCTAATTACCAACTAATAAGAAATGATCGACAAAATTATAGAGATGGCGGTATTGTTGCCTTTGTTCACAGCAGATTAACTTATGAAATTCTTTTGTCTGAAATGTATGAATTTTTAGAAAGCCTTTGGTTAAAAATTAATATTGATGGTGAACCGCATATTTTTGGAATAATTTATAGACCTCCAAATTCTAATATTCAAAGTTTTTTCTTAACATTAGAGGAAACACTAATTGATATGTTTTCTAGTTTTAACCATATAACCTGCCTCGGGGACTTTAATATTGACGTTTCAAAAGCTTATGACAACCATGCACGCGAATTAATATCTTTGTGTGAGACTTTTAATCTAAAGCAGGTTATAGCTGAGCCGACTCGTATTTTTAATGGCACCAGCTCTATTATCGACCTTATTTTTACTAATCAGCTAAATATTTTAGAGAGTGGCATTATTAACTCTACGTTTTCCGATCACTTTGGCATTTTCTTTGAATTTAGTGGTATGGTGCCGGAAGTGCTTCCTAAAGTCGTGACCTATAGACCCCTAAAAAATATAAACTTAGATAACTTCCAGACCGATCTAGTCGATCTATTGACGACAAAGTAAAATTTTTAAATACCAACCTAATAAAATTGTTTGATACCCATGCTCCTGTTAAAACATTTACAGTGCGAAAAAAGAGAAACTCTCCTTGGTTGACAGACAATATAAAACTTCTTCAAAAACTAAGAGATAAAGTGCTAAAAGATTTCAAAACAAGTAAATTGCCTGCAAAGTAGGAGTATTACAAGCAACTTAGGAACTATACCACCACAGCCGTTAGAGCAGAAAAAAAAGCTTTTTATAGAAATAAATTTAGGAACTGTACATATGGGGAAAAATGGAGTGAATTAAGAAAAATATTACCTTGTAAGCAAAAAACAGATTCCTGGAGCTTTTAAGAATCCCGATAATTTTAAGAATTATTTTGTTGACAGCAGTAAAGTACCTAGCAGCGATAATAGCCAGGAAATAATTAATTTTTATAAAAGTAATTCCTTGCCCGTTTCAAATTTATTTTTATTTCGCACAGTGAGTTATAATGATATATGTTCTATTTTATTTAGCATTAAATCCAAAGCATTTGGTATCGACAATCTTAATATAACATTAATTCATATGTGCTGCCCTTTTATAATACCCTTTATATTGCATATAATTAATAAATGCATTGAAAGCAGTTATTTTCCCAAATGTTGGAAAGAGGCCTTTGTGATGACATTGCCAAAGGTGAATAATCCAACAAATTTTAATCAGTTTAGATCCATTAGTATTCTGCCTACATTTTCAAAAATTCTTGAAAGAATCTTAGACACTAAAATTCGAAATTTTTTAAATGCTAATGATATCTTGCCCCCTAAACAGTCTGGGTTTAGAAAAAACTTCAATTGTGCTTCAGCAATGGCGGATGTTATTGATGACATCATAAGATCTAGGGATGATGGTATGATTTCTGCCCTTGTTCTATTGGACTATACGAAAGCCTTTGATTTTGTTAATGACGAAATTTTAAAGTCTATATTTCACTATATAGGTTTTTCTGATAAAGCTATTAATTTCATTAATTCTTATTTAAGCGGTAGGGTGCAGCGAGTCAAGATAGAGGAAAATGTATCTGAACCCTTGGAAGTTGATAATGGCGTGCCTCAGGGTGGTATTTTAGGACCCTTATTTTTTATTATTTATACTTTTAGATTTTATTTTTATTTAAAAAACTGCCTTTACCATTTTTATGCCGTCGATGTTCAGTTATATTACTCTTTTCTGCCAGAAGATGCTAAAAATGCGGAAGCAAAAATTAATCAAGACTTACAAGCCATATGTGATATTTCTTCAAAGCATTTTCTAAAATTAAATCCTTCTAAGTCGTCTGTAATGTTTATTGGTAATAAGCAAAAAATTAACCATATTTTAAACAGCAACACTATTAATATTAAGATCAGTGATGCTAATATTCCTGTTGTAGATAATTGCAAAAGTTTGGGCTTAATAGTGGATAGTGATTTGCGATTTCATCAACACGTTTCTAATGTTCTAAAAAAAGGATATTTTGCTTTAAAATTAATTTACTTGCATAGGCATTATCTAAGTGAAGATATTAAAAAAATGTTGTGTGACTCTTTAGTGCTGTCACAATGCAATTATTGCGATGTTGTTTACGGTTGGTGCCTAGACTATAATGACAGGTGCCGATTGCAAAAGCTTCAGAACTCATGTATTCGCCTAATTTTTGGTAGACGCAGACATAATCGCGTTTCCCATAGACTTTCCGAGCTGGGATGGTTAAATATGCAAAATCGTAGGGTTGCTCATTCACTTACTTTTTTTTATAAAATTCTTAAATACCGCAGTCCACCTTACCTATACTTTAAGATTACTTTTAGAAATGCTGTTCACCATTTGGGCTTAAGAAGAAACACAATTCATATTCCAAGACATAAGACTCAATTATTTAAAAGGTCCTTTTCCTATAATTTTGCATATCAGATGAACGCTTTGGGCATAAATTTGCATAAAATAATAAATGCGTATTTCTTTCTCTTTTTTTTATGTAGTTATGTTGAGTTTGCAAATAAAAAATATTTATTATTATTATTATTAACCAACCAAGGGATCATCGAATATTATAAAAATAATAATTTTAACAACGAACAGTTAGTGTTTCAATTAATAGATAAAGATAACTTATTGAAGATTATTTCAACTATTAAAACCAGCGCAAAAGGAATAGACCAGTTGTCGATTAAAGATATAAAATTATGTCTGCCGTTTTGCTTAAATCCATTGGTCAATATTATTAGCGAATGCAATTTACAACAAAAATATCCATCAATATGGAAAAAGGCAATCATAAAGCCTATAGCTAAGATAGTTGAGCCAAAGGAAATTTCAGATTTAAGACCAATAAGTATGCTGCCAGCTATATCTAAGGTCATTGAGAAACATATTTATAATCAGATATTTAGTTTTGCCGAATCTTTTAATATAATTCCGGTTTGCCAATCTGGATTTAGGAACAATTTTAGCACTTAGACGGCTTTAATAAACATATTAAACGACATAAGAATTAACGAGGAACAAAATCGTTCTACTTGTATGGCATTACTGGACTTCAGTAGGGCCTTCGATACCATAAACCACGAATTATTATTAGCAAAATTACAATTTTTTTGGTGTGTCACTTGAGGGTATCAATTTTTTAAAGGATTATCTACATAATCGACAGAGTTGTGTGGTCGTTAATCAAGTTTCTGAAAACAAAGTCTCCACATTTATGCCCTGTAATCAAGGAGTACTCCAGGGGTCGATACTCTCACCTCTGCTTTTTTCAATATATGTGTCAGATATGCAGGAAACAATAAAGTACTCGAGATTACAACAATATCAAATCAAATCAAAAATCAAATCAAAAATGGTTTATTTGTCAAAATGTACAGTTTTATAGGTCAATAAAAATTACAAAGAAAAAAAATTACATTGACAAATAGGACTATTCTCTCGATTATAAAACCGTTTTCCCTTGTTAGCACAAGCAAAGAAGGGATGAAAAAGCCCTTTACAATTTACAGAAACAATTTTACAAAAATAAAAATAACTTTTTTATATAGGAATGCAAAGTAAGATATAGAATTAATTAACCTAAGATTTTAAGACAGGCAGCGGCAGTGCGACAACGGACGAGCGCAAGGAGAGAGGACAGACGAGGCGAAAAAAGAGAACCCAAAAAATAACCCCAAGATGCGTGCATCGGCCTAGGCTATTAAAAAATGTACGTATGTACGTATATGCTGATGACTCTCAAATATACATACCCGTGAGCTGCGAAAATTTAAATACAGTGCAAGAAAAACTGAACTTAGACTTATTAAACCTAAATGCTTGGGCAGAGAATCATAACCTTAAGTTGAATGCTACTAAATCAAAAATTCTGATAATGTCGGCAAATAATTTATTAAGGGAAAATATAAAAAATACCATTTCTATTGAAATAAATGATACACAAATCCCAATAGTAGCAGAAGGAAAAAACTTGGGTATAATTTTCGATCAATCCATGGGTTTCGAATCCCATGTTAAAAACAAAATTAAAACCTTCATATCTAAGATTAAGGCAGCTTTATAAAATAAAAACGTTTCTCACCCCAAAACAGAAATATCTACTTTGCGAAAGTCTGGTTTTGTCTTTGTTCGATTATGGGGACGTAATTTATGGAGATTCCTTATCTGTAAGCATCAAAAAGGCTATTCAAAGAGTTCAAAATTCCTGCATAAGATTGGCATATAACATTCCATATAGACATCACATAACACCGTATCTTAACGCTAATCAAATGAATAATAATAATAATATGAATAATAGAAGACTACTGCACATGCACATGTTTGTATACATAAAAAGAGGACAACCGGCATATTTAA